>NC_047658.1:157914532-158650782 GCF_011762505.2 Arvicanthis niloticus
AGGTGGTCCAGTGACAGCCCAATTTGGGATCCATCTTAAGAGAAGGATCCAAGGCCTGACACTATTAGTGATGCTATGGTATGCTTACAGACAGAAGCCTAGCTTGGTGGCCCTCCAACAGACCCACCAAGCAGCTGAAAAGAAGCTGATACTTACAGCCAACCAATGAACAGAAGCCAGGGACCACTGTGGTTGAATTAGGGAAAGGCTGGAAGAAGCTGAGGAGGAGGGCGACCTCATAGGAAGACTAGCATCCTCAACTACCCCAGAACCCTGAGATCTCTCAGACACTGAACCACCAACCAGGCAGCACACAGGAGCTGGTCCGAGGCCCCGAATATATCTACAGCAGAGCACTGACTGATATGGCCTCAGTGGGAGATGATGTGCCTAATTCTCAAGAGATTTGAGGCCCCAGCATGTTGGGAGGCCTGATAGGGGATGCAGACATGCTCTAGGAGATGGGGAAAGAGAAATGGGATGAGGAAATGTGGGAGGTTGGATCAGGAGGGCAGATAATGACTGGACTGTAAAAATTAAAAGTAATTAAAATAAATTAAATAAATAAATAAATAAAATTTAAAAATATAAAACATAACAAGAGTACCTTTTCTTAATTTAACATAAGGCAAGAAAGTTCACATGTTTCTTGCTACCTCCATCTAAGAGATAACTCACATTCAGAGAACTGTTTCAACTCTTTACTATAACAGAAGATCCAGGATCTGATGTAAGAATCAATAATTTATTCAACAAAGGATTCTAGTAAGTGGGTATGTCAGAATCAGACTCTTAATGTGATATGTGCACAACCTAAAAATGGTACACCGGGTACATTTCAAAGCTGTTGTAAACAGACTGTGCCGAGGCCAAACTGAGGCAGCCTGTGTCCTCTGAGGGATGAGCAGGGGTGAAGGAAACAAGAAAGTGAGGTTGGTCATTTATACTGCCCAAGTATGAAATAGGGCTTGGGCTTCGGTTTCCCCCAGGGAAGCCCAAGCTTTTTCCTTAGAAGTAAATGACATTTGCACTGATAAAAAGTAGCCAAGGGAAAAGCTGAAGATAAGAGCAACAGAAACTGCCTGTCAATTAACTGACACCTCAGAGAGAGAGGCATGACCCTGCAAGCTGCTTCTCTCTCCAGAGTGGCATTAACACACCCCCTCCAGCTTACCTCTGGGATGAGCCTGCCACAGAAACGGGATTGAAACACGGAGTCTTTGTGAAGTAAATGGCTTTACCAAAATGTAGTATGAAATGTGGAACCTGGTATGCAAGAACTGTGGGCAAGTAAATGTGCAGTGCACAGAACATTGTACAGCCTCTGAGGTGCACTGTCAGCGCTGTAGGAGAGAGCATTCCATAGCACCACACCATAGACCTCCACCCTGCCCTCATCTGGGTGGAGATTTTTCCTATCCTATGCCACGGGTCCACGGGGGAATCCTTAGTGTTTTATCAGCCCATGTTAACTCCTTCTGCTTTCTCCTCAAGATTGAGTGGGTTATTTCACTCCCATGAAAGGGTTTGTGATACCTGGATGGTCACTTTGTTTTCTTACCTCTAAGCTCCCAGATGTTGACTGAGAAAAATATAAGTAAGTAACTCTAGCTTTTAAAAAGTAAGCTACACCGAGCCACCAACCAGGCAACATACACCAGCTGATATGAGGCCACTGACACATACACAGCAGAGGACTTCCTGGTCTGGCCTCAATGAGAGAAGATGCACCTAACCCTCAAGAGACTTGAGGCCCCAGGGAGTGAGGAAATCTGGTAGTGTGGGGATTGAAAGGTGGGGCCATCCTTTTGGAGATCAGAAGGAGGTATGGGATAAGGAACAGTCAGAGAGAGGACCAGTAGGGGGATAAAAACTGGGCTGTAAAAAGATTAAAGAGAAGTAATTTTAAAAAGGACAAAAAGAATAAAAAATAATAAAAACTCTTCAGTAACTTAATATAAGCTTCAAATAAATGACAACTTTATTAGTCTTAGCAAGAAAAAAAGGAAGCTACAGCAAAGAGTTTTCTCTGACTTTTTTTCTTCTTTCAAGAGACAGAGTTACATTTTTATAATTTATTTTCCTAAAAAGATGTCACACTTTTCTCTTTGGAAGTGACAATTCCTATTTAACCATCGTTAGCAAAGGCCAGAGTCAGGAAAAAGACACAGGATATTAAGTTAACATAAAATTGTACAGACAGCCAAACTATGAAAGTGCTACAACATTCTTCATGACAGAACCAGTTAAAGCTTCAAGAACTCAGTTTGTGTGTGTGTGTGTGTGTGTGTGTGTGTGTGTGTGTGTATGTGCACCTGTATCATAGTTTATTGCTAGGCATGTGCATAGATCTCTGACATCCTTCCAAATTTCTCTATCAGCATGAATCTCTATATATTACTGTTGTGAGTATACTTCTAAGTGAAAAAAAAAAATGTACCATTCTGTTTGTCTGATGGGTAAAGCCAGTTTTTGGTGTGACCATGTCTATGGGTTATGCATAAATGTCTCATACTTATCTCACACAAAAGAAAAATAAGGTTCAGATAGCTCCAGGAGTGATTATAATTACTCTCAATATCAGCAGACTTCTTAGCAAACATCCTCGAAAGTTTTGAGCTTCCTTAAAAATCAAAGTAGCTAACAAAGGACCAAAAAGGAATAAAAGCAACAAAACAAACAGCAACAAGTTACCACTGGAGGTATTTAAAACCTACTACACACCAAACATCACAGTCAAAGTTTCTGAATGATTAGAGAGTGTTTGAATGAACAACAGCCTTTTTACAAAGGATCCTAAGTAACTCTAATATTCAGTGGAACTAAGAACTATTTTGCTGTCTAAATATCAAGACAGCAGCTATCTGACCTGAAAATTTGTAGCTTCCTGAACTTGCCTATGATTTTAATTTTATCACAATTCAGTTGGGAGGAAAACTAAATTAATTTATCAACTGTAGCAAAAACCTGGCCCTCTCCATTCTTGCAGGAGGATAATCAATTAGATTTTTAAATCAACAGTTTTTAAAACAATAGAGAAAAAAGCACCCTCCAGGCACACTGATTTTACTTTAGTAAATGCATGTCTCCTTTTTATTTATCAGATATACAACTAACACCCTGTAACCATGCTTAAATTCCATGTATAATTTTCCTATCTGTGGCATCAGTTTTGTAAATAGAGAGGATACATAAGTATAATTTATATGTGTGTTCTGGGGCATTCTTTACAGATAAATAAAAAGGGACACATGGGAAATGAGACATAATTGCTAACCATTGACAGAAAAAATTTTAAACAACACAAGGACAGACATCTCAAATATTTAAAACACAGTGATTGATAGTGTATTCAATATAGAGAAATTGTTTTAGCTGCAGCCCAACTTGCTCTTTGATTGCTTCATTAGGTATCTTCTGAAGTTACTTGATTGACTGACTAGAGTAGACTTGAGAGGGCATGTCCATATGACATATTTGTACCCTCAGTTTCAAGATATCACTCTTATAGAAGTTAGACATTTCCTCTTCTTTATGAGGAAAAAAAATACACTTATTAATATCTATGACATAAAAGTATCCAGAACATATTCTTCAAAGTAAGGAATGATGTTACTGTACAAAGGGAAGTTGAATCGGTATAAGAGAGTAAGGGGACGTTTTTTCTCAATGGATAAGAACAGAATGAATGCATAGAAAATCTTTGTCTCCAAATATGTCAGAAGATAACTACTCTTCTGGAGGTGGCTGGTGGGGTGACCCTATAGAATGCACCCAGGAAGTGAGATAATCTCAAGACTCCAAGGAATGAACTTAAAATGAAATGCCCAACAATGAGGAGAGAGAACTTGAGAATCCACCTCCAGTAGAAAGATAGGGCATCAAGTGGAGGGGTAGGGTTGCCATCCCACACTCAAAAACTCTGACTCAAAATGCCCCTGTCTAAAAGACAAAAATGGACAAAAATGGAGAGAAGACTGAAGGAGAGAAGATCCAAGCAACTGGCCAACTTGAGATGTATCTCAAGGGGAGGCTTTGAGGCCTGACACTATTACTGATGCTATGATGTAGTTTCAGACAGGAGCCTAAAATGAGGCCCTACAAGCAGCTGACTGAGACAGAAGCAGACATTACAACCAACCAATGCCAGAAGCCAGGAACCTCTGTGGTTGAATTAGGGAAAAGCTGGAAGAAGCTGAGGAGGAGGGTGGTCCCATAGTCTCAACTAACCCAGATCCCTGTGATATCTCAGACACTGAGCCACCAACCAAGCAGTGTATACCAGCTAGTCTGAGGCCCCCTGGACACATATACAGCAGAGGACTGCCTGTTCTGTCCTCAATGAGAGAAAATGCACTTAACCCTTGAAGGACCTGAGGCCCCAGGGAATGTAGAGGCATGGTGTAGTGTGCAGGGTTTGGGGTACCGGGACATCTTCTTGGAGACGGAGAAGGAATGGGATGAGGAACTGTTGGAGGCAGAACAGGAAGGGGATAATGACTGGACTGTAAAAAAAATGATTAAAGATAATAAAAAAATGAACTAAAAATTCATGAAAAATCATCAAGAGGATGGACATTGAAAAGGCCAACTGTGCATGTTCTTATTTGTTGCAATCCATTACAGTGGAGAAATGTAAAACAGACAAACACCCAATATTATTGTCCACATACTTTCAGTGAGTAAACAGCATCATTATAAGTCTCTCGGTGGAGTACCAGGAATGATGTAGTAGCTTTGTTATATATCTAATTCACAAAACTGAACTATGTTATTACTCCCTCAGCTTGCATATTTCTAATGTAGCTGAACATCCACAGACACCCCTACACACACACACACACAGAGAGAGAGAGAGAAAGAGAGAGAGAGAGAGAGAGAGAGAGAGAGAGAGAGAGAGAGAGAGAGAGAGAGAGAGAGAGAAGTTTTTTCAAGATGTTTAGAAGGTGAAAATAAAATGGAGACTTTCATAAAGTCAATGTAGGTCAATGCATGCTGCAAATAATACAGAAATTTTTAGACCATATGTGTCATCAAGGTGCTGTAAGAACAATTTACACCAATCATTCCAGCTGCACTGAATTATCTTATTCATATATTAATCTTTGGCCAGATAGTTCTATAGCCATATTTGTGGGGAGGCAAGGAACCCGATAATAAATGTGTAATTAGATTATGAAGTCCAGAGTATCAAAGGCTCAGTACCTCAAATCAATAAAGTGGCATGGCCTTCCACATACTGGTGAGGCTCAGAGGAATGAGAAAGCATTCCTCTGGTTCATGTGCAAATATCGACAATGTGTGTAAAACCTAGCAATTAAAAATTCCTCCTCCCAAATAGTTATAGCCTGAGACTGCTCACTTACAGAGACCTCCTACCAAGACTGACTAACCCACCCTCTACCCCCATGCTGTACATAATAAATGCCCTTAGCTTTTGAGTCTTTGTGGATCTAGTGAGCATTTATCAGAATGCACATCTGCCACCTGACTCCAACTCCTTTGTACATGTGTTTTTGTGTTTGCCCTTTCTTTATTCCCTTGTTGATACAGTCAAGTTTTCAAGACTAAGCCACACAGGTTGAGGGACAAATCTGCACATTATTTTGAAAGTCATGCACCCATAATATGGAATCTTGGAAATGGAAAAATGCTAAGCACAAATCAATACCAGATATAGGTACAGATGATAGAGTCAGAGACAGAGATAAAGATATAGAAATTATAGAGATATAGATAGAGACAGCTATGGCAGATACCATTGTAACTGCTTTCTATAACATTAAACTTATCTTTCAGATTCAACTATTTTATTCCAATGGTTTTAGATTTATATCTATCCATAGAAATAGTAGGCAAACTAAGAATACCTTAAAATAACTAGACATTGTATGTGATCAAACCATATAATGAATCCATTATATTGCATAATTCCCCATGGTTTTAATTCAGAACAAGCTGTGACTAATAAAGAAGTCATTAGTGGTAGTAGTCCCAGAGGTTAAAAAAAATGCAAAGATAAGTCCCCAGACTTGATTACTGGTTATCTGGAAATGGTTCTTAGATTTGATTAAATTTAAAGGCTTTAATTTAATCTATTGCCACTCTTAAATGAAATGTCATTTGTCTACAGCACGCATTGTCAAAGCAGCCAAATACAGGATCTTCTGTTGACATGTCTGTTTGTTACCCAGAACATTTTAGTGAATATAAGTATATAATATACTTTGTTTGTTGTTTGAAAATTTGTTGGTGACCTTGAACTACAATTGGGCTGAGAGCTTTAATTGTCAGTTTACAGGTTGCTTAAGGGTCTCAGAAACTTATATGGCTTAATTTAAAAAAGATCCTGTTAACTTTAAATACAGTATTGAACATTGTTTATTATTAATTTTGAAAGTTTATTTTTATAAACTATATTTAAAATTTCAAATTAAAATTTCATACACAAAAATAAATAGGTCCAAATTTTATACATGTCAATGAATATCCATACAGTTAGAATAGCCATTCTGAAGCTGTGGTACTTAACATAGGATTTTACTTTCACTACTGAATATAATTTTTTACATACTTATCAATCAACAAAACTACAAAATCTATTAGAGTTAAAACTAGAAAAGCAATTATCTATACTCCTTCATATTTTCTGTCCATTCCTTGCATTAAGTTCTTCATATTTCCAAATATTTAGCCCTTCTTGTTTTCATTTCACATGAAATATAACACCTACATGCACATTTATTTAATAAACTTCCAAATCTAATCTTCTATGATGACTAAATAACAAAAGAACTCACTATTCAAACATATATGTTAAAAACAAACTTAGAACATCTATTAGGAAGGGATTAGACCATGACTCTTGTGTCAGAAACTGGTAGGAAGATGTGTATGAAGTGAAATTTCTCTCTAGCATCTTGACAGATAGTAGGAGCTTCCTTTTTCAGTGGGATGAAAAGGATACGTTATTGTTTATATGGGATAAAGGTGTTACAAGTCAATGATTACTATTTGCATCATCTATTGAGATCTACTGCTTTAAAATATGTAGTAAGATCAAGTATTAGCATACCATGAATCATAGGTACCATAGAGGAATGCAACAATTAGCAAATACATTAGATTTAAAGGTTCTTATTTTAATCTACTGCTGCTTCCAAATAAAATACCATGAGTCTACAGCATTCACTGGCAAAACAGCTAAATATACGGCTCCCTGTTGACATGTCTGATTGTTATCCAGACCATTTTAGTGATTATGAGGTATATAATATACTTTGTTGTTTTAAAATTTATTAGAAACCTTAAGATAAAATTAGGCTAAGGGCCTTAATTCCCAGGTCATGGGCTACTTACATCCCAACAGTTGGATACTGATTTGCTTGGTTAGTTAAGTGAAACACTGATATCAATGTGGACTATAATAAATTTGCAACCTCTTATCTGCATACTGTATACTGATTCTGTATTCTACTGAGGAGGTAATTATAGTCTTCATTTGGATTTTCAAGGTTTACAAAACATTTATAAAAAGCTAAAAGAGGTATATCCATTTGTACAAAGGGGAAAAATAGAAAAATAAATAAGAACCACTTTTGTTTCTAACAAAAAATTAAGGCTTTAGGATAAAATAGCATATTGAAATTCGGAAAGCTAAACACCAAAGAAGATACAGTAAGTAGAGTTTTCTTATCTAGACAAAGGGAAATTAGTTACCATAATATGATAGGAAAAAATAAACATTAGAACAATTAAAAATGCTTGTATATATACACATACACACACACACACACACACACACACACACACACACACACATATATATATATATATATATATATATATATATATATATATATATATGGCTTGTAAGCTGTAGACATAGGACATAGGTGGATCCATACATTTCTTCAGATCTTTCCTCCTAGAACTAACTCATCATCCACCAGCTCATATCTAAAAGGAAGAATATATCAAAAGCTTCCATTTGGTGTAGAAAGAAGGGAGAAGACTATTTAGAAACATCTCTAGCAAGTAGGTCTAAGAAACTTTGTCCTACACTGTTGCAGTTCCAATCTACCCTTGAAATGTATGTGTGTCTGTGTGTGTGTGTGTTTGTGTGTGTGTGTGTGTGCGCGCGCATGTATACATGCTGTAGAGATCTAGAAGCAGAGATTTAAAGTGCCATAAACATAACAGTAGAGTTGACATGTTATGAAGCAGGAAAAATAAAATTCTGTGTCCTGGAGAAATGACATAAAAAGTGAAGTCCACATCTCTGATAAACAGATACACTCTGCTCCATACTACTGATCACTAATCAGAAAACAAACAAGCAAAACAAAAAAAACCAAATCAAACCAAAACAAAACAAAAAAACAAAAAAAAAAAAAAGAAAAAAACCAGTACTTCTTCCAAAGTCTCTAATTCTACCATATCAGCCTACAGTAACAGTAGTGAGAGATTTCAGATGTAAAAGCTGGAGAAGACTGCATAGAGTTAAGGACAAGCATAAAAAAAGAATTCTAAAACAGAAAAAGAGATAAACAAAGTCACAAGAGTAAATTTAAGCCTGTGGCCCTTGTAGCTGTCACAAACCATATACAGGGTTCAACACTTCAAAAACTTATAGTAAATGTTTACACTAAATTCCAATAATCTTGAGTATTCATTGTCCTAAAATACCTTTGTACTTTCAATAACAAAGATACACACACGTACACACACACACACACACACACACACACACACACACGTATATCAGAGCGGAAAGCTTTACAATAGAAATCATCTGAGCCAATATCATATGTCATATGATTGTCATATCTTCATTTGTTTATTTCATTAATTGAAATTGTTTTAGAAAATTTCACAAATGTGTGATACATTATGATTTATCTTAATTGCTACATTCTTAGCAACTCTGTCAATCCCAATCCTCTTCAAAAATCTCTCTCATGTTCATAACTATTATATTTTCTGGCCCACTGATTTTAAAGAGGGTTATCTTTGTGACAATGAGTTTGGAGCTATCTGTTTGAGCCTGGTTGGCTCCGTGGTGTGTGTGCAGCTAAAGACACAGGTTTTATGTCTCCCAGAGTCTATCAATAGTTAATAGTTCACAAATCAAGAGTAGCTACCCATGCACCTCTTTTCAGTCTTTTTACTATAGTTGATAGGGCGATTACTGTGTGAGCCCAGTGGAAGTAACTACAGTTGTTGGAAGGTAATTACTACAATAGTTATGTCAGGACTAGAGAATGATGCTTGAAATTTTAAAGCTTTAAAGGAAAAGGCATAAAACATTGAAAACCAAACAAACAACATGAACAGAGGGAAATGAGAAAATGTTCAACATTCTCAGCAATCTAGGGAATGCAAATCAAAGCTACATTGGGATTCTGTCTTACCCAATTCAGAATGATTGTCAACAAAGACACAAAACAACTTATAAATTAGCATATATGGAGGCTTTTACAGTAATAGGTTCCTATATAACTTTTTCAAAAGGCCTTTTGTGATGTTTATTATTCCATGTATTGGGTCCTCTACCCTTCTCTCCAGCTCCAACAACAATTTAACTTTCCTTCTTTAAGAATTCCTCTTTAACTATTTAAACTACTGTCTCCTAACTCAACTACTTAAACAGCACTACTAAATAATAGGGTGATAACACATGACTACAGGCTAAAAACTAAAAAACACAAAAACAAAACAAACAAAAAACAATACTGGGAAAATGTTACTTCATTTGGAATTGCTGGCCAGTGAGGCCGCACAGATGCACAGACCACCCCCTGCCTGACATTATATGATATTGTCAGTGCTATTGGTTACTGTCCAGAACTTGATATAAGACTCTTCTGCTGTAGGTACCATGCATTCAAAATCCTGAATATGGGAAAGGAAAGCTAGAATTTGCCTGGGAGATTTATCTCTACCAGGTACATTATGCTACTGTTGTTTTGTTTTGTGTTCTTTATGTTGCTGATTTAATTACTTTGACAACACAATTCAGAAATTGTGGGGAGCCGACAGAAGGTGGCTATCATCCTTGCAGCCATCTTGAGCCATATACCCTGACAAGAGACTTGTTTACAATAGCCTACAACAGCTGAGCACACTCTGGTAACATCTTGTTTTAGATATCCAGTATTTTCCCTTGGGTGTGTGAAACTTAAAGGTGTGGTTTAGAGATAAGACCTAAGGGTGTGACTTAAAGGCGTGACTGACTTAAAGGCGTGGCTTAGAAGTGAGACATATAAAAGGCTAGAGGCAGACAGAAGAAAGTAGTAGGCACTCGAGACTCAAAACAGGCAACTATAATTAGACACTTGGATTATACAACTGCACTTGGAAGAATACTTGAGACTTGAGACTTGAGGCAGGTAACTTGGAACTGGAAAAGAGACTAGCAACTAGGAACTATAAACTTGGGACTTAGTACTAGGAACTAGGGACTTGGAGAGAGGAAGAGAGACTGAAGAATAAACAGGATCGAATCTCACTCTGTCTGGTCTCCATCTTCAAGTCCACCCTCACACTCTCTCTTGCTGAAGCCTGACCTACGGACTGGAGTAGCTTGAGGCAGTGCTGGCTCTAACAATTTAGCCCCCAAGGCTTTTGGCAGAGTGGCTCTCAACATTTTTGATGCCCAATGTGGGGCAGCTCTGGCCGCAACAAGAAATGTTTATCTAACAAGCTCCTATTATAACTGCTAGATCAGTGATATCCAAATACAATCTTATTTTTTTTTTCTATTGAAAAAACTTTTGGTAGGACTCCCAAAGATAAGGTTAGCAACTATTGATAAAGGTTATATTTGCTAATTTAACACCATATTCTGATCTTAGGGCTCAGAAATAGCTAGATGGGAGGGATGGAAGGAAGAAAGGCTGCTGAAAATGCAAAACTAGCTCCTGACTTCTGCTCCAATGTTGGCTCTGAAGCAACACACAATCTTGAGACTTAAGTGGAACACAGAAGCTTTGGGAAGTGACTATCAAGGAGACTAGCCTCTCAAGAGGCAATTTGTAGGTGCAGAATGCAATGCTAGGTGGACATTAAGAACTATTGGGTTTCTTCTGGAATTCCAGGTTACTTTTAATCTATTCAAGATGGTTTTTGTTTTTTGTTTCTTTGTTTCTTCTTTTTTGTTGTTTAACTAGGTTTGGAATGTCATAGTTGTGGGCCAGATACATTTTTACCCAAAGTTAAATCCAAGTTTACAGAACAGGACAGTTATACTTCAGAGTACATATAATAACTTTTCTTAAGTGTCTTTTCTTTCTTCCACCTCAGACAAGTTAGAGCCCAGCAGTTCCTGCTGAGATAGAACAAAGGCCACATTGCCTAATCCTCAGTTATTAGGCTATAGGTGTTAATCACCCTAGCCTGCAGTCTTTTACCTTCAGAAGAAGTTTTTTGGACTTTTTAGAAGTTATCATCAGCATTCCAGTACAGGTCAGAGAGCCAGAAAACCCTGAGACCCTCAGACTTTAAAGTCATCACCAGAGTCCTACTCTGTGCCCCTGCCACTACCCTCTCAGAGCCGGGTTGGCTTCTGGCAAATTCCAGTGTGTTTCTGTTCACAAACCTATTTTATGTGATGTGATGTATGTGTGTCTGTACACATATATGCTGTTGTACATGTACATGCTCCTGTATATGTAAAGCAAGAAGTGGCCAGCAGGTGTTTCTCTTTACTTTTCTCCACTTCATTTTGAAGTCTCTAAAAGAACTGTAGCTCATCAATTGGGTAAACCAGATGACTCTCAAGATTGGCGATCATCCTCTCTCTGTCCCCAGATCACTAAGGTTATATGCATATGGAACAGTATCCAGACATTTATAAGGTTTCTATGGATCCAAACCTAGTTACTGTGTGTTTATTTGTGTGTGTGTGTGTGTGTGTGTGTGTGTGTGTGTGTGTGAAACACATTATCAACAGAGAAATTTTCTACATTCTAAACAAACGTTATTTTATTCATATTTTTAAGGAAGAGATTAACTGCTAAAGCATGTGACATTTTAACATGATGAATTTTCAACTTAGGATGGGACAATACCTTGAACAAATGTAGTTAGATGCCAACTAAATGGTAAGTTGAAATAAATCTCCTTTGGGTCTACACCAAGCCTGAGAGGTCCACACCTGTGGTTGTAAAAAGCCTCATAAAATCCTGGAGTCTGAAAGTATAAAGTTCCAAGTAAAAGAAGCCTCTTCAAGGTGACTTTGCTTTTATGAATTGTTCCTGTGGCCTAATCCTCTTTCCCTTTTTACCTTTTCCTATTTGATTACTTCTTAGAGAATATAATCATGATAATGTTTCTTTAATGGTCACTTTCTGATTAGCTCTTTTAAGCTGAGCCAAGGTAAAACCAAGTATTTACTTTTCTTCATCATCAGGGTTTGGTGACATTGCATTGTATTTCAAACAGCAAAATTTCTATCAATACATTGCCCTTTGAAAGATGGTAGCAAAATATAGCGATAAGGTTTGAGGGGAAATGTGGTTTTTAAGAGATAACTAAAAATATTGGTCACATAAAAGGCTGTTGGATCTATTGGCTAGGAGGAAAATATTCAGTTTTCTTTATTTGAAGGCCATGATTGCATAGTTCAAAGGCATCCTTATGGGACAAAGGTAACATTCTGTGACTACAGATGCTCCTCAATGTGCAATGTACAGTATACATCAGGTGTTGAAATCATAGCTAAGAAAGCACTTTATACATCTAAGTTACTAAATGTCACAGATAAGCCTAGAATACCTTATACCTTATCACACTACATCAGCATCTTGTAAAAAAAAAAAAAAAAAAACCATTAATCACAGCTGTTCTTATTGTGGAATACTGGGTATCTCACGTAGTTTTACCAAACATGAAAAATGCATGATTGAATAGATACAGTTCCCTAGCACTTTAAAATAGAGAAATAGTAGACGCAACCATCACTATTTTGAGGCCCTGTATATTTGAACTCATTTTCTTGTTTGCTGTCTTTGAATGTGAAAATATCAGGCTGACTGAATGGTACTTTGAACTTTCATGAAAATATTTTCATAAACAAGAACACATAAGAACATGATTAGTGTACATTTTCCCACAAGTTTCCTTTATTCTGAATATGAAACCAATGCCATGAAGAATTTGAACACTGCAAAAGTCCCATCCAGAACCTACCTTTGAATATATGCAAAGATTTTTTTTTTTTTTAATTAATGTAGACACTTGGAGTTAGGGGCCAGATTTCTTACACTGATTCTCATACGAATGTTGGAGATTAAAATCCCTTGTACTGCAGTGCTCACAAATGTGAGGTAAGCAAATCTACCTTTGAATCTTAAGTAAAATTTTAAACTTTTAAGTCGTTATACTTAAATCATTCCAAAAGAAAGACAGCATAACATAGCCAATGTAGAATCAGCACTTGGTCAGAGTGATTTCAGTCTTGTTCTGTTTCTGTCACTGAGTGAGCAAATACTAGATCTACACATCATATTTCTAGGTACATGTTTCTCTGATTCTTCCATGAAATGTCTTAGACACATCATCTCTGGGATCCTGGTCTACAGTGTTACTCATTTATAGCTGTAATTTCACTAAGCAATATATTCCCATATCCTTCCCATCAAACCACTATTCAAACTTGGGAGTTCACCATGTCTTTTGCATTATTCCTATCAAGGTTAGTCTGTGGAATATGATGTTGATTATTAATAAAATTTCTGGGGATTCTGTTTTTTGCTTATTTCCAGTTATCAAGTATACTGTTGTCAGTCCATAATGTCATCTAGCTGGTAGTTAATCAGCAATGCATTGTGGGTACTAAAATTGGATGACTAGACTTGAAATTCTTGCTTCTCCACTTTCTCTTCATATAAATTTCAGCATTCACTGAACAACTTGGAACTTTTATTATCGTATCTGTGAACATGGCATATTTATTGTTATTCTTTACATTAATTGAAGCACTATGAATCCAATATTAAAATGAAGTGAACTTTATTTTGTTACTACCTATCCATATTGGTTACTATGGTTATTTCAGCTTTCTTCTGATTAGGACTACCATGGTGCCTTTTACCAGTCTTTTTTCTATTAAGCTAGCTGATACTTCTCTTTAAGAAGAGTCTTTTAATTATTTCAATTTGTTTGGTGTCTGTTTCTTTTTGTTTCCTACTTTCCTTCCTCAAGTAAAAACCAAACAAGATATTTGGTGGGTAGAAGCAGAAAGATCAGGAGGTGAGGCCAGTCTCAACTACATGAGAATTTGTTTCAAAAATAGCAACAAGAACAGCACACTTTTAGAGCAGCACACAGATTCTACTCTCTGACTTATTGGAGGAGTTTTCCTGCACAATGAGTATTGGTGAATTCACATAATTGTATGTGTTCAACATGGGCTGAGAATGAGGGACAATGGAAAGCTCATCCCTGAAAAGGATATTTAATCCATATCTTCTATGTCTCTAGAAATATCACAAGATGAGGGGGTGAAGAATATAAATTTCATCACATTCTGTTGTTTATTCTTCACTCTGTTATTTCTTTTGTGTGCTGAAGCTTTTAAATTTAGTGCAACTAAACATGGTCAATTATTATTATTATTATTATTATTATTATTATTATTATTTCTTAAGTGGATCCCATGGCCACTGCCTATAACTGGATCTGGACATGCATTTTGTATATTTGTCTAGCCCTTTCAAATGTCATGTAACAAATATGCATCAGAGCACCAAGAAAAAATAATTCCATAGAATTATAGAATTGTGGATTTTAGACAGTTCCTAAGAACAATCTGATAAGAGGCAGAAACAAGAGGCAATAAATCATGTACTTAGTGTTACCTATAGTTATATTATAATTATGTATAATTGTGTGGAAGGCCGGTATAGGTAGATATGATAGGATGGTATATGCAGGTATGGTAAGATAGTGTACAGAGGGCTGCAGGGCTGGTATACATACGTGTGGAAGACTGTTATAAGTAAGAGTAAAGGGCTGGTATAGGCAGATATAGAAGACTGGTATAGCCATGCGTAGTAGGTTGGTAGAGACAGATGTAATAGACTGGCAAGTGTGGTAGGCTGGTATATGCAGGTGTGGAGGTTGGTATAGGTATGTGTGATAGGGTTGCATAAGCATGGCTGTTATGGTGATTCAGGCAGGTATGGAAGGCTTGTATTGGCAACCTTTATAGGCTTGTAGAAACAAATGTGGTAGAGAAGTATAGATAGGTGTTATATGCTAGTAGAGGCACATATGTAGGCTGCTTTACTAAGGAGCTTAAATTATGTAATCACATTGATTATCTGTTTCTTCCACTATGATTTTTTCCTCCTATCTTCTCAAACACAAAAGCAACAGTTGTAATAATTCTGAGTCCTAGGAGATACCCAGAAAGAAGAGAAGTTAAAATATGTATCACTGAGATTTGAGCCCTGTGATCAAGATGATGTATGTCTTAGGATGAGGCATTGGCTACTGTGCAAAGTCCATACATAAGAAAGCATTTTAAATTGAAAGCCTTTACCCTACAACTCATAATGACGATTGTCCCTTGCAACTATATTGTACATATTCAATAATTTGGCTCCCAATAGCAGACTGTGTGTGAACATCCACACTTGGACTCCTTTTCTAGCTCTTGTAAATGAACTGACATGTGTCTGGAACCAGAGAGCAAAAAGGACTAGGGTCTTTTGTTTCCTTCAAAGCCATGCTAAAGCCTGACTATGTGACTTGCATCCTGCTTCAATGTCTCCCAGGAAGCTTGCAAATCAAAAAGACACTGATTACTTCAGAAAAGCAAATTTTCACACAGATGTGGACTATTCTCATTTACTGCATTTTCCACTCAAATCATCCCTTAGATTATCTGAAAACTGAGCAGAAATTTTCTTAGGAAAATTTGCTTTGTTTTGTGCTGGATTAACAATAAAGAGAAATAATAATTTAAGAAATAAACAAAGAATGGTTTTATAATCATCAGTAGGAAATGTAATTACATCCTTAGACACTTTTCACAACATTCAAAGTGAATCATTCATTTTAATTAAGAAATGTTTGATGTAAGGAGAAAAACAGGAACAAGAAGGACTACATTTACATAAACTAGGATAAAGAATACTCAAATATATGCACATTAGAATAATTTTAGGCTTAGTAATAGAAATTTGTCAGATTATGTTTTCAACCAAGGGGACCTTTAGAGTTTATTCAAAATGATATCTGTACAACACTTTCAGTTTTAAGTAACAGATGACTGCAACCTTAGAGTGTTGAGTAACTTCATTAGCATGTATCCTCCCCATGTTAACACCAATTAAATTAGAAAGATATATTTGTCTTAAATAAGAATATGATTTAAAGCTCTCACAATAATATTGCAATTGTTTTATGCTGCTATTAGCATTATTATATAAGTACCAAATACATAACCTTTACTTTAAGTCCAAGGTAATATTCTTTTCCACTAAAAATTTTAATGGAAATTAAAAAATAATTACATCACTTTCCTCTTTCTCTTTCCTCCCTCCAACCCTTCCATGCATCATGCAATATTCCATTTAAATTGACTCCTTTTCCTATTTATCTCCCATGAAGAAAGCAAAACATTACTTAAATTTGTACTTTCAGTCTATTTTCTCTGATGCTACAATAACTTCAACTGCCTTGCATGTCTGCTTGTAGTTACACAAGGAAAATGGTAAGGTTCACATGTTTTTAAAGAACAACAGAATAAGTGCTCTCTCTTCATCATCTCTGTTTCAAAAGGATCAGTCATCTCTTAACAGGAAAGAAAATACCAGTTAATAAAATTTTCTAGAGAAAGGAGAGGTCACCTACTTAAATGTGTCCATACATCCATCAGGCAAAGTAGACACTAGACAAGATATATGTAAAAAAAAAAAAAAAAAAAAAAAAAAAAAAAAAAAAAAGCTTTCCATGCCTCACCCAAAATTCAATAAAAGTTCTCTCTCTCTAACAGATCTGTTTAGTAATAGCAACATGAAGAAACCATATGGAGCAGATTTATCTCCAAATAGGATCTACAGTGGACTTTTTCCAAGTAATATCAGAAAGAGCAAATTCAACAAATATAGGTGAAGATCATCAATGTACATTAGCTTATTAAAGTTCCTGATAATTCATACAGCTTAAGATGCAAGCAAACATGATATAATGTCAAAATAAGTGGTTTTATTTTAGCCACTACAACAGAGTCTCTTCACTGGAAGGAAAACAGACTTGAGTCTGAATAGATACATAATACATAATATGAAAAGACCTTCTAAGGATATTGAGGAGTCCTCAACCTATTGCTGATGGAAATGTACATCAAAGATGTGCTTGCCTTAAACTCATCTTTCTGCAAACTACACAAGATACAAGTCAACCTGCAAACTGCATCAAGTAAGAAGTCCCACATTCTACACAAGGAGGCTCTCAGGGAAACAAATGAATTTACCAAAACAAGGCCAGAATAAAAATCAAACTGCTAGCCTCTTGAATTGCACTGTACATTAATAATAATAATTTGTAGTAAGATTTTGGAAACATAAAAAATAGAGATATTGATTTGAGTCATTTTGTTTCTAATGAAGATTTCAATGAATTGACTTTAAGCATAGCTAATGTACAAATCCTAGCTCACTGTTAAAAGATAGAGGAAAAGTCCAATTTTGAGACTATAAAATTCTCTTTTAATGCCATTTCTCTGTTTTCTTACCCAACTTCTACATAACAATTTTCTACATGCAAACTCTAACTGAACAAGAGTCTATAACCTATAAATCAGTTCCAACTATCCTTAAGATGACAAGCATGGGTTCAGTCTCATGGTCTAATATATTAATAGAAATAGAATTCTTGACAGGCTGTCTGAATCTTGGTATTTGGATATACTCAAAACTTCAATATACAATAAAAAATATCAAACTAAGATGGCTTACCTAACAAGAACTTTCCTGGAATCATATGGACTGAATGAGTAAAGAAGAAAATGGATTGGATGGGATAAAGACACAAGCTCCTCTGCGTCAGGAAATAATGGGTTGAACAAAAGCAGAGAGCCTGAGAAAACAAAGCACAATGAACTCAAATTCCAGTATTGATGTAAACTCACAACCTTTGATAAATTGAAATATAAATACAGCACAAAAAACTATAATGTACACAAACATTATTTCAAGCTCTGACCAATGAAAAGAGCGGTCATTGGTACAAATGGAAATCAGATGCTCATTTCTAAATATCACCATCTATTGGAATAACTATATCTTTATGGAGAAATGATTCTAAGGCTTTGCCAGTACATGCCTGAAATTGAACTGGAACGTCTTATGACAACTAGGAGAAATATGTAAAAAGACTTAAAAAAGATGTTAAAAGGCTTCAGAATTAAACTTGAAGGAGCTCTGCCACCATCTTCGGTGACTTTGAATATAAGCCTGAACACCTATATAATGTTCAGTTATAATTTAACAGACTGTATTATTTAAGAACCTAAGTCCCAGAATTACATTTTTAATTATTTCTACTATTTTTTGATATTATAATTAAAATTTTCCTATTTTCTTTCCTCCCTTCAAACCATGACATATACCCATCCTTTTTCCCTTTAAAACCCATGGCCTCTTTTTTCATTAATTGTTCTTATATATGTGTGTGTGAGAGATAGACCTTAAATAATAATGATAATCTGTTCAGCCTGTATAATGTTGCATCAGGTCATTTTCATACAAGTTAAGGTTCAATTAAATCAGCCAACAAAATAAACTACTGTAGATAAGGAGATCAAATATGATCATGAAAAATAATGGTATTAGGAAATTAAACAGTTGAAATAGTCATTGTAATTGTTGATTCAAATAGAAATTTTTCAGAAAACAAAATGTAACCTCCATGTATCATCCCATACTGTTTATTCATTTCAAAGCAGATGGGCAAAAACTGCACATTCCCACATCCTGCATTTTCATGTTTATAACCCCTGTGTTAAAAAAGTAAAAATTATGATTTGATAATAATAAAAAAAGGAAAAAAAAAGAAAGAAATAACACACAGTGTCCCACTGGCTCTGCTGACTTAGCTTCTGACAATCTATTTTCTTGTTCTCAGAAATACTTTGAATTATAAAACATTATTGTGGTCTTTGTTAGTATGCTGGGTAAAATATTTTTTATTGATTTCATTTTAAACTTCAAAGTTTGTAGTGAGTTAAAAATGTCTTTCAATATAATTATAGGTCATATTTATTTTCATATTGTAAAATGCTAGTTAATCTGTTGAACATTTTAAAAAACTGAATTCCTTTTTGAGATTTTCATATATGAGCACTGTATTTACATAATTTTCCCTTTTTCTCCTTCCTCCCACTCTTCCCAACCCCCATACTTTTCAAATACATCTTATTATTTAATTATTGTTCATATATGTATATATATGTATACATGTATAAGTATATATGTATATACAAATACTGATAAACAAAGTGTTTTGAGTAAAAAAATAAATAAATAAAAAATAGAAAAAAACTGCACAGAAAAGGCTGAAAGATGCCAATGACATCTCTAATGACATCACTGATGACACTGATGTCATGCCCGTGCATTGTGACAATGTGCATAGTGTGCAGGCTTCAACTTCACAACAGTTTCCTGACTATTTTGAACAAAACACATAACATGACATGGATCCAATCAATATAATTCTAACACCAAATACTAGGAAACTATTGAGAAAATAATTATTATGTTATTTCCCAAAAAAAAATTCAAAAGAAAAAAGTACTTACTATGAAAATATCTATAAAATATTGTAAGCATTATGACTGTATTGCTTATATTACCTTGGATTGAATTATTTCTAAGACAAATCTGCTGAATAAATTGTCCAAATTTTTAAAATAAAATTTGTGGTTTGGATGATTATATTATGCTAATATCAAATTATTGCTTTGGACATGTAACTGTGAATATGTATGAAAATGCTGTTCAATGAGGTTAGTGAACAAGAGAGTTCACAGCACGCTGAAGCATAATTTATATAACATGTTCTTTAATCACTCAAAATTATTGTACATATCCTAGTATATGTATATGACAGATATAGAAATTCATGAAGTAAAATGTGACAGATATCAAGAGCTGTGAAACTCAAAAGAAAGACATAGGAATACTTACCCTTATAATATTTTTATCTCTGGAATAATTTCAATGAAATATAAGAATTAAAGGTACTGATATTTTGATAGGCAACAACTTTTTTCATGGAGAAATATTTATGAGACACTCTACAGCAGGAAAAGAGCATCAACTGTCTTTTTGTTTTCCTGTACCGTTTTTTCTTTTCTGATACATTATACATTCCTCACTATTTTTTCTGAAGGTGCTAGAAAATAACTGACAATTCATTTTAGAATGCTTATTTTCCCATTTTTCTTTTCTTTTTTCTTTACATTTCTATTTGTTATTTGATCAAAACAATGTGTTTTCTTTATATCTGCCCTTGCCTAAGTCCTCCTTGATACAGCTAATACCTTTCCAACTTTTGTCAACTTTTTTTTAACTCATTAAGTCTAATTTATGCTGCCCTTGTATTCTTCAATATATGGCCTTTCACTGGAGAGTGGTCAACTTACCAGAGGCTACTCTCTTAAGAAACAACCAAACTCCTTCCCAGAACTGATCAGTTGCCATTGGCTCCTCCATCAAGGTTGGGAGTTTATCTCTATTCCCCTCTCAGTGGTGGGTTTTGTCTGGCTTTAGCTTAAACAAGACTTATGTATACTGCTACAATCCTTGTGAACTCAAATATGTATCTGTCCAGTTACATTCAAGTTAGTTTTCTTGTAATCCTCACCATATCTATCCTTAAACCCTTTTTTCTTCCTCTTCTTCAATGATGCCTGAGCCTTAGGTACTTGGGTGGTGATATAGTCACCCCATTAATGGTTGCACATTGCTCACTCTTATTCTTTATACCTTGACCAGTTATGGGTCTTTGTATTAATTTCTATCTAATAGAAATAAAAGCAGCTCTGCTGAGACTTTGAAGAAATGTTAATCTATGGGTATAATGATGAGCTTAATTTCTTTCTCTGATAAAGATCATAAAGCCACTCAATACTTTACACAGTGGCAGAACCCATCCTAAATCTACACCAGAAAGTACACGTTCATCCATGCACATTTTGAAGCATGCATACTTCTGTGTCTGAGGCTGACAAGCATCTAAAATATAGATTCATGGAATATATTCAAGAATATCATAAGGGATTTTGTATTGTCACTGTGATACAATTTAGCTGTCTCGGGGCACTAGCCTAGCAGAAAATTATGTGAAAAGATTTTAATTTTTCTTTAGGTCTCTGACAAACCTCACCTCATTTTATCTTCACAACAAGGTCATTACCTTCAGTATACATATTTTCTAAATTTCAGAAAATCAAAGATCTATCAGTGTTTAAGATGCACATATATAGAATGTAACCAGACTTCATATACTAGAACATTTAAGAAGAGGGCATCTACTTTCATGATTGGCTTCTCTTCATTGCTTCAAACCCATTCATTCTATGAACCTAATAAAAATTCCTATATCCACCAGAAGAAATCTATCTTCCATTCCAAAACTATTGTGCTTTATGGATTCTTATCTGCTTGTTCTGTTTAAAGTCATTAATTTATATCTCATCTTTATAGTATTTTGAAACTGCAAACTTCTCAAAAGGGCATTGTGGTGTGTTCATGACATTGGATTCTGCTCTGAGTAAATGAGATATCTAAATATATAATTGAGTGTATTCTCACAATGTCAACATTGGGTTCAAACCTCAACACTTTGGCAGCCATGATGGACAGATTATGGGGTGACTTTCTTGATCTTTGCCTTATGGTAGTCACACCTTTGTACACACATCTTTCTTTGAGTGAAGCCATGATACGTTAAATTATTTTAACCATTTCTACCTATGACAAAGATTACATGAAGTACATAGTTACGTATATATTAATGTGTTAGAAAATCTGTTCATCATAAGGACAGACCATTTCCCTCATTACTTTTGAGAAAACAAACATTCATGTATTCTGTCTCTATTTCCTTCAAATTGAAACATTTCCACCTCAGGAGGAGGATCCCATAAGACTAGGCTAAAGCATGAAACTTAGAGGCCCAGAAAATTCAAAACAACCAAGTGTTTTGGGTAGCTTTTCCTACGCAGATTAAGCTCTGGGAACAGGCAGCACTACCATCCCCTACCTAGCTTCCCTTGAATCCATGAATAAAACACACACACACACACACACACACACACACACACACACACACACACACACACAAATTGTTCATTTTCAATTTGCTTTCTCGTATAATTGCTGGATGTTACTATCTCCTGCCTGAGAAGGTGTACACTTAAAATTATTCTTATCTCTGCACCTTTCACCTGTCCTAAACTTTAATGACTAGTCCCTGCTAAACACCCCTGACTACCTGCCTATAGGAATGGCCACAGGTTGCCTCTCTTCCCGAGATCTCACATAGCTGCTTGGCTTTTCTCTCTCTAAAGCATATCTAAGTCTCCTCTCTTCCCTTGCATGTCTCTTTTTTGTCTAGGGACCTGGAAGTCCTGCCTATTCCATCCACCCAGAAATTGGTCCATGGCTTTTTTACTAAGAGATCAAGAATCAATTAGGGAACAGGACAGCATCAGAAACACCACTACAGCCATGGTTATATAAATGAAAGGTAATTTCTATAGAGATTACATAATTGTTTCATCTGCCTACACTAAACAGTTCGAGTGATGCAGCTTCTGAGTCTTCACTCATTCTGTGGTATAGGTTTGAATGATGCAACTTTCTTTGAGCTACCTATATTCTTGTAACGCTACTGAACTCATCTAATAAATATATGGTTGGAACATTTTGACTCACCATAGGTGCTATATCTTTGATGAGTAGACATTTATTCATATCTCCCCAGGAAAAACCATGCAACCTTATGCTTAGAAGTGACCAATATCAATTAATATGTTATTTTTGTATATAAAGGACTAGAGTACACTATTAAAAAATCAGTTATTAGGAACTCTGCCAACTCAACCTCTCAAGTCTATGAGCTAAAGGTGACAGGACCACAAAGGGAAAGAACTAGATCCACTGAGTCTCCCCAAATAGGAACCCTTGTAACCATATAAACTGATTCCATTCATTTAAACCCTGGAACTTGGTGTTGATGTGCCCAAGTGATCTGTATAAACAGAGAACACTCTGTAATAACATAAATGAGATCCTTCATCCCCTCCTCCTGCCTGCTTGTGGTTACTTAGTACAGTGTGAAGAAGGAATTTTCTGAATGGGATATCCCTATGACAGAGAGCTCCATCTGTATGGAAAACTGACCTCTCTACTGCAGAAGATATCACACTAGTGAGCGTCTCCCAGAAATAATCTTTCCTCTTTTGCACTCCAATGCAATGCCTTAGTGTGTTCCTGTACAGAGCAAATGAATGGCTTTGTTATTTCAAGTTCTCTCTAGACCCACAGTTCTATTTGCCAAGTTCTCTCTAGACCCCCATCAGCAATTTATTGTCCTATCCCTCACAATCTGGGTCTGGAAACCCGCTGTGGATGGTAAGGTAATAAAGAGAGGACAGGCACACAGACATGTTTACAGAAAAGCTATGGTCAGATAGCCTGTGCACAGTCTGACGGAGTGTCCCTTAACACACAAGCCAGAACCTCAGTGGATTAAGTACAGCACAGAGGGAGGAGTTAGCTAGTCTCAGTAGAAGGTCTCTGTAGGCATGTCAACTGAGACAGTAAAAATATAGAGAGAGGAAGCTGCTAAATTTTGTGCACACTGGTCAATTGTTCATAAAACTTACACTTACACTAGTGAAAGACTTGGCTCTTCAGAAACTGATCTATGTGAATAAAGCTTGCTAATTTCTCATGGGTGTGAGGTGTTAGTCCTTGTCATGACCATGGCAATGTCAAAAATACACATTTACTCAGGACTTCACCTGGTCTTTTTTTTTTTTTTTTTTAATTTGATTGGATATTTTATTTATTTACATTTAAAATTTTATCCTCTTTCCCGGTTTCCCTTCCACAAACCCCCACCCTCCTCCACTGCTCTGTGAGGGTGTTCCCCCACCTACCCTCTCACTCTCTCCTTAGAGTCCTAGCATTCCCCTACATTGGGGCACTGAGCCTTCAGAGAACCAAAGGCCTCTCCTCCCATTGATGCCCTAAAAGGTCATCCTCTGCTACATATGCAGCTGGAGCCATGGGTCCCTCCATGTGTATCCTTTGGTTGGTGGTTTAGTCCTTTGGAGATCTGGGGGGTCTGGTTGGGTGATATTATTGTTCTCCCAATGAGTTTACAAACACCTTCAGCTCCTTCCGTTCTTTCCCTAATGCCTGCATTTTGGTCCCTGCACTCAGTCCAATGGTTGGCTGCCAGCATCTGCATCTGTGTTTGTCATGCTCTGACAGAGCCTCTCCAAAGATAGCTATGTACGAATCCAAGAACACAACAAAAACAACATTACAATGATGATCAAGTAGGCTTCATCCTAGGGATGCAAGGATAATTCAATATACACAAACCCATCAACATAATTCACTATATAAACAAACTTAAAGAAAAAAATTACATGATCATCTCATTAGATGCTGAAAAAGCTTTTGACAAGATACAACACCCATTCAAGTTCTGGTCTGGGGCAGGGGAGACTAGGAAAGGGGATAACTTTGAAATGTAAGTAAAGAAAATATCCAATAAAAAATAATTTAAAAATAGTTTTGGAAAGATCGGGAATTCATGGCATATACCTAAACATAATAAAATCATTATACAACAAACTAAGAGTCAACAACAAATTAAAGCAATCCCACTAAAATCAGGGACAAGACAGGCTGCCCATGCTCTCACTATTTATTCAATATAGAACTTGTAGTTTTAGCTAGAGGAATAAAGATAGCAAAAAGAGACCAAGAGGATACAAACTGGAAGGAAGTCAAAGTATCACTATTAATGGATCATATGATATACATAAATTACACCCAAAATTCTACCAGAGAACTCTTACAGCTGATAAACTTCAGCAAAATGGCTGGATATAAAATTAACTCTAAGAAATCAGTAGCCTTCCTTTATACAAATGATAAACATGCTGAGAAAGATATTAGGGAAACAACAACCTTTACAATAACAACAAATAATATAAAATATCTTGGTGTAAGTCTAACCAATCAAATGAAACACATATATGACAGGAACTTTTTATTCTTGGTATTCTGAGAGTTAACTTGTGAATGGTAACAGAGACAATCAAAAGCTTTAACACAGCCCTTTAGATATGTCAGAGCTATGCCCTGAGAGAAGATACAGTTACTGAGTGATGCCTGGGGTTTGTAATGACAGTCCTTTTACTCAAGCAAAAGTTAACAGTAGTGATGAGTGCTGTAGCTTGTAATCTCGGAAAGCAGATGCTGAGATGAAATTGGGTATTAATAATACTTTTTAGCTAACAACACCTGTGAAATTGAGGTTTAGAAGCAGGCTAGGGCAGAGGGAGCGCTGAACAGTATCAACACTCTGTCATCCACTGCAGTGCTCAGAAGGCCTCTAGCCTCAGAAATTTACTCATGGAAATGCAAAAGAGAAGGACCTTCCCTTTTCCCATCAGAACTATCCAGTGCCCTGGAACATCCTTTTATACCACACAACTATTGAAAGTTCAGGACAATGAGTGAAGTTTTGACAGGCCCAGAAAACACCTGATCTTCCCAGAATGATATGTTTGATCAGCCAACAGGAGATTTAAGGAAGGATTATTTGCATATACTGAAATAAAATTAAATATCAAACTGAAGAAGGAAGTTGAATGTGTAGATCAGAGTGAGGAAAGAAAAGTAACTTTAACTTGATTTCAAAGAACAAAGTATAAGAATTGTGGAGAAATATTTTCCCTAGCCAACATTGTTGTTTTATTTTAACCCTGCTGCTCTCAGAGATTATATTGAGATTTTAATATTATTCTCTTAACATTTACCCACCTTTGGCTTCATATTTCCCAACATGACTGATTGAAATAAAGTAGCTTAAAATCTTTTTAGATATATGTCATAGTTACTTTTTGTTGTTGTTGCTGCTGCTTATAACAGTAAGACCACAGCAACATATAGAAGAAAAAAGTTGTCTGGGACTTAATCTTTCAGAGGGTTAGAGTCCAAGACCATCAGAGCAGTGACCCTTGCAGCAGGCAGGGAGGCAGATATGACACTGAAGCACTAGCTGAGGGCTTATATTTTGATACAGAATCAGAAAACAGAGATGGCTAACTCGGAATGATGAGGGCAAATGACATACCTCCTCCAAGTCCACACCTCCTAATCTTCCCCAAAGAGTTCTACTAAGTAGAATCCAGCTATCCAAACATATAAGCCTATGGGGACCATTCTCATTCAAATCTCCCCAGTAGGAACAGAGTATGATTAAGAGGGCAATGAGACCTGCCTAACTTAATGTGTGAATTCTGCCTGGGCTTCATTCCAGGCATCTTGTCATTTTTTTCCTTTGCTCTCAGTGGAATTTACAAAATGATGATAAGCAAACTTATTTCAGTTCAATCAAATTGTCCTTCCTTCTTTTTTGTGATGTAATTAGGATTTATTATTATGATAAAATCCACATGCTGGTTATCACTACACCTCCCACAGTGGCAGCATACTGCTGGTTGCCATACTTAAGAAGAATTTTCCTGCTCTGGTCCATATCCCTCACCTCTCCCTTCAGAACAGATGTCCTTCCTTAATGGCAGCATCAAGGCATGGCTTAAAACAGACCTACCACCAATTAATGTCTGTGACAGTCAGTGCAAGCTTGTCACATCCCCCAAATAGATACAAAGGCACCAACTGAAGGGTTTTTTTTTTCTTCTTACTTTCTGAATCAGATTCCTTTCAAAAAATAATAAAATAAAGATGTGCAGAGAAACCAGCCTACACAGGAATGCATTGAATTTACTGTGCGTGTATTCTAGCTCTCTTTTTAAAGTCTCCCTTATATCTATAATCACTCCTGGTGTTTTAGGGGATGTCCCATTTTGATGGCCTCCCAGGGATTAGGCATGCTTTCCATAAACAAGGGGATTTTACCTATAAGTCTTCATTTATTTCATTAAAATGATGGGGAGAAATTTAAAGATTCCAGGGGACGAATTAGAGAAGAGGGAAAATGGATTAGAAGATGGTTGAACAGACATTCTCATAGTGTCCTTGATCAATGCCGTGCATGCATTCGTTCTACCTCATTTTGTAAGTCACATCATCAGACAAATATGTGTTGCATGAATGAAACAAAGAAAGTGGCTTTACCAGAGAACTAGGAAGCAATTTCAGCAAATACTTTTTAATGATTATAAATATTTCATGAAACTATTTTACTCTGCTCAAAAATGATTAAGATTTGGTTTTGAAGACATGATGGAGTCTTCATAGCAGCATCCTGGTCATGGAGAGATGAGGTAAGAGATACAGAAGATAAACAGAACACTGAAGAGAGTTACAGATAAACAAATATAAGAAGTGGAGTAACTAAAAGGAGCAGTTTTATGTTCTCTCTTTCAAAAAGTTGGAAGAAGTTATTTTTGGATATTTATATCACCAATAAGTAATGACTATCTGAGGATGGATGGGATGAATGAGAATGAGGTGGATGTCTGATTTAAACATTGTGTGATGCATACAAGTATCAAGCCATCATATGGCTCCCCACTAATATGGGGTATTTCCATGCATTTATGTATCAGTTAAAAGTAAATTTAACTTAACTAAAACTGGGAAGTCATAATTCCAATTATATTTTCACCCAGTGGATATGTTTATTCCAATAAATCCTGACATGCAGAGACACACTTCTCCCATGGGTTAAAAGCTCAGATACTATATGCATTTATTTGTGATTCTTCTAAAAATAAGCACAAAGTCTTCTCGCTGCATTTTATTATTTTTATTTATTTGTCTTGCTTGTAAAACACAGACGGT
This sequence comes from Arvicanthis niloticus, assembly GCF_011762505.2. Classification (NCBI taxonomy): domain Eukaryota; kingdom Metazoa; phylum Chordata; class Mammalia; order Rodentia; family Muridae; genus Arvicanthis; species Arvicanthis niloticus. Next base: position 157,942,609 of record NC_047658.1, read on the forward strand.
GATTGCTAACCTTAGTAGTATGGGTTTGTACTCATAGGTAGATAAAACTGAAGACCCCAACATTAATGTAGCCAAATGTGAATTTACTTAATTTACCCCATCAATGTGTATCCTCCACATCTTCAAAGACACTTTATTTTATTATATGTCTTACACTTTCATCACATAATTCTCTTCCATGGTTAAATGTGAAAGCAATAAACCACTTTCTATACCAATGAAAAGGCCTGCATTTGCTATCAGTCTAAAAAAAAAAAAAAATCTAGTTAGTTACCTGAGAAGGTTCCAGCCTTGTGTGCTATAGTAATAAACTAAACATTAGATATTAAAGATTCATGTACATATATTTTCACTTAAATCACTCCTGATTTAGATAATTAGGGCCAAACCCAAGGTTATGCCCTGTAGCATGACTCATAATCACCAAAGCATTGTCTACCCAGTATAAATTAGTTTAGTAGCACACGAACCTATCACTAGGCAGATCTTCCTATACTGATTTGTGACTTGATGACAAACTTTTGGACTGTGATTGAAGAAGTCTATGGAAGGGATTTTATTTCAAAGACAGTAAATGATCAGTTTTATTTACTCTATTAATGACATCATCTATGATTTTCTACATAAAGTTTCCACTAAGTCTCCTTGCCCCACTGGTTTTACTTTCATGTTAATTAAACTTTTGGGTACTAAGCATTTACTAAGTATAATAGACTGTGCCAAGTGCTGTGGCATAGTAATTGAAAGGAATCTATAGTTCTTAGCTTCCTAAAGTCAATATTGTGTAAAGAGAAGAGAGGGCAGAGACAGGCATTAAAATAAATAAGAGAAGAAAGAGGAGTGGAATGTAATACTTGTGTAATGAGTGACAGTAATTGTATTAACCTTTATGTATATTTTATGTGTATAAGTGTTTTGTCTCCATGTATGTGTATGGACCATGCTAGTGCAAAGCCTGAGGTCAGAAAAGAGCTTTGGAAGCCCTCAGCCTAGAGTTAGAGATAATTGTAAGCTGCCATGTTGGTGCTGAGAATTGAACTTGTGTCCTTTGGGAAATCAACCAGTACTCTTAGAGAGCTGAGCCATTCCTTCAGTGCCAATAATAATTTTTTGATCAGATCTAGCTACTTTAGGTTGTGAGTGAATGTCTTATCTAAGTGAACACTGAGCATATAGCATTTACAAGTGATAGTTTGATAAATCCACCCAAAGTCCATACAAGTGTTTCCTGTATTTATTTTAGTAGAATGGACCTTGAATTATGGTGAAATAAGGTCAACAGTGATGATGGCAACATAATAGGATCTAATATGCAGAATTCAAAACACAGCCAAGCATTTTCTTACATGGTTTCATAGAATTTCACCACAATCCTGACTCAATCATTATTCCTCTCTTATGATTGACAATTGGGCATTTGGCATACTATTCAGGTCAAAAGTTACCAATCTGGATAGCAAAATGTAAACCCAAGTCTTTATTCTTAATGCTAGGTGAGAAAATTGAGGCCTCAGATGACTCCGAAGGCCTAAATATTTGCCCTGACCAAAGAGTAATGTTTGACAAAGGCCAAGCTATAAGGCAAAAATAGAGATAAGCAGCATCAAGGGGTGGGAGGTGGGGGAACTCTCTAGAAAGTACCAGAGACCCAAGAGGTGAAGGACTCAATAGGGGTGACCAAAGTGCCCAACATTGGGAAGAGGGAACTCAAGGAATCCACCGCCAGTAGAAAGATAGGGCCTCCAGCGGCAGGACAGGGTTACTAACCCACAGTCAAAATTTCTGACCCAGAACAGTTTCTGTCTAAAAGAATTGCAAAGACAAAAATGGAGAAGAGACTGAAATAAAGGAAGTCCAATAACCAGCCCAACTTGGGATCCAACTCATTGGGGAGTGGGGGCACCAAGGCCTGACACTATTACTGATGATACGATGTTCTTATAAATACCCTGGCATGGCAGTTGTCTGAGAGGCCCTACCAGCCACTGACTAAAACAGAAGATAATTACAACCAACCATTAGACTGAAGTTTGGGGCCCTTTTGGTTGAATTAGGGAAAGAATTGAAAAAGCTGAAAGGGAGAGTAACCCCATAGGAAGACCAGGAGTCTTAACTAACCTGGACCCCAGGGAGCTCCCAGAGACTGAGCCACCAACCAGGAGCATACAGGGGCTGGTCTGAGGCCCCTGGCACAAATATAGCATATGTCTGCCTAGTCAGGCCTCGGTGGGAGAAGATGCTTATAATCCTCAAGAAACTTGAGGCATCAGGTAAGGTGGAGTCCTGGTGGGAGGGAGCACCCTCTCAGAGGCAAGGAGGAGGAGGAATAGCATGAGGAACTATGGGAGTGGGGAAAGAGACGAGGGACAATGACTGAAATATAAATAAATTAAATAATAATGATAAAATAAAAAATAAATTAAAAGAAAAAAAGATGTATCTCAGCAACATGAAACAGGAGGATGTTATCATAGCAAAAGAGAAATGGCTCCTAAAAGCATGAGATAATGAGTAAAAACTTCCTCTGTGTTTGGCACTAAGCCAATTACATTAAGGATCTTACTTGTGAACTCTTATATTTATGCTGTAAGGGTAATAGGGTGATACTATCATGTTCTGTTAAGAAGAAGAAGGAGGAGGAAGAGTAAGAGCAGGAGGAGGAAGAGGAGGAAGAGGAGGAGAAGGAGAAGGAGAAGGAGAAGGAGAAGGAGAAGGAGAAGGAGAAGGAGAAGGAGAAGGAGAAGGAGAAGGAGAAGGAGAAGGAGAAAGAAGAAGAAGAAGAAGAAGAAGAAGAAGAAGAAGAAGAAGAAGAAGAAGAAGAAGAAGAAGAAGAAGAAGAAGAAGAAGAAGAAGAAGAAAACATGTTAAGAAATGTTTCCATGACCATTGAATGAATATGTAAAAGGTAGAAGTTAATCTCAGGTTTATATGTGATTCATATATTAATATCTGATGGGAAAAACACACGCGATCCAATAATTATCTACCCAGGACACTTTTAAGCCTAAATCAGGAATTGGTACTAATATGGCAAAATGACAGATGCAAACTGGGATCTGTATTATTTCTATCAAGAACATCTATGGCATCCTATTGACAAAGGCCATGGCGGGGCAAGGAAGTAAAAAGAAGTTAGTGGTGCTCTTAAATAAAGGAGACTGGGGAATCAACAGGAAAAAATGAGAAAAGATCATCTTGTCTAAAACATTCTTTAAAAGGGAACAATTCTGGAAACTAAAAGGGAACAAAAGGGGGACTAGTTAAAGCTTAAGTATGAACTCAGTGATAGCAAGAATGATGTGTGCCTTATTCTTCTGAGTCTAACATCACATAAAGACAATTTGACTTCCTAACACAGAGACAGAAGGAAATTGTTTCTACAAGACAAAATCACACTTGAGTGACAGTAATAGATCCATGGTCAACATAAAATAATAATAATGACACAATTAATATAGGAGTGTGTTGTGGATTGCTATTTGTATTTTCTGCTCTCTCAAGAGGGGTGCCCATACTCAGATGAGGTCAGGTGAAGTCTTAATTGGTCAGATAAGGCTAGAGCCTGTGATTGAGCAGTGGAAGAAAAAGGCAGAGCTGAAAGTTTTAGAGAGGGAAAAGAGGAAGGAAAGATGAGAAAAGATGGAGGAAAGACAGAGGATGGAAAAAGATGAAGGAAGATGAAGATGAGTTGGTGCCATGTGGCCTGAAGAAGCCATAGGTAGCTAGGGATTTTATAGATAGACAATAGGGGAATGTATGGTACTTTTATTCAATGTAAGTATGTAGCTTGTATATATATCAGTTGGGTTTTGTGTTTTTTGTGTGGGCATTTTGGGGTTGGATATTTACTGTTTTAAATATGGCTTGTATATTACACATCTCTAGTGTTATCATTTTACAGTGCTAAGAGAATCTGAGTGAGTTATAGCTAGCTGGCTTTCTGAAGGTAATCCACAGGGTGTGGTTGGCCTGGGAAGTCTGAGTGACTTGACAGCCAGCTGGCCTCTGGAACCATGGGGGTGGGGGAGACCACCATTGCTGACAATCAGTCAGTTTAGCATGAATAGTTTTTTTTTTTTTTTTTTATAACTACACACTACAGGAATGTTTAGCAGCAGGTAGCCTAAAAGCTCAATTAAGATAGATGTTATATCTGAAAGATATAAGATACAAAATAATAACATGATCCGAACATGACTGGATTAGATATAGGTCACATATGGCAAAAACCAATTAAGATAGTACACATTTTAAAATTTTGCAAAATTGACTATTAAATGTGTATTTAATGCCTAGCACCCTAACATAAGCTCAGTTCATTTACTCCCTCTACCAATATGTGATCTATGGTGGTCATCTGTGTGCTAAAAAACTTAGAAAGACAAATTTACTCACACTACAGTACAACAAGGATAATAAATAAACTGCCTCACACCCAAAGTAACAAAACTCTTAATTTTAAGGAGGAAGACAAAAGGTAGACAAAATTCTTGTGATTCCAGAGACCTATTATCTTCCCAGGAAGTCAATGTAGAAAAAAAATAAATTCTAGAGGTAAGATATCAATTGAATTCTCAGTTTTAAGAAATTGAGGGGAATGTTTTATTAGAAGTGGAAACAGGTGCAAAGTGGTAAAAATGTTACTATCAACACAGTAATCATCTACAGACCTTGACATTCTTTTAAGCATCTGACATTGGCCAAGGACAAGGAAATGGGATTCAGGTAGGAATCTGACATTAGGCTAGAACAAAGAAGTAATTTCAGGCAGGAATCTACATCTTAGGCTAGAAAAAGAAGTAGGCTTCATGCATGAAAATGACTTTGGGCTAGGACAGGGAAGTTGGCTCAGATATTTTGTTCTTCCTGATAACCCCATAGAAATAGTGATCTCGGAAGTGATCACAGAACTTTGTATATTGCCTTGCTTGTTCTTTGACTATTTGTGTTTATTGTCTTGATTCCTCCTTGACTATTTGTATCTATTGTATTGCTAGTTACTCAACATAGAACTGACCTTAATACTTGCATGTAATTAAAATGATATAAAAGCAAAAAAAAAAAAAAAAAAAGGAGGAGGGATGGGATAGGAGGTTTATGGGGGTGGGGAAAGAGGATAACATCTTAAATGTAAATAAATAAAATATCCAATTAAACAAAGAAAAAAATTAAAATAAAATGCCATTTTGATGTTTAAAGAAGAAGAAGAAGAAGAAGAAGAAGAAGAAGAAGAAGAAGAAGAAGAAGAAGAAGAAGAAGAAGAAGAAGAAGAAGAAGAAGAAGAAAGTAAGAGTTTAGTTCTAGACCTTAATATTTCAATATCCTTGTAGGGTTCTGGTTGCTTTCTTCCATGCTTGGTATCTTCTTCTACATTGTTCTTAGTCCCCAAGGGGAGAATTGACTGGTAGTCCCCAACCATCCTCCCTCCTGAGTCTATTGGCAAATCATCCCCTCCTTTTCTGCCCTCTCTACCCATCTTTTCTGAGATCCAGTGTGGTTGCCATTATAGATCCAGTAGTTTGACAGAAAAACTGGCCTTCAAAAACAATTCCATTTTTCAAATAGGCACAGTATCAAACTGTCTTCTGCATATTTATAGCCAGAGATAAACAGTATCCTCCCAACACCCCCCCCAGCTTTAATCAGATAAATCTGTCTTTAAAATGAACAGTAGTAAATGCAAAGAATCATAGTTGCAGAGCACATTAAAAATAAGTGATAGATCAGTGAACACTGCAGAAAAGATTGTGAAGAAAACTTTTGAAAGTGAGAGGTAGGCGAAAGAACTGCAGATGTCCAGATGTCCTTTACTGGGAAAGCACTTCCATTGCAATTATGAAGCCAGTGGTAGATAGCCAACAAAACATGAACTCAACATTCTCTTTGGAGTTTCTGTTTGTCATAATGTTCTGTCAGAGATCTTTTTTAAGCATTACAGGTCTTTTGCATATAAATTATGGCATCAACTTTTATATTTTATGGGACTCCTGTACATGACAGCATGTGTGTTTCTGTGTCTTTATGTGTTTATTATGCTTTTTATTTGATAATTTTCCTTCTCTTTGTTTTGTCTTGTCTCAATTTGTTTGCTTCAGCTTTGATTTATTTTATTTATTATTATTCCTTAGATGTTTGATTATTTTCTAAAGAGAAACAGAGGAGTGGATCAGGATAGGCAGAAAGGTACAGAGTACCTGGAAAAAGTAGGAAGAGAGGAAATTGTAATCATAATATATCACAAGAAAGAAATATTCTCAGTAAGAAAAAATATATACCTTTCCCTCTTAAGACCTATTATCTCCCTGATACAAGTTCATTTAGCTAAGTGTTCAGTTCCAAGAACATATTCCTTCTTATGGAGCAGGTCTCTACTCCAAACACAAGGCAGTGGTTATTGCTATACAAGTAGGGTCATTATTACACAAGTAGTTATATCTTGCTTGGCAAATGAGTCTCATAGGCCATAGGATAAATATCAGTGCAATTGTTTCTCTTTTCTCTCCCAGCAGCATGCATTGCATCTCCCAGAATTATGAAAGTCAGCAAGTAGACAAGAAAAGTTTAGAAATGTTTTACCTTGACTTTTATTTCATGCATTCATGGCTTGAGGAATCTTCAACAACACTATCTCCTACTCTGGTGGACCACTAGGAAAAGAGTCAAGGGCCTATATTGTTTTTGGCTACTCTGTTATTTTTCTGATCAACAACTCCTAAAATAAAATCATCTCACTCTTGCTAGTGGAGTTTCATTTAGTAGCTTGCAACTGCTGGAAACATGTTTTCTAGGCATGCTTCAAAAAATAATTTACAAGTCATAGCTGCTTATATTATTATGCTAATTTGGGCCCACCAAACTGCTCACAGGAGTGTCAACATGTAGACAGTCAAGAACACTGCACCCAGTTGGTTCTGATTGATAAATAAAAATGCAGACAGCTAATGGCTGGGCAGGGCAGACAGAGGTGGGACTTTTAGGATGCCAGGGCTAGGAAGAGAGGAAGAAGGGGGAAGAAGGAAATCTTCCATGCTGTGGCAGGGAGGTGATGGGAAGGTGCTGGATAGAGAGTAGAGTTGCCACGTAGGAGCCCAAAAGGGCTGTCCAACTTGGTCCAGGGCTGCAAAGATGGAAAATAGATATTAGTAGTAATGACTTGGGAATATCAGAGGGAGGTAGATTAACCAGGTGAAGGCTCAGAAGTAGCCCAGTAATTGAGCTGTTTAAGACATATAAAAATATATAAGCTGTGTGTATGTGTCTTTCATTCGGAAACTCAGAACATTGGGGCAGGAAGTAAGGAACACACCACTGGGATCCATTTGAATAATTTAAATGTGCACTGCTACAACAAGTTATACTTAATTTTTTATTATAAGACAGTAATTTTTTATGTTACCATTTCTCCACCTTCTTGAGTCTTCTCTTCTCCATCTACTTCTTATTTAAACAATTAAAGCAATCCTCTCACAATGGCTCCTTTCTAGTTTCCCATTTTCGGTTAGGTACTCCAAATTGAACCATTTAAAGTTTTACAGGATCTGTATATAAAGTTAATGGGGTTATTTGTTGTTGTTGTTGTTCCTGGGTTACTTCATTCAATATAATTTTCTAGTTCCATCCATTTATCTACAAACATTATAATTTCATTTTCTTATAGCTGGGTAAAATCCTCATTATATGTATGTACCACTTTTTCACTATACCGTGGCTGGTTTCTGTTTACTACATACTGTGAATAGAGACATAATGAACATGAATAAGCAAGCATCTCTGAGGTAGGAGAGAGAGTACTACCCCTTACTGCTATGCTATTTGGACACATCAGTATTCATCCAAATGACTCTTGACAATCCCCAATATACCAACCTTAGAACTGTAGCCAGAATGCTTGATAGTTCTTAAAGTGCTTCAGGGAGTATACTACCTATAGCTTGCATTTATTTGAAATAGTTCCAAATAAGAGTTGTTTTCCTGAGTGCTTCATGAGTGTCATACCATAGATATATAGTGTCCTAGCTAGTATTATGTCAACATGACATAAGCTATCTTCATCAGAGAGTAGGGAGCCTCAACTGGGGAAAAAATGTCTTTATAAGATAGAGCCAAAAGCAAGAGCAAGCCCACGGACCATTTTATTAATTGGGAATTGGTATGTGTGTGTGTGTGGGGGGGGTCAGCTCATTGTGTATAGAGCCATCCCTGGGTCAGTGGTTGGGGCTTCTATAAGAAAGTAGATTGAGCAAGTCACGAATTGGAAGCCAGTAAGTAGTACCCATTCATGACCTTTGAATCAGGTCCTGTCTCTACATCCCTGCCTTGTTTTGAGTTTTTGTCATGACTTCCTTCAATGATGAACAGTGATATGGAAGTGTAAGCCAAATGAACCCTCTCCCTTCTAACTTTCTTTGGTCATGGTGTTTGATCATAGCAATAGTAGCCCTAACTAGGACACATAACAATACTAAATCCAGTTTACATTTTATCATTAAGGTAAAAAGAAATATTATACAAGCTCTTACTTTGAATAATGACAGATCAATGACTAATAGATCAAAGGAATGGTTTTGGGGGGTTGGAAGAGTCTCTACATTTTCTTGAGCTACAGTATAATTATCCATTATTATTTAGCAGTAGAGATTATCTGGCTTCTACTTCTCTATCCTGATTAGCTAAGCAAACATTTCTAACACCAAGAATAGCTTCAATAACATTAGAAGTGGATTTTAACTTCCTCTGTGTCATGCATCATCATGACAAGGATATTACTCTTTTGTGTACTGGCAGCATACATAGAGGGCACCAAGTTAGATCAATATATGCAAAGGACTAGAAGAAATTGCTCTCCTGGTCTGGGCCCGAGCACTGAGCAGATCCCGGGTGGGAGCTCTGCCCCCAATCTCACAGAACCCAGAGGAAGCAGGCCTCCCAGAAACTCTAACCCAGGCAGTATCTTAGGTAAGGAGACAGCAACACCTGCCTAAAACAGGGAGTAACTGGGAAACACTAAGACCCAGGAAGTCACTCCTGGCTTAGAGCATTGATTCCTTCCTGTCTGGACCTGAGCACTGAGCAGATCTTGAGCCCCATCTCTAATCCCAGTAGTAACACCCACCCCACACAGTTCTGATACAACCAAAATAATAGGAAAGACAGGCTCCAGTCAGAGACAGGGCAGGTAGCACTAAGGAGATCCAGATGGTGATAGGCAAGCTCAAGAACATAAGCATCAGCAGCCCAGAGTACTTGGCATCATTAGAACCTAGTTCTACCACACAAGAAAGTCCTGAATTCCCCATATCACTAGGAAAGCAAGATTCAGATTTAAAATCACTTCTAATGATGACGATAGAGGACTTTAAGAAAAACATAAATAACACTCTCAAAGAATTTGAGAAGAACACAGGTAGACAGGTAGAAGCCCTTAAAGGGGAAACACAAAAATCCCTTAAAGAATTACAAGAGAACACAACCAAACTGGTGAAGGAATTAACAAAACCATTTAGGACATAAAAATGGAAGTAGAAACAATAAAGAAATCACAAAGGGAGACTACCCTGGGAATAGAAAACCTAGGAAAGAAATCAGGAGTCATAGATGCAAGAAGCATCACCAACAGAATGCAAGAGATAAAAGAGAGAATCTCGGGTGCCGAAGATACCATAGAAAATTTTGACACAACTGTCAAAGAAAACACAAAATGCAAAAAGGTATTAACACAAAACATCCAGGAAATCAAGAACTCAATGAGAAGACAAAACCTAAGGATAATAGGCATGGATGAGAGTGAAGATTCTGAACTTAAAGGGCCAATAAATACCTTCAACAAAATTATAGAAGAAAACTTCCCAAATCTAAGGAATGAGATGCCCATAAACATACAAGAAGCCTATAGAATGCCAAATAGACTAAACCAGAAAAGAAATACCTCCCATCACATAATAATCAAAACACCAAGTGCACAAAACAAAGAAAGAATATTAAATGCATTAAAAGGAAAAGGCCAAGTAACATATAAAGGCAGACCTATCAGAATTACATCAGACTTCTCACCAGATACTATAAAAGCTAGTAGATGCTGGACAGATGTCATACAGACTCTAAGAGAACACAAATGCCAGCCCAGGCTACTATACCCAGCAAAACTCTCCATTACCATAGATGGAGAAATCAAGATATTCCATGACAAAACCAAATTTACACAATATCTTTCCACAAACTCAGCATTACAAAGGATAATAGCAGGAAAGCTCCAATACAAGGAGGGAAATTATACCCCAGAAAGAGCAAGAAAGTAATCCTCTTCCAACAAATCCAAAAGAAGATAGCCACACGAAGATAATTCCACCTCTAATAACAAAAATAACAGTGAGAGCAATCACTGTTCCTTAATATCTCTTAACATCAATGGACTCAATTCTCCAATTAAAAGACATAGCTAATTGCCTGGATATGTAAATAGGACTCAGCATTTTGCTGCATACAAGTAACCCACCTCAGTGACAAAGACAAACTTTACCTTAGAGTAAAAGTCTAGAAAACAAATTTTCAAGCAAATGGTCCTAAGAAACAAGCTGGAGTAGCCATTCCAAAATCTCCAGCCCGAGAACACAAAGAGAGGGACACATGGCTCCACCTGTATAGGTAGTTGAGGGTGGCCTTGCCACACATCAGTGGCAGTGGACGGCCTTGGTGCCTAAAAGTTTGGATTCCCTAATGTTGGGGAATTTCAAGAGCAGGGAGGTGGGAATGGGAGGATGGTGGGAGCACACCTTCATAGTAATTGGAGGAGGTGGAATGGGGTAAGGGGTTAGACATCAGTGGAAGTCCAGGGCCTTGGTGCCTGAAAGTTTGGATTCCCTAGTGTTGGGGAATTTGAGAGCAAGGAGGCAGAAATGGGAAGATGGTGGGAGCACACACCCATAGAAACTTCCACAATTATATGGATTTGACATAACAGAGGCAGGCCACCAGAAGACTAGATTCCAGAATTCAAACAAAAAAATTATCTTGATACTAAAATTTGTTTTGAGAATTGTATATTGCAGAACACAATACAGCTTCAGTGTATCTACTCATCAAGCAAGCTGAGCAGACCTGCTCGAACCTCTGATGTCCTAGAATTCCAGCTGGATGCAGTGAAGACACAGCATCATAGGCTTATCAATTTACCCTTCCCCCTGCCCCTCTTCTAATATCTCAAGGTCCATAATCAGCTTGAAGAAGTTAATAAAGAGTCAATGCCCCTAGTCCCTGGGCTTGGGGACTGAGGTGGTTATAACTGGGCTGTCTTTCTAGGGAAAAGTAGTGGTTTTGCTGGAACAGGGAGGATTAGCTAGGATTTATTGCATAGCCATAACCTATTGGTAGAAATCTGTATAATTGTTATTAAGATGAAGTTATAATTTCTTAAGTGGTACAAAATTTACTTTGATTTCAAATTTAAGATTTTCGTTGGTATGAGCTTCTTATTAATATAAAAGTGAGATTGTTACTCTCATAGGCATTGCGCCTGTATAACAAACACATTTAGTAATACAAGGCTTAGACCCAGTTTTTCTTTCACTTTTCTAACTGATTTGAGATTGTTAGCCTGTGCATTAAGGGCCTATACCAAATTCATGGCTCTGAGTATATTGGTAGCGTGTCTTATATATTTTATTTAGAAATAGCTGAGAGGAGTTAACAGACAATAGTCCAGATTGCCTTACAAGGATAGTTGGTTTTCAAAACGTCAGAAGTCCACAGAATTGACATTACAAACATTTCTGTATTAATGTTCATTTTGATTAGAGACCTGTCTGCTCCTGACAGTTTCCTGTCCTGGGTTCTAAGAAGAAATTGAGCATCTTTGGAGTTATTCCAATTGTGGCGAGACAGCCACTAGGCAAGAATTGCCTCTTTCCATCTACAGACAAAATACTGTCCAGAAAAGGACACACTTGCAGAATTGTTGACTGATTATATCTGCCAAGACAGAGTAATCAGCCCTTAATAATTGTGCATCACTAGGTCTGTCAGAGATCCTGGGCCAGAAGGCTGAAGATCAGATGCTCCAACATTTTTTAGTATAGGTACTGTCCAGGTGTTCAGCGCTCTCTATAATTTGGCTAAGTTTTATAAGCTATGCTTTGTGCTTCCCATAATTTCAATTAACTCAGTCATTCTGGATTTCTGACGGGGTTGAAGACTTATAGTCTTATAGCCAATCCCAGCTATTTACTTTGAGAGAAAAGATTTGAGAGGATGGTTTTCAGCTGACATTCAATCTAAAGCCAAGAAAAGAAGCCAGGTTCAGAACAAAGTCTTTTAGTTAGGAGGGATGACAGAGGTTCTGGTTAGTCAACAAAATGGTGGACTGGGTATTAGGTCTATCTTATACCTTACTGACACAAATTGGTATAGTTATGCTCTAATTGTATTTTGAGAGAAAAGTTTTATTTTAACAAGAAGGGTGATATGTAGGAGGAGCTAAGGTGGGAGGAGTAAGGAGAGGAAGAGGATGTGTAAAAAGAGGAGGAGAAAGAAGAGGAGCTAGGTGACAGAGGTGGGTGACATGGAGGTGGATGTTTCCGTGTCTCTGCTAGTCAAAGATAGTTGATATATCTAGGTTGGGTATTGGGTTACACTTCTGATTGTATGGGAATCTTGTTATTGAGCATTACCAAACTTATAAAGCCTTTGATTAACATTAAAAAATAGTATAAAAGTAAAAAGGAGAAGGGGAATGGGATAGGGGTTTTCTAGGGAGGGGAAATGGGGAAAGGGATGGCATCTGAAATGTAAATAAAATATCCAATAAAAAATAAAAATCAAAAAAGAAGAAACTGCTCTATACAGGAGACTATGAAATATTCTTTGCATTCTGACACACAGGTCAGTTGAGCAAAGAGAAGATAACAAGCAAAAGTAGACATATATGAGTGTGATCAAGTAGGTCTCATGCAAGGAACACAATAGCAGTTAGAAAAATATAAAAAGATCAGGAAAATAGATACTAATTCAAAGTTATTATCAAGAAATTTCGTTTTGCATGGTCCTCAATGCTAAACATATTTACTTTTAAAACCTTTATAAAACAAGGTTTTTCCCTCCCCTTATTTAAGGGATTTGGGTTTTCTGAAGGTGAGCTTCTATTTAAAAGGGAAAAAATAAAGAGTTTCCATGGCCAAATCATAGGTTTAAGCTTGGTGATGCTGTTCTTGCAAATCAAATTGTAACTATGCAATAAGGGAACTATGCAATAAGCATGTGTGTTTTGTGAATTTCAAGTACAAAAAGAAATGCAAATGGTTTAAGTTACTTTACTCTGCTTTTTTAGGCACTATCAGGCTGAAAATTTGTGTAACGTAAACTTTTCTCAGGGGACTCTGAAACCCTAAAGAGATATAAAATGAGGAAACAGAATAAATGACTATAATTGTGGTATTAAAATTCTCCCAAGATGACCCAGAATCACTTATGGGCTTCTGAATTAATCATTGAGCCAGCTCAGCCACAGATGCCCCTGGAGGCTATTTGTCATCATTTCAAACTGCACTTGCACAGTGGAGGAGTCTCAATGTGTAGCCACCCACCCTTTTGTGTTTGTAATAAATAGTGGAGACTTCTCAGTGTGCTAAGTCTACTCAAGTAATCAGGCCTGACCCTGAGCATCTCATTTTATTCAATATGACAGTTCTCTGAATTAGGTCTTATTCTCATTTCATTTTTGTATAGACAGAATCAGAATTCAGAAGCATTATGCAGTCTGGCCAAGATGACATTCTCAGGATTTAGCAGAAGTTTTGTAAAATTACCACTATTCTAAAATATGATAGACACTTGTTTACCAATTTTATCACAAATGATTGTCCATTAAACATCCCTTACATGACAGTACCTATGGATAGCTTGTCTTGGTACACAGGAAATAAATTGTTATCAGAATCACTTTACAATATTATGTAATAATTGAATAAAATGGCCAGATAAGACTAAAAATTAAATTAAATTATATAAAGATTTCAAGGAGGAAGATTCAACTGGAGCTATTAGGGAAACCTTTAATACACATGTGAGCCTTGAACTAGATTGGAGAAAACATTTGGAAAGATTAGTAGAAGAATGGAAATTTCCAGAAGTAAATTAGAGAAAGGAGGCATAAGAACATTCATAAAACAGAAAGACATTAGTGGAAATGTGGTGGCAAAAAAACAGTTAAAAGGAGCTCTCATCCATAAATATGAGATCAGGGGTCAACACATGAGGCTGCAACTTTAGTCTTGAACGTGTTTCTCATTTACTGCAGAAAGAGGCTGACAATATTTCACAAGGAGAAAATATAGATAAGTTTTAAATATACTGTTTTTTTTTATATAAATCAAAATGTGAGAACATAGAATACTTTGGCTTTATAAGAATCCCTCTGTAAGTGTTTGCCTTGTTATATTCCACCTTGTTATACCATATCTGGTCAATATCTTTGGGACAACTCTTTTTGTAAAGGAAAGAGTGGTTTCCTCTTTCTGGATGAAAGAGGGAGTAGACTGGGGGAGAGGAAGAAGAGAAGGCTGCAATCAGGATGTATTCTATGAGATAAGAATTAAAAAAAGAAGAAAGTAAGGACCAATGCCTCTATTCTGACTTAAGTGGTTTTATTACCTATAGATTCTATCAAAGAGATTTTAATTCACCTATATATTAGTAGACATAAGTGATTATTATGTTTGTTACTGTTGAGTCTCTTTAATACTTACCTTGACCAACCAGGAAATTATGCACTCAACACAATGAGCACCTGGCCTTGTAGAAGCATTGTGTATGTCCTCTCAAAGGTTGCAAAATAAAGGGTCATAGCATGGTCCTTGGGAGCCAACTACTTTAGGTATTGTTTTAGTTTGAATTTTACTGCTGTGAACAGACACCATGACCAAAGTAAGTCTTATAAAGAACAACATTTAATTGAGACTGGCTTACAGGTTCAGAGGTTGATTTCAGTTTCATCAATGCAGGAACATGGCAGCCTCCAGACAGACATGACATAGGAAGTGTTGACATCTTCATCCAATGGAAGCCAAGAAGCAGACTGACTCCCATGTGGCTAGGAAGAGGGTCTCAAAGTCTACCTCCAGAGACACACTTCCTCAATAAAGGCCATACCCACTCCAATAAGGCCACACCTCCTAATAGTACCACACCCTGGGCCAAGCATATATAAACCACCACATTCTACTCCCTGACCCACATAAGCTTGTTCAAACACATGAGTCTATGGAGACCATACCTAAACACAGCACGATGCAAAATAAATTTAGACCAACATCGAAAGACTATAACAATTTCAAGAATGTTAAAAGTCCAAAGTTTAAAATCTTTTTCTAAGATTCATTCAATTACTTAACTGTAATCCCCTAAACCGTCAAAATCAAGCATTAGACCGAATACCTTAAACATCTTAGGATACATATTTCCATTTCAAAACATCATAGTGAGGAAATACTGAACCAAACAAGATAAAAAACAAGGTAGGCAAACTCCCAAGTCTACATCTCCATATCTGAGGTCAAAGTGATCTTTAAATCTCCAAGCCCTTTTATCTTTGTTGACAGCAACAAGCTTCTTTCTCCTGGGCTGGTTCCACTCCCTGTTAGCAGCTTTCCTTGGCAGATATTCCATGTTTCTGGCATTTCTAACATCTTGGTGTTTCCAAGGCAACTTCAACCTTATATATCCTTGTTCCAATGTCTAGAATCTACACACGATCTTCTAGGCTTTTCAAAAGAGTTTGGGTTACTTCTGCAGCTCTGCCTTTTGTAGCACTTTAGGCTCTGGTTGATTTCACTCCACTGCTGCTGCAGTTCTTAGTGATCACCCCATGATTCTGGCATTTACAAAAGGATGGGGTCTTCTGCTGAAGCTATGCTTCAATAATAGGCTCTCATGGTCCCAAGACTCAGCATCTTTGCATAATCCCTTCAGTTGTAGGCCTTCAACTGCAAGTGAAACTATACCATTACCAATAGACTTACCTTGTTTCTCACAGAGTTAACCCTCACCTGCTCTCCACTACCCCTTTTTATCTTCAGAAACAGTACCATCTGAGTGATTCTTACACAATGCCAAGTCCAGATACAGCTTGAAATACTACCTTGGTTATCTCTGGATCACAGCTCCTTTGGGTTGTCAGAAAACACTTCCCAGATGATTGCACCTCAGTGATACTTGTCTCTTAATCGCCACTAATCTAGCTAACCAGCATAAACTGTCCCAGTAGTCTCCTTTCCCTCTTGATTATAAAGCCAGAGGAAAATGGCTGAAGCTGCTATGTTCTGCTGTTTTCTGAGGCTGGAACATGGCCCCCTTGTTATATTACACTATCACCACCTTTCTGTTTTCTAGTGGTTTCTTTCACTGTCTAAGCTTGACTGGCTGTCCTGGAACTTGCTCTGTAGACTGTCCTTGAACACAGACATCTACATGGCTCTATCTCCTAAACACTGTGATTAAAAGTGTGTACCACCATGCTTTATCTGGAATTTGCTCTATAGCATACTGGCCTTGGACTCAAGAGATTGGCTTACCTCTGTCCCCTGTGATTAAAGGCCCATGTTACCATGTCTAGATCTAAACTTACCTGGATGGGATCTTGCCCCAAAGTCTCCACTCCCTTAATCTCTTTATCTCCTTTAAGACAGGATTTAGCTCCGTTATACTTCCTGATAGCCTTTTACTCTCTGAACCATACATTTTGTATTTCTTTAAACTTGCTACTTTTCATTATATAAAAAAATAAAGCTCTTCATAAGAGTGAACATTAGTAATCACACAACAGAATTTATATCAGACTATTTTGAGACACTTTTATCACACAATTAATCTAAATTTCTTCACCTTAACCTCAAGCAGACCCTTTGGACAAAAGCAGCCACATTCTTCACCAAAATGTCATAAAAACAGTCTCTATGCAACATAATAACATTCTTCTCCACTGAAACCTCCTGAGCTAGGCTTCTACAGTTCAAATAACCTCCACCAGCAAAGTCTTCTATATTCCTAATAGAATGGCACATTTACTACTTAAATAATTCCACTACTTTGCATATCCAAAATCCCCAAATCCACATTTTTTTCCAAACAAATGCATGGTCACCCCTATCACAGCAGTGCTTCAGTTCCTGGTACCAACTCCTGTCTTAGTTAGGGTTTTACTGCTGTGAACAGACACCATGACCAAGGCAAGTCTTATAAAGCACAACTTTTAATTAGAGCTGGCTTACAGGTTCAAAGTTGAGTTCAGTTTCATCAATGCAGGAAGCATGACAGCATCTAGGCAGGCATGGCACAAGAAGTTCTACATCTTCATCCAATGGAAGCCAAGGAGCAGACTGGCTCCAATGTGGCTAGAAGCAGGGATTTAAAGCCCACCCCACAATGACACACTTCTTCCAACAAGGCCACACCTATTCCTACAAGGCTACACCTTCTCATAGTACTACTCCCTGGGCCAAGTATATACAAACCACCACAATATGGATTATGATATTGTGTAATTTAGGTTTTTTTTTTTTTTTATGCTGTTGCTTACTTTTTAAAATTGTGCAAAGGCTGAGGTGATAGTTCAGCCATTAGCTTGCTGGCCATGTATGTATGAAGTCTTTCACTAGATAATCAGAGCCTACATTAAAAACAAGTTTGTTGTGGTAGCATGTAATTGTAGTCCCATAGCTAGAAAAGCAGACAGGCAGACAGGAAGATAATGCCACTGGGGAGCAAGTAGACCCTAATTAGAAAAGTCTAGGTCACGTGAGAAAGTCTGCCTCAAAATAAAAGGTCCACAGCTGATATCTGACAAATATTGCCTAAGATTGATCTCTGGAATGTTTACACATGAATCTCCTACCCTATTAGCATGTAAACATATCTATAACTATGTACTAAAGCAAATAGGCAAAAGTGACAAAACCTAAACAAATCCTCATTAAAAATAAAATTAGAGAAGTTCTCTTTAAGGCACACCCAATACCAGTTACTCCACCTACTCTCTTGTGCTCCATTTCCCCAGGTACAACTCTGCCTCCATTCCTAGATGCATGCTGGTGCCAGGGACAATCAGGTAAGTCCCCACCCCAAGCCTTTGCCTAACAAGTCCCCTTAAAGTACACCCAACAATGGTAAACTGCACCCTGTCACCTCTGCTGAATTTTCTGGCTCTCAACTCTGCCAGACACCTGTAGCCACCAGGGACAACCAGGTAAGGCTCCACACCCTCAACCTCCAGGCTCCCAAGTTACCCTTAAAACACACCAACTGACCTTAAAACTGTACCTCACCCCCTAGATTTCGCTTTCCAGCCCACAACTCTGCTTGCTTTTCTAGAGGCCACTCTAGCGCCAGGGATTCCAGGCCAAGCTGGTACTAGAGAACTCAGAGGTAAAGCTAGCACCTGAAACACAGTGACCATCCAAGCCAGAAAAATCCCATGGGAGATACTCTACTGGACCTGAACACTTGCTAGTCACCAGAACGCCAAAGCATCCAGGCCAGAAGACAGAGAGGAAAGAAAAACTGGGACAGGAGATCCAAAAACCACCCATTCTACAAAGGTAATAGTAGGGTCTCCTCTTACCCTCCAGTAGTTAAATAATGACACAAAGACTTATTAATAGTTATTAAAGCTTGGGTGCATAGCTGGGCAGATTCTGAGTTAACTCATCTAAAAAACCCAACTATTCTAGCCCATGTCCTACCATGTGGCTAGTTTCTTACCTCTCTCTCAGCCCTGGTATGTCTATTCCTCTTCATTTCCAGATAGCAAATCACCCCTGTCTCCTTCTTTTCCCAAATATCCTATGCCCTCTATCCACATGAAAGTTCTATCATCCACTTCCTATGTAGCCATTGGCTATCATATTATTTTTTATTAATCCAATCAGCAAGTGAGGAAGGTGAAAGTTTATAAAACAGGAAGCTGGTGATGGGCCATAGGTATAACAATGCCAAAATCATGCCAGTCTTCAGTTCTTTGTCTGTTTGACAATCAAAAAATAAATATGCAGAAACAACCTTCACAAAATATACAAAAGGTTACTCCAATAAAAGGTGAACTCAGAAATCAGCGTCTAAATCTATAACCACAAAACCTAGATAGCCAAAGGCCAGCATAAGACAGCAATCAATAAGAACCAGGGCAATTTGGAAGCTCCAGAGTCCAGATATCCTACTACAGCAAGCCCTGGGTATTCTAACACAGCTGAAGCACAAGAAAATGACCTTAAATCTAATTTAATTAAGATGATGGAGACCTTTAAAGAGAAAAATTCGAAGAACTGCAGGAAAATACAACAGGTAGAGACCTTTAAAGAGGAAACAAATAAATATAAAGAAATATAGGAAAATACAATCAAACAGGTAAAGGAAATGAATAACAGTGTTCAATACCTGACAATGGAAGCAGAAGCAATGAAGAACACATAAATGGGAAATCTTGAAGAAGGAAAAGCTAGGTAAGAGAACAAGAGATACACATGCAAGCATCATCAACATAATACAAGAAATGGAGGAGAGACACTAAGTTGTAGAAGATATGATAGAAGAAACTGATACCTTGGTCAAAGAAAATGATAAAACTAAAAAAAGTTCCTAACCAAAAATATCCAGAAAATTTGGAACAATATAAAAATACCAATCCTAAGAGTAATAGAAATAGAAAAAAGAAGAAAATTTCCAGCCCAAAGACATAGAAAAAAATTTTTTTAACAAAATCACAGAATAGCTTCCTAACCTAAAGAAAGAGATGCCTATATACATACAGAAAAAACCTTACAGAACACTAAAATGTCAGGAGCCATAATGGGACAAGCTACTAATTAGCAGATGATCATCCTGAAATGCTTGCCTCGGATTATTATATAATCTGCGACGAGTGTGCTCCATCCAGCAAGGCTGTGGAGACGTGATTTTAGCAAAGATTCCTGCTATTAATATGTTTTCCTATTATTATTATTATTATCATTATTATTATTATTATACATATGCAACAACCACTAAGCAATAGCACACCCCTTTGGAGCAGATCTCTGCAGATCCACAAAGATGTAGTGTCTTGTAGTGATACTATATAGACAAATAGATGACTTCTTAAGTCTTAATGATGATCCTATAAGAATTCCTAAAATTATATCAATGATTATTAAGCTTTTAAAACGGGACTGCTATTAGATCCCTCACGCATAGTCAAAACTGCAATGAGAACTCTCCCAGTCTCCAGAGTGTTATCAGTTAATTGCCCTGAGATAGTAACTAGACCTTCTCTGGCTCAGAGCATATTCCAAGAAGTTGTAAAACAATCAACCTAGGTCACTAAAGGGAATTTACAATTTATTATATGTACCAGGGCAGAAGAGAAAATATTGCCTGGGTTTATCTATACAAAACTTCACTAATTTCTTAAGTTATAGTTTCAAACTTTCAGTGAACCTGTGGAGCTAGACAGGTGATGAATGTCTAGCTAGATAATTTCTCCTAATGGATATTCATGTAAACATTCTGTGTTGTAAACTTCTATTTCAATTTATGATTTGAATTTTGGTGTGAACTTGTGATGAACCTTGTAACATGTGTCCATGTACTCTGAAAGATGTATAAGTTCTGAGGACAAAGAGAGGAGAGTTAATTAGGGAGTTAGGTTAGTTAGAATAGAGTTAGAATAGAAGATAGAAATAGAGATAGAATAGAATTTTTCCCTTTTCCCAAATAGAAAAGAAGTTTTCCTTTTTCCCACTTAGAGCCTTTCTGCTTTTCCCCTTAGATAGCTTTCATAAGAAACTTTTGACACTTAGTAATAAACTCTATATAATAACTTTTCTTAAGTGTCTTTTCTTCCTGCTAGCAGATGTAAGTTAGAGCCCAGCAGTTCCTGCTGAGATAGAACAAAGGCCACATTGCCTAATTCTCTGCTGTTAGGCTGCAGGTGTTAATCACCTAGCCTGCAGTCTCTCACCCTCAGAAGAAGTTTTTAGGATAGCACAAGGCTATTTACTTAACCCCTTGCTAGTTTTAGGGCTGAGATGCAAGTGCCAGAAACAGCAGTTTCTGGCCACAGGATCGTGGATGGCAGATCAGCTACAGTAGCATAGGAAGTGAACTCTTCTAGCATAGATAAGTAAAACTTTTATTACAGCAACCCTGAAAGTCTTATAAAGCTCAAGGCCTTACGCCCTGCTCTTCCCATCCCCCTCGGGCTGCCTCAAAAAGAATCGACAGGAGGAGAAGAAAGAAGAAGCTGCTTCTCCCCCTCTCACCCAAGCTGGGGGGTGCTCCCCCCCGCCACCCCCCCCACTAAAACAACAACAAAAAAATCCTCCCCTGCATAATAATCAAACCACTAAATGTTGTATAAAACAACAGCAACAAAATAAAACATTAAAAGCTGTAAAGGGAAAAGGCCAAGTAACATACAAAGGCAGACCAATTTGAATTGCACCCAGCTTCTCAATAGAGACGACAGAAACTCTTCAAGCCAGAACAGTGTGTGCAGATGTCTTGCAGTCTCTAACAGACAACAGGAGCCAGCAGAATGAAGAAAACTCTCTATCACCTTAGATGGTGATATAAAACAATATTTCATCACAAAAACCAAATTTACACAATAATTATTTACCAATCCATTTCTATAGAAGACACTACAAGGAAAACTCCAACCAAAGGTTAACCACTCCCAAGAAACCAAAGGAAATAAATAACTTCACACCAGCAAAACAAAAATACAGGACACACACACACACACACACACACACACATCACCAACAACAACATCAAAATGATAGGAATTAGCAATTATTGGCCTTTAATATCTCTCAACATCAATGGACTCAATTCCCCAACAAAAAGATGCAGACCATCAGTATAAATGAGAAAATAGGGTTTATAATTTTGTTTCATACAAGAATTACACCTCAACATCAAAGGCAGTTATTACTTCCTGTAACCAGGTAAGACTTCCAATGGAGGGACTGAGACACTAACCCAGCTATAAACCCAAAATTTGCCCTGCTATGAGATGCACATGGGTAAAGGATAGAGCAAAAATTGAGGGAATGATGAGCCAATAACTGGCCAAGCTTGAGACCCATGCCATGAGAGTGTTTCCACCCCTGATCCTATTCATTTTATTCTACAATACTTGCACACAGGAGCCTAGCACAACTTTTATCAGACATGCTTCACTCAACAATTGATGGAAACTGATGCAGAGACCTATAGCCACACATTAAATAGAATTTGGAAATCTTATGCAAAAGGAGGAAAAAGAAGTTTAAGAACCAGAGGAGTCAAGAGCACCACAAGAAAACCTACAGAATCAACTAACCTAGGCTATGGTGGCTCATAAAGATTAAACTGCCTGTCCCAGGAAATATTAAAAATGAGAGGGACTAACAGAAATTCCATGCTACTGCTGGCACCAGCACCAGCGGGACACATGGCCTCAATGGGCTGTTCTCATCTAGGCAGACTCTATGGCCCAAGGCCCTGAGACATCTCCACCGGACTCTCTAATTTCCCTTTTAATGACCACCGCACCCCTGCCTTTAGATACCACACTACCCAATAACCCCGTAAAATCAAAACTCTTGAAGCTTATAATTAACCAGTCAGATTTATATATGGTAAATTCTCAATTCACAAGATGCCCACACAATAATTTCAGGGGTAATTGATAAATATACAGGCTGCCCACACGAGTTAGAGAAATTATCCCAATTATTCTATCCTTCTATCCTTTATGATACCATATCTACCTGTGGTTATTTAAAGCCACACTGGTTCATCCTGTCCGTCTGCCTCCATATTGGCTCCTGCTTCTTTTCTCCCAACTCTCTCTCTCTCTCTCTCTCTCTCTCTCTCTCTCTCTCTCTCTCTCTCTCTCTCTGCAACTCTTAGCTCTGCCTCCCCTTTATCTGTCTAATCACAGGCCACTGCTGCACTAATATTTTAATGTAATTGGACAGGCAAAATCCTGCCACAACAGCATAGGATGGACGTAGCCCGTCTGCACATATGTAACAGTTGTATATCTGGGTCTTCATGTGGCACTTCTAAAGTGGTCTACATTTCCTGCCTTTGAATTCCTCCCCCCCCCCTTGGTGGACTGCCATGTCCAGACTCATGTCCATACACATACCCTTTTTGCAACTTGATATGCCAAGGCTGGTTGATATCAATGAGAGGATTACCATTTTCTGAGGAGAAAAGGATGGGGGTGGTAAAAGGGGAAGGAAGTAAAAAAGAGGAACTTGGGGGAGAAGAGGCAGGGGAATCTATGGTGGGGAGCTAAAGCAAATAAAGAACTTAACAAAAAAGCAAAATAAAATCAGCAACAATAAAAATATTTCTGTCAAGATAAGCAATGCTTGGAAAGGAGCTGGGGAAAACTTTACTTGATACAAAATTAGAGTTGTCTGCAAAAGAATAAATGACTTCCTTGACATGAGCCCACTATGTATTGAATGAATGTATTCCTATATGGAACCCCCACTATGGAAGCTCCTTTGATAGCCAATACATTTTTAATAACAAGCAGACAAAATGAAAATGAAATAAAGAAGAGCTATTTCTATGAGTTACTAACTTTAGTCTTGTGTCTACGTTCTCTACCTGAAAATCTGTATCATTTATATAAAAGTAAAATGATTATATATTTTGACCCACAATTTTTATCATATCGTCTTCCCCTATGTTATAGCAAAATTGCATTTTTATTCTGGTATTTATAATCTTTATGAAGCTCTTTGTCTATTTTATTTCTCTCAGACTTAAATGTCAACTCAAGGTAAGCCCAAACAAGATGGAAGGCAGCAGACAGTTCAACAATTTTGTTTCTTGGATTGGGCCAATTACACCAAACTTCTCTCTGAAGCTGCCTTAGTAAGTGATAGGTGTAACTGACTGGCGAACTATCAGCAAAGTTACTGTCACACTTGAGTTGTTGTCTCTTTAAACTACAAACCAGCTGCAATCCATATCTCTTTTCCCAAAGTAAAAAGAAAAAAGCCTTCAGGTTGTCAGAAGTAGGAGAGGGTGGCAGAGGAATGAGATGATTAGTATGTACACAATCATTCAAGAAGAAAACATTCTATAGGTGCATTCTTCTGGAACATACCAAATACACAAGCAATTGTGATCAAAAGTGTCCAAGGTTGATCTCTTCCGATGAATCAAATATACTCTGCAAATCTGAAGAATTGTTCCTGTTCTTGTTTGTTCTGGGGAGATCTGAGGACTGGTCCTATACATTGATTTTACCCTGACAGCAACTGAGAATGAGATTTAAGAAAAAAAATATTCTGTGAAATAATAAGTAGACTATGCTATTATTTGAAAGGTACCATGTGAGATAAAAAGGCATCCTGCTGGGATAAGCAGTGGGGCTGCCACTGACATATTATGGTTCTGAATGGTAAATACCCTAATGTGCAATAAAGACATACATCACTTTCCTGATGTTTCCTCCCTTTACTGGATGCTTACAGTATATTTTACAGGTTAAATAACTTTCTTTAAATTTAGAAATACCTAAAGTGGTAAGATTAAAGGCAAATACAATGAGCATTTTACCTCAAAGTATTACTGACATGGTTGAATAGCTTATTCCACATTTTTATTCTTGGATTCCTGACAGACAGAAGTCTATTCCACTATATTGGCTCACCAATGGAAACACAGCAAACAGGACCTACTCTGCTTTGGTGACTGACCAAAAGTAGGCTTTATCTTTCTGACATTTTAGAAAAATTCAAACCAATGGTAGAACTTAGGATTTATTGAAGACAATTAAATTTGTTTGTTTAGCACAATTATATATAGGTATGGAATAGCACAAGTCATGAGAGAGAGCAACAATACATGTCTCAAAGTTGAAAGAGTAATGTTCAGGGGAAATAATAATATATGTGACTGTATGAATACATGTCAATACATATATATATATATATATATATATATATATATATATATATATATATGGGATTTAGCTCTTTCCAATTATTTCCCATTCCCAGAGGCATTTATTTTATCACTGGAAATCCTTCACCATTCCATTTCTGGGGGTGAATCCCCTCCTCAGAGACACACACTTCTGGAATGTAGCCAGTGGCTTCTTCACACAGACACAACTTAACCCTCACTCAGACACCCCTAAATCTTTCAAGCAGTAAGTATAACTCACATTTGCTTCCTTGCTTTCTGCCAGATATTTAATCTTAGTCTGCAATTTTGACCATCTGCCTTGGTCTCTCATATAGAATTAGTATCCATATATATCCTGAGTACCCTGATTTGGGGCTGAGATTGCAAACTCTATGCTGTATCTGCCTTGTCCCTTATAACCTCAAGCTCTGATGTCACCTTGGGCACTGCCATTTTAAAAGCTCTGCTCCAGGTCTGTGAGCCTTCTTACCTAGAACTTAACGTGTGTTTTCACAATGATTATAATCACTATTGTGCCAACTCCAGCTTTGGCTTCTGGTCTCCTGATGGTGGAAACATTGAATTGCTCTGTGTGGTAATTTTAGCTGATCACAAAGCCTCATGTATCACCACTCACTCTCCCTCTTTCTATCTCTCTCCTTCTTTCCCTCTCTTCCTCTTTAACTCCATCTCCCCCTCTATCTGTACACAACATAGGATTCTGTGGACTAAGTTTCTTCACACTTGATCAAGCATAGGCATATTAAATTGTCTTTACATACAGTGTCAGGAGCTCCCCAAATGTCCACCTGGCACTATGTACAAAATTACAGGGGGATTTTTGTGCTACACAGGCGTTGCCAGGGCTCATGCTGGGCTGCACCTGATGATTTACTACACCTGCTAACAAAGACATGGAGTTCTCATAATAGATAAAGGGGAGAGCAGCACTCTAGATGATGGCTCAACAAAAGTCTCTGTGCCTGTTTGTTGTTTAGCTATTTCTTTGCTGATATTAGACAGGGTCTCATTCCATAGCACATGGTAGCATCCTTCTGAAAGTTCAGATGTAGAGGCCTTATGCAGGAGGATTGGTGTTAACTCTAAGCCACCCTGGGTGGCTTACTAAAAGAGATACTCTCATACTCACACCCATTGGATTTCACTGGTCTACTCAAACTTCTAAATGAAAAAAAAATGTCAAATTAATGGATAATTTAAGATGCTCATCTTGTACACACACAGTCCTGATGAGCTTGCCTTCAACGTCTTCCCCTAGAAGGGAATCCATGCTGTGATGTTATCTATTCGGTTGAAATTGGAATCCCAAATATCCTTTTTGGGAGATTTTGAAAATAAACTGAAATAGAAGAGAGAAACAAATTATTTTTCTTTACCATAATTAACTCCCTCATGTTAACCAATGAGAGACTATTCCCGATACTAACATGCCACAGTCTGGTATTCCTGTAGCAAAAAACCACACATAACATGAGAATCAAGGAATGCCATATCAAGATAGAAAGGATGAATATGTACTGCCTCTGCCTAAACTTGAGAGAACATACAATTAAAATCTGGGTTTGTTAATGTTCAGGAAAAATTTAATTTAGTGCCTCAAAACTTTTCTGGGGTTAAATTTCCGCAAGGACTATCTTTGTTTTAAAATGTTCCATGTGATCTTTCTGCCTTTATAACCATTATAGCTCCCAGATACTATGACCCTTTGAGCAACATGTTCTTCTACTTGGGCAGTTGAGCCCATAGCTAGACATTCTTTTCCT
Source organism: Arvicanthis niloticus (assembly GCF_011762505.2). Taxonomy (NCBI): domain Eukaryota; kingdom Metazoa; phylum Chordata; class Mammalia; order Rodentia; family Muridae; genus Arvicanthis; species Arvicanthis niloticus. Next base: position 157,969,335 of record NC_047658.1, read on the forward strand.
TTATTTTAAGGAGTGGGATAATTCAGACTGTATCAACAAAGGCATCACAGGATGGCCTCTTATTTTACTATGACATTCTCATATCTAAAACTGCAAAGTAAAAGCAATAATACAATAATGGGTGCCTTCATATTAACAGGGGAAACCAAGACTGAGAGACATTAAACAGGTCCATCCTAAATCATTTGGCTGATTTGTAAACAAAACAGGGATATCATGTCTTTCAGTGCATCATGTTTTATCTTCAAACAAAAGACTGTGTGTTCAAAGCCAAGAAGCTTATGAAATAAGCCACCCAAAGATTAAGAAATACAGAAGTGAAGAATGGACAGGAAGAAATGACAATTTCTAGTGGAATTCTTAAATTCTACAGCTTACTTATTTTCTTAAGGACCCCCAACCATGTTTTATGTGAAATCATAATTTCTCAAGAAGACAATGCTACTAGATACTGGGAGCTCCTTTGAGTTTATTACACCTTGAAGAATTCCTAAGCTTGGCTGCGTCTGAACAGGTTAGGGACTGATACAGGGCAGAAAAGAAATGTTTCTTGTATTCTAAGTAATGAAAGCTAACCTGGACCTCCGGGATCTCTGAGACACTGAGCCACAAACCAGGTAGCATACACCAACCAACCGATATGAGGTCCTCAACACATATACAGCAGAGGACTGCCAGGCCTGGACTCAGTCAGAGAAGATGAACCTAATCCTCAAGGTACTTGGGGCCCAGGGAGTGGGGAAGCCTGATGGGGTAGGGGTTGGCAGTATGACGACATCCTCTCGGAGATGCAGAGGAGGAGGGTGGGATGTGGAACAGTAGGAGGGTGGACTGGGAGGGAGATAAAATCTGGATTGTAAAAAAAGATTAAAGAATAAAAGGGAGAGAGAGAGAGAGAGAGAGAGAGTAAGAGAACATGCAGTTCATGAGTTGCATACAAGCTCTTGATTCTGGAAATACAAGTGGAACATCCCTTCAAAATCCACAATGCATGATTACCAATGAGGCGCTTCTCATCTTCTCTGACCTCAGCTTGCTCCTCTCTTTCCTGCTCCTCTTCTTTCTACTTCTCCCACTGCTTGTCATTCTCCTCCATTCTTTCATTTTGACTTCCTGACTATTTAGTCATGTCACTTTACTACTTATGAGGGATTTTAAATGCATAGTAAAATTTTTCTTACCATAGAGATTATTGAAGGAAAAGAGAAAAATAATTTTCCCAAGCCTTCTGTAAGGAGAATCTTCAGAAATTCAAAAACTGCCTTGACTGTGATTTTGTCTTAGGAATTTTAAGACAAGGGAATCTTACCAAGTCAAATGTACTGAGTGTCTTTCTGTCTGACCCTGTGTAAAGTCTTCTATTCCCATCACCTCTTATCACACATACAAATCAACTATAATCATTGTGCTCATATTAATAAGATAATAAAAATCTTAGTTATAACATTCTCTAAGACTGTATAGTACAAACAAAAGACATGATTTGAAGTCAAGCAATCTCATTCAGAGAGCATCCCAAGTTGGACACCCTGAAAGATACATTACTACTTAGAATGAGAGTCATCTGAGTCACCTAAAAGCCATGTTAGGTAAGGTGAAGCAAAGAGTATACTTCAACATTCCTTCTATAGCATAAAAGTAAATCTCAGACACAGAGTCCAAACTCATTCAAAGTGCTGAGTCACACATTTCTGATAATAGATTTTTCTCAAAATTAAACCCTCACCATTACCATTGATTAGAACTTCTGACTTGGAAACATGGTATCAACATAAATACACAGAGGGTCAACCAAAAAGCACTACACATCTATTTAGGGACCAGGAACTTCTTGTGTCCAGTGTTCTAATATCTTCTGACATCCTCCTAATCCCCCAAGGATAAACGATTAGCATGAAGAGGAGTGTAGACCTCCCTACTCTCATGCATCAATACACAAGGGCAGTGCGAGCAAAGACATCAATTAGGGGCTCATATGGTAAATGACCACACTAGGACACACTTGTCAGCAGGCAATCAACTTTCTTGGGGTGATTCAAAGCTTATAAAGTTTTGGGGGACTGAGAACAGAGACAACCAGCATGGGAAAGGTCATTGGCTGGGGTGTTAAGGTGTCTGGCATGGTCTGAACATAAATACACAGAGAGTCAACCAAGAAGCACTGCACATTAGCTGAGGGGGCATTTCAGGAATCTCCCATGCTAGCTGTACAGGCTTTACCAAGAGAAAGGAAATTGATCCTTTAAACTAATTGAGGCTATGTGACATTCCTCTGGTAGAAGCAAGTTTAGGGGCTTAAAATCCCCCAGACAAGGTCAGAGAAGGAGAAAACTTGCTAACAAGGGAGTCACCCATATTATGCCAAACCCAGAGGCTATCCAATCATGGTGAACTTTGACCTTAATTAGCAGAGTTTTCCCACAGAGAGGAGGCCCTACCAGCCAGGTCAGAAATGCCAGAAAACTTGAGCCAAGACCAGCAATCAAGACATTAACGCTCAAACTGGGATACCCAAGATCACATCAATCATGTCAGGGTATGCCTCACAATATGGAGTCTATTACCAAGAACCTAAGTTGCAGAATCTCATTAATTCTTGTAATCTGATCTAGACACCCACTGTCATCCTTGGCATCATCCCTTATCATATAGTTTCAGAATAATCAAGCACCGAGAGGCTCAAATTTAGCTTAAAACACTGTGACCTTACCAGAATGCTTCTGTAATTTCTTTAAATGCCTTAACCTTTAATAATTAATGACATCGACCTCATAAACTAGAGGGGACTGACTCCACACTAATGAGTTGCTTTATTGCCCTTTGTGTAGTTTTAGTGATGTCTGCAGGTGAATGTTTTTAAGTGATACTGTCCTTTAAAAAGCAGCATAATGTCTTTCTTCTGTGTCAGCTGCTGAAGACTTGTTTGGCTGCATTTTAGAGTGAGTGGGGCTGGAGAACATGTCCCTATACACACTAACACTTTCAAAATAAAGGAGCAACATTGATTTGAAATAAAAGTGAGCCTATGAATAAAAAGTAAATAGAAAAAGTCTGCCCTGGGTAGCACAGGGTGGCTGAAATTGACCCAACCAACAATGGACACAAAACTCTGATGAGTTAACTTTTTTCCTTGAAAGATAATTTACAAAAAAGCATCTTGTAGGCAACTGTTGCTTGAAGACAAAATGAACTGAAATCCTGCATATGGAAAAACAGGCTCTTAGTTTATAGAAGGAGGGACTCTGAGAACATGGTTGTGCCCGTGGAACTCCTCAGGTTTTCTGTATGTATGCCCCCTTCAAGAAGTACCCTTGTGGGTGATTTTATATCATCTTAGGCTGTCATCTTCATTAATAAAAATCTACCCAGTAGTTTAATAATGGATCTGTACTTTCCACATATATGGTGATATTCAGTTCTTCCCTATGTTCTTCTGCAGCCACGGTGCTAAGTCAGTAATAGAAATCATGTTTCTTACTCATCAATTAAAGCATGTTCATGGCTGACTACATGCCTCTTTGAGATCTTTTATACAAAAACCTTTTTCTTTTTTTTGTTTTTTTGTTTTTTTATTGGCTAGTATATTTACATTTCAGATTTTATCCCCTTACCCCACTTCCTCCCACCACCCAGAAACCTCCTATCCCATCCCCCCCTCATGCTTTTATGAGGCTGTACCCCCACCTACCCCCCCACCTCCCCACCCTCACATTCCCCCCCACTCAGGGAGAGAAGATTCTTGGTCCCATGAAGGACAAAAACCTATTTCTAAGCCCAAATTTATTTCAAAGATTCCACATTGGGAGATTAATGGACAAATTGAGTTATCAGAGGAAAAAAAAAAAGATTAAGCAATTACAGTTAGTGTTAGACAAAAATTTGTCAAATCAAAGACAAGGTCTTCAGATAACCCCAAGAGTAAGGACTGGACTGACAGTTGACCATCTGAAGTACCAGCCTTTGAAGTGCCTCTTTATTACCTGTTTCACTACGACAGAACAATCCCTTAGTGGGAAACAAATGTTAGGTCAAATAGTCATTTGTAGGAAAAGAAAAACATGTTTGGTTCTCAAACAAGATTGAAGGTGTATACAATTGTCCCAGTGTGGAGTAAATGGGTCTTTAGCATTTCTCAGTTAGGAACAGAGCCCTGGATACTGGTCTATGAAACCTAATCAAACTTGTTTAACACTCTTCTAATGTTGAAAGAGCATTGCAACTTATCTTCTGGACCATATGGTAAGCACAAGGGGAAATGTGCTAACATATATTCTTTTATACCATTATCAATAGAAGCTTAGATCAAATCTGACTTGAAATAATAATTAATTGTCTTACTTAGGGAAAAGGCATGGCATTGCCATGGCAACTATGAATTAAAAAAAAACCTGAATAATAAATTATGCTCCCATGTTTCCAGATAATCTAGAGTGAAACTAACTTTTTTATATCTGACCCTCTCAAATATATGGATTTCCATTTTCTAGGCTGAAAGGTCAAACGACCAAAAGTGGAATTACTTTTCTATTTTGAGTTAGGTAGAATGAAAGAGTTTTATTTTTTAAATCTCTTTAATATGTAACAACAATTAAAAAAGAATCTATGGATTGGAAAATGAGCATCAGGTACAGCAATGAGTGGTACTTGGGACTTAAAACTGGAAGCCCATGAGTGGTTTTGGAAAGAAGAAAGGGAAGGGAAGGGGAAAGGATACAACTATATTATAAATTTCAAAAAAAAAATTAAAACTGTCTGAAAAGACAAGAAATTAGACATAGATAGAAAGCTTTCAATTTCCTAAAACACAATCAAAATTGATTCAATCAAGTCTGGTAAGACAGCTAAAAACTTTCAAATCAAAAATATGAGGGGCAGAATTTGTGTCACTGGAATTATCTACAAATTGGGCACAGTGGCACATGTCCACAATTCTAGCACTTCAGAGGCTAACATAGATGATTCTCTAGAGCTTGCTCACTAGCAAGCCTAGTCTAATAAATGAGTTATGGGTGACAGATTACAGTGTAAAAAGTAAACTAATGTGTGCCTGAGTGACACACAAGAAGTTAATCTTTGGCCTCCAAAGCAGCCTATTTTCCCTGCAAGTTGGGAGGAGCTAAAGTGGGAGGAGTAAGGAGAGGAAGAGAAGAAGGAAGAGGAGGAGCTAGGAGGGCCAGAGGACCAGAGAGAGGGGAACATGGAAGAGGATGTGCACGTGTTTCTAGCAGTCAAAGGTAATTGGTATGTATAGGTTGGATATTGGGTTACACCTCTGATTGTGTGGGCATCTTGTTATTGAGCATTACCAAACATATAAAGCCTTTGGATAATCTAACCATTAGAGTCTCATTTCAACCAGGCCCCCCATGGATGGCAGGATGGTCTGGGCTCATCCCAGCCTTGTGGAGACAGCGTGGAAGATTGGCAGAGCTATCTCATATGCTGGCATCTGGTGGGTGGCAGGGCCAGTGTCTCTGGCAGGTGAGCTGGCAGTCTGAGCTGGTGAAGGCCTGAGCTGAGCAGCGCTCATGGCCTCAGGCCTAGGCTAGTCAGGAACATGGTGGCTCCATAACTACAAGCCAGAACGGGTGTTGCTGTTTTAAATATTGCTTCAACAGCCTCTATACATGCACACAAATATCACACACACACACACACACACACACACACACACACACACACACACACACAAGACTAAAGCATTCCTAGTCTTCCCAATGTCATTTTCAAGACAATGTTCCTGTAATATAATGTGCTATATCATAACCATAAAAGACATTAAAACGACAAAAATGGAACAAAAAATATGTGGTAATATTAATTTAAGTTTAGACATTTTAAAAAGTGTACTAATAAAATGAAAATAAAATAGAATTCAAAAGCACATTTCTTTACCCTAAAGTCATTTCACTCACACCACTGTCATTTTCAATACATAGACATTGTTGGCTCTAAATTCTGAGACCTTTTTACCACTCAGTAAGATCCCAGCACATACTTTGTTTGCATCATCTCTATCCTGGGATCTTCCCTTACCAACTCCTTACTATTCTCTCTGTCTCTGTCTCTCTGCCTCTCTGTCTCTGTCTCTCTCTCTATCATATACACAGAGTGAGAGAGACAGAGACAGACAGACATACACACAGAGACAGACAGTCAGACAGACACACTCACACACAGAGACAGAAACAGACAGACACAGACATACACAAAAACACGTAAACACACACACACAGAGAGAGAGAGAGAGAGAGAGAGAGAGAGAGAGAGAGAGAGAGAGAGAGAGTTCATTTAGAGGAGCTTGCATGTATATGCATAGTGCTTACTTCTTATAATTGGATAAACTACCAGGGGCTGGAAGAAAAAAAATGTGATTCTTCCTCTCTAAGGAGCCAAGGATTGCCTGAAGTTCTTCCATTAGGAGCGGAGACTTTAGAAACTTCTGCCATGCATGTTAGCATGCCAACTCATGTTCTTATTATGCAGAATTTATTTAGGGAACTATATTGTTAAGGATAATGTACAACTTCCCTGTAGTGACTAGAAGACACTATCTTGCAGGAAGCATTCTGGGTCTTCTGCCTCTTACACTTTATCTGCCCCCTCTTCCAAAACATTCCCGAAATATAAAAGGCATAATTTTTTGTGGTTGATGAGTTTGGTGTAAAAATTGCATATTTATCTTCATAAAACATTCAAAAACTGCTTTAGATCTAAAACCCAACTTAGTTTAATGAGAAAATTAATAGGACTTATGTTTATTAAAGGAGGGATTTTTTTGGAAAGATATGTTGTACAGTCAGTATAGATTATATCTTAGAGACATATAGAATAAAAGCTAGGATATAATTCCATTGGGAACTAATTCTAGAAATATGGACATTAACCCTGTATTCAGAATGTGAATCAAAGGTTCCTCAAGTACTACTGATGCATAGCATTTACCAAATAAGTATTTTGAAAAGATTAATGAGTGATGAGAAAATGACTCTTGGAAACTCCTTAGAAGTAAAATCATCCTAAATATGCATGCATACACACACGTCAGCATAATTGCTCTACGTCTCACTGAATCATGATGGGGCATGCAGTCTTGAAGAGGCAGGGCAATCTTGCACTTGAGCAGTAGTCCAGAGGGGTTGTCTTCCTGAGGAGATTCTTTGCACATCTTCCTAACTCTCCCAACTGTGCCCAACAGGCCATTTGACACATCTGGATGCATCTACCTGTGGAGAAGCAGAAAAGAGGAAGGGATGAACTCAGGGCTCCATTCAGAACATGAGATGAAGAATGTGATGGGCAGATTATCATTACCATATATTTGCAACACTAATGTGACTGTTATGGAAATCTAGTCATCCATCGCACAGACTACTGAATTTACGGATTTGGCAGGTTCAGTGGTGTGATACCTGTGGCCCTGAGAAGTCAGAAAAGCCTCTCTAATGAGAGACCAAGTGTAACTGCTAACTCATGAGAGAACCAAAGTTTGTCCTTGGTCTCAGAATTAGTAGGGGGAAGAGAAGTGCAATGTCATACATGTGCACAGGGTGTTGCGGGCACATTGAATTCCCATTCATTTTATAGAATCTGATTTTCAGAAAACCAAGTGGAAAACCATTATCCTGTATTAAAAAGAAAAAAAAAAAAGTCAGGTTTGGGTTAAGCAAACTTCCTAAGCTACATGTATTATAGATAAGCTGAACTTTAATTACTCACTTCCTGGTTTATCTTCTTTCATTTTCCTTCACAAACAATTGTATGCAAATGCTTATTTAATTATGAAACAAAAAATTATACTCATATGTAAATAAATGTGTGTGTGTTCGTGTGTTTGTGTGTGTGTGTGTGTGCATGTGCAAGTATGTGTTTGTGTCTTCTCAAGACATCAACACTAAACAAATAGGGTGAGAAGCTATTTATTTTCTAAATACCTTAGTAAAAGTTGTTTTCCTCTCTCCTGGGTAGTTGGGAATAAAGAAAAATGCACCCATAGTGGACAATCATACCGGTTGTTGGAGAAGAGAGATATAGAGTTGTGTGAATTTTGTGATAGTGCTCAGATAGTCAATTCCCACCTCATTTCTAATTGAAGTTGCATTTACAACCTCATAGACTTTTCTACCTAACATGGAGCCACTCCGGAGATTGCATCCCCAGTGAGCCTCCCCATGCATCAAAGCAACAAGGGCTGGGCAGAGAAATAGCAGTTATTCAAATCAGCTCCTAATTGGTGTGTCTGACTATCCAGGTATATAATCTTCTCATTCTTAAAAGGGATAAAATATGTGAGCAATATTTTAGAGGTTAGCCGGGCGGTGGTGGCGCACGCCTTTAATCCCAGCACTTGGGAGGCAGAGGCAGGTGGATTTCTGAGTTCGAGGCCAGCCTGGTCTACAGAGTGAGTTCCAGGACAGCCAGGGCTACACAGAGAAACCCTATCTCGAAAAACCAAATATATATATATATATATATATATATATATATATATATTAGAGGTTAAATGACAATTATAACCTTTGATTCTTGGTCAAATGCTAACTATCTGGCTGTTTTGGGGCCTATGAAAGGCAGAAACTTGAGATTCTTAAAGCATAAATCTATTGGTTTATACAAAATTTAAACTCAAACTGAGGAGCTAATATGTCACTGTGGCATGAGGGCTACAATGGAGACAGTGGGCAGTGAGTGCATAGCCTCAAGGGCCTCAAGGGGAGGTCTTTTTGATTCATTTATTTTATTAATCCAGTGTTGAGAACCACTATAAAATCACAGGCCATATAATGAGGGCTTCATGCTAGGGGAATCCCTGCCGGTGTTCTGTGACATAAACATCAATACTAAATGACTTACTATGAATTGGCTTAATGGAATTTATGTATATGTACTGGGGGGGTGTCTAATATATGGACTATTACTTTCAGATGTTTTTTATTTTTAAGATTTTTGCAGTAAGTACAGCCTGATAATGCATACGTTTCTAGAAAGATTCTGATAATTAAATATCACATAAAATATGGTAAAAAAAAATGTATGTATAGTCATTGCTAAGTATAGCAATACTCTCAATCCTTTTTCATTTAAAAAGTCATTTCCATTAAGTGGGGATCAGAGACATCCCCATGCTGTGCACTCAGGTGACAGTCCTGGAACAACTTGTGGAAACCAGTTTTTCTCTTTCCACCATGTGGGTTCCTGAGATTGAACTCAGGTCATCAGGTAGGGAAGGAAACCCTGCTAGATATTGAACAGTTTGTAGATCCTGATACTCTTAACTTTTTAACTGAGTTTCTAGTTTTCATCTGTACCCAACTTTGGTTTCTATGATCTCCTGAAGGCTAGGTATGATACCCTGGAGACCTGTTTGCATGTTAAAATGATCTTTAGATATTTGTCGAGTCAAAACTGTTTTCTTATTCTTGGGCCAGTTGACTTCTGAGTTCAGAAAGGTTAACCAAACAGTCTCTTAGATCTAAATATGAAGAATTATGTGGAAACGCTAAAGCCTCCCCAGAAAGAGTTCATATCACAATTCAGTGTCTTTAACCCAGGATTCTATGATAGCTACAGTGAAGTGAATAATAATACGAATGTTTCTAGCCTCAGTTGGGTACCTCGATCTGAAAACTACTGTGTGAAATTACTCACACTGCACTTTGGTTGTGACAGCACTACCACAGAAAACACAGACAGGTGTAAATGGAATCTGGTGTGCCAAGCCAGTTATTGTATTACTCAGCTACATCAAATTAATGTGGCTTAAAAGAAAGATGTTGCCTTCAGGATGAAGACCACATTTGTTTATAGTTATAAAGGTAAATATTTATACATTGTTGTTAAAAATTGTGCTGATTTAATAAACCAGTGGTTGCAGATTACCATGTAATTCATGATATAACCAAATCTCCTTTCTAAATGACCACAATTTCCCTAAAACTGAATACTTACCTAGGTTTACAGTACCAGGCAAGATCAGCTCTCAAAACATTCATACCAAGTAACATTATATGAGTTCAGCAGGTTTATTTGAGAATGTATTTGTAAATACAGTGTTAAATTTCTCAAACAAACATTTAGGAAGTTGATAAACCTGGCAATAAAAGTCGCCAGTTTCAGGATTTTATTATTATTATTTCAACAGCAGACTAAACAGTTTACACATTTTAACTTAACACTTACACCTGCCATAAGAGCTTAAGTGGAGCAAAGGAATTATTTCTGTTTTACCGAATAAATAAAGCACAGCAAGCACTAGATAGAAAATATTACTATATGGTCAACCACAAAACAGATTTATAGTCTTCTTCCATTTTCTTTTTGGCTATGAGACATTACTTGTTAGATCAATTTAGGAATTTTTTTTGTTTATTTGTTGTTGCTGGGACCAGAGGCATAGCATCTATAATCAAAGAATGACAAATGACAAAAGAGCATTGTCCAACTTAACTTAGAAATATAAGCATCAGGTAATGGCAGAGAATCATCTTGGCACAGGTCACATGTGAGTTAAATAAAATTGTAATGATTGTAAAGCTACTACCTGTAAATGCAAAGACAAGTCTACAGATTTCTAACCTATTAACTAACTTCGGGCCTGGGCCCTGAAGTGACAACTAATTTACCTGTTTCACAAGCATACTTTCAAAGACTGGCTTTGGTATAAGAATTAAATGTCTCAAGGAGAGAAAACCTTCACAAAAGAGAAATACTACTATGTCTGATAAGTGAACGATGTCAAAAACTAAAAGTTTGCTGAGTTATAAAGAGACATTGGAATCCAGAAGATAAGTGCTAAAATTTCTTACAATTTGGAGCATTTTGATGACAAAAATGTGTAATAGTGTTCTGAGGTAAGGGCAGTAAGATCTAAAATTAATAAATGGGACCCTGTGACACTGAAAGTCTTCTATAAGGCAAAGTATACCAACACAATATTTGATAGAGGGCTACTATTCAAACCATATAAAAACTCTAAACCTAAATATCAAAACAGACACAATTAAAAAATATATGGGTACAAAGCTAAACAGAATTCTCAATAGAGGGATATCAAACACTGAGAAATGCTTAAAGAAATATTCAGCATTATTAATCATCAGGAACATGAAATCAAAATTACTTTCATTTTACAACTATCAAAAAGATGATGACCAGTAGTGCAAATGACAGCTGATACTGGAGATGATGTGTACCAAGTGAAACAGTCCTCCATTGTTAGTGGGAGTGCAAACTAGTACAGCCACTATGGAATCAAGATGGCGGTTCCACAGAAAATTGGGAGCCAGTCTTCCTCAAGACCCAGGTGTATTATGGGAATATACCCAGATGATGCTCCATCCTACCACAAGGAAACTTGCTTAACTCCCCTCACTGTGGCTTTATTCATAATGTGCAAAAACTGGAAAAAACCTAGATGTCTCTCAACCAATGATGTATAAAATAATAAAGGTGTATTTAAACAATTGAGTATTACTAACCTGTTTTGTATTTTAATGAAATCATAATATTTGTAGGCAAATAGAACTAAAAAGAAAATCACCCCAAGTAAGGTTTTCCAGATGCACAGAGACAAATATGGTCTGTATTCACTTATACATGGATATTAGTTGTTAAGTAAATAGTAATCAAACTACAATCTAGTGACCCAGAGAGGTTAAATGAAGGGGAATACTATATGTGAGACACATGGATCTCCTTGCGGAGGAGAAATAGAATTAATTTTTATGGATGGACTGGAAGCAGTTAGGGATGGGGGAATAACAGGAGGGGAATGTGGGGAGGGATAACTGGAATTGGAGCCATTTAAAGGATAATGTCTAAACCTAGAGTAGTATTTAGGTTTTTCTATTATCGATTTTCTGTTTTTTTTTCTTTTTTTTTCTTTTTTTATTTTTTTTAGATATTTTATTTACACTTCAGATGCCATCCCCTTTCCCCATTCCCCCCCCCCTTAGAAAACCCCTATCCCATGCCCCCTTTTCCTTTTTGCATTTATACATTGTTTTAAAATAATCTTAATCATAAGCGTTATAAGTTTGGAATTGTTCAATCTGAGGTGTAACCCACTGACCAAACTAGATATAACAACTATCTTTGACTGGTGGAGATACATGAGTATCTGCCTCCCTGTCTCCCCCCCTCTTTCTCTCTTTCATCACCTAGCTTCTCCTCTCCTTCTTCTTCTCTTCTTCTTACTCCTTTTCTTCCTCTCAGTACTCCTCCTACACATCACTCTTCCTATTAAAATGAGACTTTTCTCTCAAAATACAATTAGAGCATAATTATGCCAATTTGTACCAGTGAGGTACAAGATAGTCCTAATACCCCGTCCATCCTTTTGTTGACTAAACAGCACCTCTGTCATCTATCCTAACTAAAACATTTAGTTCTGAACCTGGCTTTAGGATGAATGTCAGCTGACGACCATCCACTCAAATCTTTTCTCTTACTGTAAATAGCTATAAGTTTTCAACCCCGTCAGAAATCCAGAATGACTGAGTTAACTATAATTGTGGGAAGCACAAAGCATAGCTTCTAAAACTTAGCCAATTTATAGAGACCTCTGAACACCTGAAAAGCCCCTATACTACCGAACGTTGGAGCATCAAATCTTCAGCCTTCTGGCCCAGAATCATCTGACAGACCTTGGTGATGCAGGATTATTAAGGGCTGATTACTCTGTCTAGGCAGATATAATCAGTCGACTATTCTGCAAGTGTGTCCTTTTCTGGACAGAAATTTGTCTGTAGATGGAGAGAGGCAATTCTTGCCTAGTGGCTGTTACCACACAACTGGAGTAACTCCAAGGATGCTCAATTTCTTCTTAGAATCCACGACAGGAAGCAGTCAAGAGCAGACAGGTCTCTAATCAATATGAACATTAATATATAAATATTTGTAGCGTCAGTTCTATGGACTTTCTGATGTTTTGAAAACCAACTATACATGTAAGGTAACCTGGACTGTTGTCTGTTCACTCCTCTCAGCTATTTCTAAATAAAATATGGAAAACACCCTAACAATAAACTCAAAGCCATGAATTTGCTATAGTCCCTTAACTCATAGGTTAACCATCCCAAATTAGTTAAAAAAGTTAAAAAAGGGCTGGGTTTAGGCATTGTATTCCTAAATGTGTTATACAGGCACAATGCCCATGAGCGTATCAATATTCATCTCATTTTTATATTAATAAGAGGCTCGTACCAATGAAAACCTTAAATTTGAAATCAAAGTAAATTTTGTACCATTTAAGAAATTATAACTTCATCTTGATAATAATTATACAGATTTCTACCAATAGGTTATGGCTATGAAATAAGTCCTAGCTAATCCCTCCTGTTCCAACAAAACCACTACTTGTCCCTAGAAAGACAGACCATTATTAACCACATTAGTCCCCAAGCTTAGGGAATAGGGGTGCTGACTCTTCTTTAACTTCTTCAAGCTGATTAAGGGCGTTGAGATTTTAGAAGAGGGGTGGGGGAAGAGTAAGTTGATAAGCCTCTGATGCTGTGTCTTCACTGAATCCAGATGGAATTCTAGGACATCAGAGGTTTGGGCAGGTCTGCTCAGTATGCTTGATGAGTAGATACACCAAGGCTGTGTATTCTGCAATATACAATTCTCAGAACAAGTTTTAGTATCAAGAGAAAAAAAAAATTTCCCACCCCCAGGGGGCTGACATTTTTTTTTTCAAGATGTTGGTTCTGAAGCCTTTTTTTTTCCTGCTTGTTAAAATTGGTTATAGTATTTACGTTTCAGATTTTATCCCCTTAGCCTACTTCCTCCCACCACCAGAAACCTCCTATCCCATCCCCCTCCTCATGCTTCTATGAGGCAGTGACCGCACCTACCCCCCCACTATCCCCTCCCCGCCCTCACATTCCCCCCCCCCCCACTGTGTGTTCATTTTTTTTTATGGGACCAAGAAACTCCTATCCCACCTATGTCTGACAAGGCCATCCTCCCCTACATATACCTCTGGAGTCTTGGGTCCCTCCCTATGTGTTCCCAGGCTGGTGGTTTAGACCCTGGGGGGCTCTGGTTGTTTGGTATTGTTGCTTTCCACCTGGGGTCAATAACCCTTTCTGCTCCTTCAGTCTTCTCACTAAGTTCTCCATTGGGAAACCCCTGATCATATCAGTGGTTAATTGTGAACATTGTCCTCTGAGTGTTTTAGTCTTTGGTTGACCTCTAAGAAGACAGCTATATCATGTTCCTCACATTATGCACTTCCAGCCATCCACAACAGTGTTTAGATTAGGTGGCTGTACATGGGGTGAATACCCAGGTGGAAAGGTCTCCTGATGGCCCCTCCTTCAGTTTCTGTTCCATGTTTTGTTTCCCTATTTGCTCCCTTGAGCATTTTTATTTCTCGTTCTAAGTAGAACTGAGGCATCCCCTCTTGGTCGTCCTTCTTCATGAGCTTCATGTGGTCTGTGGGTTGAGTCTTCGCTAATCCAAGCTTTTGGGCTAACGTCCGTGGAGATATGTTTGTGTAACTATCTTCTTTTGGGGTTTTTGGAACATTACTTTCTTGCTTTTTCTAGGTTGTAGTTTCCCTCCTTGTGTTGGAGTTTTCCACCAATTATTCTTTGAAGTGCTGGATTTGTGTTGAGATACTGTGTAAATTTGGATTTGTCATGGAATAGTTTGGTTTCTCCATCAATAATGATTGACAGTTTTGCTGGGTATAGTAGTCTGGGCTGGCATTTGTGTTCTCTTAGGGTCTGTATGATATCGGTCCAGGATCTTCTGGCTTTTATGGTCTCTGGTGAGAAGTCTGGTGTAATTCTTATAGGTCTGCCTTTATATGTTACTTTGCCTTTTTCCCTTACTGCTTTTAGTATTTTTTCTTTGTTTTGTACATTTGATGTTTTGACTATTATATGGCGGGAAGTATTTCTTTTCTGGTCTAAACTATTTGGAGTTCTGTAAGCTTCTTGTATATTTATGGACATCTCTTTCTTTAGGTTAGGGAAGTTTTCCTCTATAATTTTGTTGAGGATATTTACTGGTCCTTTTAGTTGGGAGTCTTCCCCCTCATCTATACCTATTATCCTTAGGTTTGGCCTTCTCATTGTGTCTTGGATTTCTTGTATATTTTGGGTTAGTAGCTTTTTGTATTTTGCATTTTCTTTGACAGTTGTGTCAATGTTTTCCATGGTATCTTCTGCACATGAGATTCTCTTTTCCATCTCTTGAATTCTGTTGGTGATACTTGTGTCTATGACTCCTGATCTTTTTTTTAGGTTTTCTATCTCCAGGGTATTGTCCCTTTGTGACTTCTTTATTGTTTCTACTTCCATTTTTAGATCCTGCATGGTTCTGTTTAATTCCTTTTCCCATTTGGTTGCATTTTCTTGAAATTCCTTAAGGGATTTTTGTGTTTCCTCTTTAAGGGTTTCTATCTGTCTACCAGTGCTCTCCTTAAGTTCTTTGAGAGTGTTATTTATGTCTTTCTTAAAGCCCTCTATCATCATCATGAGAAGTGATTTTAATTCTGATTCCTGCTTTTCTGGTGTGATGGGGGTGTTCAGGGCTTGCTCTGATGGGGGAGCTGGGTTCTGATGATGCCATGTAACTTTGGTTTCTGTTGCTTATGTTCTTGCTCTTGCCTTTTGCCATCTGGTTAACTCTAGTGCTGCCTGTACTTGCTGTCCCTGACTGAAGCCTGTCTTTCTAGTTATCTAGCTTGTGTCTGATCTCCTAGGGGTCCAGATGTCTCTGTGATCTTTTCCAGCTGCACTGATTACAGTGGTACCTCTAGGATGCCTCAGGATATGGTGCCTCCAAGGTAGTAGTCCAGCTAGGTGTCTGCTGTTCTGGGTGCAGTGTCTCCTCTAGAATATCTCAGGATATGTTGTCTGAAGCTCTGAGTTCATTTGTTCTTCTGTGGCTCTGGATTGAGTGGACCTTCCAGTATGTCTCAGGTGGAATCCGGGGTCCACACAACAGTAGACCTGGCAGAGGTCTGATCCAGGCCTCAGATCTGAAAACTAGTTTCTAAGACACTGTCCAAGTTAGAGCACCTGGGATCCCTGCTTCCTCTGGGTTCTTGGAGGTTGGGGACAGAGCTGTCACCCAAGATCTGCTCAGTGCTCTGTCCCAGACTGGAAGGAACCAGTGTTCTGGGCCGGGAGTGACTTCCTGGGTCCTTTTGGTTCCCAGTTACTCCCTGTTTAGGGTGGGCCCTGCTGTCTGCTTACCTAAGATACTACCTGAGTTCGAGCACCTGGGATCCCTGCTTCCTCTGGGTTCTTGGAGGTTGGGGACAGAGCTGCCACCCAAGATCTGCTCAGTGCTCTGGCCCAGACTAAGATACTGCTTGAGTTTGCGCACCTGGGATCCCCACTTCCTCTGGGTTCTTGGATTTTGGGGGCAGAGCTGCCACCCAAGATCTGCTCATTGCTCTGGCCCAGACCGGAAGGACTCTGTTTTATAATCTTGTATAGAAAAAAACACCAGAAATAATCCTTGTATGGAACCTAAGATACCCTTAGCTGGAACATTCTCCTAACCCTTCCCTGTTTTTTGTTTGATGACATTTGAGAGTTTTGAGGATTACTAGTAAAATATTTTGTGTAGTTTCTTTGCTGGGGCCAAGCAATTTGGTAAGAAGATGAGAAAAGCCAGTTTGAATCAGTCACCTTAGAGAGGAGTTTGAGACAGAACAGTTGATTTGAAACAGTCAGCCAGAGTTCACAAGGAACTAGAAAGGATGAGCTTATTCAGCACTGAGCCTCTGAGACAATAATTACATTTAATGAATAAAAGTTGCTATTATGAACAGGGAAGAATTATTATCTCCACATCACAAAAAATGTATAAATTTGTGGGACAGTAAACCATGCCAGGAAGCTTGGTGGGTAGAGCAGGTTGAGAAGCCAGAAACTCATACCTGAGATGGTAGACATCTCACTGCTCCCTGCCAAATTCCTGGCCTAAAACACCTGTCACACTTCCCACATAAGGAATCATGACCTGTGATCATATAGGTCCAGAACAGAATTTGTCATGCTGATGAAGTACCTAGAAGCTTTGGGGTTTAGCCAATAAGCTCTCCTTCCCAGACATTCCTCCCTGAAAAGGTCTTTAATCTCAGATCCACCCTGAGAAGTTGGGATGGTATGCATCCATTATCCACGATGAACATTCAATAAACAGTTTAAAACCATGGACTGTTTCTTTCATCAAGATTTGCCATGGGAAGCCATGGAGATGGCATTCAACTATATTGCTGCAACTTAATTCTCCCATAGAACGCCACAACTGCCCAAGCTAAGGATAATCACAGTTGAGCTAAGCTGAAGCTCCCCACTTCCCCAGGATCCAGGCTAGATGCTGTCCTCAGCCCATGACCTGACTCGGCTCTCAATTCCTTAGGACTCAGAGATGCCTAGATATCCAGGTGTTTGGGAGCAGCTGGGCCTGGCCCCATCGCAGGCCACTTTCTTCATGACTTCTCTGTGCAGTTCTCCAGTGGTGACTGGGGGTCTGGAAGTCAGGGAATACTAGCTTCAGCTTTCTCACATCTCAGACTGTTTTTCCATCTATGGAATGGTGTCTCAGTGCTTTCCTGAAGCCCAGCACCTGCCTGGTGGCAGGTTGGGATAAGTGCAGTAGAACTCCCCACATTTGCCTTCCATGCAGCTGTGCCCTTTAGTGGGGCAGAATGCAGACAAACATAAGTTAATATAGCCTACCACCTACCACTGGTAATGTTAGTCTAGACCATTTGGTATAAGTGTAACTTGAAGCTTCCACAAGTGTAAAGTTATTCTCCCACTCACCCATTTCACACTCGATTGCTTGAGCTTAAGAAGTATATACAGACCTCAATTAAAGACTTAGAACATTTTTATTTTAATTATGTTTTTGAAAGTCTCATACATGAATACACTGTATTTATATCTGTCTCTCCCTTATTCAACTCCTCTCTTGGTTTTCCTACCACCCCTTCATAAATTGACAAGTAAATCCAGTTGATATTGTCCTACAAACATAGGCTTAGAATGACTTATGACTGACTTAGAAAGCGCTCATTCTATTGCAAGATGATTTTTTAATTAAAAATAATTGTGTCTACATGGAGCCTTTGTTTCTGTTTTCTTTATTAAACTATTTATTTTGGCATAGACACATTGATCCATCTTTTATGCTGTTGATGTTAACATAATGTTAAACAACTTGATGCTTAAATTATCCCAGTGTGGTGATTGAGAAATCATTTAATTGATATACATTTATATTAATAAGAATAAAAGAAAGTTTAAAAATCAAAAAGAAAACAGGTTTTCTATGCTAAGTATTTCAATTTGTAATTATGCTATTGTTTCTTTAAACTCAACAACAACTAAAAATAAGTTACATTTAAATATAAACCAAACTTAAATATAAGTATTATTTTATGTGTAAGTGATGTCTCCAATTCTAATTCAAAGCAGCACACATTATTTTTGCTTCTTATTTTTGCCCATTTTCAATTCATAGTCCAACAGTGAGAAACTCATTTCTCCATTTTCATCTACATACCCAGTCATTTGTTTCATACACATGTATAGTAGTAGCTCAGTATCATTAGTTCACAATGCAAGGAGAAGCAACACTATCATGTACATTTCAGCATTTACTTGTAGTTAAGTTTTTTTAGAATCAAATATACTTCCAACATATACTTCCAACATAAATACATATATACACACACATACATGCATGTGTGTGTACATGTATATGTGTATATATGTATATACACATATATATGTATATATATGATTAAATGTAATATATATTTAACATATAATAATTATATAGATATACATATTTATATTTTGCACATTACTGACAAAATTAAAAGACCACACATAATAAAGTTAATATTAATGTATGGCTATTCTTAGCTTTGTATGTCCATTCACATTTTTTAATAAATTCATGATCATTATAAAGCTTCTTCTGTTTCATCCATTTGAATTCTTGTTTGTTATTTGTTTGGCAACAGAACTGAGAAACAGACTTCAGAAATAGCACTCCAATGGTGTTTTTCCACTTTGTCAAGACAAAGTGTGGGACTTGCTGCAGGTATTGGATTCTCAGGGAACTTGTTTATCTCAGTTCAAGTTCAATGTAGTTTGATCCATTTTAATAGATTGATCTAAATACTTCAAATAATTTAGATATGAGAGCAAGAAAAGTCTTTCTTTGTGATTTTTATAATATGCTTTGGTGGCAGGTTGTTATAGAAGCCAAAATAGAACAGTCCCCAAAGGAATAGGTAGAAGAATCAAAGGATTTAATAAAAAAAGAAAGTCTCAGCCACCTAAGTCATCAAGAAAATGTCAACTGGATGGGGACTGTTTAACATACAAACAGTTGTTTATCTTTATAAACAATTGGAATAGTTTCAATGTAAGATACAGAGAAAGTCTAAGAGTGACATTTACAGTGTGGTTCTATTCTTAGCTTTCTAAGAATTTGCTATACTGTTTTCCAGAGTGAGAAAACCAGTTTTTAATACCATTAAGCATGAAGAGGGAATCCATTCCTAACATCCTCACCATCATTTATTTTCAGTTTTTTTCTCACTTATAATTTCACATTCTATATTAAAGAGTACAGCCTTGTTCATTGTCCCTTTGTTCACAATAGCTAAGGAATGGAATAGATCTAACTGTGTTTCAACTAATGCATAGATCATGAAAATGTGCCAAATGCAATTTTATTCAGAGGCAAACAAAAATGAATTCATAAAATTTGCAAGTAAATGGATGGAACAGAAAATACCATGTTAAGTGAGATGACCAAGACCAGACAGATAAATGCTGCATGATTTTCCTTCTTTCTGATTCTTAGCTTCACATACATAACCTGAAATAGCCACAGAAAAATATAATTGGTCCATGAGAGTGGGTAGGTCTAGGGAGGGGAGGAGCAGTTCCCAGCTGCTATGAAAAGGGGAAATTGAAAAATAGAAAGACTGATTGTGGAGAAGTGAGAGAGAGAAATGTGAAACTAGGGAGAGAGAGAGAGAGAGATTAATAACAATAAGGAGAGTTTTCAAAGCTGTAGGTACACATTTTATATACATTTAATAAAATGCAGATTGTATGTGTGTAAAATAATAAGAATAAGAGGTTATCAAGTTGAGAGGGGAGTACATATGGATTTGGATGTGGGAGAAGGAAGAATGGAAATGATATGCATACAATATTCATATATGAGAATGTTGGGAAATAAAACATCTTGTTTGTATTTTTTTAAGACAGGGTTTCTCTGTGTATTCTTGGCTGTCCTGAAACTCACTCTGTTGACCAGGCTCAGCTGAAACTCAGAGATCTGCCTCCTTTGCTTCCTGAGTGCTAGAATTAAAGGTGTGTGCCAGCATTGCCGAGAATGAAATAAAATATTTTAATTAATAATTACATTTGTTTTCTATAAAAGGGCATGCCAGGAAAGTACTACTTCTTCAACTTAACTGGTTAGACATGAATCAAAAATACTTTAAGTGGCCTTAAAGCATTTCTGTAAATTGTTACTGTAAACATTACTAATGTAAGTGTTAGTCTTAAGATACATACTTATTGTCATAAGCCTGCTCGGCATGGAATGGTCTTGAAGTGGGACACAGCATCTGATGTGGCTTTAAAGAGTGATGGTCTCCTTATATTGTTAGAGCATCTTCTGGATATATGCTCAGAAGTGGTATAGCTGCATCCTCAGGCAGAACTATTTCCAGTTTCCTGAGGAACTGCCAGACTGATTTCCAGAGTGGTTGTACCAGTTTGCAATCCCACCAACAATGAAGAAGTGTTCCTCTTTCTCCACATCCTTGCCAGCATCTGTGTCACCTGAGTCTTTGATCTTAGCCATTCTGGCTGGTATGAGGTGGAATCTCAGGATCATTTTGATTTGCATTTCCCTGATGACTAAGGATGTTGAACATTTTCTTAGGTGCTTCTCACCCATTTAGGATTCCTCAGTTAAGAATTCTTTGTTTAACTCTGTACCACATTTTAAAAAGGGTTATTTAGTTCTCTGTGTCCTTTTTGAGTTCTTTGAATATATTGGATGTTAGCCCTCTATCGAATATAGGGTTAGTAAAGATCTTTTCCCAATCTTTAGGTTGCCATTTTGTCCTGATGACAGTGTCCTTTGCCTTATAGAACCTTTTCAATGTTATGAGATCCCATTTGTCAATATTTGATCTTAGAGCCTTAGCCACTAGAGCCTTAGGAATTTTTCCCTTGTGCTGATGTGTTCAAAGCTCTTTCCCACTTACTCTTCTATTAGATTTTATGTGGAGGCCCTTAATCCACTTGGACGTAAGCTTTGTATAAGAAGATAAAGACGGATCAATTTGCATTCTTCTACATGCTAACCACCACTTGAACCAGCACTATTTATTGAATATGCTGTCTTTTTTCACTAGATAGGTTTGGCTTCTTGGTCAAAGATCAAGTGACTATAGGTATGTGGGTTTACCTGCCAGGACCCTATCAATACAGATATGGATGCTTACAGCCATCCATCAAATTGAGCGTGGAGACTCCCAGTAGAAGAGTTAGGGGAAGGAATGAAAGAGCTGAAGGGAATTGCAAACCCATAGGAAGAACAACAAAAACCAACCAGATCCCCCCAGAGCTCCCTGGGAATAAACCACCCACCAAAGGGTACACCTGGAGGGATCCATGGCTCCAGCCACATATGTAGCAGAGGATGGCCTTGTCGGGCATCAATGGGAGGAGAGGTCTTTGGCCTGTGGAAGCTCAATGCACCAGTGTAGGGAGATGCTAGGCTGGTGTGGTATAAGATGCTAGGTTGGGAGGTGTAGCATCCTCATAGATGCAGGATGGAGGAGGGATGGGATGTGGGGTTTGTCAAGGGAAACTGAGAAGGGGGACAACATTTGAAATGTAAGTAAATAAAATAAGCAAAAAAAAATTCAAAAGGACTGATGATATCTGGCCTTCTAGCTCTCTAACTATACTGACTGATTGCTGATAACTTCCAAAAGATTCTAAAACTTTCTTGCTTATTGTATGGTTATAAAACTCAGGCTCCTTCTCTCTTTAACTCTGTTTTGTTAAACATTATAACTCTCTGTGCTTTATCTAAATCTTTGTGCTTAAATAAGTGCAAATGAAACTTAACTCTTTCTTACTGTCCCATGCTTCTTTAAGGACTGAAAACTTAACTCTTGCTTAACTCTTTATTACTTGTGTCTTAAGCGCCAATATCTGGTAATTAACACGTGCTGTTTAGCAGCAGGAAATTAAGTAAAAGGATGGCTAGTGCTCCTTTCTCCAGTAAGTCAGCCAGAGAACCTGTGGCTAAGTTGGTTAAATCTTTGTGAACCAGACAGGGAGGAAAAGAAAAGAATTAAGATGCTTTATACAGGCAAATATGCACAGACACATATACATTCAAACATTCATATACCCCTACTCTGGGCCTGGCCATCCATCCCAATCAACTCCACAGGTATTCATGTATGCTTACACACACACACATATACCTACACACAAATATATAGACAAGCAGACATATACATTTGAATGGTTAGATGGGTAGATAAGGCAAAGCTCCCCAAGCCAAATCATTTAACCAACCAAATTTATTTTTCTTTGGTCATCTTATACCTTCTTACACAAAAAGTTTTTTTAGGAAATTACCTCAGAGATAAAATGTTACACTGAATGGGAGTTGCAGAGGGATGCTGATGCTGAGTTCAAGTGGTGTTTCATTATAATATGCTCATTACAAGTTCGAACAACGGTATTCACATGGCCTTGCCTCGTCATGGTGCATATCTGTGATTTTATCCATGGACCTAAATGATTTTCCTTGAACACAAAATTTTATCAACTCTATTTCTCTTTTACTGTGACTATGAAAGCTCATTGTATTTCTTGTTATGTAGCCTTTTCTCACTATTCTGAGGAATGGGCACATTCTATCCTTTATTACATCCTTCTAGCATGATCTTCTAACTATGATCATCTCAAAAAGCTTTCTTCCTAAAATTATTTGAATCAAGTCAGGAATTCTATAGAATCATCTATTTGTCTATATAACATCACTATAAGATAATATATTATCATAGGTCTATAGAAATCTGCTCAAAACATGGATAAATACCTAGTGATTGTTATATATTTAATAATGACAGGAAAGTATATTAATACCAGGAATCTTTCCTCAGATTTAATCTTCTCAACCTTGTGTAGGGGAAGCAAATATGTCATGGATTTTAGTCCAGGGCAGAACTATTTCAGGAAGATGACCTGATAATTTTTTAGCTTTTCCTAGATGGGTCTTGGCAAATTATGATCAATATGCAAGTATTGAGTGGGTTCACAAACCCACCCTCTGTTAGGGATAATTTTACAGCACAATAGTGACATATCAGTTTTAAAATCCAAAGGCAAGGAACCAATTAGGCTTCTGTCATACTGAAAAAAAAATAATGTTATTAACCAAGATTTAAGAAGATGAATGCTCAGATATTTTCTCATGAAGTCACCTCGTAGACTTCATGAGAAAATATCACAGTCAGAATCATAATGAACACAAAGTGTAAGTCTGTATTCTGATAAATATGATCACCAAGGTGTCCTCTGAAATTCACAGTGTACTGTCTCCCCTTGAGCATGTGAACTAATCATGAGACTATACAACCTCAAACTAATGTCTGTTAAAGAAACCACTTTCTGCCTCATTGAATCTGTGTTGTTTTCATCTTAGAGTTTACCTAGAAGCCTGAGGACAAGCCCTGCACCCATGGTAATGATGACCACCTATTTGGTTTCATTTGGAAGTAGTGGTGACTATACTACAGTGACTGGCACAGAAGAGGAGATCATTAAATAAGAATTGAGTTTCAGTCTCCATTCACTATTTCATTACCCCTATCAAGGATGATTCTGCCCTTTTTCCTTTATACCAAGGTGTCTGAAAACTGGAGTCACTAACTAGTAAGTGCTGCTCTCTGGTTTTATAAGTAAACACAGACCATTTTAACAAAGACAAATTTATAAATTTGTGTATTGCTCACAATAACTTTGAACATATGACAATAATTTGATAAGCTCAAAGACTGAAAGCATTATCTTACATTTTATAGAAAAAGGTATTGATTTTTCAATAATTTCTTACTATATTTGTTCATAATATGACTATAAATTATCTCTTTCAAAACACTTGTATAAATTATAGTAGAAGAAACTTAACTTCATTCCTTTTTTAAAAGTCATATTTATTTATTTATTTATTTATTTACATCCCAAGCAATGTGCACCTTCCTGGTTGCCCCTTCACAGAGTCCCTCTCTGCATTTTTCTTCTCCTTCCCTTTTGAGAGGGTAACCTCTTCAAACCCTTAGATTCTTTTCTCCCAACTCTTCCCTAAGAGGCCCGAGCTCTGTCTAATGTTTGGCTGTAGGGATCTGCATCTGTTTTAGTCAGTTTCTGGGTAAAGCCTCTCAAATGACAGTTATTCTAGGTTCCTGTCTTCAGCATAACAGGGTATCACTAATAGTGTCAGGGATTGGGGCTTGCACATGGGATAGGTCTCAAATTGGGCTGGTTGGCCATTTCTTCAGTTTCTGCTGCATCTTTGTCCCCACATTTCTTTTAGACAATTTTTAGGTCAAAAATTTTGTGGATGAGCTGGTGTCTTCATCCCTCCACTGGATGAGCTGGTGTCCTCATCCCTCCACTGAGGTTCCTGCCCGGCTACAGGAAGTGGCTGCTTCAGATTCCATGTCCCCCCTGTTAGGAACCTGGGCTAAGGTCACCTTCATTGACTCCCGAAAACTTCCCCTGTTCCAGGGTTCTGGGACTTTCTAGAGATTTTCCCCACACCCCACTCAGGAAGCTGCAGATTTTCATTCCTTCTCTGGCCCTCTGGCCTGCTCTCCTGTCTCTCCTCACACCTGCTCTCCCTCTCCAATTACGGTTTCCCCCACTCCCTCCCACACAGTTCCCTCTTAGTTCCTGGATCTGAACCTACAGTTTGAAAAAGAAGTTTCATAAATCCTTCTCATAAACTTGTTTTCAGTAAATAAATTTTCCGAAATCTCTGGGAGCAATTTGATAACTGTGATGTCGTGAGAAAAAGAAACAGAAAGAAAAATATTTTAGGCACAATATGAAAGAAAGTGTAACAAAGGCAATGCTATTTTTAAAACATGAAACCAACGTAAGAGCTGGGAAGCCCAGCCTCAGCAATCCACAAGGGGGAGGAAGGCGTGTGTTTTAGCTAAAGAACTGCCTGTGAAAGCACACTTGTTATGTCTCAGGAACAGAGAATTTGCTGAGGTGGCTCGTCTTTTCATTAAGACCCCACAGCAAATCGTGAATATCTCAGAACTTTCCTAAATACATCTTAAACAATAATCGTTTCCTTTAGCAAATAGTTCCTTAGAAATGTCACTCTCCAAGGCAACCATAGTCTGTAGTGACATCGAGAATGCCAAGAAATGAATCCACTAATTGAGAACGTGTCTGAATGGTTTTCAGAGCATATTGTATGTAACCTGGATTTATTGATGTCTCTTAAAAGGTGTTATAGAAAATAGCACCTGTTAAGATAAATAGAAAAATTCTCATATACAGTACCATGGTTAAGGACATGTTTGTTTACAAAGACTTGATTATTTGAAAATATCAACTTAAGTCTCATTTAAAATGTACTGAACTGTAGAGTAATGTGCCATATACCAACTATCCTAGATGTTATGTTGCAGATACTGTATTGCTTTGTCTTTGTTATTGTTTAAGAAATTTGTGCCTAGATACAGTGTGTTTTGATCAATTTAGCCAACACATCTGCTCTCCCCACTCCTCAGCTTTGTGCTTTTAATATTTGTGACAACTATTTGCACATGTGTTAAGCCAAACCTAAATATTTTTTAACATAAAATAAAAATATCTGTTTGGGAAGAATTTAATGACACTTGCAGTGTGCTTCGCATAATTCTAACACTCTCAGGATGTTCTGACACTACATAGGGAGCTTATGAGTTTCAAGAATGCTGCTCTGCTGAGCTTTGATGCAGTAGATACTGCAAATAAAATTACCCATGGCCTGAGGTCAGTATTTTTATTTTGGTCAAGCTTCAACAATTGCTTATATAGCTTGATCATGCAAGCCCTTTTTTGTCCTGGGAATACTTTTATTCCTGTCCATCATGTTAAAGCTTATCTTTAACAACATCAACATGTTGGTAGACAAAGTACATGGCTTGAACTTGAAAATGGACCCCTAGACAGAGTTATTAAATTAACAGGCTGGCAAGCCAAGGATAGGTTAAGATTCTGTATAGAGCCTTACCAACCTAATACAGAAATGCATTGCATTTAATATTGAATATTCCATAATGGGTAAGGAAGGCATTCTTGTCAGAATGATCTAAGACAGGCTCAGTCTTGTTAATGAAATAAAAAAAGGTGTGGGGGGTTGGAGAGCCTTTGGGGCTCCTTGGCAAGAATCTGACATTGGCCAAGGATAAGGAATTGGGCTGCTTGGCAGGAATATGACATTGGCCAAAGACAAGGAAGTAGGCTTCAGGCAGGAATCTGAACAAAGAAGTAATTTCAAGCAGGAATCTAAATATTAGGCTAGAACAAAGAAGTAATTTCACACAGAAATCTAAATTTTAGGCTAGAACAAAGAAGTAAGCTTCAGACATGAAAATGACCTTGGGCTAGGACAGGGAAGTAGGCTCAGATACTTTGGTCATCCTGATGCCAGTATTTTAGTTTTAATTTTTTATTGGACATTTTATTTATTTACAATACAGATGTCATCCCCTTTCCCCATTTACCCTCCCTAGAACCCCCAATCCCATCTCTCTTCTTCCTTTATGTTTTTATAACATTTTAATTACATGCATGGATTAAGCCCTTAGAAACAGTGATCACATGAGTGTTCACATAATTGGGTTTAATGCCTTGCTTTTCTTTGACTATTTGTGTTTATTGTCTTGCTTCTTCCTTGACTATTTGCACCTGTTGTATTGCTAGACTCTCAACCTAAAACTGACCTTAATTCATGGGTGGGAGTGTGAGAGATGGGATTGGGGGTTCTAAGGAGGGGAAATGGGGAAAGGGGATGACATCTGTATTGTAAATAAATGTAATATACAATAAATTCTTTTAACATACTGGCAAAGTAAAAAAAAATAGGTTTCTTCAGATTTCATTTGGTACATAATGAACAAAGATGAAATATTCCTTAATAATACTAAAATAGTCTGAGTTGCCATGAGTCTCTCAAACTGATAAAGATTCTGATAGAAGTTTAAAGCTTATGGGAAAAAGACATATTTAATATTTTATTGTCAATTTTGTGTCTGTGCATTCATGTATCTGACTGAAAGTGCTTGAGATGTCCAAAGGCATCAGCTCTTCCTAGAGCAGTGATTACAGGTGTCTATCTTCTCTCAGCCTAGACTAATCATGTCTAAGTCTTATGTTACTTAGGGCTCTGATGACCTTATACTAAATGAGAATAAAATGCACTAGATGAGTAATTAGGCAGAAAACAGGGCTACAAATGCAAGAAAGGACCAATTAATGGTTCTGAAAAAAATTTCATTTCTTCTGTTTTCCAGAGACATTATTTCAACATGTAGTAGCAAGGTCTTCCTTATGCTCTAATGTCAAAGTCATATTAGCACTATATTCCAGGACAGAACAGAGATCAGGAGAGCATGGAAGTGGCTTCCATGACTTTTTTTCCTATATTACGCAGTCTGAAAAATACCAATTTAAGTCTATTTCACCCACAAGAAGTATCAAAAATTAGGTACAGATGGAAAGTTTCCCACCTATCCAGGACTCTGTATTATTGTACTCTTAGAAATGACACTTTATGAGGAAGAAAGACAGAGTATCCAGGAAGAAATGTTCTTGTCTGGGGCCAAGAAAGCATTAAGGCCAAGAGTATGGCTGTGAAGAAAAACAGACTGGGTTTCATCCTTTATCACTACTGTGAGTTCTATAATACAAATATTAATTTGGTCATAAGCTTATAACTTTTATCAGCATTATTATGGCTCTGAGGTTTTATGTCGCTTTGCTTCAGTCTCCATATAAACTATATTATATTGTGTCAAGTAGAATTTCTTGAGATTATCTATTAGTTGATTTGTATAAGAGTTTTTACAAGTTTTTTTCATTATTCTCAGTTTATTACTATAATGTCCCTACACAGATATATAGTAGTTACTCTAAAACAGTGATTCTCTATTTGTAGGGTCATGACTCATTTTGGGGTCACATATCAGATATCCTTCATGTCAGATACATTATGATTCATATCAGTAGCAAAATTATAGTTAGGAAGTAGCAACAAAATAATTATGTGGTTGGGGGGGTCACCACACATGAAGAACTCTATTAAAAGATAATATAATATGGAAAACTGAGAACCATTTACATAGTACATGAAGTTTTATCCAGAGCAATAAGACAACAGGAGATTATATATATATATAATTATATATATAATTATATATATAATATTATATATATAATATATATATATTATATATCACTTGGGAACTCTGAAGGCTGAAAAACACTTATAGCAAAGTAGGTGAAATCAGACTTAACCCAAAAAATTTAGTATCTTTCCTATATATAAATGATAAATGGACTGAGATACAAATAGGAAGATGAATGCCTTTCACAATATCGCACATATTCATTCACACATACACACACAAACATAAACACAGGATAGTTAAAATGCTGTAGTAGGTATCACTACCATTCCTGATTTTAAGTTGTACTACAAAGCTAGAGTTAAAATAAACAAACTGAACAAATGAATGAACAAACAACAACAGCAAGACCCAGCATGCTATTGTCAGAAAAACAGACACACTTATCTGTAGAATCAAATTGAATACCCAGACATGAATCCATACACCTATGAACTTATAATTTTTTATTTTCTGGTAAATAAGCCAGAGACACAAACATAATTTTCAGAAAAATTGGTGATGGTCAAACTGGATGGCTGCATGAACAAGAATGTATATAGATCTATAGTTATCATCCTACACTAGTCTCAACTCCAAGTGGATCAAAGACTTCAACATAAAAAGAGATACACTGAAGATACCAAAAGACAATGTGGGGAATGGCCTTGAACACACTGGCACAGGAGTTTCTCAACAGAACATCTTTAGAGCAGGTACTAAGACATACAATTAATAATAAGACATACAATTAATAAATAGAACCTAATGAAACTGAAAAGCTTCTATACACCTGCTATAGAGTTATTATAAAAAATATATAAAGAACTGAAAATATATATCAAGAAAATAAATAATTCAATTAAAATGATGTATAGATCTAAATAATTTTCAAAAGAGAAAACTCAATTGACTGAGGAATGAGGAACACATTAATAAGTATTCAACATCATTTGTCATCATGAAATGCAAATTAAAACTATTTTGTGATATCACCTAATACCTGTCAAAATATTAAGAACAATAAAACAATGAGAGCTCATGCTGGTGAGGATATGAAGTAAGGGGGTCTGTTGAGAACCGAGCTGGCCCACGTTTGGGGGCCAAAATGTCTCAGACTGCTCTGTCAAAAGCCTTGGGGGCTAAATTGTTAGAGCCCGCACTGCCCCAAGCTGCTCTGGTCTGCGGGTCGGGGTTCAGGAAGAGAGACAGTGAGGATGGACTCGAAGAATGGAGACCAGACAGAGTGTGATTCAATCTTGTTTATTCTTCAGTCTCTCTTCTTCTCTCCAAGTCCCTAGTCTTGAGTTCCTAGTCCCTATTTCCTAGTCCCTAGTGCCTCCAAGTTCCAAGTTTCCTCTTCCAAGTTCTCTGTCTCATCCAAGTACAAGTGTCTAATCCTAGTTGTCTGTCTCAAGTCTCAAGTGCCTACTTCCAAGTGCTAGTGTCCAATCCCTTGTTCTTCCTCCAAGTGCCAAGTGCCTAATACCTAATAATAATTTCTTCTGTCTGCCTCTTGCCTTTTATATGTCTCACTTTTAAGCCACGCCTCTAAGTCACGCCTTTAAGTCATGCCCTTAGGCCTTGTCTCTAAATCTGATCTCTAAGTCATGCCCTTAAGTCACACACCTTTAAGTCTCACACATCCAAGGGAAAATCCTGGGTATCTAAAACAAGATGTTATCAGACTGTGCTCAGCTGTTGTAGGCTATTGTAATCAAGTCTTTTGTCAGGGTATCTGGCTCAAGATGGCTGTAAGGATGATAGCCACCTTCTGTTGGCTCCCCACAGAGGCCACTCATCTATTGCTCATGGTAATGCAAAATAGAAATCAGTCTGGTGTTTTTTTTTTGTTTTTTTTTTTGTTGTTGTTGTTTTTTTTTAGGAAAATAGTAATTAATCTACCTCATGGTCTAACTATATCATTCTTGGACATATACTCAAAGGATACTTTATCCTACCACAGAGACACTTGCTCAACCATGATATTGCTGCTCTATTCATACTTGTAAAAAATTGGAAACAACATAGATGTTCCTCAATAGAAGAACGGATAAAGAAAATGTGAAGCATTTACACAATGGGTATTAGTCAACTGGAGAACTGGAGAGAGAGAGAGAGAGAGAGAGAGAGAGAGAGAGAGAGAGAGAGAGAGAGAGAATCATAAAATTCACAGGAAAATGCATATAACTAGAAAAAAATCAACCTGAATGAGACATCCCAGGTATATAAAAACCAATATTGTGTGTATTTACTTATTTGTCAATAATATCTGTTAAGTCAGAGATAAGCAAGTTACAAATCACAGAATCACATTGGTTAGTTATAGAGCAAGGACACAAATGGATCTCATTAGGACAGAGAACTAGAATAGATAGTTTTGGATGAGTGTGGGACTGAAATCATATGATGAAATGCAAACGGGGAAAAGAGAGGAGGGAGACGAATGGAACAAGAGAGAGAACAACTCAAATTAAGCACCATTTGTTGTAGTCTGAAAATTTTATTTACACAGGTAAATCTTCCTAAAATATATCCTTACATGAAGGTTATCTGAATTAAGTTACCAAAAAATGGGAAAGACAGAGCCCCAACTGGCCATGATTTTTAACCAAATAAAGTTTCCAGTTCTAGGGCTAGGTTGCATCTGATTAGTTGTTGACCAAAGGGGCCCCACAGGAATCTCCAAACAACTTAATCTGTTGCCAAGACTATAGGCTGCTCTCCAAAAGCTGACAGCAAGGTTTGATTGCTGAAGATAACATCCACACAACTCATTAGATATGAAAAAGTCAAGCAGGTATCTACACAGAACCTTCCCCCTTCACTTCTAGTGCCTTTGGTGCAGGAAGGTACTCTCACATTACCAAGAAAGTAATGTAACCAGTAAGCCAGGAAGGCAAAATAATATAGATATGGATTAAACTAGTAGAAAGAAAATTTTGTTAGATAATACTTAATATTCCTCCCCTAAATTTTATATCACAAACATTATTTAATACTTCTCAGGTTATATCATATTCATAAAAATTAGTCTCCAGAATGTTTTCCCTTCATTTACAGTAAAAAGAAGAGCATATATATAGTTTCAATGTGTATTAGGCCTTAGGAAGTAAAGCAGATAAAATAGTCCTTGACTGAAAATATTAATGCAAGTTTTGTTCTCCCTACAGATGTGAACTTGTGAAACTTTCTATTCCTCAAAAGACATGGTCACATATCTAAATTATACAACAAGGAACCCAAACTCACACTTTTCTTCAATTTTCCATCGAATTTTAAATTTCTTTTCTGAATAGATACACTAGACTCTGAGCCAAAAGCTGTAACAAAGCTGTAAACAAAGCTGTAAACAAAGCTTTTAAACAAAGCTTTTAAACAAAGCTTTTAAACAAAGCTGTAGACCCACACATATTCGTGAACACATGCAGAAACGCATGCACACAGAGACATACCCAGAGATACACATAACACATAAAGAGACATATATACACACATATGCAATCACACATACACACATGTGCATATGTACATACACAAGGACACAGAAACACATACAAACACACACACACACAGAAAGAGAGAGAGAGAGAGAGATAGGGACAGAGATAGAGACAGAGTGATAGAGAGATACTTAGAAGCAAGAAAACATAGACTTATGTGTGTTTCAGCTTACTAGACTTCTGCTAATTCAACTGTAAAGGTGAGCAATGATCTCTACTCCTGAACAATATGAAGCTTGTAATTGGCATCAAAACAATCTTTCATTTTTTTTTTTTACTGGTTATTTTATTTATTTACATTTCAAATGATATCCTCTTTCCCCATGGCTCGAGCAGCACATGTAGCAGAGGATAGCCTTGTCGAGCATCAATGGGAGGAGAGGCCCTTGGTCCTATTGGCTTGATGCTCCAGCATAGGGGAATGCTAGGGCGATGAGGTGGGAGTGGGTGCATGGGTGGGTGGGGGAGCACCCTCATACAAGCAGGGAGATGTGGGGTGGGATAGGGGGTTTTTGAAGGAAAAACAATCTTTCTTGATATACATTTCCTGAACATTAAGAATAGATCAAAGATAGGCAAGTCCCTTACAAGATTTAGACAAATGGTCTATTTTAATGATGTCATTTCAGAAATGAGATATCTTATGCAGAGTGTTGCCATGTCATTAATAAGAGGACAGGACATTTACTAATTGTTATGGACAAAGTCAGTAGAAAATATCTCTTGAGAGACTTACTTATTCTAGGCCTATCCCACAGCATAGCAGTTGCCCCAGGTCCACAGAAACATCTAGTCCTCTGTTCTTCCTCCTTTTATTCTGAATCAAATTCACCACCAACAAAAATTAAACCTCATAATTATTCATTGAGTCAGTTGAGCTCAAATTCATCTTCAAATCCTGTCTGTTTTTTAAAGGTTTCTGTGGATGCAATAACTCAGTTATTCCTCAGCACAAAAAGCTAATATTGTTGGCTATTCTCCTATCTTTAGTCCTGCCAGCATCAAATTTAGCATACCTAAATCTATCTTTTAGAATAATTAATAAGAGTTAAGTACATAAAATTAAAGATTGATATCACTTCCTAAAATGATTCAAGATAATTGATATTTTTCATGCTTAGTTCAAAGCAGCTTCATAAGTGATGACCAATGTTAACACACATAATTGCTATCTTCACCCTGAAATCATTAAAATCATTAATCAGATTGTTCTCCTGATTAATGAACTGCCACTGCCAGATCCACAGATTATATATATCATATATATGTACATATATACATATATGATGTATAAAATGTAATGTATACTATATACAAATAATATATAATTTCACATAATAAATTATATATTGTGTGTATATTACTTATTGTAAGCATTTGGCTAATTAAGTTTGTGAACAGTCATGTCAGCAAATTAGATATTATTGGGAAATTTGATGGTTTGGCTGTGTTTTAGCCTTAACATTGAAAAGCATAACCCACTATGGTGTAGTTTCTATCTGGAGAAAAGCAAGCTAGTGTCCAAGAAAAATTAGATTTTTCTTTTTATCCAATGACAGGAAGAAGAAGTAGAAGAAGAAAAGACTTGCCTCAATCTACGGTCAGTAAAGAAGAATTCTCATTTCCTCAGACTAAGGTCAGACTCTGTTTTCTAGCCATCCTTTTCTTCTAATTAAATGAAACTTGCCCACATAAGAGAGGGCAGTCTGCTTTAGTCAACCAATCTATATGGTAATTTCATCTTAGCACACTCACAGAATCATTCAAAATAATGTTTGTGAAGATGCTTATCCACTCCATGTCCGAGTCAATCTGAGAGAGAAATTTAACCATCACGGTTAACGTTATAATAGCAGCAATAATAAAAACATTAAAATATGTGCTCTAAAACACATTGCTATGAGCAATGTCTCCAATTTATTTCTTGAGTTAATAATAACAACAACAAAATGTGCTTATTCTTTTTCATTTACAAGTAAACAATACCTACTTTTAGATGTGGTAAGAGACCTAAATGTCACAGTGTTGTACAAACGTCAGCTGGCTTGTTTATTGACAAAAGGCCCGGAAACCTTAACTGCATGTAATCACTACTCTTTCATATAAGGTTCATGAAAATCAGGAGAACAGGAAAATATTAGCTTAATTTCCTGTTAACTTATGAGACTGTGCACATTTATTTTAGGAGTCCTATCATATTATACATATTTGATGACATCATATTCTAAAACTAATATGATCCAATTGGAGAGAAAATAACACTGTAGACTCATCTCCCACTGCTTTACCTTAAAATGGGATGGGAAGGCAAATTAAACAAATTGACATTTACCATTAACTTATTTTCACTTTTAAAGAAATATGTGAGGAATGTCTGATATTTGTTGCCCTAAGAATTCGAATATTGAACTCACAAAACGAACAAGATAAAAGAGATGAGGTTTCCAATCTATTTCTGGTTGTGAGCCTAGCTTTTAATGGCTGAGCCATCTCTCCAGCCCCAATTTTCCAACCTAATGACAACTGTATCATAATACAGTAAAGGGGCATATTTGTATTATTGTGTAATCAACCTGGGATGATTCAACTTTGGAGACACAAGGCTATTGGAGAATGTAACTAAGAGCCTTTCATTGAGTCCAAAGGGGAAAAGAGAGCATATTAAGTTGGGAAGATGTAGAGAGGTAAGAGGAGGCTTGTGAGGGCGTTGGAGAGAAGAGAACAGGAAAATATGATCCAAATACATAGGTATGGAATTCTCAAAGAATTAACATATATATCATACTTAAGGAAACAGTTTTATATACACTTAAGTTTGTCTGATGATAGCTTAAGTAATTAACTGATATCAGAAAACACCATACAAACAGACACATGCACTGGTCATTTTCATTGCACAGTAATCAGTTCTATGTGTTCAGAGTCCCAGTGCAAGTTGCCTGTTTGAAATCTAAAATCTATGTTTTAAAAAAAAAGACAGAATAAGCATAATAGCCTACCACTTATTTATCTGCATTGGGAGTGAATTTTTTCCCTGAAGTTTTATATAAAGAGAAATCTCCATAAACCAGAAAGACACCGGTGACTAAGCTGAAAGATTGAGGAATTAAAGGAAGAGGGATACTAAGGATGGAATCAAAAAGAGAGGGAGGAAGAGAGAGAGCAAGGCACAGGAAAGAAATATGGCTGGCATTCTAATGCCATTTCACAAAGTTTTATTGAACTTGTACTATTTATTGGGAGGCAATGTGCAGAACACTTTATGGGGTGGGGAGACAAAAATAATAGTCTACTCTCTAAGTTCTGAAAAGTGTAATGGAGGAAATACACACAGGAACACAAGGATCCTGATTTTTGACAAGCTGTAAAGCAATCTACTGGCATGCAGGAGAGGGACCTCAAATAATTCACAGACAAGGAGAGCCTTGCAGCACTAGGAAAGAGGAATGTCTCACTGGAAAATGATGGTCATGGACCTGAAAAAAACTTGAATTTCAAAATACATTTTTTTCCTAAAGTAGGTTTATCTTGTCCTTAAATGCAGGTCATTAGGTGTCATGAGGGCTAAATATTTTAAACTTATTACAATTATTATTTAATTATATATCTGTGTATGTCTCTGCAAATGAGGTGTCTGCAGAAGCCATGCCTGGAGCTAGTTACTGGTGATTTTTGAGATGCCCAATGTATATAGATGCCTGGGAATCAAACTCAAATTCTCTGGAGGAGAAGTCTGTGCTCTGTTAAAGAAAGACATCTCTTTAGCCCAGAGCTTTAGTTTTTAATTATCAACTATCACAAACAAGAATCACCAAAGAAGAGAGCTTCCATTAGGAATTATCCAGATCATTTTATTCTATGGGTATATTTGTGGAGGATTTTTCTTGATTGTTATTTGATGTGGGAAGTCCCAATTTACTGTGTGTAGGGGAGGGCATAATCTCTAGAAATTGGTCAGGAAAAGGCTAGATGAAAGCCAGCACCGTACATGCATTCTTTCCATTGTGTGCATAACTGCAGATACAGTGTGAGCATCTATCTCCAGCCTTGGTCATTGTGCCTTGCCCTCACTGTGAACCATCATATAGCCCCATATAAGCTGAGATTTTCAGACTGAATACATTCCTATTGCTCCTGGTATTTTTTCACAGTGACAGAAATGAAAATAGAACAGGTGTCACACAAAATTCTGTGAGGAAGCTAAACACTGTGAAGATGCTAAAATTCTTGTACCTTACTATTCATTATTTTCTAAGAAAACAAAAATTGCTTTATCCATGCTCTTAGGATATTTCAGGAATCTCAAAGATGATTATAAAATTATGAAATTGCATTTTGAACACATGTGCTACAACATATATATATATATATACTTTTATATAACAATTTTATATACATATATAAATAGCATATGCATGTTATTTTTCTTGATTTTATCTGTAAAATAGTAATGTAATACTTGTGAGATGTAGCATATTATAAACAGTGCTAAGCTTTAGGTCTACCTAAACAATCTCATAGACCATAGTTGAAATATTGTCATCTTTAGATAGTGGCACATGCCTGAGACTTACAGAAAATCATATTTCATTTTAACAAGTTTCACAAACAAAACAAATTAAATTTATTTTGACTAGTTAACTTTCCATTTCTCTCTATCACATCCTATCCATATTATTGTATTTTGTTACTTTACTAAACTACTTGCACACCTAATAAAAACTTACTGAAATCCAAACACATTTTAAAGGATTTATTATAAGCATGTGTGTGTGTATGTGTGTGTGTGTATGTGTGAGTGTGTGTGTGTGTGTGTGTGTGTGTGTGTGTGTATTTACATCACTGTATTGGAGGCCACAGGCATTGGATGCCCTGGAGATAAAATTAGTAGAGGTTGTAAGAGACCCAGCATGGGAGGTGTTACCAACCTGGTTTTCTCTGCAAGAGCAATAAACACACTCTAAGCTCTGAACCATCCCTCTAGCCATCCCAGCATGTTCATGAATAAAAATTAATAACAAAAATTATTGAAAATATATTTCTAATTTTAGTGTGTAAACTCATTTTATATGTTTCATGAGGATATTTTAAATGATTAAAAATAAGCACAGTGGTGGCTCGAGCAGTCTCCCAGCTGATCTGCTCCCCTCTGGAAACTGAGTTCGGAGGTACCCTAGGGAGGGCACGGATTGCAGAGCAGAAGGTAGGAGAACCCGCCCATAGCCCTAGGCCTTAGAAGCACATCTGGCAGTTGAGAATCCCCCAGAGGGCACCTGGCAGCCAGACCCTGCCCCTGCGGAGAACCACTCCCCTTCCACCTCTGGCCTGGATACCAGTGGCTCGAGCAGTCTCCCAGCCGATCTGCTCCCCTCTGGAAACTGAGTTCAGAGGCACCCTAGGGAAGGCACAGACCGCAGAGCTGCAGAGACACCCAAGAGAGGTCAAAGACCCTAGAGCTGCAGGCACCCTAGTGAGGACATGGCCCTCAGAGCAGTAGAGCAGGGAACACCATATCTCGAAGCATCCTAGAGGAGCAACTACATTCAGAACAGCAAACACCTAGCTGGTCTACCACTGTGGAGACTCCATATCTTGAAATATCCTAGAAGAGCCACTGAACCCAGAGCAGCTGGAGCTCAGGATCATAGAGTCATCTGCACCCCAAGGAGTTCTGATACAACCAAGATAACTGAAAAGGCAGACTCCAGTCAGAACCAGTGAGTGCGAGTAGAACTACAGCTAACCAAATGGCGAAAGGCAAGTGCAGGAATGTAAACAACAGAAACCAAAGCTACTTGGCATCACCAGAACCCAGTTCCCCCACCATAACAAGTCCTGATCACCACATCACACCAGAAAAGCAGGACCCAGAATTAAAATCACTTCTCATGATGATGTTAGAGGACTTTAAGAAGGTCATAAATAACACTCTCAAAGAATTTGAGGAGAACACAGGTAAACAGGTAGAAGCCCTTAAAGAAATGCAAGAAAACTCAACCAAACAGATGAAGGAATTAAACAAAACTGTCCAGGATCTAAAAAGGGAAGTAGAAGCAATAAAGAAATCTCAAAAGGAGACTACTCTGGAGATAGAAAACCTAAGAAAAAGACCAGAGGTCATAGATGCAAGCATTACCAACAGAATACTAGAGATAGAAGAGAGAATCTCATGTGCAGAAGACACCATGGAAAACATTGACACAACTGTCAAAGAAAATGCAAAATGCAAAAAGCTCCTAACCCAAAACATCCGGGAAATCCAAGACACAATGAGAAGACCAAACCTAAGGATAATAGCTATAGATGAGGGTGAAGACTCACAACTTAAAGGGCCAGTAAATATCGTCAACAAAATTATAGAGGAAAACTTCCCTAACCTAAAGAAAGAGATGTCCATAAATATACAAGAAGCCTACAGAACTCCAAATAGACTAGACCAGAAAAGAAATACCTCTAGTCACATAATAATCAAAACATCAAATATACAAAACAAAGAAAAAATACTAAAAGCAGTAAGGGAAAAAGGTAAAGTAACATATAAAGGCAGACCTATAAGAATTACACCAGACTTCTCACAAGAGACAATAAAAGCCAGAAGATCCTGGACTGATATCATACAGGCCCTAAGAGAACACAAATGCCAGCCCAGACTATAATACCCAGCAAAACTCTCAATCAATCTTGATGGAGAAACCAAAATATTCCATGACAAATCCAAATTTACACAATATCTTACCACAAATCCAGAACTTCAAAGGATAATTGGTGGAAAATTCCAAAACAAGGAGGGAAACTACAACCTAGAAAAAGCAAGAAAGTAATCTTCTAACAACCCTAAAAGAAGGTAGCTATACAAACATAATGCAACCGCCAATAACAAAAATAACAGGAAACAACATTCATTTTTCCTTAATATCTCTTAATATCAATGGACTCAATTCTCCAATAAAAAGACATAGACTATCAGATTGGATACATAAACAGGACCCAACATTTTGCTGCATACAGGAAACACACCTTTCTGAAAAAGACAGACACTACCTCAGAGTAAAAGGTTGGAAAACAATCTTTCAAGCAAATGGCCCCAAGAAACAAGCTGGAGTAGCAATTCTAGTATCAAATAAGCTAGTTTTTCAACCAAAAGTAATCAAAAAAGATAAAGAAGGACACTTCATATTCATCAAAGGAAAAGTGCACCAAGAGGAACTTGCAATTCTGAACATCTATGCTCCAAATGCAAGGGCACCCACATACCTAAAAGAAACTTTACTAAAGATTAAAGAATACATTGCACCTCACACAATAATAGTGGGAGATTTCAACACCCCACTCTCAGCTATGGACAGATCGTGGAAACAGAAACTAAACTGAGACTCAATGAAACTAACAGAAGTTATGGACCAATTGGACTTAACTGACATCTATAGAACATTTCATCCTAAAACAAAAGAATATACCTTTTTCTCAGCACCTCATGGTACCTTCTCCAAAATAGACCATATAATTGGTCACAAAACAGGTCTCAACAGATACAAAAAGATTGAAATAATCCCTTGTACTCTATCAGACCACCATGGACTAAGACTTGTCTTTGACTTGGACAAAAACAACAGAAAGCCCACATACACGTGGAAACTGAACAATGCTCTACTCAATGATAACTTGGTCAAGGAAGAAATACAGAAAGAAATTAAAGACTTTTTAGATTTAAATGAAAATCAGGACACATCATATCAAAATTTGTGGGACTCGATGAAAGCAGTACTAAGAGGAAAAATCATAGCTCTAAGTGCCCACAAAAAGAAAATGGAAAGAATGTACATTAATAAATTGACAGCACACCTGAAAGAGTTAGAACAAAAAGAAGCTAATATACCCAAGAGGAGTAGATGGCAGGAAATAATCAAACTCAGGGCTGAAATCAACCAAGTTGAAACAAAAAGAACTATACAAAATATCAACAAAGCCAGGAGCTGGTTCTTTGAGAAAATTAACAAGATAGACAAACCCTTAGCCAGACTAACCAAAGGGCGCAGAGACAGTACTCAAATTAATAAAATCAGAACTGAAAAGGAAGACATAACAACAAAAACAGAGGAAATTAAAAAATCATCAGATCCTACTACAAAGGCCTATACTCAACAAAATTGGAAAATCTGGATGAAATGGACATTTTTCTAGATAGATACCAGGTACCAAAGTTAAACGAGGAGCAGATAAATCATCTAAACAGTTGCATAACCCCTAAAGAAATAGAAGCACTCATTAAAAACCTCCCCACCAAAAAAGTCCGGGACCAGATGGTTTTAGTGCAGACCACTAAATTCTATCAGACCTTCCAGGAAGACCTAATACCATTTCTCTTCAAACTATTCCACAGAATAGAAACAGAAGGAACACTACCCAATTCATTCTATGAAGTTACAATTACGCTCATACCTAAGCCTCACAAAGACCCAACAAAGAAGGAGAACTACAGACCAATCTCTCTTATGAATATTGATGCAAAAATACTCAATAAGATTCTTGCAAACCGAATCCAACAACACATCAAAGCAATCATCCATCATGATCAAGTAGGCTTTATCCCAGGAATGCAGGGATGGTTCAATATTCAGAAATCCATCAATGTAATCCACTACATAAATAAACTCAAAGAAAAAAACCACATGATCATCTCACTAGATGCTGAGAAAGCATTTGACAAAATACAACATCCTTTCATGTTAAAAGTCTTGGAAAGATTAGGAATTCAAGGTCCATACCTAAACATAGTAAAAGCAATATACAGCAAGCCAGTAGCCAACATCAAACTAAATGGAGAGAAACTTGAAGCAATCCCACTAAGATCAGGGACCAGACAAGGCTGCCCACTCTCACCCTACCTATTCAATATAGTACTGGAAGTCCTAGCTAGAGCAATTAGACAACAAAAGGAAGTCAAAGGGATACAGATAGGAAAGGAAGAAGTCAAAATTTCACTATTTGCAGATGATAGGATAGTATACTTAAGTGAACCTAAAACTTGCACCAAAGAACTCCTAAACCTGATAAACAACTTTAGCAATGTGGCTGGATATAAAATCAACTCAAACAAATCAGTAGCCTTCCTCTATTCAAAGGATAAACAGGCTGAGAAAGAAATTAGGGAAATGACACCCTTCACAATAGCCACAAATAAAATAAAATATCTTGGAGTGAATCTAACTAAGCAAGTGAAAGATCTGTATGACAAGAACTTCAAGTCTCTGAAGAAAGAAATCGAAGAAGATCTCAGAAGATGGAAAAATCTCCCATGCTCCTGGATTGGCAGGATTAATATAGTAAAAATGGCCATCTTGCCAAAAGCAATCTATAGATTCAATGCAATCCCCATCAAAATTCCAAATCAATTCTTCATAGAAATAGAAAGAGCAATTTGCAAATTTATTTGGAACAACAAAAAACCCAGGATAGCGAGAACTATTCTCAACAACAAAAGAACTTCTGGGGGAATCACCATCCCTGACCTCAACCTACAGGGCAATAGTAATAAAAACTGCATGGTATTGGTACAGAGATAGGCATGAAGATCAATGGAATAGAACTGAAGACCCAGAAATGAGCCCACATACCTATGGTCACTTGATCTTTGACAAAGGAGCTAAAACCATCCAGTGGAAAACGGACAGCATTTTTAGCAAATGATGTTGGTTCAACTGGAGGTCAACATGTAAAAGAATGCAAATCGATCCATTCATATCTCCTTGTACAAAGCTCAAATCCAAGTGGATAAAAGACCTTCACTTAAATCCAGATACACTGAAA
Organism: Arvicanthis niloticus; assembly: GCF_011762505.2. Lineage (NCBI taxonomy): Eukaryota > Metazoa > Chordata > Mammalia > Rodentia > Muridae > Arvicanthis > Arvicanthis niloticus. The sequence goes on from NC_047658.1 coordinate 158,011,131, forward strand.
CTAATAGAAGAGAAGGTGGGAAAGACCCTTGAATACCTAGGCACAGGGGAAAAGTTCCTGAACAGAACACCAATGGCTTATGCTCTAAAATCAAGAATTGACAAATGGGACCTCATCAAATTGCAAAGCTTCTGTAAGGCAAAGGACATAGTCAATAAGACAAATCGGCAACCAACAGATTGGGAAAAGATCCTAACCAATCCTACATCCGATAGAGGGCTAATATCCAAGATATACAAAGAACTCAAGAAATTTTATTCCAGACAACCATATAACCCTATTAAAAAATGGGGTACAGAGCTAAACAAAGAATTCTCAACAGAGGAAACTCGAATGGCTGAGAAACACCTTAAGAAATGCTCCACATCCTTAGTCATCAGGGAAATGCAAATCAAAACAACCCTGAGATACCACCTCACACCAATCAGAATGGATAAGATCAAAAACTCAGGTGATAGGAGATGCTGGCGAGGATGCAGAGAAAGAGGAACACTCCTCCATTGTTGGTGGGATTGCAAGCTGGTACAACAATTCTGGAAATCAGTCTGGTGGTTCCTCAGAAAACTGGACATAGCATTACCTGAAGATCCAGCTATAGCACTCCTGGGCATATACCCAGAAGATGCTCCAACATATAATAAAGACATATGCTCCACTATGTTCATAGCAGCCTTATTTATAATAGCCAGAAGCTGGAAAGAACCAAGATGTCCCTCAACAGAGGAATGGATACAAAAAATGTGGTACATCTACACAATGGAGTATTACTCAGCTATTAAAAATAATGAATTCGAGAAATTTTTAGATTAATGGATGGATCTAGAAATTATCATCTTGAGTGAGTTAACCCAATCCCAAAAGAACACACAGGGTATTTATTCAGTGTTAAGCGGATGTTAGCCCCAAAGCTAGGATTATCGAAGACTCAACCAGCAGACCACATGAATTTCATGAAGAAGGAAGACCAAGAGGGGATGCCTCAGTTCTACTTAGAACAAGTAACAAAAATGCTCAAGGGAGCAAATATGGAAACAAAACATTGGACAGAAACTGAAGGAGGGGCCATAAGGAGACCACTCCACCTCGGTATGCATCCCATGTACAGCCACCTAGGCTAAACACTGTTGTGGATGGCTGGAAGTGCATAATCTGAGGAACATGATATAGCTGTCTCCTTAGAGGTCTGCCAAAGACTAACACACTCAGAGGACGATGCTCACAGTTAACCACTGATATGATCAGGGGTTTCCCAATGGAGAACTTAGAGAGAGGACTGAAGGAGCGGAAAGGGTTTGCGACCCCAAGAGGAAAGCAACAATACCAAACAACCAGAGCCCCCCAGGGTCTAAGCCAGGGAACACATAGGGAGGAACCCAAGACTCCAGAGGTATATGGAGGGGAGGATGGCCTTGTTGGGCAAAGGTGGAAGAGGAATTTCTTGGTCCCACAAAAAATAAACACAGAGTATGTGGGGGGAATGTGAGGGTGGGGAGGGGATAGTGGGGGGTAGGTGCAGTCACTGCCTCATAGAAGCATGAGGAGGGGGATGGGATGGGAGGTTTCTGGGTGATGGGAGGAAGTGGGGTTAGGGGATAAAATCTGAAGTGTAACTATTACAAACAATTTTCAAAAGGGAGAAAAAAAGAAAAGTTGTTAGAACCAACATCTTTAAAAAGAATGTCAGCCCACTAGGGGGGGAAATTTTTTTCTTGATACTAAAACTTGTTCTGAGAATTGTATATTGCAGAATACACAGCCTTGGTGTATCTACTCATCAAGCATACTGAGCAGACCTGCCCAAACCTCCAATGTCCTGGAATTCCATCTGGATTCAGTGAAGACACAGCATCAGAGGCTTATCAACTTACTCTTCCCCCGACCCCTCTTCTAATATCTCAACGCCCATAATCAGCTTGAAGAAGTTAAAGAAGAATCAGCGCCCCTATTCCCTGGGCTTGGGGACTAATGTGGTTAATAATGGTCTGTCTTTCTAGGGAAAAGTAGTGGTCTTGTTGGAACAGGGAGGATTAGCTAGGACTTATTTCATAGCCATAACCTATTGGTAGAAATCTGTATAATTATTATCAAGATGAAGTTATAATTTCTTAAATGGTACAAAACTTACTTTGATTTCAAATTTAAGGTTTTCATTGGCACGAGCTTCTTATTAATATAAAAGTGAGATGAATATTGATACTCTCATGGACAATGTGCGTATATAACACATTTAGGAATACAAAGCCTAGACCCAGTCCTTCTCTAACTTTTTTTAACTGATTTGGGATGGTTAACCTATAAGTTAAGGGACTATAGCAAATTCATGGCTTTGAGTTTATTGTTAGGAGGTTTCCCATATTTTATTTAGAAATAGCTGAGAGGAGTGAACAGACAACAGTCCAGGTGAGCTTACATGGATAGTTGGTTTTCAAAACGTCAGAAGTCCATAGAATTGACACTACAAATATTTCTATATTAATGTTCATTCTGATTAGAGACCTGTCTGCTCCTGACAGCTTCCTGTTGTGGATTCTAAGAAATTGAGCATCCTTGGTGTTATGCCAGTTGTGTGGTGACAGCCACTAGGCAAGAATTGCCTCTTTCCATCTACAGACAAATTACTGTCCAGAAGAGGACACACTTGCAGAATAGTCGACTGATTATATCTGCCTAGACAGAGTAATCAGCCCTTAATAATCCTGCACCACTAAGGTCTGTCAGATGACTCTGGGCCAGAAGGCTGAAGATTTGATGCTCGAACGTTCGGTAGTATAGGGGCTTCTCAGGTGTTCAGTGGTCTCTATAAATTGGCTAAGTTTTAGAAGCTACGTTTAGTGCTTCCCATAACTTCAGTTAACTCAGTCATTCTGGATTTCTGACAGGGTTGAAGACCCATAGTCTCATAGCCAATCCTGGCTATTTACTTTGAGAGAAAAGATCTGAGTATATAGTTTTCAGCTTCACTCTAAAGCCAAAAAAAAAAAAAAAAAAAAAAAAAAAAAAAAAAAAAAAAAAAAAAGCCATGATCAAAAAGTAAGTGTTTTAGTTAGAAGAGATGACAGAGGTTCTGGTTAGTCGACAAAATGATGGACTGGGTATTAGGACTATCTTGTACCTCACTGGTACAATTAGGAATAAGTATGCTCTAACTGTATTTTGAGAGAAAAGTTTTACTTTAACAGGAAGAGTGATATGTAGGAGGAGCTAAGTGGGAAGGAGTATTGAGAGGAAGAGATGGAGTAAGGAGAGAAGATGAAGGAGAGGAGAAGCTAGGTGGTGAGAGAGAGAAAGAGAGAGGGGGCATGGAGGCACATGTTCACAGGTCTCCACCAGTCAAAGATAGTCATTATATCTAGGTTGGGTATTGGGTTACGCTTCTGATTGAGCATTACCAAACTTATAAATCCTTTGATTAACATTTAAAATATATATATATAAAAGCAAAAAGGAAAGGGGGGACATGGGACAGGGGTTTTCTAGGGAGGGGAAATAGGGAAAGGGGAAGGCATCTTAAATATAAATAAAATATTAAATAAAAAAATAAGCACAGTGTGTATGTATGCATGTGTGTGTGTGTGTGTGTGTGTGTGTGTGTGTGTGTAAAACAATAATAATCAGAGAAAAAGGGGGGGAATTTGAGATCACAGGGAAAGAAAAGGGAAGGGGAAATGATAGAAATACATTGTAATTTAAAATATATCTGAAAAATGCTAGAAAAAAGGGGATTTTGATCAATAACAGTGGTAATTCAATTGTTTTTTAAGTAAAACCAAAATAAATAATAGTATTTTTAAAGCATTGCTAATTTTCCTCAAAATTTTTCTTAATCTATCATCTAGCTACTCTAACTCTAGTTTTAAATTAATTACTAGAGTTCATCTTTTTATTTTTGATTTAGAATGCCAAGTTTTGCAGCTATGAGTGAGTTCTGCTTCTGAATGGTACTAAATATTCCATTGAAATTAATTCTGCAGTTGCAACTCTCACTCTTATATTAAATTCAGAACCCGGTGCGTGTCCTTTGTCTATTTAAACATTGTTCAGCCTCTTGATACCTAATGTGTTTGCTGGAGTCTAATTGAAACGGATCCTGGATGAAGGGAAAATAATCCTCTTTAATGTGTTTGTCTTGAAGTCACCATTCCTAGGAACTATAGCAACAGACCATGGGGGAAAGTTCTGGATCGATGTACAGGCTTGCTCTCCCACTAACAATGGAGGGGTTTTCCCCATATCCTTGCCACCATGAGCTGTCCCTTGTGTTTTTGATCTTAGCCATTCCGACAAGTATACAGTGGGATTTCAATGTCATTTTAATTTACATTTCCCTGATGGCAAATGTCATTAAACATTTTTTTAAAGTGTTTCTCAGCCATTTGATATTCCTCTGTAGATAATTCTATATTTAGATCTCTACTCCATTTTTTTTATTAAAATATTTGGTTTGTTGATGTCTAGTTTCTTGACTTCTTTATATATCTTGGAAGTTAGCCCTGTATTGGATGTGGGGTTGGTGAACATCTTTTCCCATTCTGTAGACTGCAGTTTTGTACTGTGCCTGTCTACTGGCTGGTTTTCTGTCAGCTTGACACAAGTTGGAGTTATCAGAGAGAAGGAGCCTACCTTGAAGAAATGCCTCCATGAGATCCAGCTGTAAGGCATTTTCTCAATTAGTGATCAAGGGGGGAAGGCACAGCCCATTATGGGTGGTGACATCTTTGGGCTGGTAGTCCTGGGTTCTATAAGAAACCAATTTGAGCAAGCCAGGGGAAGCAATTTAGTAAGCAGTATCCCTCCAAGGCTTCTGCCTCAGCTCCCACCTCCAGGTCCCCCCTCGCCCCCCATGTGAGTTCCAGTCCTGACTTCCTTTGGTGCTGAAAAGCCATGTGAAAATGTAAGCTGAATAAACCCTTTCCTCCCCAAATTGTTTCTTGGTCATGATGCTGTGCAGGGATAAAAACCCTAAGACATTCTGAGTTCTTTGCCTTACAGAAGCTTTTCAGTCTTATGAATTCAAATTAATTAATTGTCCACTTATTGCCTATGCTATTGGTGTTCTGTTCATAAAACTGTCTTCTGTGCCAATGTGTTCATGGCTATTTCATTTTCTCTTTTTTCAGGTTCAGAGTTACTGGCTAATGCTCATGTCTTTGATCAACTTGGACTTGAGTTCTGTGAAGAGTGATAGATATGGTTCTATTTGCATTCTTCTACATGTAGATATCCAGTTAGACAAGAACCATTTGTTGAAGAGGTTTTCTTTCTTTCACTGTACAATTTTGACTTTGTCAAAAACCACGTCCCAAAAGCATGCATCTGAATCTTCAGTTTGATTCCATTGATTAATCTGTCTGTTTTGTTTTTGGTTTGGGTTGGGTTTTTGCCAATACAATGTGGTTTTTATTACTATAGCTCTGTAGTAGAGCTTGAAATCAAGGATGGTGATACCTCCTGGAAATTATTTTATTGTACAGGATTGTTTTAGCTATCTAGATTTTTTATTTGTTTTTACACATGAAGTTGAGCACGGTTCCTTCACGGTCTGTAAAGAATTTTTGTTAGAATTTAGATACACATTGGATTTAACCTGTAGATTGGTTTTAGTAAGATGGCAATGTTTAGTAGTTAATCTTACCAATCCATGAACATGGGAGAATTTTCTATCTTTCTGATGTATTCTCCAATTTATTTCTTAAAAGGCTTGAAGTTTTTGTCCTTCGGGTCTTCTTTCACTTGTAGTCCTAGCTAAGACTCCTAGGGATGGGGAAGAGGAGCCTGAGCCAGTCATCTTCTGTAACCAGGCAAGACCTTCAGGGTAATGATTCGACTCTAGCCCAAGCCCAATATCTATAAACTATAACTTGTCCTATTGACAAGATATAACAGGTTAAAAGTGCAGAAACTGTGGGAGTAGCCAATGAATGACTGGTTCAGTTTGAGATTCATTGCTATGAGAGGGAACTTACCTCTGACAGTGCACAGAGCTCAGAGGCTACATAGCCTAGAGACTTAGAATATAACCAAATGTCACTGGCACACACACACACACAAAGTCAATGACATGACTCCAAGTGATATTCTCCAACCTTATAAACTGATGTCTAGCCCAACTGCTCACAGAGGCTTCATCCAGCAACTAATGAAAACAAGTGCAGAAACCAAGAGGCAACCATTAAGAATCCTGTTGAAAGAGTAGAGATGAATGATTGGAGGAACCAGAGGGGCCAAGGACACCAAAGGACAACCCACAGAATCAACTAGTCTGGGCTCATAGCAGCTCAAAGAGACTGAACCAACAACCAGGGAGCCTACAGGGTTCTGACATAGTCCCTCTGCATAGCTGTTACAGCTGTGTAGCTTGGTCTTCTTATGGAATTCCTAACAGTGTGAGTGGGGACTGTCTTTGACTCTTTTTCTTGCTTTCGCATTGTCCCTTACCAGGTTGTCTTATCTAGCCTTAATATGAGGGTATATGACTGATCTTACTGCAACTTGATAGCCCATGTTTGGTTGATATCCATTAAAGGCCTGCCCTTTTTTGGAGAGAAACTGAGGAAAAGTGGATGAGGAGTGTGTTGATCTCCAATCCAAATAAGCCCATTAAAAGAAAACACAACTCAATAATTATGAATACAAACTGCACACCTAGATTGGGCAGATTTACCACTACACTACTCTATTCTCCATCTATGAGATCCCTTATAACTTGAGTTTTTTCCAGGTCACGTGTTTCTCCTCCATTGTACTTCTACCTCCACCTCCTCTTCCCTTGTCCCCCCTCTCTCTCTCTCTCTCTCTCTCTCTCTCTCTCTCTCTCTCTCTGTCTCCCCCCTTCCCCAAACTTCCTCTGCAGCCCCTCCAGGTAAAGCAGAATTAACATCAAAATACAAGACCAGGGTTATTCACAACAGGAGTGGAGGTAGGCAGGAAGAACTGGGAGGGAAAACTATAGAAGGAATGTAGTATGGGAGAGAAGAATAAATGAAAATATATATATTTTAGATACAGGATACTAGATGAAAGGTAACAGCTAATTAACAAATTATCCAGAAGAATGGACCCTCTGGCCATCTGTACTAAATTATGTATGTATGTGTAATATCCACTTATAAGTGAGTACATACTATGCCTGTCCTTTTCAGTCTGGTTTACCTCACTCGGGATAATACTTTCTACTTCCATTCATTTGTCTGCAAATTCATAACGTCTTTATTTTCAATAGCTAAGAAGTATTCCATAGGTTAAATGAACCACATTTTCTTTATCCATTTTTCAGTTGAGGAGCATCAAAGTAGAACAAGTGTCCCTGTGGGATGGGGTAGCTGGGTCTTGAGGTAGAACTAGTCTCAATTTTCTAAGAAAGTGCTGGATTGATTTCAAGAGTGTTTATTTTTATAATTTGGGAATTTCCTTCAATGTACCTGATCATACTTCCTTCCCATTCCCCTCAGGTCCACACTCCCACCCTTATGTCTGAGAACTGACCACTTTTTCTATTAAAACTTCTCAGTAGGATTCCATGGTATAGTCCAAGCATAAAAATCATTTAAATATCTGAAATAAGTTTCATAAATCTAAATAGGAGATTGGATTCTTTAATCAACCAATGACAAATGACTTGAAATCCAAGTTGATGAGGTAATTATGGTTGAAAAGTGTTGGGAGCCGCAGTGCCAAGATGGCGCGGACATCCTGTCCTCCCACTTGTAAACAACTGACTGCGCAGGTGCAAAAGGCAAAAGGCGCGCCAAAGTCACTGCCCATCCCGGGGCGTAATATGGGGTGATGAGTGAACAGCCAATCAGAAGTGAACACGCCACTCTAGGGTATATATAGCAGTGCCTTTCCCAGGCTTGGGGTCTTTTCCGCTTTTGCTGTTACAAGAAGTAAAGCCTCGTCTGTAGTGATACCCGATTACTGCCTCCGTGTCCTTATTCGCGGGCGAAGGGGACACAGAAGAGGTGCGCGCAACAGAAAAGTTAATTTATAAATCTAAATTTTATCAATTTGGGTCTAGCAGTGACAGTAGTTTGATTGTAAGTTGGCCTTCCTTCATTACTTTATCCTTGGCTATGTTGGCTTTGAACAGTGTTAGTTACCTGTTTCCCACCCCCCACCCCCACCCACTGGGTACAAGAACAGGAAAAAAAAAACAAGCACACACAATAGGATTTTAGAGGGCAGCCTATTGTAACATTGATAGACGCACCAAGTTTATTAAACTTAAATACCCAGTATGATAAATGAAAGTCATAATATTTTATTTTCAATTATATGTGATTATTCTCATGTAATTAATTTCAGTATCATAGCTGTTTTGATTTTTCTGTCAAAAAATCACATATTTCTTCAAGATATATGGCTAATAATTTAGAAAATAAAAACTAACCCATTTTGTGTTTGTCTTTGGTGCTTATCTTTCAACAGATTCCAATTTTCTTCTCCCAAATTGATTATATTCTATTCTAAACATTGTCATTTTATCATTTACAGATAATATAGAATTATTCAGATTGAATCAGCAATTCTAAATTTAGTATTATTTCTGCAGTGACACAATCCATTCCTTTGAAACCACTCTACCTATAGAGGAATTTCTCAAAGACTAAATGTTAAATATATAAATAACCAAGAGACTGTCAGATGGCTTAATGGATAGTGGTGCTTGCTGCCAAGTCTGACCATCTGAGTACCATTCCAGGAATCAAAACTGAGGAAACAGACAAACTTGCACAAGTTATCCTTTGATCTTCAAATGATGCTGTTGCACATAAAAACTATGGCACTCATTTGCCTACACACACACACACACACACACACTGAATGAATGAATGAATGAATGAATGAATCAATCAATCAATCAATGTATTTTAAAACTATTACAAATCTCTGACTGAATGAAAGAATCTTAGATGACAATTCAAATCCACAGACCAATAATAATAATAATAATAATAATAATAATAATAATAAGAAGAAGAAGAAGAAGAAGAAGAAGAACAACAACAACAACAACAACAACAACAACAACAACAACAACATAATAATAATAACAACTCTGGGAAATATTTCTCTTTAATTGATGTACTTAATTTTTAAATCAACTGAAAATTAAAAGTAGGTTTATGGGTTTAGGATCTGTAAATTTGTAGCTTGCATGTCTCTGATAATACTAAAGGGAATATGGTTATATTAGATGTGAAGACCTGTATTCAGTTTAAATCAAAATTAAATGGATGCTGTAAGACGTCCATGCGCAGCTTAAAACAGACCACACCAGACCAAACAGTTCCAAGAGGGGTGGGTTATTCAGGAGATAGGGCAAAGGTGGGGGGGGGGAGTAGAAGAAGATGGAAGAAGAGAGCAAGGCCTGTTTTATATGGGCAGTGACGTAGCCTCTCCCAGGTAAAGGTGAGGTAGCCAGGTGGATTCTGGGAATGTATGGTGGTTGCCTTGGCAACAATGTGGGGGCCACTTAGATGTGATGTCACTGGGTTCTGAGCAACATGAGGGCAATCGACAGCCCAATGTCCCTTCTGATGGCACCTAGGACACGGTCCCCTTGGCTTGCTGGGATTGGGGCAAGCCTTTGCCCAATGACTATGTTGACCATATTTATAGCAGGGAACTGGTGGTCCCTGAGCCTTCAAAGACCAGGAGTCTGGGGCTAGCGGCTGAGGCTGGTCAGATAGCCTTTAACAGCATGTGGTATTTCTGTTTTTCGGGCCTTCTCAATATATACTGTTTAATAAAATAATGTGGTTATTAAGAACATTGATAGAGAGAGAAAACATATAATAAGAGACAGAATTGAAAAGAACTCTTGAAATTATGCAATTAAAATAAAAGAGATATAAATGATAACTAAAGAGCAAAATCTATGAGGTGCAGAAGACCAGAAACCAACAGGAGCAATTCTGAACTGAGCAGTGATAGGTTTAAATCTAAATGGATTAAATGTCTTAATCCAAAACAGAGATTACAAACTTCATCTCTTTAATGGTCTAACAGCATGTTCTGTAAAAAGGACACATTTTAGATTCAAACACAAGAAGGACTTGGAAGCCAGGGCTGGGGGCTAAAACAGCAGTAATGAACATTGACCAGTCTTGCAGAAAACCTGTGTCTGAATACCATTTGGGGAGGCTCACAACTGCCTTTACTTCTAGGACCAAATGATCCAACACTGTCCTCAGGACTCTGCCAACACAGAGACACATATACATGTGCATATAATTAACAAACAATACAAATAAATCTTCAAAAATGAAAGAAGGCCTTGAAAGTTTAAAAACAACAAAAAAAAACCCAAAATTTGAAAATAAGTAAAATATGAACATCTATCAGAAGATAATTGAAATACCTATATAAGCATTTTCAAAAACACATCTATGAACAAATACAGGATGGAGAAATGGCTCTACAGTTAAATAGCATGTGCTGCTCTTGAAAGGATCTAAGTTAGATCCCAAGGACCCACAGTGGATGGATCATAACCTGCTGTAACTCCATCCCCATGGACACTTCACCAATGTGAGAATACTCCTGGGTACATACACATACACATAACGAAAAACAAAAATATTTTTTTTTCAAAGAATATCATTTCTAAAGACAAACATGAAGGTTTTTTTTTGACAAGACTGACTATATTCATGAGATATGGAACATATAACATCAACATAAACATAAAATAGTAATAAATATGTTAGTTAAATTTATTGAGATTACTAGAAATGAGAAATACAAAGTTGTACAATGGCAATGGTATTTTAAAACTTTAAAAACTATTCATATATATATATATATATATATATATATATGAATATATATAAAACCACACAAAGTCAACCATTAAGAAGAAGATTTAAAAGTCACTTTTAAATATCTTTTTGGATATCTATGGAAAAATTCACACAATAGCAACAAAATTCACATATATCACCAATTCTTATTAATCATTATCCAAAATTTACACTATTATTTAATTTAAAACAATACCCTCACTAATACTATAATCAAATGAAATTTCATGACAATAAAATAACAAGTTTGAAACAGTAATAGATAAAGTTTTGGAATAGTCTCAAACTTGGAAATTAACACACTTCTAAAAACCTGATAGGTCTAATTGCAAAACTCAGAAAACATAAATACTTAGTGATGAATGTAATACGAAGATCCACTATAACACATTCTGAGGACTATGGCACCAGTGCTTAGAAGAAAGTTGATATTTTTTCATAACAAGAATTTTAGAAAAATTATTTTTACTTGTATGTATGTGTGTGTGCCTACCCTCTGTGAATATATGCCACATGCCTGTGTGCACACACAGAACTTATAAGAGGGTGTTGGACAGTCATAGAAGGTTGTGAGCCACATGAGATGAGCACTGCAAACTGATTTTGGGTCTACTGGAAGAAGATCTCTTAACCTCTGAGCCATCTTCCTGTCTATAACTATACATTTTCAAAGGGATGTTTATCAGATAACATTCACTAAACACCAGGAAATTAAACTCAAGGAGAAAGTAAATGGAAACCATAACTAGATAAATAAAAGAAAAAATAGCTGCTTCAATCACCGGAAGTTTCCTGAGCAATTCCATTATGTACCAGAATAAAAGTAAATTGCTCCACAAGACCAGTCCATCAAATAAGGAAGAATTATTTTTATTGTCATTATTTCTCTAACATCAGAAGTGTGCTATGGTGCCTGAACCTGGTCAAAGTTAATTGTCTTGACTTAATTTTACTTATCTGTAGCTATTCAGAGTACAGTATGATACACAAAGTTACAGGTAGAATACAAACCATAGCTTCTTGTGTAGGAAATCACCTACTCATAAATTGGATTATGAGAACACCATACTTATAAAGTATTAAAGATGTAGAATAAATCAAGTTTTCATATGCAGTAAATGCAGTAAGATTATCACAGTTAACCAGTTCCTGATGACAGGAAGACAATTGTGAATGCCACTTTTCCCTCTAAAGATTCCACTCACTTCCTGCTTACTCAGTTCTTTATGTTTCTATCCGGTTCACTGAGGTTTTGCATATTTTTATGTAGGTGGTGTTTTGTCAGTTTGCCAGTGTTGGGGTACTTTGTGACCCAACAAATCATCTAGCACTTTTTGTCCAGTGCTGTTTTTAATGTTTTTGCAAATATATACTCATTAAATTATACTCATTAAATTATCTTGCATAATAATCTTATGTCTCTAAAAGCTCCATGTATCAGATGTTTTAGCTTTTCTTTTCTACATTCCTCAAAATTACTGATTTTTTTCTTTCTTTTGAAGTATGCGTGTGTAATTTTCTTGAACATTCTTTAGCTATAAATGTATATGATGTGTTTTGTTTTAAAACTAGCCTTGTTTATTTAACAGTAAGCATTTTTTCACTCATGTATTTCTGGTTATTAATGTCTTTTTGTTGATAAAAGTCAGTGGAAAAGTTAAATCTACCACAGCTTATTCAATTTAGTGCTGTAGCTGCTTTTCACTATAATAATAAAGTACATTAAGCTTTTTTTTTTATAAAGATGAAAGTTTCATACATTTGGATGAATATGTAGGAGTGTGATTGTTGGATCATGCTAAGCATATCATTGAGCCTTGGAGTAAAATTATTGATTTATTTCTTCCAAAGTAGTTATATCATTTTCTAGTCCTAACATCTGGCAATTGAAACCTCTGTTGCTGTGCCTCTTGCCTGAAATCAATAGAGATTATGTTCAGGTTAGTTAGTAATAGCAGAGTCTCTTTCACTTTTGCCTCCCTGGAGATAAGTTATCCTGAGTATTTCTGTATGTACTTGTAATTTTCTTTTTTTCACTGGTGATAGGACTATTTCGTTCATGTTTTAGGTTACTTGGTCAGTGAAGATAAATTTATATATCAACCTTTTAGAAACACAGTAGAATGTAGTACATCCACAATTATTTATTCTTTATTCAATTTGGACCATTTACATATGAGTACTGTATTTATATCATCACTAACTCTTCCTCTCATTCAAATTGTACCTGTGTCCCATCAAATCCATGGCCTCTTCTTTGATTAACACACACACATTACTGAGTCCATTTATTTTTTATAAATGTTATTGTTGTTTATATCTATATGTTTTATGGTTGACCACTATAGGAAGATTGTTTTAATTGAATCTACAAAACATAGCCATTATTTTTATATATCAAAGCAAATGAGAGGAAAAGTATCAGAGCTCATGGCAAGCTGAGGACTGAGTGAATAGTGGTGGTGAAGTCAGGAAGCACATAGGACATGATGAACAAGGATGGGCATAAACCAAACAAAAACAAAACAACAACAACAACAAAACCACCACAGACTTCAGGGGGAAAAAAGATATCCTGAAGTGAGGGCTCTGGTAATTTAGAAAAATCTTGTTCTGAAATAAATAAGCTTGAAGGAAACGTTAGAGCAATCTTGGCTTCTAAGTCTAAAGCAGCTGAGAAAAAATATATCCAGTAGTGGTCCAAAGAAAGTGAGGAGGAATAGATGCAGCTGTTCCCAGACTACAAGTATCATCATCTCCCTGGAGAACACAGAATGAATGGTGCACTCTTTGAATAAATGAGGAAAGATGATGTGGGAGAGTGGATTGTACAAGAGCAAGAAAAAAGAAAAAGTATTTACAGAAATCCCATGAACTAAATTTCAATATTCCAAGAGCTTCTTTCTGGGGCATGAGAATAGTATGCAGAAATTGCGAGCATGCTTTACCTCTTATAAATAGCACTGACCATTACACCTTGACAATGATATAAAAGGAAACAAAGAATTTTCGAATCAGTGGAACACAGTACCATGGAAGCTTGGCAGCAAAAGCAAGTTTCACATGTGAATTAGAAGCAGAGGCTTCTCTGGACATTATTTCTGAACCCCAATGTTAAACTCTGAGTGTAGAAAGGAACAGGTGATGTGAAATACTGTAATGGACATCTTTGAAAAGAATTCAAAAAGAGTAATTCTCAGTTATTCACATACACAGTCTTTATCTTGTCTTATGTTCAAGTAACAGATTGTTTTTGACCTGTAGCCAGAAAATCAAATAACCCAAACTTGCTTCTGATCTATTAGAATAGTTCTAGGGAGCTTCATTTAGTGTGACCTGGGCTGCCCATTAGTCTCTCAGGGTGCCTGGGAAGTTTTAAATTAGTTAGTTAGAAGATATAGAACAGATGCATTGTGAGGCAGTGGACCATGACAGGAAACTTAGTAAGGTTGAGTTGGTTTAGAGACCCTAGCACCCAGGCACCCACCTGAGACAGTAGGTGCCTTCCTGCTCCCTACTAGATTCCTAGCCCAGAACATGTGACCACACTCCCCACATAGATCGCATAGCCCAGAACAGAGTTGGAGACCCAACTCCATTCTCAATTCCCCATGACCCAGATGCATCTCAAGGTCCAGGAGCTTGGGAACCCCTGATCCCAGGCTCCTCATTGCAGGCCTGTGGACCCCACCCCGACCCCTAACCCTGCATTCCTGACTCCTTTGCAGTTTTTAATGGCGACTGGACACCTGGAAGTCAGGGAACCTCAGCTTCTGCCTCCCACATCTTAGGCTGCCTTTTCCCACCCCCTAAGTGGTGTATCAGTGCTTCCCTCAAGCCCAACATCTGACAGCAGCCCTAGGGAAAATGTGGTCTAGCATCTCAGTATTTTGTTTACCCAGTGGTGTTTTCACATTCTATCTATGGGGTGAAACTTGAAGCCACAATGCATTTCTGGTGGTTCATGGAGTATTTCAAAGTAATACTTCATGGCATTGGAATTCAGACTAGAATAGAAGTTCACTGAGCAGTTATAGAAATACTGTAATTCTACATTTCAATTACCATATTTTGAATAATTTTAAATAAAAGTGACTTGTCTTTAATGTTTATTAACTTTTTCTGTCCTTGTTTTTGCTCTAATTTTTTTTTTCTGTTCTTTCAAGCTACCACACATGTCTGACTCTTTCCCTGTGTTCTACAAGAAAAATGTAGGTTTGCAAATGTCTCTTATACTACCCTCAGAAACTGGATAGTGATCATCACTAAGTGTCCAAGACTTCCTGACAAACATCTGCTTTCAGATATGGAATGTATAAAACACACACACACACACACACAGAGAGAGAGAGAGAGAGAGAGAGAGAGAGAGAGAGAGAGAGAGAGAGAGAGAGGACAGAGACAAAGATAGACAGAGAGAGACAGAGAGAGAGACACACACAGAGAGAGGGAGAGACACAGGGAGAGAGAGAGAGAGAGAGAGAGACAGAGACAGAGACAGAGACAGAGACAGAGACAGAGACAGAGACAGAGACAGAGAAACTTACCTGCTTTCTTGCACTATTTTCTTAGGACACTGAGTTCATCAGAGCTGCAGTCGACCTTGGCCTGGGCAAAAGGCCAGTGACTCCGTTTAATAGGAAGAATGTATTTTCCAGTGATTCATCACTTCCACTATAAATTAGAGAAAGACATTTCTGCTTGCTAATGATTTATTAAGAAGACTTTCTAGCAGTAAATCCTCTCACCTTCCATTTTCTGGAAGTCATGATAGCACTTGAGCCCCAGAGCAATAGATGACTGCCATTCCCAGAGGTGACCACCTTTCTGAAATGCAGGTTCACTGTGCTTTAAACACTATGGGAGGTCTTGGAAAGGGCCACAGTAGCAGTTGGGAAGCCATGTCAATGACCTTTAATAGATTAGAGTGTCCTAGATAACAGGCAGAGATACAGTGACAGAAATGACTCTTGGGAGTAACTGGGCCATTTTTTAAAATCTGTCAGATCCAAACTTATCATTACTTGTCCACTGGTGACAGAAAAAGCTGAAGTCTTACTAAAGCAAAGTTTCATTTTTAAATAAACAATACCTTTAACCAACTTCTCCAAATATTTAACATCCATATAATCAAAGTCTAATTACAAAAGCTAGAGGTGCAATATGGCTGAGATAGTAAATGATCCATGTGGCTTGTTTACATTTTGTGCAGAAATGATGCTGAAAATGAACAAGGAGATACTGAAAGTCACACTTTCGTTATCATAATATTCCTCCAGCGACATTCAGCATCTACGTAAAAAGTAAACAAAGACACCACATTATATGATTAAGAATAACACCTCCAGCTGCTATGATTGCATTTATTTCTTCACAGCAACAATCAACGCTTAGTTATTGCTGTGTACAATGACTAGCCCATCAGTCTTTTCATGGCATTGAGCATTTATTTTGATCATTAACAATTCTTAAGCAATTCATCACAGTAGCATTAATGTATTTTGCTCCTTTGAGGCAAGGTACCGGTGTTAATGTGTCTCTCCCTGGAATTCCTTGCTATTTCTTTTCTGTCAATAGAAAGTTATGACTAAGTTTAAGAATGAGGAATTATCTAAGATCGTTTATTGTCTTAAACATGAATAAATTAGAAAAAGACATTGCGTTACTTCTAGAAGATAAATTATCACTGTTGAATGAATACTGAATATCCATTCACTGGTGTTTTAATGGCAAAAGATTTAGCTATTTAACATTTATTTATAATTATAAATAATTATTCTATGATGTTAAAATTATTCTAAAAAAAAAAAAAAAAAAAAAAAAAAAAAAAGCCGGGCAGTGGTGGCGCATGCCTTTAATCCCAGCACTTGGGAGGCAGGTGGATTTCTGAGTTCGAGGCCAGCTTGGTCTACAGAGTGAGTTCCAGGACAGCCAGGACTACACAGAGAAACCCTGTCTCAGAAAACAAAACAAAAAAAAAATTATTCTAAAAAGAGTGTTGCTGATTGTGTTATATAAGTAATACAATCAGGTATAGACAACTGGCACTATTTTTTAGTTCAAAATTGTGTGTGTGTGTCTGTGTTCTGTGTGTTTATATCAGTGTGCATTTATGTGTGTGTGTATATATGTGTGTATATGAGCATGTATGTATGTATATGTATGTGGTATGTGTGTATAACTTTTCATGTATGTACATATATGTATGTATGTGTCTGTATGGATATGTATATGTGTTTGTATGTATATGTGTACATATATGTGTACATGATAGTATGTGTCTATGTATGTGTATATGCTAGGATCTATGTATTTCTTTATGTTTGTGTGTATGTGTGTGTATATATTTATGCAGGTTTAGTTATATTTGTGTGTGTGTTTAGTAGTAGTAGTAGTAGTTGTTGTTGTTGTTGTTGTTGGATACCCAACAGAACTTGATAGTAAGATCCTCTTGATGAGGACACAGAACAGGTTGTTCAGAAGACATGGAGAGTCTAGTCATTGTTTACCTGGAAATTTCCTTCCTGCTGGCAATCTTTCATATTACTGAAGGTTTTGTGCAAGATGTTGGGGTAGAGGTGTGTATGTGTGTGTGTGTGTGGGGGGGAGGTCATTAGTAGTGTTGCCCCGCTATGAACACTGTGACCTGTAACAGTATCTGGATAGCATGAATGTTATATTAGCCAACCACTTTTTCATTGGATATAAAGCTTACTTCATAGGCGAAAACAATTCTGGTACTGCAAGTGAGCTAAGACCCCATGGCTGGTAAGTCTACAGGCCCCAAGGGTAAACTTACTGTTATTATTCTGCTAAACAAACATGGTATCAAACTCTCCTGAAAACTCATGTATTTAAACATATAAACTAATGCAGTTAGCTCTCAGAGCTCCTCAGAAGTCTTTGTGCAATGAATGTTGGTTAGCACAGAAACTCAACAACTCACTAGACCACAGAGAGTATTAGTGAAAAGCTCAGTTGCAAATGAGACAATTATACAACACCAGACCCCCAAGGCTTTGGGACAACAATTAAAAGGAAGCAGAGAGATAATAAAAATCAAAAGTTCAAGACAACTGAAGCAAAACATTTTTCTCTGGCCCTGACAGGATCACTGTACTCATGACTTGTGTACCACATGTGTTATACACATAGGACTTGCACTCCGTCAAGGTAGTCGGCATTTTAATGTGAGGGGCAAAGAGTCAGTGAGCCCCTACTTCATACTAAAATCTATGGACATTTGATGATTTCTATAAGAATGAGAGTTAGTTTTGTTTAAGGCCGTAGCCCTTTGTAGATAAACCATGATCCAGTAAATGTTCCATACCAGGAGTATATAGATCCTACAGATTAAACTCAATGTGTTATTTTTAAACTAGAGAATATCATGTTGACTAAGGGATACTCAGCAGACCTTCAAAAAGACAGTGAATATTATTAAAATATTGACGATATTTTGATATTATCAAAAATACAATACAAAAACATATAGAAAATTGAAAGAAATAAAAATAGTATATTGTAATAGAAGCTATAGTCATGATAAAAATTTACAGAAGGTCCCAGATATTCTGTGAGGACGTTTTTAGATATTTTTCTCATATAGCATATTTTGATCATATTTCCCCTCCTTAAAGCAGAATTCCTCCTCTGACTTCCAGTGAATGGGATGCCCTAGACCACTCTGTGACTAACGAATGCTTCTCTGAGGAAATCCACTATAGCTTAAGGATGCAGGAGTCTAAGAGCAGGTGTGACTTCCGTTCCTGCCTTCAGTGCTGCAGTAGTTTTCAGAAGACAGATATCTTGGGTTAATATGGTAGCAGAAGGGCATCAACATCTTTTATTTTGAAATTAACTTTTCAAAATAAAAAGAAAGTATTAGATACATATAACAAGCTTTACTGTTTCATATACAAGAAACCTCAGCTCAAATATTTGTTAGTAATAAAATATATAATCTTGAAATGCCCTCAAAAACATCACAGTAGCTGAATATTACTTAAAGTCATGCTTCAGGGGAAAATCGCTTCAATAATTATTCCTTCTTTCTAAAAAATTTCTTTTTATTGCATTTTTAAGAGTGTGCTAAGTATAAATTGAATAAAATAAGATGTCACACAGGGAATATCAATTACAATACTATTAAAAAAATCTTACAGCTTTGCTTTCTGAGCTTAATAATGAGACATTTTTGAATATGTGGATTTTTTTTTTAAATCACCAGCTAATTTTTCTCTACTTGGAACATAGGAAGTATACATGTGGCACAGAATTTTGCTTTTAACTTTTGGATATTATTTTAATTCTGTTAATGGGAATACTGTACAGTTTAAATGAGATAAAAATAGGACATGGAGATCTTCTGCAGTGCATCAGGTGACTCTAACAGAAGCTATTCAAAGACTCAGAGTAGGACAGGATTGAAGGTGATAAATCTGTCAGAAGCTCAGCAACCCAGAAAGGCTTTTGTACTACTTACTTTTCTCAAAACTAAGAGAATATATGTGACAAAAATAACTTCAGGCCGAAGGGTTTATGTGATGCACAGTTGAGGGGATCCAGCCCTTCTTGTCAGGAACTGCTCGGCGCTGGGATTCTGAGGCTTTCACGTTGCTCTCGGGATGTAGACAAGGAGAAATGAATGCCGATGCTCAGGCAGCTTCTCCATTTGTACATTTGTGTAGTCAGGGATGGCAGCATAGGTGAGGGTCCTGATCACACTTAGGACAGACTTTCCCTGTCTGGAAACAGACTTTCAAACACACAAAGAGATCTCCCTTGTCAATTCTTGGTGTTTCAAAATCTAATCGAGTTGACACTCAAAATAAATCACAATAGTATTTACTGTTAAAGATGGCATTCTTACTGTAACAAATATAAGTCACACAATTCAAAGTAGTTGATCACACACATGCAGTGATTCTTAGACTCCTTAGTGAGCCAATCCACAGTAGTTAAAAATGGATGTGTGATGGTGTGGGTAACGGCAGACAAAACACTTGATCAGTAGAAATTAAAGACACTTAGAGAATGAAACAGCAACAGGGTAAGTCCTGCCTCCATCATTCATAGCTCATCCTGAATAGAAACTAACCTGTCTCAGAATGAAATGAGCAAGACTGTAGAGGGTTGGAACTATACTTTAAGAAAACCAGCTTCAGAAAGAGACTGTTCCTCCTTCCTTCTTTCCTTCCTTCACTTCTTTCTCTTTCTTTCTTTTTCTTTCTTTCTTTCCTTCTTTCTTTCTTTCTTTCCTTCTTTCTTTCTTTCTTTCCTTCTTTCTTTCTTCCTCAACTTAAAATAATTTATGGCTTATATGTGGAAATTATTAATCTTATTTGAATAATTAAAAAAGATAAAATAAAACCAAATATATTGGAATAGGAGTAACAAACACTTGTCAAAGAATCTAAGAAAAGGCACAGGAGACACACATAGATTGAAAGATGTGCTCATTTGTACACTCATGTATCCCATCAAAATATTAAATATATATAATATGCAGAAAGAACCTGTATAGTAACTATAAAGAACATATATAAATAATAAAAGTAAAACTAAAATAAAACTTTTAAAAATCCCTGAAAATATTTTGAGGCAGGGACCTAAAAAGATGCAATTGAGTTTGTTTTCTGTTGGTCATATAGTGGTAAATATGTAGCTTATCCTTAAGGATTGTTTGCTTGCCCCAAGAGATGCCTTTGGAGAAAATTAATTTTCCCTCCCTCCTAACCCTCTTACCATACCATATATAACTCTCTTTGGTATTAACTATATAACAACAATTAATGAAAAATCAATTCTATATTTTAAAATTATTGCTTGTGAACTTTCCACCTAAATTATTTGGCCTAGTCTAAGTAAAAGCAAAAGGCTTTGTAGAATAAAGTTCAATGTGACAAAATGATTTGTTAATTTAATTACCTTGTCTCTGATATAATCAGACAGATATTGGTGTAAGATATGGTAGAAACAGAAGGGATTCTTCAAATTGATGCATATATATGAGGTGGACAATAGAGATCGATGGACAGTACAAACTCCACATGCTACTGAAAGAAGACTGAGGACGAACCAAGTCACTCAGAACCTGTTAGAAGATTACATCGTCCATACTTCAAGATGATGATGAAGCTTACTTATGTATGTTGACCTTCTGTGACTTACTGTCGAGGCAGTTCACTCTGGCCAAGGATTGCAGAGAAAGATTCATGGAGGTCTTTTGTCTGATTATCTAGGTATCTCAGAGAACTTAAGACAGAAAGAAATAAGAAACGTATCCTCAACTCATCCTGTAACCAGAAGGTAGCAGAGATGATGACAATGATGACAGCAATGACAACAACAACAACAAGAACCTGGCTCATCCCTGAATCAAAAGAAGCCAAAGACATAGAATGGTAAAAATGGTATGGACCCAAGGCTAACTTCATGCCACAGAGCCTAAACCTAATTAAGAAGTAAATGGACACTGGGCTCAAACGCAATTCAAAGAGAACATGGACCAAAGAGAACGAAAGAGCCAAGGTCTTACCTAACTTTCAAATTCCTGAGCCAAAAAATACTGAGAACAGTTTACCTCATTTTGATACAAAAGGAGTTCAGGCTAAACAAAAAGAAATGAGGGTTAGATTCTTAGCCAAAATTAGACAGGGCAAAAGACGAAATATGCAGCTTGGTCTGGCCCCACACTGAATATTAGTCTGGACCAAATCATATAGGCATGGAATCCAGCCAACCCATGACTATAAGAGAACCTAGTCTGAGAATATACAAATGAGGCCTAAGCTTATTGCTAAAACTAAAGGAGACCAGGATGGAGACTCAACGACCTGGCAGGTGGTCTCATACCTGACCCCAAAGGAGCCTGGCTGAAGAAAATTTTGGAGCCCTGGCTTTTTTCTATACTTCAGGAAGCTGAGGTTGAAAATGAGAAAAGATATGGCAGGAGTCCATCCCTGACAAAAATGTAGCCAAAGACAGAAAGAAGCATGTGGCATCCGGGCTTATCACTGACCTTAAAGGACCCGGAATCAAAGATAGAAAGATGAAGAGCTTGCACACATCCCCATTCCTGACCTAACACAGTCAGGCATGGAGAAGAACATAATGGAGTCGGGACACACCACTGACCCTGAAGCACCTTGGACTGAAGACAGAAAAATGGAGCCTAGGCTTACCCTATAGGAGCCTGAGCTGAAGACACAAATTGAGATTTGCTTATGCTGGAACCATTAGGAGCGAGGGATGAAGACTGATAAATGGAGACCATGCACTCTGATGAGTCAAAAGAATTCTAAGCCAAAAGCACAGAGTTGTGGTGCCTGGTCCCACCCCAGCCCTAACAAAGCCTGGGTTGCACACAAAGCCAGGATCGTCAAAAATCGATCCTGGGATTATACCTAACTCTAAAGGCATCTGGGTTCAAAACAAGAAGTGAAGCCTTGGTTGCTCCTAACGCTAAAGGCTTATGACTGGTGAAAATGGAGTATGGGCTTATGCCTGACATTAAAGAAGTCTGAGCTGAAGGTTAACAGAGCTTGAGCTCATAGACCCAAACCAGCCTGGGACAAAGAAGGAAAATGGAGGCTAAGCTCCTCCCTGGCCTTAAAGGAACCAGGGCTGAACACAGAAAACAGTGGAGCCCTGAATCACACCTGACTTTAAAAAGCCCAAACCAAACAATGAAAGATTTGGAGCCTTGGCTCATCCCTGACTTAATGTTAACCTGGGCCAAAGACAGAAAAGCATGCCACCAGTATCATCATTCACATAAAGGAATGAGAGCTGACGACCTAAGAGAAAAAGAAAGAGTCTGGGCTTGATCTTAGCCTAAGAGACGCCCAAGCCAAAGACAGAAAGAATGGAGTCTGGGCAAATCCTTGACCCTAAAGTAGTCCATGTCAAAGATCGATCTGAGGCATGGACTCATGGCTGACCTACAAGGAGCCTGAACTAAAGACTGACAAAGAAAGGCCAGGCCTATGTACCCCATGCCCTAAAGAAGCCCAGGCCAAAGACAGATAGAAATGGAACTCAAGCCCCCATCTGACCTAACGGAAACCAGGGTGATGATAAACAGTAATGGACATTGGCTCATTCATGAATCAGAAGGAGAGTGAGCCAAAGAACAAAAGATGGGATCCAGGCTATCCTTAGCCTAATGGAGAACAGACCAAAGAGAGATCTGGAGCCTGTGCTCATTCTTGACCCTAAGGAATTTGTTCTAAATAGTGACAAATAGAGCCCAGGCTAGCTCATTTTGTGTGTGTGTGTGTGTGTGTGTGAGAGAGAGAGAGAGAGAGAGAGAGAGGGGAGAGGGGAGAGAGGGGAGAGGGGAGAGGGGAGAGGGGAGAGAGGGGAGAGGGGAGAGGGGAGAGGGGAGAGAGGGGAGAGGGGAGAGGGGAGAGGGGAGAGGGGAGAGAGGGGAGAGGGGAGAGGGGAGAGGGGAGAGGGGAGAGGGGAGAGGGGAGAGGGGAGAGGGGAGAGGGGAGAGGGGAGAGGGGAGAGGGGAGAGGGGAGAGGGGAGAGGGGAGAGGGGAGAGGGGAGAGGGGAGAGGGGAGAGGGGAGAGGGGAGAGGGGAGAGGGGAGAGGGGAGAGGGGAGAGGGGAGAGGGGAGAGGGGAGAGGGGAGAGGGGAGAGGGGAGAGGGGAGAGGGGAGAGGGGAGAGGGGAGAGGGGAGAGGGGAGAGGGGAGAGGGGAGAGGGGAGAGGGGAGAGGGGAGAGGGGAGAGGGGAGAGGGGAGAGGGGAGAGGGGAGAGAGGGGAGAGGGGAGAGGGGAGAGGGGAGAGGGGAGAGAGGGGAGAGGAGGAGAGAGGAGAGAGGGGAGAGGAGGAGAGAGGAGAGAGGGGAGAGGAGGAGAGAGGAGAGAGGAGAGAGAAGAGAGAAGCCTCCTACCAACCTTTAAGGATTGTTGATTGTTTCAGGTCAAAGACTAATAATACTAACCCTGCCCAAGGACAAAGAGCTGTGGACTGTGAAGCTGGGTGTCATCCCTCTCATAAAGCGTTAAAGACTGAGACAAATGAACCTGAGGTCATCCCTGTTTCTGAGGGAGCTGGCTAAGAGAAAGGGATCCTGTCTCATTCTTGACTCTAACAGACCCTGGTTAAATTGATTAAAACAGACTCTTCCATTCTTGACACCAAAAAAGCCTAGGTTTAAGACACAAAGATTTGGAACCTAGGATGTACCCTGATCCAAAATAAGTCTGGTCTAAGATAGTACGAGCAAAAATTGTGGATTCTAAGATCCCAGCTGGGTTCCTAAATTGAGCCTGGGTTCACCCATGACCCTGAAGGAGCCCTGGAGAAGACTTTACTGAAAGGAGTCAGAGTGAAGAGGGAAGGAAACTGATTCCAGATTCACCCTTAAAAGAAACTTGGACAATGCCTGAAATTATTTGGTTTGAGCTCCTCCAACTCTACAGGAGCTGGAGTGGTATTTTATCCATGTCTAAAAAGGATCCTATTCCAAGTCCACCCTGGAATGATGCAAAAGCTTCTTATATGTTCAACTCTACAGGAGCCAGGGATATGCCTGAGAATACGTGTGCCTGTCCTAATCCCATTGCTCCAAAAGAGGAGCTACAGCCAAACCTGTCCCAAAAGAAACTGGCACTTAAGACTGAAAGAAGTGGAACACTGGCCTCAGCCATCATTCAAAAAGAAGCCTATACCCAAGCCTGTCTAAGGAGACAAGACCAGACAGAAAAACCAATATAACCCAGGCCACACCATTTCAGAAAGAACATTGCTCTAAAGTCCGAGACAGTTAGATCTAAGACCCAACCATGATATAAAGGATCCCTGACTCAACATTTACACAAGTGTACAGAGGCCAAAGATTCAAATGGTGCCTGATCCAAGCCTAAAATAAGTAAAGCTAAAGTTAAACCTTGACCTAATATGTTTCTGGACCAAACCTTGAGGGAAAAGGAAGTTGAACATACTGTTCTCCAAAAGGAATGTGGGCACATAACTGACCTGAAAGAAAGCAAATGTTCTTATACCAACATCCAAGAAGCAAAGCCTGAATCTTGACCATATCCCCAGCAAAAATAAGCAATGTTTAAACCTAACCTGGCTGATCTACAGTTAAAACTTGATATTAAATTCAATTATAAGAACCTGGATTAAACACTGAGCTTAAAGAATCTTGATGAATCCTGAACAGATGAGATCACTGGCTGACATACAAGTCGAAAGGAACCTGAGCAGAGCTCTGACCTCCTCACAGCCTGGGCCACACCCTGAACTCCAGGAATCACAGACTTGTTATTCCGGAAGAGCTCAGGCTGCACAGAAAGCAGCTTCATCTCAAACTCTTAACCTACTGTCCCTGTTTCAATATATTAACGTCTTTTGTTTAATACAAAATGCAAATGCTTTATTTTTTCCTGCTCGATGACAGTTAGAAGCTTTTCTTGGATATATACTACTCCAGAGTACCCAAATATTGAAGGGGACTTAAAACATCAAATACAGAGTTTAGGAATAATGATCGTTTTGTTTTTAACATATATGTGTATTGTTCCTCACAGTTTTCCCCTGTGTTGTACAAATGAATACAGAACTTGAGCACAGAGTTAC
Source organism: Arvicanthis niloticus (assembly GCF_011762505.2). NCBI lineage: Eukaryota > Metazoa > Chordata > Mammalia > Rodentia > Muridae > Arvicanthis > Arvicanthis niloticus. The sequence continues at coordinate 158,036,531 of NC_047658.1, forward strand.
TGCAAGAATGGGATCCAGAATCTAGTTCTGCTCTGCTACAAAATAAGAGACACTACATGCAAATGACAAGGCTCCATTTGACTCACTCATCTGAAAACTGGAAATTTCAGTAAATCGGGCTCTCTTTCTTTAAAACTCATATATATGTATATGAAGATTTTGCCACTGCTATGCATTTACATCTATATCTAACTCATGTACACATATACTCACATATGCATATACATCATATATACATATACTACATCTATAACTATATCCATATAATCTACATATATATATGTATCATATCCACATTCACATGTACTATACCTACATTTACATCACATACATATACATATAACCATCTACATCTATATTTATGCCTATGCCAACATATATACATATGCATACATATACATTGCATATATCTAAATCTTCACCAATATCATATACACACATACATATACATATTCATACACATTTGACACACTGACATCATTCTGCTGTCTGCCCAGCATGACCATGTGGCAATCACACCTCTGTTATGTAAAAGTCCATTCAGTGACCTCCTGCAGTCTTTTATCTTGTTCAGTTTCCAGCATAAACCACAGATTAGCAATCTGTCTTCTATTTAAAAAAAAAAAAAAAAAACCTGTCTGTGGAAAACTACATGGCCAACAGTTTACATACTCAATCTGCTCTCAAATGAAGTGGTCACATTGTCTTTCTATGTGCTTCAAGAAGTCTGAGCATATAGAATCTGCTAAAGTTGACCAAGTGTATCCTAAAAACATTTACTCGTGGATTCTATTTCTGAGTAGTTCTCCCAAGTACTTTAAAAGTGACTATTTTATGAAGTTCAATAATCATTTAAAAGTGCCCATTAAACATGTGGTAATACAATGTAAAACTCAGAACTTTTGTATTAAAAGTTATAAATTATCCACAATAGCTACTCCATTCCTTTATTATATTGTATAAATATGGTAATTTGAGAGATATGTAGAGCACAGATTAATATGTTGTAGGTACATAAATAAATGGTAGACATACTATATACTTTCTATAGTTTTGATTCTATAGTATAGGGAGCAATATGAATTCATCCATCAGTAAGATGAATCCTGATTTTAGGTGAGTTAAAATATTTTTGTTTTAACTTACTTTTCTAAATAAGTCAGTGAAACAACATGAAATGAACAGTAAATATAATCTTACACAGAAGTTGGATGCACTGTATAAAATACTTAAGACAATATATTTGTAACTATTACATTACCAAATTATGAATTTCACCACAAGAAGAATCATAATATACATATAATAAAAGACATACATTCCCAGTGTTAGAATTCTGTTAGTGGCCACAAGACCCTCATTTACTATAGTTTGTCCTCCGTAATAGACAATACACATAACCCAACATGATTTTATTTCAGAGAAAGTTGACTCTATTTTAACTGTTGACAAGACTTCAATTATAGCATGGTATATAAAGATCTTGGAAGTGATCTTTCCATTCAAACAGTAAATGAAAGTCAAAGAAAAACTTGAAAAAAATCACAAGTTCTTCTAAGAGACATCAGAGTAAATGACAGTGTGAATGGCTGCTCCTGTCCACTTGTCTGATGCCTGAATAGTGACTGGACAGCTCACAGATGAAAGATGAAACTTCTACCAGAGATGATGCTTGGGTTGAGATGCCTGAGTTCTGACTGTGAGCCACAGGCCTTATGAACAGAGAGCAGAGAACATGCAAGTGCAGTCATGAGGTCTTGCTTCTCTTCTTCCTAGTGACTACACAGTTTTGTTGTGGCCCAAGCTGCCCCACACTTGGGGGCCAGAAATGTTGAGAACTGTACTACCCCACGTTTGGGGGCCAAAATGTTTCGGACTGTTCTGTCAGTGTTGGAACCCATACTGCCAAAGCCTTGGGGGCTAAGTTGTTAGAGCCTGCACTGCCCCAAGCTGCTCCGGTCTGCAGGTCGGTCGGGGTTCAGCAAGAGAGAGAATGAGGATGGACGCAAGGAATGGAGACCAGACAGTGTGTGATTCAATCCCGTTTATTCTTCAGTCTCTCTTCTTCTCTCCAAGTCCCTAGTCTTGAGTTCCTAGTCCCTACTTCCTAGTCCCTAGTGCCTCCAAGTTCCAAGTTCTTTCTCCAAGTGCTAAGTGCCTAATGTCTAATAATTCTTCTTCCCAGTTCTCTAGTCCAAGTGTCTTCTTCCTCAATAACTAATTCCTACTCCAAGTTGTACTCAACTCTTCTGTCTGCCTCACCTTTTATATGTCTCACTTCTAAGCCACGCCTCTAAGTCACGCCCTTAGGTCTTATCTCTAAATCTGATCTCTAAGTCACGCCCTTAAGTCTCTGCTCGAAATCACACTTTTAAGTCTCACACACCCAAGGGAAGATTCTGGGTATCTAAAACAAGATGTTATCAGAGTATGCTCAGCTATTGTAGGCTATTGTAATCAAGACTCTTATCAGAGTATATGGCTCAAGATGGCTACAAGGATGATAGCCTCCTTCTGTCAGCTCCCCACACAATTTTACTACATCTTCATAGAGAAATGTCCACTCATCATTTCAGAGGAAAGAGGTAACAGCATAGCTTCAATTTTATGACAGTCTTCCAGACAGCTTTCCAAATGCATTTTACAATTTTTTTCTTTTCTCTATTTTTTTTACATTTCAGATTTTATTCCCCACTCCCAGTCTACCCTCCCATGTTTCACATCTCATACCTCCTCCCCACATCCCTGTCTCCAGGAGGATGTCCCCACCTCCACCTCCACCTCCACCCCACCCCCCACCCAATGAAACTACATTTTTCTGACACTAATTTTTTAGTCTTTTAGACTCTGACGTATGTGAAGACATTGTTTCTTTCAACTGGTTAAGAGGGACTATGTCTCCTTCACTGTCATGTATACATATTTGATGTATAGTTTTATCATTGTGTACAGTAGTTCACTCTTGTGTATGGATACTCAAGCTTTTTCTCTGAGTGGATTCCCTCTCAATGTTCTTTCATGACCTGAAACAACTGAGGTTGTTTAGTTTCCAAAGTTTATGTGACTCATTTTCTACTCTCAACTTTTATGAGCTGTTTCATTTTAAATACACCTTCTACTATAATTGAAAGTTCACCTTAATGGCAAATAAAGGACTCCTTTAATCTAAATGTTATCGGTTTCAACAACAGATAGTGATCTGAGTCACAATTTCTTGTGTCCCTCTGTCTTGATAAGCTTAATGGGTGTTTTCTTTTTCCTTAAAGTACTAACGCACAGGGTAATAACGTGGATTCTGAGAATTTAATCTCTGGATAACCACAGGCTTCGTCTAATGCTCCATAAGTGGTATTTATTAAATATGCAATGCCCCAGAGCATGCTTTAATGCAATAAACTTGATCATGAAGAATTTGGGTCTTACTTAAAAAGGAATATTACATTAAATGATTATTGAACTAATGATTTAATCTCAAGAACAGCCCATTCCGACTTGGCGCTGAGATGACTGCTGCTATTCTTATGTTGCCTGATAGTTTCTTTACTGTGGACTTCATTTGGACACTAGTAACCTCTATGAATTGAAATCAGGAGGAGAAATGAAGGGTGGGATGTATAAATATTAATATTTATATATGGAATTTCCTCAAAGATTTAAAATAACTGAGATTTTTATTTTAATATAAACATAAAATCATGTATGTATATAATATATGACAAACAAAAAAACATTGTCAAGTCCTAGAAGCATTTTGGGGACCTACCTATTTCTAAGATTATCTCTGCAAAAATAACAGTTAAATTGACTTTTTAAGTACTGAACCAGATGTTACTTTCAATGTCATACTAAGATGTATTCCTTATGAAATTAGTTATTCTTATAGATAAATGAATTGATTTACTACTACAAAACAAGGAACAATGAGACTAGAGACTGACTTGGATGCCAGTGAGCTTCTGAATTCTACCTGATGACCTGTGTTCAGTCCCTGGCACCTACACAGCAGAAGAGGAGAAACAACTCTTGACAGCTGTCCTCTGACTTTACATGGAACCCATGTACACATACAGAAAGAGAACAATTATAAAAGCATATTTTAGATTTTACAAGGAGACTTGGGTGTCCAAACTTTCTCCAGTGTCTGTTCTGTCACTTTTTACAGTGACTCACTTTATGCTTGCCTTCCTTCAAGCTTAGCAAAAAAATCATTAACAATTTAATAGTGTCACATTTTCATTTTTAAAGCACCTATCCTCTTGTTTGATACTTTCTGTCTCAGTAAACTCTTTGATTCTAGAACATTCTGCCTTTTAAAATGAATGGAAACAATTTGGTATCCATTAGTGAAATACATCTAAGCTTGGGGGAGTGTACCTCATAAGATGTTTGCCGCTACCAGGTCTGCTAATGAGAAGGAATATGTAAGGATAGGATAATACATAAGGTTTTTAATGAGAGAAACAGAAATGCAATCATGTTGGTATCAACTTTCAATGCCCAACAAAACAATTTCACTAGTGCCTACTGGTATTATAAGGCATTTGTATGATGCATTATTTAAATTCCTACTCAAGAAATGACAAGTCAGATGGTTCCAAGTAAAGTAATAGCTATAGTCTTATTATTAATGCCTTAAGCATTCATTTTTGCCTTGAAGCTGACACCATACTGCTTATAAAATGGTCTCCACCACTGGCAGACAAAGGTATTGGTAGTTGAGGGGCTGAGCTCCCAGCCAGTAATTGAGCTATGCTAGATTTCTTGCCAATGACTTGATGAGATTCTAGTTATTTATTTCCGGCATGAAATGTAAAATTCCAGTAGGTAATCTTGCAAGCTATTCCCTGGAAGTCTCTTGGGAAAGTTGACATGGTCTGAAAGCTCCTTTTCTGATTCCTCTCTTTCCCTTTGGGCTATCTTTGCAGACTCAATGCTCTCAATTATATGTATCTTTAGACCACAAAGTATACACAGAGTGTCTAGCTCCATTTTAAAAGATGTGTCCATAATGATAGCTACCAAACCTCCTTATTAAAGAAGGTTTTGATGTGGTGTAATTTAGCAGAGCTTGAAAATAGCATATTTTTAATTGTGTTTTATTCTCTTAGGTTTGCTATGTGCTTCCTTGGGACAATTTATCAAATTATTGTAAAAATAGCAATGTGCTTGTCAATAGTATAAGATGAAATTTTATAGAGGAAAAATAAAGATGATCAAAAATATTTCTTAACATACAAGTATTTCAAGTTTATATAAGACCAAGGACCTGTGTCTAATTATACTTGATTTTACATGCCCATGAGATATTTTACATTGGATGTCATGAATTTAAGAGAGTATCTAATCGAAATTCTTAGACATCAGTATTAAGCACTTTTTCAATGCTCAAATATGTGGTAAGGAGTTAGTTAAGAAAAGGGGTCTCTATTAACGTAGATAAAGGAGTTATGCCTCATAGAGGCAGGGAGAGAACAGGTAACTGTTCACATTGTGCCTCCAGTAGGGAAACAGAGAACAGACAAACTAGGGGCTCTGTGAGAAAACTTTTAAGACTGGCCCTAGGCTGACCCACTTTTCTTAGGCCACACCTGAAAAGATTTGTATCCTTCCAAAAGAACAACCCCAGATGGGGATCATCTGTTCAAACACCTGAGTTTATAGGAGTTTACATGTTCCAACCTCATAACTAAATTTTTTTTTTAGTTTTTTAATTTTCCTCTGGCTCCTGAATTTATATCACATAATTGTTTGCTATAGTAAAAAATCTATGCATATATTTTAGGAACATCTATGCTCTATACCTGAGCCAGCTTCTGTTTGTCAATGATTTAACCGATCTTATTTGCAACATCCTTGGGCCAGTCATCTAAGTCACCTGTCCCTTAAACACTTGAGCATCTCTAAATAATATTCATAGTCTATTGAGGATTATTTTCCTTCATCACAAATCAGATCACACTAAAGAAAGCTCTCTAAAACCACTCTGATATCTGTTCTGTGCTAGATCCTAGAGACGATATTTAGGGAATAAGTGATAGAGTCCTTAGAGTGTTTAGACAGAGATATGATGGTGTTTTCTGTATGACAGTTTTTTCCTGGGAGACAAAGAAAATTTCTCACCCCATAAATGGAGCCTACAGCTGACCAAAGTAACTAAATTGTACCAATGTCCAATTTGATAAACTAAGGAGTATTTAATTTGGAGCAAGGATGATTCAAAAGGAACCACATCACTGAAAATCCCTCCATAACATGGGTGGGGACTCTAGAAAGCTGATTGCATGGAGCCTGCCAGGCAGTTTACAAGCCTATCTACAGTCCAGACAGCTTTCTTTCAGGAGTGTGGCTGATTGGAGTCTTCACTCCCAGAAACTCTTTACTTCCTTTTACACTGAATGGCAGAGTCCTCAAGAGCCTTTCAAACTTCTGTTCTTTCACAAGGGTGAGCCTCTTCTTTCTTCCTGGAATGGAAGTTTCAATGAAGTTGTCATTCAGAGGAATATGCTATTCAAAAGTTTTATATTATTATTTTCACAATTAATGTATAAATCCATCACTAGTGCACACCATTAAAATCAAAATTTGGTCTAGTTGAACATAAAATCAAAGGAAGAATTATTTTAAGGCATCAAGATTAAAAATTAATAAAAAGAAGAACACATCTCACAAATCTCGGGGAAAGACAAGCCTCCAGATTCAAAAGTGACAAGAAGTCTATCCAAGCATACATTCACAAACACACATTACTATCAAATGTGAAAATTTGGGGACATAAAGAAAATTTGGAAGATAGCAAGAGAAAAACAACTCCTATGTAAGGGGAAAAAAAATCTATGAAATAATTAGCAGAATTCTTAGCAGAAACATCCTAAGATATAGGAAATAGAAACTGTCCTAAATAAATCCTTCTAACCAAGAACTCCATAGTATAGAGCACTTTCCTTTAAAAAAAAAAAAAAGATATTTCACTTATTTTTTAAAAAACTAAGAATGTTGGTTATCATCAGATCTGCCTTAAGAATATGAATTTGTAGCAGTGCTTTGGAAAAATACCATGGTGATTACCAATTTAAAATACATCTGCCTCAGCCCTCACCAGAGAAGCTTCTTCTTGCAGTAGACAGAAATTAACATAGAGACACACAATTGGTCAACATACAGAAAGTAAGTTTTCATAGTACTGGAACTAAAACAGGAAAACCTATGGATTCTGTGCAGAAGCTGTGCAGATTTTAAGAGCCAAGGGGTGGTGGCTGATATGTTAGTTACTGTTTAATTGCTGTGAAGAGACATATGTCCAAACCAAGCAAAGAAAGCATTAAATTGAGGATTGCATACAGATTAAGAGGGTTAGTATGTGAGTATCATGTGAGCATGGTGGCAAGCAGGCATGGTGCTGGGGCAGAGGTTAGAGCTCATATCTGACTAGAAAGTTGAAAGGAGAAAGAGAGAGATGGGAGAGAGAGAGAGAGAGAGGAAGAAGGAGGAGGAGGAGGATGAGAAGGAAGAGGAGGAAGAGGAGGAGAAGAAGGAGGAGAAGGAGGAAGAAGAGGAAGACAAGGAGCCAGTAGGAGGAGGAGGAGGGAGGAAGGGAGGGAGGAAGAGAGGGAGGGGGAATGGAGGGAGGGCGGGCACACCAGACCACCAGGTTGTGTGGACCTGGAATTTTTCCTTCAACATTAGCACACTTAACCTTTCCTAAAGTTTTGACCACCTGAGAAGCCAACACTCACCCTCACGTATATGAGCCTATGGGGCCATTCATATTCAAACCATCACAAACCACCACAGATGACTTCAGGGAGACAGTAATTTTCAGATACTAGAGAAAAGATGCCCTATGAACTCACAGTCATTGTGACAGCATGTGCAAAACCTGCACAAGCTCAAACCAGAGAAAATACTATAACAAACAAAAGGGTATGCATATTAAATTCTCCTCCTCTCTGAGGAGCTATTATGGGTGGTTGCTGCTAGGATAAAGAAAATCTTCCTCAATGGCATGACATCTAGTACATGGACCAAACTCCAGGGCAAATCCTATGGCAGGAATAGTACGCCTACCCAAACAGGACTCAAGGGACATTTTATTTATTATTTTTATGGAAATTAATTTTACACAATATATTGTGGTCCTGGTTCCTCCTCCCTAATCTCCTTCCACATCCTCACCGACATGCAAGTCCATGCCTTTTTTCTTTTTCCTTTTTCTAAAAATACACAAATAAAGAAACAAACAAAAATATTTAAAAAAAAAAAAACACAAGAAACACATATTTAAAACACAGCACCCATAAAGAATACAAAACTGGAAAACAATTATTCCTATGGCTACCTAGTCTCAGGTTCTTGGCCACCTCAGCAGTCAGGCATCTGTTTCATCTCATGGAATAAGCCCTAAACCTAATCAGAAAACGACTCACTCCCACACTTGGGCCACTGCTGTGGCAGTGTATCTTGCCAGCTAGTTACCATTCCTGAAACTGGGTTGCTGCTTATCTTTGTCTTCCGGCAGTGTGCAGAGCACATTCCAGTTCCGTGTACATTATTCAGTTGGGATAAGGTTCTAGTTAACCACTAGCTCACTATCATCTTTAATGAGATATGTAAGTGTTATCTTCTGCATAACTATATATTCTTTTTCCTCTTTATTGGGGAAATAAAATCCTCCCCTCCTCTATTTTCTTACCCTATACATAACCTATGTTATTATATGGTTTGTAGCATGTCTATTAAGGATTAAAAGATAACAACCACATTACTATATAGAGGATATTTGCTTACATGGGTCTGGGTTACATATCTTAGAATGATTATTTTCTCTATTTATTTACCTGTAAATTTCAGGATTTAATTTTAATAGCTATATAGTATTTCATTGTGCAGATGCATTTTAGTCGTGAGCATGCTCATGTAGGAGACCATAAAGTTGAGTAGGTATGGACGTGGTAGACAGTCTGAGAGGAAGTAGAAGAGGGGTAAATATGATGAAAATGCATTACATGAAATTCTGAATCAATTAAAATAGCTTTCTTTTTAAACTTAGAGCTATCTGATGATATGGTAATCCAGTTTCTGAATATTTTTCCAAAATAATTTAAATCATGATATTGAAGTGATAGTCACATTTCTAAGCTGTTGCCAATATTACTAAGTACAATCTATGGATAGAACTGGCTTCAAGTACATTGACGGGTGGGTATATTAACAAAACCTGGCACTTGCTCATTTCACATTTATGAAGAAGCATTAGGAAGACCAACTTAAAAACAAGCAGTCTTATAGAAAGCAGAGAAAAACATGCAAAGTTAGATCCTTTTAAAGCTATTAATAGAAAGAACAATTTAAATGAACAATTTGCTAATTAGATGATTAAAAACTGATTTACACTTCAAAAAGGAAATTCATCATTACAATCACCACATATGAAAAAAAATTTCTTAATCTATAGAGGTGCTGTTAATTTTCCTTAAAACTGCTCCTGAGATCTGTTTCCCAAAAGATAATTTTGTGGAGACCTCTGTCAACTTAAAGTTATAGCCTGCATGGAGGACATTTTTCCTTAAACCAGTGAGCACAATGATTCAAGAATTGCCTACCTAAAATGTGCTATTAGTATGCCAGCATGTACATTTGGCATAAAATATTAATTATGTTCAAGTGATTGTAAAATAATGTTTTATGAGTGTTTTATTCTAATTTTACATCAATTCCTGAAAGTTCTCAACAGAGGTTCTTGCAAATGCTACACTTTCACAAATTGTTCTAGAGTAGAGAGCACTTATTCAGTAACAGATCCTTTTGAGACTGCAATTATTTCATCAGTTGCTTCTATTAATAACTGAATCTTCTTGATTAGAGGATGTTGTTTCTCCCTCTTCTCCTATCGTCATTTCCACGAAGGAGGTGGAAGAATAGTTATCCACTTAAGGCTGTCAGTTATAGGATATGAATTTCTTCAAATAAAAGTTGTCTTCTGATGTCCAGAGAATCAAATTCAATTCATAGACAGGCTTTCATGTCCTCTACTGAGATAACCCAATATTTGGCAAATTTAAAAAGTGATCAACACTCAAAAGGGAAGAGACACAAGTAAAAATCTGAATTTCTGTGTCTCTGTAGAAAATAAATAAGATTTTTACTTAAGTCTCTTCCCTTTTGAGTACATTATTAATAGAATAGATAAAACAAAACAAATAAGCAAAAGGCACAGTAAGTTGGTACAGTAAAGTTGCAGGAAGCTAAGATGGCAGTTCATAAGTTCATCTGTGATTCTGTTTCTTCTTCCTCATTTCTAATCTCCAATAATTATATCCGACTTTAGGATTTAACAGGAGTCAGCCTATTCACCAGAAACACTACATTTCAAAAACAGAATTCTGGGTACCAAATTAGAATCGAAGGGTAGGTTTGAATCAGAGAGATGAGAGTAACAATAATCACCTAAATACATTCAGGAGCTAATGTACTCCAGTTTACAATGTCAATGCATGCATTTGTCCCACCTAGTGCATTTGGAGCACCGTGCAGTAGATTTTATAATCTCCAATATCAATACAAGGAAGCAGGTTAGAGGGTATGATGCTTATATAGCCAGAGGTCCACATGACTGCAGTTAATGTTACAGCCTAGAGACACCATCTTTTCCTCAAATACATCTCTCACAGCAAAAACTTGAGAGTTTGGGATTGTTGGTGAGCCAAAGTTCAAGTGATTGCCATGAATCCATGGGAAGGTTACATTAAATTCAAAGAAAAAAACTAATTAAAACTACATACAGCTGAACTTAATGAGTATGTAAGAACAATGGACTTTAGTGTTCTCTCAAACATTAGCCATTCCCTAGTGAACTTTCTCCTGAGAACATAAGTTCAATTTACCCCCTTTAAAAAAATCTCTAATATATACATTCCCATACCACTGTGAAGACGATGGATTCCAGTTTGCTTCTAATAGAATCCTTTACCAGCTACTAACCCACAGGATCAGGTGCTTTGCTCCATACCCAATAAAACAAATATATGTATTTTTGTTCTATTAAAAAAAACCTGAAGGTTATAGGACAGATTTTTTTTATGGGGAGACTTTACTGAGGCATCTATACTGAGCCCAAAACGTAAGCCCATAATGACCAAACTAAACTGCACCAAGGTCTATTGGCTGAACCAGTAAGTTTTTTTGGTGACATTATTACCAGGTATATGGGTGACTGGTTAATGACAAGGAACTGGGTATGATTAAAACGTTGGTAGAGCCCCTACAAGACTCACCTCAACACAGCTGACTCTGGAAAACTACAACTCTAGAGGACTTTACCTAGTTTGCACATAGTCTGACATTCTCTACCCAGGTCTCTTCAAGTTAGGCAGATCAGAATCCTTACACCCTACATCTGTTAAATCTCTTTTATACAGTTAGTGAGGCCTGGTGGATTTTCCAATGTCTGTCTCCCAACAAATAAAATTTTGTTTACCTTCTGAGCCTCAGGAGCCTTGCTTTCTTTCGCAGGAGCAAATGTTTCTCCATCTGGAGGGAAATTTTTCAAGTAAAACGGCATGCAAAAAAGTTTGTTGGCAATGCTTGACATTTTGTAGTTAAACACTTTTTTTGTTGTTATTCTTAATTCTGGTAACAACTTTTCACCACAACCTTCAGTGTTAGATAATTGGCAAATGCTTTTGGAGAACAAGAAGGGCATTTTTGATAATTCAGCATAAGAAATGTTTATTATATTGTCTTGCTTTTGATTTTTTGATCCTGAATTTACCAATATATTAGATTAAATTATTAGCTACTCCTAAGTATTACAGCTCTGAGGGGGCGGGCTTCCCCAAAGGAAGAGTTACAATTCTACTCCTAAAGGATAATTTCCCTAATGCAGTGTTACAGTGAGAAATATCCTGGCAGTTGAAAGCCAAGGACTACCACCAAGTCACATAACACAACGAACGTCCCACAGGAGATTTACTGGGAAAGAAAAAACACAGCAGGATGGCAGCCTTTGCTTGGACAAGAGGCAGCAGAGAACTGGAAGATAGAATTCATATAAAGTTTCTTGGGGACTAGAGCTCTTCAGAGTGGCCAGAGACTGAGCAGATTATGTGACCTAATTCTGGGGAATTATCATGGATTTGTGGGGTTTTGTGCTCAGGAATTGGTGGTGTTGTTTCTTGGCCCTGGTTTGAGATTGAGGTTACAACAGGGTCAGGGTGTTTTTTCCTTAGCCTCTTTATCCTCCACCACCTTCACTGTGAAAATGCAGGTGAAATATACAATGGTAGAAAGATATGAGGCAGGAGAGCAGCGCCTACAGGCCAGATAGAGGGCTCCAGAGATGCGGTGGTCTACTCTCCTGTGCTGAGTTGGGCTTTACAGAAAATCACCTGCTTCCGAATCACCCAGGCTCCTTGTCAGTAACCCCTTACCTATATTCCTGTTAGTAACTCCAATAAAAGAACTCACTTGTTCAACCAATCAGATATTGATACAGTCACTACCTTGATAAGATTCTCTAAATCTATAATTACAATAGCAAACAGATATTTTTTTCCAGACCTATTAATACTCAGGATAGTGGTCTTGAAACAGATTTGTAAAACTGCTTTATTTAAGAAACCCCACTAGACACACCAAACTGGACTTTTGCTAACGTTTTATCAGTAAAACAAGAAACAGCTTCTCCTCTTTCATTCCAGCTCCTCTTATTTAATTGTATTTATCTTTGTAACATATATATTATCCATTTTCTCAAAGGGGCTGATTCAGAGTAAAGACAGAGTCACTCACAACTTTTTAATCATTGTTCTCTTCTTGTGACTGCAATAGGAGTGTAGAATGATTCTGTTACAAACTTGCTTTGCTTCTGTTGGTTGTGTGGCCAACTTCAGATATCACCAGAAACAGAGCAAGACTGGAGGGTAGTGTAGCTTGATTTCTGATTGCTCTGATTACTCACAAGGTGTTACGTGAGACGGAAGAAGGGCAACACTGACTGAGGTACTTGTCTTTCCATTTTACACTCTGCCATTTGTGCAGGTCATTGATGCTAGAGAGGCCATTAGGATCAATAGTCCAACATTTATCCTTCTTTTGTTTGTTTTGTTTTGTTGTTTTGTTTTTCGAGACAGGGTTTCTCTCTGTAGTCCTGGCTGTCCTAGAACTCACTCTGTAAACCAGACTGGCCTCGAACTCAGAAATCTGCCTGCCTCTGCCTCTGTCTCCCAAGTGCTGGGATTAAAAGTGTGTGCCACCACCGCCCGGCACATTTATCCTTTTATGGAGGACACAAAGTCCTATTGATTGTTGCTCCTAAAAGTCACTATGAGTCAGAGCTTCTGCAAAGCCGAACATAGACATACATCATCTATCCTGGCCAGTGACTTATTCACTGATGCTTCCTCCTTAAGGTAGTCTGAGTCAAGTTGGATTAACCTACATGTGGCCTAAATTGAAGCTTCTCAATTTAATCAGCAGATTCACAACTTTGTGACACTGTGATCTCTGATGTCTTAGGGTCCACAAATCTCGAACCAAAAGCATCTGACTCTCATGTATCTGAAGGAGAAGACTGGGGATCACTGAAGAATTTTACCCTGTCAAAGTACATTCTTCCTAAATATAAAGGAATCTCTTCTTCTCCCCGTCTCTCCCTTCCCCCTCCCTCCCACCCTTCTTAGGTTGAAATATGTATCAGTTGTCTATTAGAAAATGGAAAAGTGTCATCTTTTACATGGATAATAAATACCTATCTTACACATACTACAGGAAAGTTCTCTGTCTATTCAATTTTGCTCAAAGAGGACCCCCCCCCATGAAAGATAAAATTCTGCTGAGGTCTTTTAAGCATAGGAATGCTGCAAAATAAAACCTCTTTTTGTTTTATGAGAAAAATAATGTTCTAATTTTGGAGATAATAGTAAGATAAAGATACATTTTTAAAATTTAAAAACTGTACATAGAGATACAGATACATAGACATACAGATGCACATACACACGTACACATGCACAAAGAAACATGCATACACATCTCTTTTCTACGTGATCTAGATGAACAATTTTGTGATTGAAGTCTGACTTCTAATGACATTAAACCACTAATGACCTTAAACTCTTTAGTTGTATATATGAAATCCTGCTCTAAGAGACAAGCACTTAACAGGAACTTACGTTAAAAACTTTCTTCCTTGGTATCTTGGCAATAAGCATCTGTAGCTGTTGATATCCTTTTCAACAGTAAAGCAGTTTAACCTGTTCTTGCTTTGAGCTGAATCGCAGATAACAGTTGAACAGTGATAGATAAATAAATAAATAAATATTAAAAAATAAAAGCCTGTCATCAGGTTTCCTGCAATCAAAGTCTGACACTTAGAATAGTGGCAAGTTATCAGGAAAAGATCAACCACTGTCAATCAAATGACAGATAGGCTGAATCCACAGAAAGAGGATTCATCGATTTTAGACTTTGTATAACTGAGAATCTTACTCTGATTTTTCCATCGATTTAACCAAATATAAAACGATGGTGAAGATACCATCTGTGATAATGACAATTATTCCAAGTTTCAGATCATATGATGCATGAAGATTATATATGAATGTATACGTTAAGGAGGTTGTACTCTTAAGAATTTGAAAATTATAGAACCTTAATTTCAGATTAAATTAAAAATATTCCATGGGATATTGTGCTGTAATTCAAATAGATATTTTAAAAAATATTGTTTTTTTTTTTTTTACTTTGTGTTAGGTACTTGGTTAGAAGATAACAGGAAGATGAAGATGGCACTGATTTATGTATAAAAAGAGTCTCTGTATAGGCTGAACAAGGTATGTACGTGTTAATAAGAGCACAGGTCTGTCAGGGACAAATTCAAGTAGTCAATGTAGTCAATGAGTGCTTTATGTTATAAATAGGAGCATAGGAGCATGTTGCAAAGCATAGTAAAAAGTCATACTATATATATATATATATATATATATATATTATGAGGATTACATAAATTTTCTTATACATAGCTGTGTTTGAGTGTATTTGCAAGTTACAGATAGATGATGGTGATGACTATGATGAGTGTAGAAGATGATACATAGATATAGATAGATAAGTTATAGATAGATAATAGATATACAATAGGCAGATATATAAATAGGTAGATAGATGATAGATACATAAATATGTAGGTAGATAGATACATAGATACATAGGTATATAGAGACAGAGAAACAAAGACACAGACTATAGATTAATGTGTAGATGATAGATGATTGATACATACATGATAGATGATAGATAATAAATGATGATAGATGATTGATACATACATGATAGTGATAGGTAAATGAATAGATGATGATTGAGATAGGATATACATAGCACAGTGATTAATATATATGAAGATAGATTAAATGTTGTTTTGAAAGACAGGACAAATGGAAAGGAGGGAAATGTGGAGATAATACGAGTGTTTTATGAGCCAAGTAAGCATAAACACATTAAAAAATAACAGCCTAAGAACCCACCATTTTGCTAGTATGTGCAATTGCTATATGCTGGGGAATAGAGAATCATTCATTTTTGAGGATTTGGTCACTAATAGATTCTCCGTATCCCAATGGATAGAAGCACATCCACTATATGTATGCACAAATGGACAACACTAATTTGATATAGTGGGTTTTAAGTGAGGAGGAGGCTGTTGCAGGGAGTTGTGTTAAGTGTATGGGCAGAGGTAAACAGGGAAATGAGATGTGAATATTATAGTATTTCATTCTATTCATATATTACATTCTAAAAGCAAAAAATTTAAAACTCTAAAGGAAAAATGCATGATGCAAGAATGTAGCCTTTTTAGTGGTCACTGTGTTTATTGAATGCCAGAAGAATCTTAGAGCTTACCTATTCCACTGCTTTGGTAATTAAAGAAATATTCGAGCTTAGTATGTCTGACCAATGGTGCAATTGAGACTCAAATGGAAATTTAAGCAGAGTGTAAGGATGGATTTCCCAGAGACTGAAATGTCATCCAAGAGTGTTAGGAACTCCTAACAGCTATACTGTCAAAGCAAATCTCTGCCTTAGGT
This sequence comes from Arvicanthis niloticus, assembly GCF_011762505.2. Taxonomy (NCBI): domain Eukaryota; kingdom Metazoa; phylum Chordata; class Mammalia; order Rodentia; family Muridae; genus Arvicanthis; species Arvicanthis niloticus. The sequence goes on from NC_047658.1 coordinate 158,052,613, forward strand.
ACAAATGGAGACAGTAGATGACCTTTGTTATCTTTTTGGTATTTTGGCTCTTGGCTTTTTGAGAGGCAAGGATGACTTTATACAAAGGAGATAAAGAGATGATGAAAGGGAAGATGTCTGTTAGCAAATCTTTCAGATATTCAAGTCTTTCTTCTGCCTCCACAAAATCGTTTTCACAGAATGGTTACTGGAATCCAATTCTCTCTGTCTGTATCTCTATCTGTCTGTCTGTCTCTGTCTGTCTGTCTGTCTCTGTCTGTCTGTCTGTCTCTGTCTGTCTGTCTGTCTCTGTCTGTCTGTCTGTCTCTGTCTGTCTGTCTGTCTCTCTCTGTCTGTCTGTCTCTCTCTGTCTGTCTGTCTCTGTCTGTCTGTCTGTCTCTCTGTCTGTCTGTCTCTCTGTCTGTCTCTCTGTCTGTCTCTCTGTCTGTCTCTGTGTCTGTCTCTCTGTCTGTCTCTGTGTCTGTCTCTGTCTCTGTCTCTGTCTCTGTCTCTGTCTGTCTCTGTCTGTCTCTGTCTCTGTCTCTTGTCTGTCCGTCTGTCTGTCTCTCCCTCTCTCCGTCTCTCCGTCTCTGTCTCTCCATCTCTGTCTCTCTGTCTCTGTCTCTCTGTCTCTGTCTCTCTGTCTCTGTCTCTCTCGCTCTCTCTGCTCTTGATCTCCATTGTGTGAGTGTGTGTGTGTGCATGCGTGTGCCTATGTGTGTCCCAGAAGTAAGCCTTAATCATTACTCTTAAAGAAGTCTATCACCCTCCACGAAAAAGAAAAAGGAAAAAGCAGGGCTCTAGGTGATTCAAATTTCAACATGTCATCTAGGCTGACTGGTCAGCCAGTCACAAGTTTTTCGCAGATCATCTTTTTGTCACTGGTTTCTAGAGATGGAACGTTGGTCCCTTTGTATTCATAGACAAAGTCATTTCCCCAGAACTGCATTTAGTATTTTATGACCGTGCTGGAGCACGATTTTGTGGTTGTCTGAGTTTATTACAATGAAGGAATAAGAAAAACAGATAAAACTGATATCTAAGAAACAGTTTTAAAAGCAAGGCAGAATTTAAGTGCAATATTTATTCAATTTGTTAATTTCTTTCTACCTTCAGTACCATCAAATCTGAATGAGTTACAGCCTCTCCCTCTAAATCTCCTCTGGCTTTTGAGGGTACTATGAGATTTTATATATTTCATAACTGCAACTATCACTTATACTTAACATCTTGTGTATCCCTGAGTCTCTGTATTCAGATCAGTTCACTGCAAAAAATCAAGCATTTTGATTGAAACTGAAGGTAGCTTTTTATTGTTAGTATAAATATTTAGAAGGTAGTTAGATGCTATATCAATTTAGTTAAATAATAATATGTTAAAGCTCTGGGCCTATGAACTCTATGATCATCAGAATTTTTTCTGTTGTTTGTTTCTGGATTTATAATAATAGGGATGGGTTGTTTTCTCTGGAATAGTTCACAGATAAAATCAGAAGACAGCTGGCTGACTCCATAACATATGCATATGTATATGACATATCCAGAGGTGGACATGTCCCACCTGATAGTATGTTATAGTTTATAAGATTGGTAACTAGGTAAGTCCATGATGCTTTTTCTTGGCATCACACTTCTGACACTTTGAACGTCAGCTAGCAGGGATACAGTTACTGCTTCACTCTCAGCATGCTTTCTCTACAGTTTGTAATTGAGATTTCTGGTATCTTCAGCAATAGGATCCCATCCTCCAGTTTTGGTGGGTAACCCTGAAGAAGGACAATAACCTGTATTGTGCAGAGTCTTCAGAGCTTCCCTCACCTACAGTATCTGTGGAGGACATCTACACATGTTACTGAAACTGTTTTCAAACCCACTACTTCTGAGACCTACATTATCTAGCCTTCAAACATCTTCCTTTAAACTCATCCTTCATTTTAGTTAACTGTTGTCCAACTACCTCATCTCTACACGCTGTATCTTTCTTGTTCTTTAAACCTTTCAGCCTCAAATGTAGTCTTTCTCTAATTTTAATTTATGTGTATGGTATAATCTGCCTGTAGTAGAGGCACTCCTCCAAGATCACTTCCTACTCTCTGAGCTTCTATGAGTGTTCACATAGTGTTCACATTAAACACACAAAACTAAAGAACAGAAACAATGGTTCACACATGAAAGGCAATGCTCGTCGTATCTTTCTGGATCTGGGTCACTACATTTAGTATAATATTTTTCCAAGTCTATCCATTTCCCTGCAAACTTAATAATCTGATTTTCCTTACAGCATATTAAAATTACATTGAGTATATATGCAATGATTCATTATTCATTGATCCTTTGCTGGACATCTAGGCTGCTTGTATTTCCCAACTAGCATGAATATACAAATATAAACATAATGTGAAAATTCCTCTGTAGTGTGATATAGAGTACTTTGGAAAGATGCCCAAGAGTGTAATACTGGGTCATATGGTGGGTTTATTTCTAATTTTTTAGAAGACCCTCAAAAATGAAATAGAGAGTCATTTTACTAGTTCACTCTTGCATCAGCAGTTATAAGGTATTATGTGACAGACTTTTCCTGGGGAGACACATACACACATACACACATACACACACACACACACACACACACAATCTACTCACCCCAGAAGGGAGCTATTGATAAACCAAAACAATCTACTCACACAATCTACTCACCCCAGAAGGGAGCTATTGATAAACCAAAACAATAATTGCACCAATGTCTAAATTGTTGAACCAATGTGTTTTGTTGGGGTCTCTAACAGGAGTACAGTTTGGTAGTTATTCACAAAGATCAGGAATGACTCAAAACCGGTTCTACTGTCAGTTGACTTGGTTAGGGTCTGTATTGCTGTGAAGAGAGACAATGACCATGGCAACTCATATAATGGAAATATTTTATTGGGGCTGGCTTACAGTTTAGAGGTTTACCTCATTGTCATCATGGCAGGAAGGATGGGGATGAACAGGCAGATATGATGGGATGGAGAGGTAGCTGGGAGCTTTACATCTAGATCTGTAGACAAGAAGAAGAGATAGTGTGACAAGGGGCTTTTCTTGAGCATCTGGAACCTCAAAGCCTACCTACAGTAACATATTTCTTTCAACCAGATCACACCTACTCCAACAATGCTAAAACTCCTAATATTGTTACTCCTTATGAGCCTCCTTATGGAGGCTGTTTTTACTCAAAGCACTATGTTGCACTCTCTGAACCTCATAGACTTATAGTGATATCATAATGCAAAATGCATTTAATTCAACTTCAGAAGTCTCCATAGTCTTCACAGTATCAGCACTATTTAGAAGTCCAAAATCTAAAGTCTCTTCTGAGATTCATAAAATCTCTTAACTGTAATCTACTGTAAAGTGAAATGAAAATCAGATCACGTATTTCCAAAACACAGTGGCACAGGATATGCATTACCATTCTAAAATGGAGAATAAAAGAGCCTGGTGAGAAAATACTGGGCCAAAACACGACAAAAACCATCTGGACAAACTCCAAACTCTGCATCTTCATGTCTGATGTCAAAGCATTTATAAGCTTTCACCAACTCATGCAGATCTCTCTCTGTCTCTGAGACCTGGAATTTGGGGACCTTAAAGAATAGGCAAACTGCATTCCAATGCTATAAACAACCTTACTTCAGTTTCAGTGTGCTTTTTTACATGAATGTAACAAAAAAAAAAAAAAAAAGCAATGATCCAAGGAAGGTTTTTTGAGTTCAAAAACATAATCACATGATCAGAAAATATAAATAAATGCAAGTAAGCACATACTGAATATTGACAGAGCAACCCTTTCCCAGAACTTTTTTTGGACTGATCAATTTTAAACACAACCGCCTGCATGCACTAGAGGGTTATTTGAGAATGCACAAAATCAAGGCAGAAAGCAGTATCTAGATACAGGGTACCTGAGGACAGCACTCAGTATCTTGTTTCAGCAGATTAGGTTTATAGCTATGTTCTGACATCCCATAATAGCAAGCACGTCTTATGTACTGAATGTGAATGTTTAACACCAGTATCACTACATCATATCCAGAAACAATTCAGGGAACAAGCTGTACCTGAGGGCCAAGGGCCCTCTACCTTTTTACCTAGAGCCTCTCTCCAAGTTCTCCAAGGCATTGGTCACCATGCATCATTCGTTTGACCATGTTCTGACAATACTCTTCAGATCTCCAACTTCTCTCAGCTTTGTTGACTGAAACATACTCATCTTTCTTGGGCAAGGCCCACATTCTATTATCAGCTCTCCAGGTATCAGAAGACATCAAGTACTCCATGACTCTGGGGGTCTCTGGAGTCTCTAATTCAATACAGGCTTCAGAGTCACAGCTTCATGCAATGGTTTATTTAGGCCTTCATCCAAGGATACTTTTGACATATGACTGGGCTCAGCAACTTTCTTAGTCATAGTGGGAGATTTCAAAACCCCTTTCTTGTATCCTTAACTCTAAAGCCAGAATCATGTTCCTGAAACTGGCCCGGTTCTGCTGCCTGTTGAGGATAGAAATGGCTGTCTCACCACAACTGGAGTAACTCCAAATATGTTTAATTTCTTCCTAGAATCCAAGACAGGGAAGCTGTCAGGAGCAGACAGGTCACTAATCAAGATGAACATTAATACAGAGATGTTTGTAACGTCAATTCTATGGACTTCTGGTGTTTTTAAAAAACAACTATCCTCGGCTATTTCTAATTAACACCAAGAAAAGACCCTATCAGTAAACTCAGAGCCATGAGTTTGCTATAGCCCATTAACTTACAGGCTAACCATCTCAAATCAGTTAACAAAATTAAAGAAGGACTGTGTCTAAGCCTTATATTCCTAAGTGAGTTATATAGGCACAATGCCCATGAGAGTAACAATATTAAAGCAAAGGGAATTGGGGTACCAACTCTTCATTGACTTCTTCAAGCTAAAAAAGGACATTGAGATATTAGAAGAGGGGTGGGGGGGAAAGTAAATTGATAACCCTCTGATGAGTCTTCATTGCATCCAGCTGAAATTCCAGGACATCAGAGGTTCGAACAGGTCTGCTCTGCTTGCTTAATGAGTAGATAAACCAAGGCTGTGTTTCTGCAATATATAATTCTCAAAAACAAATTTTAGTATCAAGATAATTTTTGTTTTAATTCTGTAATCTAGTCTTCTGGTGGCCTGCCTCTATCATTTCTAATCCATATAATTCTGGAAGGTAGAAATATCTTAATCATCTCTTCTGAAATCACACAGACAAAACCGTTTTCCCTAAACAGAATATTCTTAAGCCAGTAACCAGAAAAACCTTTATCTTGACATCTTTCCCAGAGGAACAATATAACCACAAAACTGAAAATCACACCCATCTTCCTTTCTTATTTTGCCAAGCAGGAAATAAACCCAGAATTCCCGTGGAGCCAACGTTAGGCAGAACCCTAGTCTCCTGTGAGGCAATATAACTTTATGCCAACTGAGCACACCTGATTTACACTATCTTTCTGTTCAATCCTCTGCCTAGAACAGTTTATTTATACCATCTATCTGTTTGGCTCTGTACTCCAGAGCAGCTTCCACTCGTATGTACACTGTACTCTTTATTCTAGAGTCAGTGACAATTTTCCCTAAGTCAATTCTCGTCAAACCATTCATCACATAAAGCCCAAAGGACATTTATTGTGTTTCTCACCTTCAAGTATCAAAAGTGTCGCCTCTTTAAATCAAAGAATTACCTGATCCAAAACCCTCAGTTCACTGCTTCCGCCTGAAAACTCTTAGGCAGCCATGTTCCAGGATCACCTGTTCCTCCCTGCAGTTTTCACAGGGCACTGATGAAGCCCAGATGCAGGTCGAGCACTGCTCCCAACTCTGGCCACAGCTCTCCATTTGGGGGCTCGAGGAGGAAGCCTCTCTGCCGCTCTGTAGATCCCCCAAGACCCACTCAGCTCTCTATGGGGGTTTTACCTCAGTTTAGTTGAGTTCTAATCAATACATTGGGTGCCAATTTGTAGTGGGAGATATTTAAATCTCCAACCCAAATAGGACCGGTTAATGAAAACACAACTCAGTAATTATGAATATATTCTGTAAGCCTAGATTGGGCAGATACCCCTACACTACTCTGTTCCCCAGCTATGAGACCCTTATAACTTGAGGGTTTTCCAGACCCTGCGTCTGTCCTTCTACCTCCTGCTTCCCAGTCGTCCTGTCCTTTCCTTTGTCGTCTTCCTCCTCCATTGTCTTCCTCCAGTCCTCCAGTCGTCCTTCTCTCTCTCTCTTTTCTCCTCAGCCTTTATTTCTCCACCTCCCCTTCCTCTGCCCAATCACTGGCTCCAGCCTTTATTTTACAAATTAAGATGGGCAGAAGGTTCACTAGAAATCACCTCTGTAATGACTCACACTTCCTCTGCAGCCCTTCACAGGAAAGTGGAATTAGTATCACAATACAACACTAGCACACACTAAAATTCTTCTCCTCTAAAATCTCTTGAGTCAGGCTTCCACAACTCAAATCACACTCAGCACCACAGTCTTCCCTACTCCTACTAGTATGATCCATGAAATCATGCATATAACATTTCATTGCTTTTCTAGCCTCAAATCCAAAAGTTTACATTCTTCCAAAGAGAAAGGTGGTCTAGCCTATCACAGCAGTACTCTACTCCTTGTACCAATTTCTGTCTTAGGGTTTTTATTGCTATGAAGAGACAGCATAACCATGGCAACTCTTATACAAGAAAACATGTAATAGGAGCTGGCTTGCAGTTCAGAGGTTTGGTCCACTGTCATTCTAGGACGCATGGTGGCATAGATATGGTGCTGGAAAGGTAGCTAAGAGTTCTACATCCAGACTGGTAAACAACAGGAGAGAGAGAACAAGGCCATACTTTCTAATAATGGCACTCATGGTAGGCCTATGAGGACCACTTTTATTCAAACCACTACATGAGCTGATCCCAACACTTTCATAAAGACTGACAGTATAACTGCAACCATGGACTGTTCTCCCTGGCTCACAGGACACTCAACGTCATAATCTCTCTCTTTCTGTAGTTTGGCTTGTAAGTCTCCACCCCCATAAACTGTTCACTCACTCCTCGTCCTCCTTCTCCTCTTCCTCCTCCTCCTTCTCTTCTTCTTATTCTTCCTCTTTCTCTTCCTTTTCTCCTTCTCCTTCTTCTTCTCCTTCTCTTTCTCCTTCTCCTCCCTCTCCCTCTCCCTCTCCCTCTCCCTCTCCCTCTCCCTCTCCCTCTCCCTCTCCCTCTCCCTCTCCTCCCTCTCCCTCTCCCTCTCCCTCTCCCTCTCCCTCTCCCTCTCCCTCTCCCTTCTTCCTCCTCCTCCCCCTCTTTCTCCTCCTCCTCTTCCTCCTCCTTCTTCTCTTCTTGGTGGAGGTTTACTGTTCTTTCTAAAAGATGAATGTTGACTAAGGCCATGCCTGCGTCCTCGAACAAGTGCTTTAATTGGGAGAAAATATTACAATTAGAAGGAACAGGTATAACATAACCATGTAAGAGGCCTTTTTCTACATCAATGCCAGCTGTGGTCTGTGGTGGTTTGAATAACAATGGCTAACATAGACTCATATGTTAAAGGCTTAGCCCATAGCTAGTGGCAATATTAGGAGGTATGGCCTTGGTGGAGTAGGTATGTATGGCCTTGCTGTATGAAGTCTGTTACTGTGAAGGTGGGATTTGAACTCTTGGACATCAAGTCAGTTCTCTTGCGGCTGCCTGTGGATCAATATGTAAAACTCTCAGTACCATGTCTGTCTGCATTCAACCATGTCTCTCACCATTGTTAATGAACTAAACCTCTGAAACTGTAAGCCCAAACTCAATTAAATGTTTTCCTTTATAAGAGTTGCTTGTGGTCATGGTGTCTCTTCATAGCAGTAGAAACCCCAGCTAAGACACTAGCTTTTACTGTCATGGTTATTGTGGATGATGGCCATGCTGACTGGCTTAACAGGTAGTCTTTAAGTAGTTTCAATGTACTACTTAAGTTTAAGTAGTTTAAGTTTAAGTAGTTTCCTTGATGGCTAAGGATGCCCAACTAGAGTTCACTACCCAATATAAATTCTTTTGAAAACTCAAGAATAATTTTTCACTGGTATTCAGCCACTAATCTGTCATGTTTCTTCAGGTAACCAATACAAACTTTCTGTCCACCTTCAGTTTATTCATCTGGTGAGTAAGCACTGTTTACCACTCTTTGATACGTTTTGTAATATGGTAGCATGGTGCAGTGAGAAGGGGTGTCTTAGTCATATAGCAGGTCTAGTATAAAATGAAGTTTGGGATGCGAGAAGTGAGGTGTGAGGAAGAAGGAACAGAGAGAGACAGAGGAGAAGAAAGAAGGGAAATATCTGGTTAGGAACATATGGAGAGAGGTAGGAAAGAGGCCAGAAAGGGAAGGAAAGAGAGAGGCCAGAGAGAGAGGAGGGATGGGGGAGGGGTTGTCAAACAGTTCTTTTATAGCAAGCCAGACTCTTACCTGGATGCTGCTAGGTAATCATTTGGTGGAGTCTAGAAGATATGTTAACATTCTTGGCAACATCCCTTTAAGGGTAAATTTAGTTAATGTATGTGGAATGGTTTTATGAATACTAGAAAACTATGTATTGTTGTTCTTAGCACCTTTGTTGTAAAGGAGCTATGGGTACTACACATGATTTAAATTGCAGAGAGACAACTCTAAAGCATGCGATAACATGTAGATCAAAGTGACTCATGCTCAGGTTTTATTCTGATAAAAATGAAACTGAAACCTATTTCTATAGTGTTGCTCCAAAAGGAAGTTGAGAAAATTGCTGAAAACAGAATTCTCTATAAATCCTTCGAATGGATTATAATTTAATTCTTATTCACAATTGCAATATTTTATTTTTAATAAGAGTATCTATAAAACACACTGGTAATATATTTTATGGCTTACTAAATGTTCTAAAGTAACCGGATTTCTTTGGAAGACTTAAAATAATCCTGTATAAATTATAAATTAACCTGTTTTAATAGGTGATACAGTGGCATCAAAAGGGACATGGCTGGAGGTACAGAGTCTTTTTTTTTTTAAATGGTAGAAGGGTCAACTAGGGATGGGTGACAGACACTATTAATGTCTCAGTGCTCATCAGCAAGCCATTCTCTGCTGTCCCCAGCAGGGACACTGGGTCTGTTTTCCTCAGCTATACCCTTGTCACCTCTATAGTGTCTCTAAGGCTCTTTGCTATGAGTGGCCAAGATACAATAACCAACTCTCTTGGAATCTGTGTAGCCTTTTCTTTTGACACATAGCTGGAGACAGAACTTGCTCAGTGCTGTGGCCTTGGCTGCTTTCCATGAATAGAATGAAGTGGAATTTGTGTTTGTACTCTCTCTACCTCAGACTCCAGAAAACAATGAAGAAGGTTGTGCCTTTATGAAAGAAGCGAAAAGATAACAAGTGGGTTCCTACCAGTGAATGTAAGATACTTCTTCGATGCTGGTGTCAGCTCCTTCATGCTTTGAATTATCTCTAGAGAGCTACATAACCAGTCTTGGTTTCAACTTTTATTTTTTCAAAGACAAACATTACATCTACCTCCATAGGTTCTTGGAAAATTAACCCAAATCATAGAGGAAATTAGCATAGTCATTAACTCTTGAAAATATTCCAACATAGTTGCTGTAACATTCTCTCTCTCTCTTTCTCTGTCTCTGTTGTTGAGAGAGAGAGAGAGAGAGAGAGAGAGAGAGAGAGAGAGAGAGAGAGAGAGAGAGAGAGATGCTAAGGGAATGTTTTGTACAGGCACAGAATGGTCCAAGGGAAGGGGGTGCCTCTGTAGGCCCATACTGAGGCATCCCTTACCCCTGAGTGACCAGTCATATGACTGTTATAATATGAAATAAAGTTTATTTAGGGTTTAGGGCATGGGGAGGGGAGTTGATGGAGTAGACACAGAGAAAGACACATACAGACACACACAGAGAGAGAGAGAGAGAGAGAGAGAGAGAGAGAGAGAGAGAGAGAGAGAGAGAGGAAGTAGAGAGAGGCTGGCCATGAACACATGAAGGTGAAAGGGGTATGGGAAGAGAAGATATAGAGAGGGTAGAGAAGATGGAAAGAGAGTATGAGAGTGAGGAGGAGGCAAGCATTTTATAGTGACTCAGGCATACCTGGCTGCTGCCAGGTAACTGTGGGGTGGAGCCTAGAAGAAATGCTAACACACACACACACACACACTGCAGTTTCTCTCTTTGTCTCTCCTGAATGCAGTGAGGCAGTGAGGTAGTTAAATTTTCTCTTCAACACCTTATTGCTATAATTGTTAACATTTGTTCTAGGCTCTGCCCAATAGTTACCTAGCAACAGCCATGTAGGAGCCAGACTGTTATACAAGGACTGTTTGGCCTCTCTTCATCAGTCTCTGGCGTCTTTCCCACTCTCTGTCCTTCCTCCACTCCTTGTGTTCCTGATTGGCCTCTTCTTTCTATCTCTTCTCTCTTTCTGTCCTTCTCTGTCCTCTTTTTTTCTCCGCCTCTCCTCTCTTCTCACCTTCCCCCTTCACATGCCCCAAATAAACTTCATTTTATACTAGACCCATCATATGGCTGGTACCTCGGGGGGTGGTGCCTCAGCATGGGACTTCTAAGACACCCTCTCCTGCCACATTTTGCTACTGCATTACAAAACATATCAACAATGTGCCTGCTTTGTCACAGGCTTTAAAGCAATGGATCCCCCAAACCATAGGCATGGGGCAAATCATCTTTTTCTTCTTTTTAAAAATTCATATAAGTACCACTTAATGGTAGCACATACCTTTCATCCCAGCACTTGGAAGGCAGAGGTAAGGAGATCTCTGGGTTCTAGGTCAGCCTGGTCTCCATAGTGAGTTCCGGGACAGCCGGGATTATACCCATAGAAACCTTGTCTCCAACAAACAAACAAACAAATCATGCATACATGTATTTGTGTCAGTACTCACATAAATAGGTCTATGCATGCCACAGTATACCTGTAGAGGTCAGAGGACAACCTGCAGGAGTCAGGTGTCTCCTCCTACCTTGAGAGTTCTAGGCATCAATCATTAGTGGTCAGACTTTGTTGCAGTAATTATTTAAAGAAGGGCCTCCATCAAGCCAACTATCTATGCTGCAGCAGCTCTGCCTACCTCAGCTGCCATGTTGTGTGGCCAGAGGCCACATGCGTGCCACAGCTAGAAATGGCCAGCCAGAAACACCAGCCCTGCCACCCACGAGACACCAGCTTGGGAGATGGCTCTGCTAATCTTCCATGCTGTCTCTGCAAGGCTGGGCATTGCCCAAACCATCCCACCAACCATGCGGACTTGGTAAAAATGAGACTCTAATGCTTAGATTATCCAAAGGCTTATATATTTAGTAATGCTCAATAACAATCAGTTATTGAGTATTATCAGTAATGCCCTTACAATCAGAGGTGTAACCCAATACCCAACCTAGATATACCAACTACCTTTGACTGCTACAGACTAGTGAACCTCAGCCTCCATGTCCCCCTCTCTCGTTCTTTGTCTCACCCTTAGCTCCTCCTCTTCCTTCTCATCCTCCTCTCCTTACTCCTCCTCTTCCTCTCCTTACTCCTCCCACCTTAGCTCCTCCTACAAGACTTGGCAGCAAATGCCTCCCACCACCTGCTCTAAAGAAAGAAACATGGCTTTTTTAAATGACTTTCTCAGTGTGGGTCACTGCAACAGATCAGCACAGGAATGATTGCCACAACAGGGACCCTCAAGTCAGCTTCTTTCCCTTTACATCACTCTATAAAGCTCTGTTCTATATGGTTTTTAGAGTAACTCACAGACAAGTAGGTTAGCAGAAACGCTGTGGAAAATGCAAACACTTCTGCATATGCAGATAACAAGAGAACAGAAAGAATTTATGGGTATGTCAGGAATGGCTCAGGAGTTAAAAATTGCTGAACTGAATGGAGTGAAAGATCTCTCATTGTGGTGTGTGTTTGTCTAGATACATTTATTGTACAAATCACTCTTACTCAATTATCTGTCCAGTAGTCAGTGAGTTTCTCATAAAAAAAAAATTCCTTTGCTTTACAAGGTACTGTTCTCAGGTTTATATTCAGTCAGAATAAATATAATTGGATGGTCTTCATACGCTTGGCGTCAGTTACTTGCCTGTCTGTTTTGTCCCCTTGTGGTAGCTGTGTATGGGAAAATGAGCAATGTGTTATGGGGAAATCTCAACTTCAAGATATCCTGAGATAAATGTTGTTGTTATTGTTGTTGTTGTTGTTTATTCTGCTTCACTTTTTAAAATGAAGTCTTAATAAGTGACCCTGGCTGCACTGGTACTGTCTGTATACCAGACTGGCCATGAACTCACAGTTGTGCTTTAAAGACATGCACCACCAACTCCAACCAGCATTTTGTTTTCAGTTTCAACAGAGCCATGCTTAGAACCTTTTTAGATGTTATTATTGCAAATTCAGTAATCAAAATTATGGACCATATAGTCTTCTCTAATGTGTGTGGGGGGGGGCAGATAAAGTTCTGAGTGAGTGTGCACAATCAATATGAACAAAGCCGTTTCAAGGACCCAAGGCTTCAGAACCTTGGAATGGCAAGGCCATCCCAAGGCTCAAGTATAAATGGTGAAGGGTATATAGAAAATATCAACCAAAACTTCCTCCTCCTGGATGACTTCAGCCTGAGACTGAAGCCCCCTGCAGAGACACCCCTCCCCCTCCCCCCAGTTCAAAAACTAACTAACCAGCTCTCTCCTCACTGGTCCTCCATACAATGAAAGTTCTGGGTGTACAGGATGCTCCTGGTACAGACTATCAACAGGCACAGACAACCCAATCCCAGCTTTTCTGTGCCTGCGTCTGTAGTTTCTCCATTAACTATTGTCCCATTACAGCAATTCCAAAGACATGCAGGTCACAGCACTCTAGTGGTTTTACCACTCTGGATTCTGGAAAGTCTAATCTGAAGAATGAGGATCAAGAAGAATTTTTTCAAGATTCTTTGCCTTCTTTTTTACATTGTTCATTTAGGACAAATGTGTGCAGTAACTACTTTCTGGAGTTGGCATGTGTATAAATCCAAACAACGGCATTGGCTAGTAAAATGGCCCTGCATTATAACTACTTAACACATTATAGCTTTATTATACTTTTCTAAAACAAATGGGCCAGCAAGTGGAAGTAGTGTAGGACTATAGAGGCATATATACGTAAATTTAAAATATAAAAAAAGAAACAATTGTAATAAATGAAGTGAAATTGCCGAGAAATCTTTGTAACTACCATTGTCCTTAAAATGATCCTAAATTCTTTCAGATATATGGATCAGGCAGTCTTCAGGGCTGTTTTCCTTGAAGGTGTATCATATGTATCACACTATAGTGTAGGAACCTTGACTGATTCATACTAGGGTACAAATGAAAGCCTCAAGCCTCAGGTTCACAGCCTGGGTAGATCGGAACACAGCCCCTGTACCCCTTCACTGTTCCCTTCATCTGTTTGCTAATATGTGAAATAATTTCTTTCCCCTTTAGGGCAGCTTTTCTGGTTCTTTATCCCTTTTCAGTCAACAGTAATAGATACCTCTATCATGATCATAAATTTAATACTTAAAATAGTGTGGCAGACATACCTTAAAAGATTAACAGATATCTACCAGATATATTAAAGAAAAGGTTAATTTATGTATTTAATAACTATATTTTTCAGGAATTTTCCTAGAGTGGTTATTTTCCCATTATTGTAGATTTCATAAATCCAATACTGTAAGTTAATTAATTGTCTTCACCCTTGTGGAACATTTGCTGAAAGTTAGTTTTGATACCCTTTACACATTTCAATTTCTTTCCACAATACTGAAATGAATGTAAAAACTCATTATTTGTGTCTTGAACAAATTTGTTTAGGAAACATATCAAAGACTTTAAGTAAATTTGTAACTTTGCTTCCAAAACAGAAAAAGTCTCAGCTTATCCCTCTTATTCTAGACTAGTTGATAAAAATCATTTCCCTTTTTAAAATGTCTTGGAGGGATAGTGGTAGTTAGTGATAATATAACCTAATTGTAAAGTCTCCACGCTCCTACAGTTATAGGAGAATTAAAAGATCAAAGTTAACAAGCCTCGCATGCATAACAATCCCATAGAAACTCTAGCATGATGTGCATTACATATGTGCATTATTTATCAGGAATGAGTGTGTGGTGTCCCACATGAATCTTGGTATTTTATGTTCTCTCATGTGATGGTTGCACTGGCTAGTTCTATGTCACTTGATATGAGTTTCACTCATCAGTTAAGAGAGAGCCTCAATTGACAAAATTCCCCCATTAGATTGGACTGTAGGCAAGCCTGATAGGACATTTGTATTTTGTAATTGCTGCAGGTGGGCCCAGCCCACTGTGGATAATGTCATTCCCAGGGTGGTGGTCCTGGTTCTACAAGAAAGCAGACTGAACAAGCCATGTGGAGCAAATAAGTAAGCAGCATCACTCCTTGGCCTCTGCATCAGCTCCTGCCTCCAGGTTCCTGCCCTGTTTGAGTTCCTGTCCTTACTTTCTTTCATGATGAATAGTGATATGGAAGTATAAGTCAAATAAATTCTTTCCACCCCAAGTTGGTTAGCTCATGATATTTTAACATACGAATAGAAACCCTAACTAAAACAATGGCCTACTAACTTCCTGCCCCAAAACATGCCTTCTCCTTTCCTACAGCGTTCACATGACACAATCTATATCCAGCTTCTGCAAGATTTACAGAGCATAAGCTTCAGAGTTCTCTTCAGGGATGAAGGGACAGACAAATCACACTGAGCTGAATAAAGTACTACTTCAACACCAAGATACCGTTTTCCTATTTCATAGAGTGTGTAACTCTTTTTCTTCTGTAGTAAAAGTTGCTGTGTATATGTGATTAAAAATGAGAAAGGGAGATTGCTCTAGATCACCCTTGTCTTTAAATTCGAGGTCTTGATAAGGCTATAGGGCAAGAATACCACAGTCAGTAAGGAAAAAGAAGATATATTCAGAAATCAGAGAATACACAGAACTGTAGTGCTCACTGTTAGCTTAAGGGGCATGAATTCAGGAAGGTAGGCAGTTCTCTAAATGGGCCTAGGGTAAGTAACAAATTTCTCTTTGGAGGCAACCAGCAACACTGTTGGACTGTGACTCTAGTTCCATGGAACTAAGACTATGAAGTGCTCAGCTGTAAAACAGTAATCTTTTTAACATACTTGATGAATACTACACCAGCCACAGAAACCCAATGTCTTGGCTAATTTAAAGGTGGGTTTTGTATTCTTGAATGCTTAAAAATCTCATGAGTAGTTTGTTCAGGGAGGTGTGACAAGAAGTCTCCACGTCTCATTTCTGCTTCCACTAAAAGGTGTCTCTCCACAGAGAGCTAGAGCCTGAATGATGACCCCTTTTAACCATATGCCTATTATATTTTAAAGTAAATACGTTTATGTATTGAAAATGTCATACATGTTTCATATATGTATATGATGACTTCAGATTAAATTCACTTTTTACTCCTCCCAAACCCATTTCAAATGCCCAAATGTACTCTTCCAATATTTATATCCCTTTAGTACTGCCCATGTATGTCTTGTTATGAGGCCATGTATTTGAGCATTGTCAATCTACCACAGGTCACAACCCTGCAGGAAACCAACTCTTCTATCCCCAGGAGCCGTCAACTGCCAATTACTCTTCAGCTAGGAGGAGAATGTCATGGGACCTCCTTTTATTTGTGCAGACTGGCTTGACCATGACCACGTTTTATGAAATCAAGTGAAGCTGTGGTGAGTTGTGTCTAAAAGACTCTGTTCCCAAGTAGTTTTCACCAGGATCTTGTTGATAACAATATTCGTGTATTTTCTTCTATAATGTTGTAGACCATGGGAGAAAAGGTGTGGTACTATTTATTGCTTAGCACTTTATGGATAATTCTGTGCACTTCTTTCAGATTTAAATTAGTGTGTTAACTACTGTCAGTTGCAATAATAAAATCCTCTGATGAGGAACAAGAGATCCACTAAAGTTCATCTGGGCTATTTCACTTGCTGTGATTTCTTATAGCTCCATTCTGTTATCTGAAAATTTCATTTTCTTTGTAGCTGAGTAAAATTCCATTGTATTTACATACCATATTTACATTATTCAGTTATCAGTTAACTAACATCTACTCTGTTTCTAATGCTGACCTATTCAGAATAGATTTGCAAGGAATATGGGTGAATGAGTATCTCTGTAAAAGTTATAAAGTTCTTTGTATTTGTTCCCAAGAACAGTATAGCTGAGGCTGTTATATGATAAATACATTTTTACCTTGTACTTCCAGTAACACAACACCGAACAAGATTTCTCCTCTCTCCACCTCTCTATCAACATTTTTTGTCATTTCTCTTTCTATTTTTGGAAATTCATTTGTGAATATGATATTTATATATTATATCGCATATATGAATATTATAGCATAACATATAATATATCCTATCTATTCCTGTTTCTTACAGTCATGTTCCCTCCAATACATTGTTCTTAGACATGCTATTAGGAAGAATTCTTTGTTCACTTCCAGATCCCACTTTTAACTGGGTCATTTGTTTTATATGTGCCGAGTTTATTGATTTCTTAGGACATATCAGGCAGTAATCTTTTGTCAGAAGCATATTGGCAAAGATTATTTTTTATTCCATTCGCTGCCTCTTCACTTGCTTGATAGTTTCTGCTGCTATACCAAAGCATCTCCTTTTGCTGAAGTCAGTTTCTCTTAATGTTTAGGTGGAGCTCAGGAAACTCCCAGGAAAAGTGGAAAGAAGGATTTTAGGAGCCAGATAGGTCCATAACACTACAAGGACACAGCTTACAGTATCAACTAAGCAGGGATCATAGGGGCTCACAGAGATTGACACTACAATCATGGGTCTGTGCTAGGTCCTCTGCATGTAAGTAATGATTGGGCAGCTTGGTGTTCTTGTGGGGCTCCTAATAGTGGGAATGCAGGTGTCTCAGACTCTCGTTCCTCCGCTCAAGACCCTTTTCCTCCTACTGGGTTGCCTTAACCCACCTTGATATGAGGATTTGTGCCTAGTCTTATTGAAACATTTTTTGCCACGTTCGGTTGATGATATCCCTAAGGGACCTGCTTTTTTTCTGAAGTGTGGGGAGCCAACAGAAGGCGGCTATCATCCTTGCAGCCATCTTGAGCCATATACCCTGATAAGAGACTTGATTACAATAGCCTACAACAGCTGAGCACACTCTGATAACATCTTGTTTTAGATACCCAGGATTTTCCCTTGGGTGTGTGAGACTTAAAGGTGTGATTTAGAGCTGAGACTTGAGGGTGTGACTTAGAGATCAGATTTAGAGACAAGGCCTAAGGGCATGACTTAAAGGAGTGACTTAAAGGCGTGGCTTAGAAGTGAGACATATAAAAGGTGAGAGGCAGACAGAAGAGTTGAGTACAACTTGGAGTAAGAATTAGGCATTAAGGAAGTAGGCACTTGAGACTCGAGACAGGCAATTATTATTAGGTATTAGGCACTTGGCACTTGGAGTAAGAACTTGGAATTAGACATTAGGTACTTAGCACTTGGAAGAAGTAACTTGGAACTTGGAGGCACTAGGGACTAGGAACTAGGGACTACGTACTCAAGACTTGGGACTTGGACTAGGAAGAGAGACTGAAGAATAAACGGGATTGAATTGCACTCTGTCTGGTCTCCATTCTTTGAGTCCGTTGTCACTCTCTCTCTCTCTTGCTAAACCCTGACCAGTGAACCTGAGCAGCTTGGGGCAGTACAAGCTAACAAGTTAGTCACCGAGGCTTTTGGCAGTGCAGGTTCCAACACTGACAGAGTGGCCCGTGACATTTTGGCCCCCAAACGTAGGAAGCTCTGACCACAACACTGAAGGGTAGCAGAGGAGGAGTGGAACTTTGAGGCAGGGTGGAAGGAATTGAAGGAGGGGAAACAGTGGTTGGGATATAATAGATAAGAGAAGAATAAACAATAAGAGTCATTTAGGTTCTCAATAATAATCACTCAGATGTAAAACCTGCCATGAAGAATATTGTGTTAGGTTATCAAAAGGGAAGAGAGACTATTCAAGATGTCATCTATATGTTCTTCTTTCAAATATCCAATAACTAAAAGTAAAATTGGTCTTAAAAATAATGAGATCAAATTATTATAAACATCAGTGGACACTCTTCTAAGTAATTACATTAAGAGCCTTCCTTCTGCCTATAGCTGTCATCACAGGCACTCATACTAAAATCTACAAGTCACAAGGAGGTTAGTGTGTTGCTTTCAAATTTTAGATTTGACATAAAACCATCAAGCAAAACCTCCCACTGTTTGAAACCTCTATAAAGCATAACATTTGACTCTGATTTATTGTAACATCACTGTGTGTGTGTGTGGTGTGTGTGTGTGTGTGTGTGTTTGAGGGCACACGCTATAGTAATTATGTTGTATTAGATATATTGATTTTATGGTACTATGACTTTATAGTTCACATATACAAACCATCACACAGTATATGTTGCATATACAAGAGAGTCAATCCCAATTATTTTTTCAATGAAGCTGAATAGCATGAAGAAACTTTAGAAATAGTAGAAATCAAAGAAGGCTGAGGGTAAAAGAAAAAATGAGCAGTCTTAAATGTAATGATGTCATTTGATGCATACCTGTGCATTTAATTGAACCCGAGAAGCTTCTAGAACCAATTCCGAACCAAAGGCTTCCCAGAACCTTGCACTTGAAAACTCTGAGGATGATTGTTTTAAGGCTCATTACATCTTAAATATACTATTCAAAAAAGGAATTTCATATACTTTTACAATATTTTTGGATTGCTCTACCTTTTCCAGGCCTCTTTTATCTCTCTCTCTCATAACTAATAAACCACAGACACATATACACCTTCACACATTACAACAGGAAGTGACAGTCTGTCTCATGCCTTGAAACATAATGATCTACCAAGCACAGGAGATTTGTCTGTGGAGAGACAAGTGCTCAGAACCTCATAGTAATACCACACACACAGACCATTGCCAGGAGGAAAATGACAGAAAGAATTTCCTCAGTCAAGCCCTAATGAGCATGAAGTAAGAATCCCATTCTATTCTCTCAAAGAACACACTGTCCTTCCCTCAATGGTGTCAATCTTCAGATGGGTAGATCTCCCTGTATACCCACCGATTGTATCTTGCTTAGGAAGATTGATTCTAAGACAGCTTATAAATTTCCCTTCGAATTACATTTTAAATAAGAAGCTAATGCACATAAATAATTAGCTCTTGGTAATAAAAACAAGAATTTCTAAAAGACTAACTTTCATACATGAATTCTTAATAGTAATGACAACACAAAAGGGAAAACCTTAGGCAAAAATAACTGTGAAAGCAACAACCTTGAAAATGAGCATTTAATTAACATTTTCCATTGAGTATTGTATATGAATTTATTGGGAAAAATCTAAACATGTAAACCAAATGAAAATGAAAGTATGTATAAATTATATATACAGATATATAAATGATAGATAGATGATAGATGAAATATTTAGAGAGATATATGATAAATGCATAGATAGATAGATAGATAGATAGACTGTATATATGTGTATATGTACATTTATACATTGTTTGCATACCATACACCATACAAGGAATTGAACCCAGGGACTCATACATATTAATATTAGGCATGCTCTTCACCACTAAACTACATGCAAACCTAGAAACTATAATATATAAGTGGATTGAAATAAGCATTACTCTGATTTGATCTTCACAAATATTATTACACGTGCCAAATTGCAATTGTACTCCATAAATATGTACAAATGTAAGATGCCAATTAAAATAAATAGGCATGTAAAGAAGGGTCATATTACCGGGGTTGTGCATTAAACGTAAAGATGCAGCAAGTTCTATGCTAATGGCTGATGGTGTTGATTTTATTGATTTATTTCTTTTTGATCCCTAATCTATCAGCATTAACGTATCTTTCCTGGATAGAAAGGCCATGTTTTAATGACACAACCTCCCATGAGCCAGGGCTTATGCCATTTTGTGAAAAATATAGCTTACTAAAAAGGAATGTACTTCAAACATCTTTAAATAACCCCTTCCTAAAGGAATAGGAATATTGCCAAGTATAAAACAATTTTTTCAGTGCCCAATTATGTTTATTAAATGTAGTTAAACTCTTTAAGAATTCTTCCTCTGTCTGGGCCCATTAAGAAGAACCACAGATCTAAATTGCTGACTCCTAGGGAGATTCTGGGTGGGAACACTTTGGGGCCTGACATTAACTTCACACTAGAATAGCTTGTGTTGAAAAATAATGGTTGGGATTGATGGGACTTCCTCTCCTGTAGAAGCTACCCTACTGGGCTACAGATTTTAACGTCATTTTGGTTTCTCTTTATGCAGGAGCAATAGCTACATTCCTGCAAAGTTAGTGGTGATTCAGTTTTGAAATACTGAATTCTACTTAAAATGAACTATGATACACAGTAATGTTCTGAGTCCCTGCAAAACACAATGGACCCTTTGGGTCTGTGAATAACCAAGGTTTGCAAAAGCCAAACTGAATTATTTGTACATGTACATATTTTTGTACTGACAATGAAGGCCCAATAATTCTCTCTCAGGTCAATTTTATACATTAATATCTAAGAGCTACTTTGCTTGAAATGGTAGGTCTCTGTCTCTTTTTTTGTGGCCGTTATATTTCTTTCCTGAAATGTAATTATTTTCAGCATGTTTCTTTACAATTATTACAGTGAGTGTTTCATATAGAAAAAGTGTAAATGCAGGTTCTGTCCAAAGGAAACAAGAAAGAATAGTGATAATTAACACTCACTCTTCATCACACCCAAAGAGCACAAGAGTCTTTGTTAAAATCCTATGAGTTAAGTGTTCTCTTTGTAGCACTGAGAGAAAAAGATGCCCATATCAGATACATGGATGGGAGACACCAGTGATGGGTAAAACATGAATCTTAAAAGTTAAGCACCAAATTCATTTCCTTTTACATTATACAGTTGTGATAGGGGAAGTGAGATGAATTTTAAATGGGTGAAAAGGGATGATGACTAATGAAAGCGAACCACGGTCTAAGCCCAGAAATTGGGGAGGCTGAGACAGATGTTGCATTATAGATCAGCCTGGGCTACATAATCAGAACCTGAAAAGGAAATAGAGAAGGTGGGGAGGAGGAGGAAGATTGGGAGGGGAAAGGGAAGGGAAAGGGGAGGAGGAGGGAGAGAGAGAGAGAGAGAGAGAGAGAGAGAGAGAGAGAGAGAGAGAAACAGAAACAGAAACAGAAACAGAAACAGAAACAGAAACAGAAACAGAAACAGAAACAGAAACAGAAACAGAAACAGAAACAGAAACAGAGAAAGAGACAGACAGGCAGAAAGACAGAGAGATTCACAGAGAGAGGGAGGGAAAGGGAGAGAGAGGAGAAAGAGGAGAGTGAGAGGGGGAGAGAAAGTAGAGAAAGAGAAGAGAGAGAAGGAGAGAGATGAGAGAGAGGAGAGAGATGGAGAGAGGAGAGAGAGAGAGAGACAGACAGACAAATACATACAGAGAGATAAACAGAGATAGAGACAGAGAAAGAGAGACAGATAGGCAGAAAGACAGATTCACACACACACACACACACACACACACACGGGGAGAGAGAGAGAAAGAAAGAGAGAAAGGAGGTATAGAGAAAAACAATAGAGAAAACACAAATAAATTAAAAATAAATTACTAGGAGCCAGACGTATTTGTAGAGCCAACTTTACAACAAGATCATTAAGTTTACTTAACTATTGTTTTTTAATTGTGCTGCTGTGGATGTACTAATTCTGCTGATGCAAATAACATTTTCAACCATTTTATTTTGCAAAATAATAATAGAAATGGTAATGATAATAATAACACTCAGAGTTGTATCAGTGCCTGTTCCATTATGTGCCTACATTCAATGCATAATTTCTGAATTATCCTTGGAAGTCTGCCCAATTTGGTACACTTTTGTCATTAGAGATTGTGCAAAGCAATACATACTGCCTCTTCAACAAAATAATCAATAAAGTTATTAAACCAACATAAACCTTCAAAAAGCAGCACTCAAAAACAAGATAAAGGGCTGCCTTGAAATTAGCTGGAGGTGGGCTCCAGTTTGATGCAGTTTGATGACGTCTTATATCAAAGCATTTTCTCTTTTACTGTGCACCATAGACCATAACCAAGCTGGCACATTAGAAACTGAGCATATATATATATATATATATATATATATATATGCTCAGTTTCTAATGTTATATATAATATATAATGGTATATATAATATATAATGGTATATAATATATATATATATGATTAAATTTTGTCCTTCATACTATGCATTCTTTTTTTAAAATACCCATAACAGTTAGAGAGAAAGGTACAGTATTATGGATGTTATGGCATTTTCATTGCTAATGTGCTGGACTGTGAATTCTGGAAGTTTAGGGACCTAAAAATTGTTCATATTTATGAATTCTACCATCAAGCTCTTTGTAGATACTGTCAATGTTTTCTGATTACCTCCTACAAACCTCTTTTATCTCCCTCCCATTTCCCATCAGTCACCATTATCAGCCTTACCAGCCCCTTTCCCAGAGGCATGATTTTGTCTTTGTTTTGTGATGCATTTGGTTTAACCATATGTATGATCATTGAATTGAAATTATCCGTTGAATCCTGCTGTAAAAATGTTACATCATGACAGAGTTTTTTTATATATTTTACAGGAAATGGTCTTTTATACAGTTACAATTGTGCATTGAGATATTTCAGCTCCAATGTGATGACACAGCTCCAGTGTGGAATCACAAGGCACCTTTGTGTGGTATCACAACTGCAGTGCTGCTGCATATGACATCACAGTGTATCATTGCATACATGCAAACAATGTTTCTGTGTGACAGCCTGGGGTATACATGCATCAAATGTCATATACAGAAAGTCAATTAAAAAGCCAGTCTTAAAACATAATTAGGAATTATTATAAGTTTTGGTAGGTTATCAATTAACATTTTGTAAATATTAAATGTTTTTTAACATTAAATATAAATATGTATTTATAAGGAAGTTAATAAGTAGATTGCAGTGGTGTTTTATAGTCATTACCAAGTGGCTATTTACACTTGAAGTGTAAATATCAGGCTGTGACACATGTGAATGTCATGGAATGCCAGATCAGGATACTGAATTACGCTTTTCCTCACAAATTTATAATCATGAGCGGGAACACTTAGAATCTATCTTTGGAAAATTTCAAATATAAAATTTATTATTTTTTTAAAATTATTTATTTATTTGTTTGTTTATTTATTTATATGAGTACACCATTGCTCTCTTTGGACACACCAGAAGAGGGCATCAGACCCCATTAAAGATGGTTGTGAGCCAACATGTAGTTGCTGGGAATTGAACTCAGGACCTCTGGAAGAGCAGTCAGTGCTCCTAACCGCTGAGCCATCTCTCCAGCCCTACAATTTATTATTAACTTTTGGCCCTGTGATATATAGCAAATCTTTGGAAGGCATTTTTTTTTCTTAACTGAAAATTTACATCCATTGACCAATATCTTCCAATCTTTAGACTCCAGCCTCTGGAAACCATGTTTGCTGATTCAAAATTTGACTATAAATGTTTGCTTTCTTTGTGTGTTTTTACCTATATTCTTTTACTTTTTTCTTCCATTTCCTACAATACCTTCCACTTAACTCCTACTTCCTCTCATCTTTATGGCTTCTTTTTTATTAACTCTTTCTTTTTATCTTGGAGTCTCTCTCTCTCTTTCTCTCTCTTCTTCTCTCCCAACCTCTCTCCCTCTGTCCTCTGTCTCTCTGACTTTCTCTGTTTCTCTGTCTCTCTCAGTCTCTTTCTGTCTGTCTGTCTGTCTGTCTCTCTCTCTCTCTCCCTCTCTCTCTCTCTCTCTCTCTCTCTCACACACACACACACACACACACACACACACACACACACACAACCTATTGAGTTTGTTTAGTTGTAACATGTATACATATGTATTCAAGGCTGACCACTTGGAATTGGATAACCAATCAAGGGTCTCATCATTGAAAAAAACTATTGCTCCTTTTCTCAAGTCATTATTAGTTGGATGTAGTTACTTCATAGGTGCAGAGCCCAGTGAAATTTCTCCTTTCCAGGTTAGTAGGCCAATATGTTATGTCTTCCTAGGGATCTTGCTTTGACTGCCATGTTGTTGAAGTATCATAAGTGTATCTTCCCTGTGGTGGTGTCATTTCTAAGAGACATCATCTCACAGTAAACCTCCAGGTCTTCTGGCTCTTAAATTTTCTCTGTTTCCTTTTCTGCAATGTTCCCTGAGCCTCAGGTGCAGAAGCTATGCTGGAGATGTGTTGGGAGCCGCAGTGATTCGCCATTACAAGATGGCGCAGGCATCCTGTCCTCCCACTAGTAAACAACTGACTGCGCAGGTGCAAAAGGCAGAAAGCACGCCAAAGTCACTGCCCATCCCGGGGCGTAATATGGGGTGATGAGTGAACAGCCAATCAGAAGTGAACACGCCACTCTAGGGTATATATAGCAGTGCCTTTCCCGGGTTTTGTGTCTTTCCGCTTCTGCTATTACAAGTAAAGCCTCGTCTGTGGTAACCACCCGAATACTGCCTCACGAGTCTCTCTTCCACGGGCGAAAGGGGACACGGGAGGGGCTCAGAACAGAGATGTATATATTAGGGCTGAACCCCACGTGACTAGAAATTTTGAACACAAAATATGGTACTTAGGTCAATACAGTTTATTTTTCATTCTCAGACAAGCGGATCTGTTTAAGTAAATAAAACAGAGGAACCTGGAAACCACTTGAAGGCTCACTTTACTGCTGAAAGTCTTTTCCAGCATCCATACAACTAAGGAAGGCAGCAGGGTATGGTATTGGTGATTGGGGCCAGAAGTTGCTGACTTTTGGCAATTTAACACTTTCTTGCTATTCTGGGAACAAAAGCTTCTGGCTTCAGCAATTTAACTCTTTCTCTCTCTGAGGCCAGAAACTGGTGTCCTCTGGCAATATAACTCTTGCTGTTAGCAGCAGAAAATTAAGACAAAAAGCTTAGTTACTTGGGACCACTTTTCTCTATGGCTCAAGGGAACATTGCTGGCCAGGCAGAGGCTGGGAATTCATTAACTCTTTGTGACCCAGGGAGAAAGGAAAAGAAAGTCAGGAACACAGATAACATGCATACTGGATGAAACAGAAAAGGACTATACCAGAACTTTATCATTGCTTTCAGCTTTTTAGACAAAGAGTTCTCTATGTAAGAAAGAATTAATTTTTTTTTCTTTTATATGCCAGATTTTATTCACCTCCTGGTCCAACCTCCAACTGCTTCATATCCCATATATCTTCCCCAGGCCCCTGTCTCCATGAAGATGTCCCAACCCCACTCCCACCCTACTGGACCTCTAAACCTCCTGGGGCCTCCAGTCTCTTGAGGGTTAGATGAATATTCTCTGACTGAACCCAGACCTGGCAATCGTCTTCTGTATATGTGTTGGGAGCCTCATATCAACTGGTGTATGCTGCCTGGTTGGTGGTCCAATGTCTGAGAGATCTCAGGGGTCCAAGTTAATTGAGACTGCTAGTCCTTTTACATGGTTGCCCTCCTCCTCAGCTTCTTCCAGCTTTTCCCTAATTCAACCACAGAGGTCAACAGCTTCTGTCTATTGGTTGGGTGCAAATATCTGCATCTGATTCTTTCAGCTGCTTGTTATGTCTTTCGGAGGGCAGTCATGATAGGTCCATTTTTTGTGTGTGAGTGTTCCATAGCCTCAGTAATAGTGTCAGGCCTTGAGGATCTCAGGTTGGGCCTGTTGCTGAACTCTTTTTCTCAAGCACTTCTCCATTTCTTTTTCTGCAGTTCTTTCAGACAGGAACAATTATGGGTCAGAATTTTGACTGTAGGATAGCAGCCCCATCCCTCACTTGGTGCCCTGTCTTTGTGCTGGAGGTGGGTTCCACAAGTTCCTTCTTCCACTCTACAGCATTTCATCTAGGGTACTTCCTTTTGAGTTCTAAGAGTCTCTCGCCTCCCAGGTCTCTGGTACAATTACTTTATAGACAAACTGTTATACAAAAGTGGAATTCCAGAAGGATATGGATAGTAGTTTACAGCAGTGTTTTATTCTATAAGCTCATCATAAGTTCAAAGCAACAGTTTCACATGGCCTTGCTTTATCATAGTGCATACCTTTGGCTTCATGCTTGGACCTGACCTAGAATGAATGCTTTTCCTTGGTAACAAATCTGTCCCAAGCCTATTTTTCTTAGTGTAATTTATAAAATTTGATTTTATTCCTTATTATGTAGTCTTTACTTACTATTCAATAAGAAGGGGATACATCATTCTTGGTTCTAACTGGCAAAACAACTAAAACCATTTCCTTAAACTTTATTCCTAAAATTATTTGAATCAAATCATGAATTCTATACTAGAACTTTGAGTACTATAGTGGATACATAGGGAGAGAGTGGGCAGCCTTGTCTTGTCCCTAATTTTTGTGGGATTGCTTCAAGTTTCTCTCCATTTAATTTAACGTTGATTGTTTGCTTGATATATATTGTTTTTATTCAGTAGTGAGTTGTTAAGTTTCCATGGTTATGTAAGCTTTTATTTGTTTGTTTTTTTCTATTGTTGTTGATATCTAGGATTTAATTTGTTGTGATTAGATAGGATACAGAGTATTATTTCAATTTGAGTAATTGGTTAAATGTAGTTTATATCTGAGCATATGGATATCTTTGGAGAAGTTGAGTGGTTGCCTACCTAGAGCCTTAATCTCTCACTAGAGTTTATTGTGTTGGAAGGTACTCTGCATGCAATGAGATGAGAGAGGCAAACACCAAGCCAGCTACACACCCTACAATGGTGACTTGTCTGTAAGATAGGCTGCTGCAATAGTTGCACAAAGCTGTTGGAGTAAGAAATTACTATCTGATTGGATTTAAGTTCCACTTCATGAGGACACTACTATGATGGTCAAAACCTGAGAGTAGAGAGGCTGTAGAGCCAGGGGAAAACAGAATACTGTTGCTTTGCTAAGGAACATAGCAATAAAATGATTACTAACAACATTCTGCTTTATTCCTAAATTAATGGGTTTTTTTTTCAGCCATTATTAGAGAATTCTTTTCTTGCAGTAGATGGAAACAAGTACAAAGACCCACAGCTGGAAAATATTCACAGAGTGAGAGATCTTGAGAAACTCAGTCCTTCATGGCATATATCCACAAAGCCCCACCTCTCAGGGATCAGGGAACTCTGCTTAAGAGGAGATAGAGCCAGGAAGGATAGAAGACATGGAGAAAACAAGGCCTTCTGCATGCAACAGGATGATGCACATATGAACTCACAGAAACAGTGCAGCATGCAGAGGGCCTGCACAAGTCTAAGCTGGACTGGATCCCAGGTCTGAAAGGGGAAGTCAACAGAGCCCCCTATCTCTAACATAGACTCTACCTCTAATTGATATCCACTGGAAAAGGAAAATTAGTTTGTTACTAGGGAGTCTCACTCATTATATAAAGCACACTTAATGGCAGACACCATGCCCAGAAGCAGATGGTTAACACAAAGCAACTCAATGAAGTAATTGGAGGTTCACTGTCTCATAATGTTGTGTCTGGGGTTTTGTTAGTTGTTGATTTCACTTACAGCTTCTTCTTCTTCTTCTTCTTCTTCTTCTTCTTCTTCTTCTTCTTCTTCTTCTTCTTCTTCTTTCATACATAGTAAGTTTTATGGTTTTAGTTTTTTATGGGAATTCTCTGTGTATGTGTTTAAATCTATTTCATGTGTTTTTCTTTGTATCTTCTTTTTTAGCTTGTTTATTTTGACCTATTCTAGCTTGTTTATTTATTTTCTCTCATTTTATTATTATTGTTTTCTAGATGCCTGTTAGTTTTGTAATGAGAGAGCAAGAAAGGCTGTGGAGGGTCTGGGAGGAGTTGAGGAAAGTAAAATTGGAATCAGAATATGCTGTATTAAAAAAAAACTATTATTAAAAATACAAAAAAAATCAGAGTATTATTTAGAGGAATTTTAATCCAGCAACATGGCTGCTCTACTATAGATATTTAATACCTCTGGCTTAATACACACCCTTAATATACATCTATAAAGTAAAATTAGTTTGAAAATGGAAGCAGTCATAATTGAAAGTGATATCAAATTGAGGGGCAGACAAAGTGATGAACCAGAGAAACAGTTGACAGAATGAACCAGAGATAGGATATGTTCAACTCTCACAGGAATGAGAAGCTATTTACAACCAGTACAGGAAAACAGACCATTTGAGGCAGTTCTATTCAGTCAGTTACAATTAGTTCAGTCAGTTAGTCAGTGCAGGAGTCAGTACACTGGAGTGGAATTCAGTTTATGCAGCAGAGGCAGTTGAAGCCAAAGTTAAGTAGCCATAAGATTAGAACAAATTACCAAAGTTAGTTTAAGGCCAAGCAGAGCAATTCAGTGAGAAGCTGAGAGAAGCCAGATTAAATCAGTTAGTTTGGAGAGAGAAGAGTTTGAGACAGAACAGCTGAGTTGAAACACCTAGCCAGAGTTCAGATAGAGCTAGAAAGGGTGAGCATATTCAGCAGCAAGTCTCAAAGGCTGAGAATATTCTAGGCACAGATTAGATTAAATGAACACTAGAAGCTTCTAGAATTAGGCCCAGGTTAGTAGACAGAAGTAAGCCATGAAAAGCAAATTACATCAGGAGAATAAAATTTACTTCTACAATATTTGTAGAGTGTATAATCATCTCTCAAAAATTATTATCAAATAAAAGTAAATAAACAATTTACAATACAAGCCACTGAAATGAGCAGATATTTTACCAAAGAGGATAACAATAGAGATGACACAATAAAACATAAAATAAGAGGGAACAGGGTCAAGGACACCACAAGTCAACTTACAGAATCAACAAACCTGGGCTCATAAGTGCTCACAGAGACTGAACTTATAACCAGGGAGTCTGTATGGGTCTCTTCAGACCTTTATTAGGCCATCTACATATATGTTACAGTTATGTAGCTTGGTCTTCTTAACGGACTCCTAACAGTGGGAACAATGTCTGTCTTTGACTCTTTTGACTGAATTTGGGACTCATGTCTTCGTACTCGGCTGATTTGTCTAGCCTTAATAGAAAATGAGCTGCTTAATCTTACTGTAACTTGATATACCACATGTGTTTGATATTCATGGGAATATCTTCTAAACAGAATATCTTCTGAACAGAAACTGAGGAGAAGTGGATAAAGAGGGCAAGTGGTTGGGAGGGACTATGAGGAGAGGAGGGAGGAGAAACTAAAGTCAAGACATAATATGTGAGAGAAGAATAAATGAAAACATTTTAAAACATGGTGTTTGTTTTGTTCAAAAAGTCTTCTCCCATGCTAATGCATTCAAGGCTATTTCCCACTTTTTCTTTTATCAGGTTCAATGTATCTGAATTTATGTTGAGGTCTTTGATCTACTTGGACTTGACTTTTGTGTAAAGACAGAGAGAAGATTTGGAAGGGTTTAGTCAAGGAGAAGAATATGATAAAAATACATTTAAATTTAGAACTTATTTTAAGTAATTAAAACCATAAAAAGAAAAGGGGTTTACTACTAAGCATGATGATATATTGCTTGTATTCAGCAATCTGAGATAGAAGGATTGTTAATATGAGTCTATCCTAACTTATGTAGAGAATCTGAGCCAGTCTGAACTACATAGTTAGACTTAATTTCAAAAACAGACAAATCAAACAAAATAAAAACTATACTAGAAGAAAAGAATATGCAAAATAATAACTATGAAATCTGTTGAAAATTTTATAGATGACAACTATAGCATTAATAAGGGTGTTTTGAGTCATGTGTTTATCTGTACATGTAATACTGTGATTGTCTTAAAATGCCTACCTTCAGACTTCTGCTTATCATTCTGAATGGGTCATGAAAGCCACCTCGGATGGGACTCTCACTCATTTCCTTAAGCCCAGACTGTCATATGTTGTCTGAATCACGTAAAGTATTTAACAAATGCTTGCTGAATAAATGAGTTAAATGAATGAATTTCATAATATTGAGAAGTCCATGGGATTCATTTTTCTCGCTAAGGAAGCCTTTCCTCCTGTAACATTCAGCTAGTATCTAAGTTGAATCTGTCTTTAGATTATTTGGTTAGAAAGTTGCATCTGTCTTCAAACCAGATAGAATGTGTCTCTGAAATTTTCCATCTACTAAGTTAATATTGGTTTTAAACATCAAAGTATTTTGTATCTAATTCATCCTGATTACAAATGTAATCTGCACTCTACTGTTCCTCTACTACTCCGAGTTCCTCTCTCCACATCTCCTATGTGTATCTACCCTCTTTCCGTTATTGATTAAAAACAAACAGAAATAAACATAATCATAAGATAAAACAAACACTAGCACATTGGAACAAGACAAATTAATATATTTACAGATATATTCTCTGTAAATATATTATATATACCCTCTTTCCGTTATTGATTAAAAACAAACAGAAATAAACATAATCATAAGATAAAACAAACACTAGCACATTGGAACAAGACAAATTAATATATTTACAGATATATTCTCTGGGATTGGTATTTAATAGTTAATTCTTCTGCTTTTATTATTTCACTATAAATGAACTTGCATGTTCATCAACTGGTTTATTTTATCTTCTTTTCTATATATTAGGTTTATATAACCTTTGAGAGTAACCTCTTATTCTATTACTATTTATTACTAATTATATATTATAAATATTTATGTTTAAGTTATTCACATACAATACTACTTTATTATGTATATTATTGTTATTATTAACCTGACATTTATATCTAATTAAATGTTAAGTTCTACTAAGTGTATAACATGTCATTTGTTCCTACAATCCACGTAGCATAGGTCTGATCCAGATAATGCATCTGAGCCTAGATTGCCTTCACACTTTTCTGTTCTGTTTGAATCAGCTCCTATTCATTCTGTTAAAACTTTCAATCATTTTACCTTATTCTATATTTATTAATAGTCATTTAACTGATCACTCTAAAGAGGCTACTCACTATGGTTATAGGAAACATATCAACAGATACAAAGCCCTTCCTATAGAGAAAAATACCACACTGAGTTACAGAGGCTTCTAACAAAGGAACCACAAAGTCTGAGTAGGCAGAATATGTAATGCAATGATTTTATTGTTTCCTTGAGAAACTCCTTAAGTCTAAAGAAGCAGTATGCTATAAAACCCAGAGAAACTATAGTTACAGTTCTGATATTAACATAAACTAAATATTGTGAACTAAATCATGCTTGGCTCTTTCTTCTGCAATTGATTGTGTCTATGGTTCTATGCTTCACTGGGCCTTGCTGATGGCATGCTCAGGCATCATGATTGAGTAAAAGCAGAGACCGCTAGATTTCAGTTTGCTATTAATGGAGATAATACAGAACAAAATGACCTTTACATATATAGAGTCCATTTTAATTTAGGGAAATTCAATCATGTTGGAATGAAAAAAAAAAGAAAAAAGTGACTTTCTTATTTCCATTTTCCTGACCTGGAGGAAGGAGTAGAGAGGTGGGCAGAACTGCCTGTTAATCACATGAGGCCGAGTTGACTTGCTTTGATGTGGTGGCAAGGGAAATTGAAATGTGTACCACCTCAGGCATTGGCCTCTCCTCTGTAATGGGCCACTATGAATGTGTTTATATTATTTTGCTATTCTACATGTTGTTCACATTTCTACCCAACCACCCCATTCTGAAGGAACTGCGTCACATTGGTAGCTCAGTTGCATTATACAAGGGCAAACAACCTGGGAAACTAATTGGGCAAATATGCCACTGCAAAATATACTTTCTCCATTTTCTTATCCATGTTAACTATGTTTCTTCCCTCTTGAATTAATGACGGTCAGAACCTCATGACAGATAACTTAAATCAAGGAGGCAGGCTGATAAACTGGCTACACTCTAAGTATTTCCATTGAGTAACTCTCATGCCTATCAAAGTAGTATTCATATCGAGTTACTCTAAACAGAGAATTCTAAAAGGAGGAAACTCTAATGGCTGAGAAACATGTGAAGAAATGTCCAAATATTACATCATTGGGAAAATGTAAATCAAAACTACTTTAAGATTTCATCTTCTACCCATCAGAATGGCTAAAATCAATAACCTAAGTGACAATTTGTGCTAGTAAGGATGTGGAGTAAAAGGAACACTCATCTGTTACTGGCAGGAATATAAACTTTAAAGCCTGTATGGAAATCAGTGTGGCAATTCCTCAGGAAAATGGGAATGGAATGACCTCAAGTTCCAGCTATGCAGCTCTTGGAAGTTAACCCAAAAGATGCTTCATCCTAGTGCAGAGACACTTAATTCATCATGTTCATTGCTGCTCTACTCATAATAGTCCAAAATTGAAACAACCTAATTGTCCATTGATGAATAAATGGAACAAGAAGATCTGCTATGCCTATACAATGTAATATTACTCAGCTAATTATAAAAAAAATCTGAATAGAAAATCACAGACAATGAATGAAATGAGGGAGAAAATCATCCTGAGTAAGGTAACCCATACCCAGAAAGACAAATATGGTATATATTCACTTATGTATAGATATTAGTGGGTAATTTAATGATAAGCCAGCTAAATCCATAGAATCACAGAGGACAAGTATAAAGTAAGGGACTAGAGGGGACATATACATCTTTTTTAAAATGATAAAGGAAATAGATCATTATGGATAGATGGCACAAGGTGAACTACAATGGAAAGATCAAGTACAGGTGGAATAGTATATGGAGAGAGACAACTGAAGTTAAAAGAAGTTTGAGGGCATCAGCTAGACATTTCTTGACAACCAGTGGACCATCCAGTAATATCAATGGATTACATGTAATTGATTTACTGGCTAAAGAGGTCCCATAACAACCCACCAAACAACCCAAGCTATTTACAGGCTATAGATTGATTTTCACAAAAGTAGGCCCTATTGTTGAAGATAATATTACACAATTCATTAGACACTGAGAAACAGAGCTGACACCTACCCTGATTCTTTACCCCCAACCAGCAAGTGTTCTTGGTACCAGAATGTACCGTTTAGTCTACCAAATTAGAAACATAAACACTAACCCAGATACAAACATTCAATCAACAATGGTGTCCTCCAGAATGATATGTTATTTTAATGACAGCACAAAGTTTGTGTGAGTAACCAAGCAACATCTGATTTGACTTAAGGCCCACACCAGGAGATGACTCCAATATTTAATCTTGACAAGAACCAGAGACTAAATAGCCCAGGGACTTATGGTAAAACCAAATACTACTATTCAGCTACAGGAACACAGCAATAAATATTCCTAATGTCATTCTGGTATAATCATAGATCTGTGTGCCCTGCTCAGCCATCATCAGAAAGAAATTTAAAATCAGAATGGCACATATAGCTTGATCATACTAGGTCTTTTTGTCCCAGGAATACTTTTATTCCTGCCCATTGTGTTAAGCCTTGTCTTTAACAACATCAGCATGTTGGTGGCCAAAATACATAGCTTGAAACTGAAAATGGACCTACAGACAGAGTTATTAATTTAACAAGCTGGCAAGCCAAGGACAGGTAAGATTCTGCACATAGCCTTACCAACCTAAGACAGTAGTGCATTGCTTTTGATAATGCATATTCCATGATGGGTAAGGAAGGCATTCTTTTCAGAATGACATAAGACTGGCTCAGTCTTGTTTATGAAATAAAAAAGAGTGAGATGTGGAGAGCTATGGGGGCTGCTTAGCAGAAATCTAACATTGACCAATGACAAGGAAATAGGCTTCAGGCAGGAATATGACATTAGGCTAGAACAAAGAAGTAGGCTTCAGGCATGAAAATGACTTTGGGCTAGGACAGGGAAGTAGGCTCAGATATTTTGGTCATCCTGATAAGCCCTTAGAAGCAGTGATCATGGGAGTGATCACGTGACTTTGTTTATTGCCTTGCTTCTTCTTTGACTATTTGTGTTTATTGTCTTGCTTGTTACTTGAATATTTGCATCTATTGTATTGCTAGTTCCTAAACCTAGAACTGACCTTAATACTTGCATGTAATTAAAATGGTATGAAAGCAGATTGGGAAAAAAGATTAAGTTTAGCAAATCTTTCAACTTAATAGACTCTGTGCCCACCATTTGCACATCA
Organism: Arvicanthis niloticus; assembly: GCF_011762505.2. Classification (NCBI taxonomy): domain Eukaryota; kingdom Metazoa; phylum Chordata; class Mammalia; order Rodentia; family Muridae; genus Arvicanthis; species Arvicanthis niloticus. The sequence goes on from NC_047658.1 coordinate 158,086,936, forward strand.
TATTTACAACTATTTTCTATTATTTATGTCTAAAAATTTAAAGTCAGTTGATAGCAACCCTTTGCTAGTAGCCTTTCCTTTGCAGTTCATTCCTCTGTAACCCACTCAGGTCTTCTCTCTTGCAAATCTTTTGTAAATCCTTTAAGCAAAGAAGGGTATACATAGTCCTTGTCTGCATCTTAAAAGCACTGAGGCTATGAGTGTAAGTGTGCAAGCCACACTTCTGTTTTAATGTGCCTTATTGTTTCACTCATGAAGTGTTTTCACATAGTAGCATCATTCTTATCATTTCTTAAGAGAAGTATGTTCTTTCCAATAAATAAAATATTGTTGATTTCTTCTTAATGGTTAGGCTGATATATGTCTAGTTCTAAATCATGCAAGTCATTGGGAGAGGTATATTAGGATGTGCAAGGCAAACTAACTTCTTAAAGTCAGAGATTTCCTGTTATTGAGGGAAAAGGAGGTCCAGGCAGAGGGAGAGAGCTTAGGCAATGAAGCCATTTGCATATAACCTCGAGGATGTGTATTTGATCTCTAATGCCCATTTAAAAACTGCATTCAGACCTATGCATGTAATCTAAATGCTAGAGGGATGGAGACAGAAGTATCCTGTGAGCTCACTGGTCAGACAGTCTAACTTAATCCACATGCTCTAGGTAGCAGTGCAACACCCTGACTACAAGCAAGTAAATTTACTCCTAATTAGGAACACCTAAGCAGCCCTCTGGCCTCCACACATATACAAACACACATGTGCCCCTGCACGTAGTTGAACATACACATGAAGAAAAGAGACCCAAACAATTTCACTCTTAGAATTCTTGAAAAATAAAATTATTTGATCATCATTCTACTATGTTCTGAAGTAGATTGCTGTCTTTTTGTGTGTGAATGCATGTTTATGTTTGTATGTTTTTATAAGTAAAGTATCTTTCTTGGATTGATTGAAGATTTAAAAATACTGTAATTTTAAGAAAGGAACTAGGCAGTACTAATAAATTAATGTCATTTTTGAACAAATATATAGGAAGAAATAACTTATTTGATAATCACTATAACACTGGTTGTCATGGCTATGATTTTACAGAGGAGTTCATGATATATATGTGTGTGTATATATATATCATATACATATATATGTATATGATATATATACATATATATGTATATATACATATATATCATGATATATATGTATATATACATATATATATATATCATGAACTCCTCTGTTTTATATATATATTTTTTTTTCACCTGAATAAAGAAAATTGTGAGCCTTGGGTCTGAGAGCCCAAAGTCCTATTTTACTCATTATATCAAAGTGCTTTCTGCACAAGTATTCTATTTCATTTTGATTCATTTATATCTAGACTTTTCATGCTTGTCTCACTTATCTTTACCTAGTTTTATGTTCTTTTCTATCGCTCTTTAGTTATGTGAAAGGACAAAATTACAGCTTTTTAGTTTAATAATATCAATAGGGCATTCTTTTTTGTTTGTTTGTTTATTAAGTTCTAGAATACTTCTTTTGAGAATATGAAATTTTTTTATAATGATTTGAGCAGAAGATAATTCTTTTTAAGAAAAGACCTGATGGAAAAAGCAGAAGCAAAAGCTATCAACTAGACTATCCCTATCAGTTAAGAGCAAGGAGACAGAATAGAAACAGTACTTACTGAACTGTTGACTACTGGGAAATTCTAGGGAATAGGCCATTGCTGCTTTCACAGGAATGGATATAAGTAAGCATACCAGAATCCAATGAACCAGGATCACATAAGATGGTGAAGTTACATAGAGTATGCCACATGACAAAAATACAAAGACATAAATGTGAGAAAGAAACTTTCAAAGAGAATGGCCCAGGCTTGAAGGAGGAGGGGTAGAAGAGAGAAAAGGCTCCCTACCAACTCATTCCCAGTTTTCTGGAATGATAGAAAAGTCAACTAAGTTTCTTGGTTACATGGAACTTTGCCACAGCTACACCTATTTTGAATTTTAATCTGTTCCATTCAGTACACTGTGGAAATTTAAGAAAACAATGACCTTTAATATGTTTTTTCCTATTCTTTAAACTACATTTTATATCATGCAACCTGTATAGTGTAAACATTTCTGCCAATACAGTCTTCTTTCTAAGACTTTCAATTTTGCTCAAGTGAAATAGCAAAAAAAAATCATGAAAATTGAATAACTTCATTTTTGCTTTTCCTTGAGTGAAGGAATATCCTTCAATATTCCTCATATTGAGAAATATGAAACAGGAAACCAATATTCTATCTAAAAATGTAATAATAAGGCATTAATTTAAAATTTTTTGTGATGTCTTGCTATGAAATGCTATGAAATACTGACCCTGACCATCTGTATTTGAAATACTGAGTGATTGGACATAGACTAATTTGACCTCACTGGTCACAAAAATGGTTATTTTATGTAATAATGAATATAAATCACCTGACTTGAATTACATTCTCTGCAGTTTATTTGAGGAGGTGAAGACATTGCTGTAACATCTTCTTTCTCATGAAACAATGTCATTTTTGTTGCATTTTTTAGTCTTTAAAATAAACCATCTGTGCTCTATCTTTCAAACCACACCTCACCTCTAACCACAATTCCAGATTCCTTTGGTTAGCAGTGACCACCAGATGAGATCTCTTTACTCCAATTCCCCACCTGCCAGGCCTTCTGAGCAAACCTAGCAGTGGCAACTTCTGCCCTGTCCATTCTGTACTTCATTTCTCAGGCCACAATTCCCCCTGAATCCCCACATACCTGCTGCTGCCATGGACAACCAGATGAGTTCCCCAACCACAAACACCTGCCTACTGGGTTCCTGGCAAGCACAGCAGCTCTGAGGTCTGTCTTGTCCCCCTTTATCTTCTGGTCCACACCTCCAACCATAATCTGAAATGCTTACAGCTGTCAGCAACCACCAGGTGAGACCCCCTACCCCAATTCTCTGCTTTCCAGTCCATCTGAACAAACTCAGCAGCAGGAAGCTCCACCCCGCAACCTCTGCATTTAATTTTTCCAGATGCAACTCTGTCTCCATCCCTAGAGGCCTGCTGCTGCCCAGAAAAGACAGAGGCCTGAAAACATCAGGTACCACCAGCTTTACCTTCATACCTAGAGGCCTTCCCTCACCTGAGACAACTAGCAGCCTGCAGCAATCAGGGATTACCAGCTCAGCCTACATCCCTATAAGCTTGATGCCACCATCAACAAACAGCTTTACCTGCAATCCCAGAGCCTGCTGACATCAGGGACTACCTGCTCTACCTACAGCCTCAAAGGCCTACTTCCATCAGGGATTACCAGGCTTGCCAACATTAGAGGCAAACAGATGGCTAAAAGCCAGTGTAAGAATACAATTGACAAAGGCCAGGGCATTATGGTACTACCAGGGGTCAACTATTCTACTACAACAAGCCTTGAATGCTCTACCACACCTGAACTACAAAAAATACCATTAATCTAACCTGGTGAAAATAATAGAGGCCTTTAAATAAAAAAATAGTAAATACCTCAACAAAATAGAAAAAATATAAACAGAGGCTCTTAAAAAGGGAATGAGTAAATATAAAGAAATATAAGAAAATACAGTCACACAGGTGATAGAAATGAATAAAACTATTCAAAACCTAAAAGAGAAAATAGAAGGAATAAGGAAAACACAATCTGAGGTAACACTGGAGATGAAAACCCTAGGAAAGAGAAGAGAAATAACAGACACAGCATTACCAATAGAATACAAGAGGAGCAGAGAGAACCTCCAGCATAGATGATACCATAAAAGAAATTGATACATTAGTCAAAAAAAAAAAAAAAATGCTAAAGCAAAAAAGTTTCTAACAACAAACTTCCAGGAAATTTGGTATACTATGAAAAATATCACACCTAAGAAAAATAGGAATAGGAAAAGGAGAAGACTCTCAACTCAAAAGCTCAGACTATCTTCAACAAAATCATAGAATAACATTTCCCTAACCTAAAGAAAGAGATGCCAATGAAGGTACAAGAAACTTACAGAACATCAAGTCTATTTGACCAAAATAGAAAATCCTCCTGTCACATAATAATCAAAACACTAAATGTATAGAACCAAGAAAGAATATTAAAAGTTTTAAGAGATAAAGACCAAGTAACTTAAAAAGGCAGACAAAAAGAATTACAATAGAATTCTCAACAGAGACTTTTAAAATCAGAAGGGCCAGAGCAGATGTCTAAGAAATCATAGGTGACAGCCCAGACTATTATACCCAGGAGAACAGTAAATCACCATAGACTGAGAAAACAAGGTATTTTGTGACAAAACCAAATTTAGAAAATATCTTTTTCTTAATTGAATCCTACAGATAAAAATAAAAGGAAAACTCCAACACTACCCCCCAAAAAAACCCACAATAAAAAATAATTCCCCACCAGAAAAACCAAAAGAAGAAAAATGCAAACAGACATATGTGCATGCATACACAAACACACATACATTCATACAGATTCACAGAGTACCAAAACCACCATTAAAATAACAGGAACTAACAATCATTGGTCATTAAAATCTCTCATGATCAATGCTCTCATTTCCCCAATAAAAAGACACAGGGTAACAGAGTGAATGTATAAACAAGATCCATCATTTTGATACATAAAAGAAACACATCTCAGAAACAGATAGTCATTACCTCAGAGTAAAGGCATGAAAAGGTTTTCCAAGAAAACGAACCCAAGAAACAAGCTGGAGTAGCCATTCTGCTATCTAATAAAATAAACTTTCAAGCAATAGTATTAAAAAGAGATGTAGAAGACTACCTCAAACTCATCAAAAGTAAAATTTGACAAGATGAAGTCTCAAGTCTGAATAGCAATGCTCCAAATACACAAGCATCCACATTTGTAAAAGAAACATGACTAAAGCTTAAATCATACATCCAACTCCAAACATTGATAGTGAGAGAGTTCACTTCAACACCTCACATTCACCAATGAAAAGGCATCATCTGAGACAGAAACTAACCAGAAAGATAATAAAACTAACAGTGGTTATGAATCAGATATCTACAGAACATTTCACCCAACACAAAACATTATATCTTCTTCTGAGGATCTCATGGAACCTTCCTCAACAGATGTAAGATAATTCCTTGTATCCCAACAGACAGAAACTGAACTTGAACAACAACAGAAACAGCAGAAAGCTTCACACTCATGGATACTGAACAACCCTCTACACAATGATCACTGTATCGGGAAAGAAATTAAAGCTTTTCTAGAATTCAATGAAAACAAAGGGACAACATATCTAATCTTATGGGATACAATGAAATCAGTGCTAAGAGAAATGTTTATAACACCAAGTACCTTTATAAAGAAGTTGGGGAGTTCTCATATTAACAATTTAAAAGTTTCTAAAAGATCTAGAAAAACAACCAAACAAACCAAAAAGAAGCAAATACACCCAAGAGGACTAGGCAATGGGAAATTATAAAACTCAGACCTAAAATCAATAAATCAGAAATAAGAGAACAATGCAAAGTATCAATGAAACTAAGAGTTGATTCTAGGAGAAAATCAAGAAGATAAAACACCCCTTATCTAAACTAATTGAAATGCAGAAAGACAATACCCAAATTAACCAAATCCCAAATGAAAAAGAGATATAGCAACAGACACTGAAGAAATTCAAAGAATCATTAAGTCTTACTTCAAAAGCCTGTACTCCACAAAACTGGAAAATCTAAATAAAATGGTTGATTTTCTAGACAGATACCAATTACCAAAATTAAATCAAGATCCAGTGAACTATCTGAACAATCCCATAACCCTACCTGCCAAAATGGGAGCTATCATTAAAAGTCTCACAACAACAACCAAAAAGAAAAGAAGGAAGGAAGGAAGGAAGGAAGGAAGGAAGGAAGGAAGGAAGGAAGAAAGAAAGAAAGAAAGAAAGAAAGAAAGAAAGAAAGAAAGAAAGAAAGAAAGAAAGAAAGAAAGAAAGAAAGCCAGCCAGCCTAGGTCTAGATGGTACAGAATTCTAACAGACATTCAAAGAAGAGCTAATATCAATACTCTTCAAACTATTCCACAAAATAGAAACAGAAGAAACATTGCCAGACTCACTCTTTGAGGCTTCAGTCATTCATAACATTAAACTACACACTCAACCAAGAAAGAGAATTTCAGAGCAATTTTCCTTATGAACATTGATGCAAAAATACTCAATAAAAAACTTGCAAACTGAATCCAAGAACATATCAAAGCCATCATCCACTGTGGTGAAATAATCTTCATCCAAGGGATGCAGGGGTGCTTCAATATATGAAAATCCATCAACACAATCCACTAGATAAACATACTGAAAGCAAAACACCACATGATCATCTCATTAGATGCTGAAAAAAACTTTGGAAAAAATCCAACACCTCTTCATATTAAAAGTCTTAGAGAGGTCAGGGATACAAGTGTATATATACCTAAGCACAATAAAGGCAATATACAGCAAGACAGTAGTCAACATCAAATTAAATGGAGAGAAAGTTAAAGCAATTCCACTAAAATCAGGGACAAGGCAACGCTACCCACACTCTCCATATCTATTGAACATAGAACTCAGAGTTCTTGCTATCAATAAGCCAAGTAAAGGAGATAAAGTGGATATGGATTAAAAAGGAAAAAGTCAAAGTATCTCTATTTGCAGATAATATGATAATATACATAAGTTACCACAAATACTCAACCAAAGAACTCCTACAGCTGATAAGCACCTTCAGTGAAGTGGCTGGATACAAAATTAACTCAAAGAAATCAAGAGACCTCCTTTATGCCTCATCAAAATAGCCATAAGTATTATGAAATATCTTGATGTAACTGTAACCAAGCAATTGAATGACCTGTATGACAAGAATTTTAAGTTTCTGAAGAAAGAATTTGAAGAAGATATCAGAAAATGAAAAGATCTCCCATGCTTATGAAAGAAATCTAGAGATTCAGTTCAATTCTTATCAAAATTTGAACACAATTCTTTACAGAGCTTAAAATTACAATTCTCAACTTTATATGGAAAAATAAAACAGGACAGCTAAAACAATCCTGTACAATAAAAGAATTTCTGAAGATATCACAATCCCTGACCTCAAGCTGTACGACAGATCAATAGTAATAACAACTGCATGGTATTGGTATAGAAACAGAAGGGGTGATTGATATAATCAAATTGAAGGCCCTGAAATAAACCTACACACTTTGTACAGTTTAGTTTTGACAAAGAAGCCAAAACCATACAATTGAAACAGAAAAGCATCTACAACAAATGGTCCTGTTCTAATTGGATGTGTGCTGTTGAGTTAATTATTTAAAATGACTGCTGGTCAAGTATCTAAGCTGTGGCAGCTCTGCCTAGATCAGCTGCCATGTTCCACGGCTGGAGCCCATGTGCACACCACAGTTAGAAACAGACAGCCAGAAACACCAGCCCTGCCACTCATGAGATGCCAGCGTGGGAGATGGCTCTGCCAATCTTTCACACTGTCTCTGCAAGGCTGGACATTGCCCAGACTATCCCGCCATCCATGGAGGCCCGGTAGGAAAATGAGACTCTAATGGTTAAATATTAATCAAAGGCTTTATATATTTAGTAATTCTCAACAACAATATGTTCATACAATTACAGTTGTTTCCCAATTAGCTAACCTAAATATGAGTTGTTACCCATGACTACTCTCCATACCTGTGTGGTTCTTCATCCTCCTACATCTCTGCTCTCTCTAGCTCCTCCTCTTCTTTTTCCTCTTTCTCTCCTTACTCCTCCCACCCCAGTTCCTCCTACAGTGAACATGTAGAAGAATGCAAATAGATATTTGGTTATCACCCTGCACAGAACTCAAGTCCAAGTGGATTAAAGACCTCAATATAAAACCAGATAAAGTAAAGCTAATATTACAGAAAGTAAGGGAAAGTCTTGAACTCATTGGTACAGGAGACAACAACCTAAACAGAACACCCATAGCCCAGGCACAAAGATCAACAATTAATAAATGGGAACTTATGAAATTGGAAAGCTTCTATAAGGCAAAGCATACCATCACTAGGATAAAATGGAAGTCTACAGATTGGAAAAATATCTTCACCAACCCTACATCAGACAAAGGGCTAATATTCAAACTTTGTAAAAAAAAAAAAAAAAACTCAAAAAGTTAGACACCAACAACCAAACACCCTCCTCCCCAAAATGGGGTACAGAGCCACACAGAGAATGCTCAAAAGAGGAATTTCTAATAGCCAAGAGACACTTAAAGAAATGTTCAATCTCCTTAATCATCAGGGAAATGCAAATCAAAATGACACTGAGATTCCATCTTATGTCCATCACAGTGGCTAATATGAAAAACTCAAGAAACAGAACATTCTGCCAAGGATGTAGAGAAAGGGGAACACTCCTCGACTGCTGGTGGGAACGCAAACTTGTACAACCACTCAGGAAATCAATCTGGTGGATTCTAAGAAAACAAGGACAAGTTCTACCTGAAGAGCCAGCTACACCGTAACTCCAGGGCATATACTCAAAAGATGTCCTACTATACCACAAGGGCATTTGTTCAACTATGTTTATAGTGGATTTATTTGTAATAACCAGAAACATATTTCCTCAGCTGAAGAATGGATAAAGAATATGTGGTATGCAATAAAATAGTACACAGTTATTAACAAGGATGTCATAAATTTTGTAGGCAAATGGATGGAGGTAAAAAATATGATCCTGAATAAGGTAACCCAGACACAAAAGGACATATACGATATATACTCACTTACAAGTAGATATTAGCCATAAAGTACAGAATAACCAAGCTAAAATCCACAGATCCAAAGAAGCCAAATAACAATGAGCCCCCCAAAAAGGATGTAAAGTGAATAAATAAATTAATTAATGAAAAAGAACAAAATACAAAAAAATTACAAAATAAAACCATGTATACAATTCATTAAACAGAAAAAAATCACTCTCATTGGAGTTGTGCAATATATTGCTGATAATAAAGCCAAGTACACACAGCTGCTCACTGCTTCTAGATCACCTCCAAACCAGCACAGCAGGACAATCTTAGTGAATTGTTGTTCTGTCAAAGATGAACATGGACATCACAACATCCAGCCCATTTGTTTTTCTGCTCTCACAAAGGCAGCATCCTAAATGAAGTCATGGAAGATAATTGGAACTACAATGTTTCCTTGGTGTGTATAAATTCAGTTTTAACTACCTGATTTTGACCTTACAAGTCAATGCTTAGGATCATCCATAGCTACTCAAAAGAATCATTGGAATGATTAAATGAAACAGTGTGTGCAAAATGCCTATCCAGAATTCAAATGAGCTGGTACTAAAACAAACCCGTTGGCAATTTATGGACCAGTAATTGCCCCTCCATGACTATTTTATATCTTTATCTCAGTTAGTGCTATTGTCTCATAGCACAGGAATTAAGGGTATTTTATAACCAAGAACATTTTCCTAAGCCCATTTTTTCATTATAAAAGCATCTAGTTCTTAGGACACTTCTTAAGATGAGAAAAGACACACATGTCTGTGGCAATGACAATCCCTCTCTTCCCTGTCCAAGGTTTTATCAGTCACTTTTTATTGAGCAGAAGCCAGATTTTTAGACTCTTCCTCAGCTCCCAATAATTGGATTAGAGCACATGGCAGGAGCCTATCAGACATCACTCGCAAGGAAATGCCATCTGATGCCATGCTTCTGAATCACTGCTCAGAGAGGGAATTGGATTTTAGAAGAGGAATAGATCGAAGGTAGGCAAGAAAATAAGATTTGAAAAGACCTGACAAATATTCCTTCAAGTGTCTTCCATGTTTTCTGTACCATGATTATAGATCTATTCAGAGTTAGAATGAATAACAACATCTGAAGAGGGTAAAGGAATGGAAGAGAATGTCCAGTAGAATCACTGCCCAGTTCACAGCTTAAAGTGCTTCCTACTCTACAAATTATGCTCATCATTGCTTTATTCTCTGAGAAATTATTGTTTTGAATCAGTGCTCCTAAGTCAGTTTTTCTCTGGACTCCTAATGCAAATTATGCCATTCATTAGACGTTCTGTGTATGTGTGTTTGTGTGTGTGTGTGTGTGTGTGTGTGTGTGTGTGTGTGTGTGATGTTCAGAGTAACTCTTCACATGTATAGGTATACATGTATATATGTATGTATATGTATATATGTATATGTGTATATGTGTGTATGCGTATGTGCATATATATGATGTATATATGTGTGTATATGTGTACATATATATATACATAAGTATATAATGTACCTACGTATATAATGTACATATATATGTATATATAGATTGACAGAATTTTTCAAAAATAACAGAGTAGTATGCCTACTACAATCCAGAGTTCAACAACTCCACCCATTACTAGAGTGTGGTATATTTATCAAAAACAGGAGCTTCACAGAATATTTCATTTTCCTCTGTCATATAAATCCAGGCACATCACAGTTTGCTTTTGGCTTATACTTGGAATATAAAATAGAAAATGTATTATGTGGTGAACACTTGACAATAAATATGACAGTCATTTAAAATGAGGATGATGATGATGATGATGATGATGATGATGATGATGATGATGATGATTTATAATTACTTGGAGTTTGCCTGATGATTCTTTGGCCAGTTTGTGTGTGTGTGTGTGTGTGTGTGTGTGTGTGTGTGTGTGTGTGTGCTTTGACTCTCCCATTTGCTTGTCCTTTATCTCTTTTCTTCCTCTCTCATCCCCCTCTCTTTTCTCTAAGATAGGAAGGAGAAAAGAGACTGACTAATTAACGAGAGAGGGGAGTAGAGAAGAGAATAGAGTCAGGGACTAAATTAAAACCACCTATCTCATTCTGGGATCTCCCTAACAAATCCCTGCCTCCATGTACCTTCATACTATGGTTTTTACCTATCCAAATACTATTGTACCACATCATCTCATCAAAATTCTGTGAGTTTCCCTCTGATTTTCCACAAGACCAGAAACCTATGCACTGACTCCAGTTGTTGCTCCACTTCCTTTATGTTCCATATACTATGTACAGTGAACAGATACTTAAAGACCATAAGTATTTTGTATGCATTAACTACTGTAATTGTTGAAAAATAACGTATTTCAAAATAACCAAAATATGGAGTCAATATAAATATTCATCAGGGGTTACACATACATTGAAATCACTGATGTCCCTGGCATCATGCTAGTCCTAGAGATGAAATCGGGGTCCTAGAGGGAAAACAAAACCTAAATCTTCAGACAACAGCACTTAAGGGAGGGAGATCTTAGTAATGTTCCAGAAACATTAGAAATTCAAGGCAAAAAAATGTAGCTTATAGAACTTATGCACTGTTTGTATAGTTATGTATTTGTCAGAGACAAGGGTAAATGAGGCATGAAACTAAGAATAGAGAGTTTTGAATGTTATTTTGAGGTTAACTGGATGAGGGAAAATTCTTTTGCAAAATATTCCTTTGTGGCCAAAGTTTTGGTTGGTAAACAAATATAAAGCACTACATCACAGACAGGTCAGTTGTTCTTGTTTGACCAACAGTCATTTTATCACCAATTTTTGTATTATTCCTCTGGTATGCTCTTGCTGCCCACACATTGTTAAGTCTGAAATTATGTTGAGATTAAGATATAGAGAAATATGTTGCTCTACTCATGCCTTTAGTCACTAATACATGATTAAGTAATGCAGGAGAATGCAGGACATCTCATCTGATTGGCTAAGGAACATGTCTGTAACTCAAGATAGAAAACCTGAATCATCAAGATTTGTTTTTCAAGAAGCATAATTTGACCCACTTTGAAAGGACCATTTCTTTTGCTGACTTACGACTAATGTGATCTAAATCTTGATCTTATATAGTTATCATTTGGTAGAGACCACCCTTCTAATAAAGCCAGAGGAGGTTACAGAACAGAAAGATAAATAAATGTTTTCTAAACTTCATTTTAATTTTGCCTTTGCCAGCTGGATGGCTTTGAATTAGAGCCTTGAGGCAAATGACCCAGATGCAGGTAAATGTTCATGGATTTCTTGCTACAATAATGTCTAATGCCTGGAAAGATGAATGCTACCGTAATGTTCTTAAGTATTCAACATCTCTTTGAAAAATACACAATCCAATATTTAGCAAAATTTTGGGAGACACTCTCTTTTCTGCTGGCTGAAATCACGTATTCCATTTGTCAAGATATCCACAGTGTATATCCTTATCTTCTTCCTCCAGAATCTTGAAGTGTCCCTGACCTCCTACATCATCCTCTTAAGATTAAGTTTCTGTCCCCACATTCTAATGCTTCAAGTTAATGAACTGAATATTTGATCTTCTTCTTCTACTCAAAAACTCAGATATTTCTTTTCATATAAAACAAACCTGATAACCTGCGATCTGGAACCTGACCTCTGTTAAATTCAAGTTTGTTAATCTCCAACATTTTTACTCCTGGCACATACCACTGCCTTCCATAGCACAGACTGAAGAAAAAGTTTCCTGATGGAAGAAACAACTTATAATTCATGATAGGCAAGGCCTGCTGAGATCTTCCTGCTGTAACAATGGATGGTGAACAAATACCTGATTGTATTTTCTGCAAATTATGGGCATTTTCCTGGAAGTCAGTTCATTACAACAGAATTTCAAATAGCATTCTACCTACAGTAAAACAAACCTTGAACTCTCTAACTGAAATCCATTTTACCCTTGTTTCATGTACAAACACTCCAGCATAGTGGAGCTTGACAGATTGTTGTGACACATTTCTGAAAATGCCTCTTGAATGCAAGGAGACCCAACTTTTTCTGGACCTTCACGTCAAGTTAATAACCCATCTTTTGATAATTTAATATTATGTACTTAACATATCTTTCTGTGTATTCAGTCTCTTTAAATTTAATCAACTATAAAAGAACAATGTTACATACAATAATATGCTTTTGGGCTGCTAATATAATTAACATTTACAACCTAAGATAAATGCATACTTGAATATATATATATATATATATATATATATATGTATATATATATATATATATATATATATATATATATATATTCTCCCAATCTCCTGAGTCAAGTCTGTGTGTGTGTGTTGTAATGATTTGCTAAAAGCAGTCAATAGATTGAACGCAATCTTAAACAACAAATATCTCATAAATGTTGAAAGCAACATGGGATTATAGGTTAATAGCATCTTTCATGATTTTTGAGTGTCATTCAATGTGAGTTGAAGTAACTTAAGTAACTTCTTCCCTAGTAAAACTCTGTTAATGAATACTACAAAGAACTCCTATTACTATTCAACTGTGCCATAAATGCCTTTATCCCAGGACTTGGGAGGTAAAGACAGATGGATCTCTGAGTCAGAGACCAGTATAGTATACTGGGTGAGTTCTTGGACAGACAGAGCTATACATAAAAACCCTGTCTTACTGAAAAAAATAACAAACAAACAGAAGAGAAAGAATATCTTCATGGCTTCTGGTTCAGCTCCTGCCTTGAGTTCCTGGCTGGGTTCCCTCAGTGTCAGACTGTAACCTGAGACTAGTAAGCTGAAATAAACCTTTTTTTCCACAATGGTTTTGTTTGTTTGGTTGGTTCTTCCTTGGTTAGTTTGGGGATTTGGGGGGGGGGTGTGCAAGGAAGCAGGAGGGTTCCATGGTGTTTTATCACAGTACAAAATTTAAGATAGGACATCTAATGACATATGGCCATAAGCATTTTATGTCATTTTCCTCAAATGGAGAGTACCATAATCCATCTCTATACATACTAGGTAAATAAAAAGTTAATGAATAAACCTTCTATAAATATTTCTGCCTTAATATTAGGGTCCTTTGTAAAATCTCAATATCACTTATGTGCTGTCTTGTACCATTGCTTGTAGTGTAATATATGTGATGTTCTCATACTTGAATGCAGAATTTTATGTAATGGAAACATGAATTTACATGTCTAGTGCTTAGAGAAAAGAAATAAAATGGGGCTGGAAAAAAAATCAACCAAGTTTTCTTTATGTGCTCATTAGATGTAAAAACTAAGGAGAGTTAGAATTTCAACCAGAGAAGTTGAGTTTGACCAAATTTTCATGCCAAAATATAAGCCTTAGAAAAGTTAACTCATAAAAATGAGAAAGAAAGAGTGTGAGAAGAAATGATTTATAAAGTTTTCCCAAAAGTAGTACTCTCAGAACCTTTGGCTGTCTAATGGGTCTTCCAAAACATCCAAGGAGTTTTAATCTGCCTTTTAAAAGATGAAAGCCACCTAGCTTAATCCATAAATTAGTTCTGCCCTCACTCAGCATTCACATTACTCCAAAGAAGCACAAGAAAAGCAACCAGACAATCCCAGGGCAGTAAACCACAGGAGAAAAGATTACCCCTAATCCACCATGCATTTGTCTTGGCCCTTAAGCAACAACATTTGAGTTTTAAAACGCTATATAAATAGAATGTCACCAAATGCTATTACATACTAGGAAGTGACCAAACAATACTAGATCTTCAAGAACAGTGCTCAACGTAAACATCTTGTGCCTTTTTAATGTCACAAATGTACAATATTTGACCATACCAAAAAGAAACTATTTCCCTGAGGGCCTATGATCAGAGCTTCAATACTGAGAGAGATGGTTTCTACCAGAAGAAAAAAATGATCTTTCCCTTGTATTTTGACTAGAAATTTTATCTTAAGATCTTTTTAAATAATAGAAACATTTCAGAAATTTTTTAATTGTTAATTTAAATAGAGGACTTCCCAAGGGCATTGCACTTCAATCACTCAGTGGAAGTATGCAGAGATAGTCTTAGCATAGTGGAAACAGTAATAACAATCCTGATTCATGTTCAAGAATGCTACCTAAAATTTGTTTTTCAAAAAAAAATTAGAAATATGGATAGGTAGCAGATATATTATCCCACCATGTTTGAATGTTCTGTTATCTCCTGAGATGCTGTCCCTGTGGCATAATAACTCTGGAAGACTTACATCACTCAGGTTCTAAAAGAAATACTTTTAAGATACCACAATCTCTGCTCTCTCTTATTGACTTAATTATGAACTGACCTCACCTTTTCTAAGTTACAAAATAGAACTAGCATCAGTATAACATTCTTGGAAGGATCTTGGTCTTTGAGAGCAGGGATTACAAGACTTTGGTAGGATCTCTGAAAAGGCACTGCTAAAGATAATAATTGGAACCAGGAAAAAAAGATTAAAAAAAAAAAAAAAAACAGCATACATGGAGAAAAAAGAATGCTTTCCTCAGACATCTCTATCTCCCTACTGCAGACTTCAACATTCCTTATCTGATGTTCAAAGCTCACTGCCAATTTGATGAGATACCTAGCACTGAAGTACAGCAGGCTTTTTCAAAGTAAATTCAGCTTTCCCAGGTGGGAGTCTAGAAGATAGGTCTAGCAGTATCCAGATAATTTTCAACAGAAGAACAAATACACATCAAAACTCAGAATGTTACAGAAAGCAAGTGGGGACAGACAGATGAAATGTTCAAGGTCATCTTTGGTTACATAGCAGTTAAAGTTTCTCCCGATGTGTATGAGACCTTATCTCAAAACAAAAACATAAAGAATCCAGCTAAGAAAGAGAGTGGTTATCTATACCTTAAAATCATCAAGAAATATATCAAGTAGAATGGTAAGGAGAATGTTTTAGGTAAAAGAATATATATATATTTGTGTGTGTGTGTGTGTGTGTGTGTGTGTGTGTGTGTGTGTGTGTGTGTACAAATAGGCACATGCATACATATGCATGTAAATATATGTAAATCCATAGCATTTAGACATGGAAGCTGAACTTAAGAACAATTCATTTCAAAGAAAATCCTGAAAGGATTGTTGGCTACTGCTCTCCAGTAGGTTGCAGAATAACGAGCACCAGTATGGCAGAATAGTTGGTAAGTGGTTTGGTATATTTCTCCTCATTATTCATACTTACATGATTCACCTATATCAATCATAATGCCAGTTAATTTACATAAATTGTATCATAGCAATCCCCAGAGATTAACATTGTCATCCATATGATGCAGCAAGAATTCGAATGTAGTACTATTTGTGGTAAAGTTTTTACTATCATTTCTATACTGTAATGTACCAGCAAGATGTCCATCAAGGGTCATGCAAGGAACAGTTCAGATCACCTTAGGAACAAATTATATGTACATATTACAGGACAACAGGAATGAGGGAAGGATTTGAAAACTAGTCCATGGACAAAACAAAGGGTTATTTTTTTCTTTTTTTCTTTCTTTTTTTTTTAAAGCTGAATAATTTTTCTTCAGAAGAAAACGGGTAGAGATTATACTACACTGTCATTATGTAATCATAGAACTACCTATGACTTTGTATTGCTTTGGATATTGTAAGGAGCAGGCCCTTAACAGGACCAACTCCATATTTGTAATAGGAAAGAAAACAAGTTTGAAGTGAAGTTGTTTTGAAGTGCTGTGATAACCAGAAGTTGTTTTGAAACCTTATGAATCAAAATATTTGTGCACAAAAACAAGTTGTTTTGAATAAGTGTGTTAACCAGCTGTAATGACTTCATAGCCCCACAGATAACCAGACACATCTGGTTATCTGCCATGTACGTCAGAAGTAACCCTAATTCAAGCATAAAAAGGAGCCCTTGGCCGGAGCACTTCATCACACTGGTAGCAATGGTTACCTAGCGTGATCCTCCGTTCAGGCATCCTCTGCAGCTGAGAGACCAAGTACTCTGCAGTATGGATCATCAAAGCAGCAGGAGAGACTGAGCACCCTGTACCGGATCATCAAGGAGACAACCGAGAGACCGAGAGACCGAAGCCTCTAACTTCGTGGTCAAACACTCTCCGGACCTGAGCTGCTGGAAACTGAAGTCATAAGGACTCAGGTCGTATAGCTTATGAATAATGATGTACTTATTGCTATGCTTATTTCTTTGGTAATTAGCAATTTATTATTTATTTATTGTATTGACATTGATAGAGTCAATGCATAGGAAATGTGGCAATACCTCGCTGTTACAATAGCTTTAGCATTGGTGATAATATATTGTTTGCTGTGCATTACTAAAGAGCATTTAAATATCAAACCTCTGTCTCTGGCATACTCTCTCCCCTCTCGGGGAACTGACCAGCTCACAGTCAATCCTGTATATGATTCCTGAGTGGAGAGGACCTGTCGCTCCTCTCCCCATGGGGACCCTAAAACCCTATCACAACCTGCTCATGACAGATAACATACTGGGCTCGAGACAGATATGTAAAACAAAATTAATGGCTCATTGTCCTATTGAGATAATTTTGACTTATTACAAAGAAGAAACAGTCATTTCAGGAGCCAGGCAAAATAACAGGTACTGGCTCTGCATGAGAGCAAATCTCTTCTGCTGGAACGTCATGAGACAGTGAAGAGAAGCAGGTGTGAAGATTTCTAGACAGAATCAATATCTGTGTCCATCCATTCCTCCACTCCTTACTTACCTCAACAAGTCAAGATTCTACAAAACACTGGACTTCTTCAGCAGCACACACAAGGTCCCATGGCAATCATCCGAGCCAAGGATAATTATCACTGTAATAGTTGATCATTTTCATCTGCCTTTTGTGACCAACTCTGTAAATTTTGTAGTAACTCTCTTGTAAATATTTCCAATAAAGAAGTTAGAATAGGAGTAAACTTTTCAAATTTTAGTCTTTTCACTTAATGCTTTTCATTACTCTGCATATTTATAACATTTAAAGAAATGAACATATGCAATCATTTCTCCTTGGCATTTATTTTTCTGGACTTTTTTTTTTGAAGATTACTAAAATAAAATGTATAGATATGACATCATAACAATATAATGTCTTTTCAGTAAATGTTGAATTTAAGACCAGAGTTGCCCAGTTTGCAACTACTACTATGTAGTTTACTTAATTCCTCTAAAATATATATATATATATATGGCTGTATCCTTATTTGTATTTAACTTGCTTAGGCTTTGTCATTTATCCAAACAAGTCCCCTTGGCAACACCACTCGCATGGTATGTTTTTGTCTCTTTGTCTCCTCTCTTAGTTCAGGGGATTTCTGTATCGCCTCTAATTTCCTTTAACAAAGCTATCGTTTGGATGTATAAATCAACTGTTGTCTTTTACTCACTGTCACTGAAGCTTCCCTTTTTTTCTATGTCTGTCTGTCCCTGACCCTATCTTCTGAATATTGATCTATCCTCTCAATTCTTATTTTGAAAGCTGATATCTAATGTGAACATGTCAAGGAATATGGCCTCTACAGGTAGTGGAATGCCACAGGTCCACACCAATGACTATCAGTAGTGTCTTTACAAAATAGTCTGAGCATCTTCCTTGCATGTTTCGTCATGTGTGGGCACATAAAATGGAGCACCTTTGAAGAGTTGAGCCCCGACTAGACACCAAACTGGTTCTACCTTGCTATTGAAATCTCCACCATTCATAACTTCATGAAATAAAGATGTTTTTAGAAATTACAAAGCCTACATATTTTGTTATATATAAGAATGTCTAAAACACCACGTAAAGATAGCAAGTAGTTTATGATCTTGACCTGAAATCTGCTGTTTTCACATATGAAACATGAATGAGAAATATGTACCTAGTAGCTTCTGCAGAAGAGAGATCTGGAGGAAGACTTTGATATGGAAGAGAGTCTAGAGGTCAGTGAATGTTTTGCAGACGCTCAAGAAATGGGGTTAGACTTATAAAGCTCGGGACTGATTAGCAAGATCATTTGCTAACAAAGGAATGATTGCAACTAAAAAGGATTTGTTTTCTGAAAGGAGATTCTGGGTACAATGTGAAAGACCAGTGAGAGACAAGACAGGTCACCATCCTTGTACATACTACACTGAATGATAAGCCTAATGCCCCACTGAAGAAACTCGTACATATGATGTTGCCCTCTTACCATCCTGCTTAGCTCTGGCTCATTTTCATGTTCCCAAACATGCTAAAATTAATGGTGCTGTGTAACACACGCGCGCACACACACACACACACACACACACACACTGGTGATTGGTACACTAGCATAGGGTTTCACTATGATTATGCAGCCCTTTCTGTCCTGTCACATTATATAGACCAGATTGGACTTAAACTCACAGATATTTACACACCTCTGCCTCTTATTTGCTGAGAGTAAAGGTGTGTGCCATCAAATCTAACATACATATGTGATCTATCAATCTATCTATATGTATGTATATATGTATGTATGTATGTATATATGCATGTACAAACACATATATTTTTACAAGTCCTTTTTTAATATTAGGCATTGTATTCTTCCAAAGCAAGACTGTGTTACTTATTTTTATTTCCTTAGTTCTTAATTAAATATCTGATACTAGATACTCAATTACCATTTGTAGAATTACCTGAATTAGTTTATCTAGTACACTACCTCTTAAGTTCTATGAAAGGGATGCTACCAGTGCCTGAGTCACTAACTCACTAGAAGACAAAGATGACATGGCTTGTTCATTTACATTGACACTCTGTTTAGAGAATGAGAGTTAATGTATGAAATAATACAGTGTAGTAAATCACTTCATCAATTAAGCTGACATTAACATTAAATGATTCATTCATATAAAATTATTTGTTAAATTTAATGGAAATAATCATTATCAGATCAAGAACTATATTCTAAAATTATATTAATGAAAATGTCCAAGATACTGAATTATAATCCCATGTCTCCTGACCAAAAACAGTAATTAACCAAAAATGCATATGAAATGGCCATTCTTTTTTTTCTCTTCTTTCTTTTTTTAATTTTTTTTTTATTACTCGTTCTATTTATTTAAATCTCAAATGACATCTTTCTTCCTGGTTAACCCTCCACAACCCGGCCATCCTGCTTGCCCTCTCCCCGCTCTCCTTTGCTTCAATGAGGGTTCTCCCCCAACCACCCTCCCGCTCCTGCTCCACTGCTCCAGCATTTCCTTCTGCTGGGGTATGAAACCTCTACAGGACCATGAGCCTCCCGTCCTATTGATGTCAGACAAGGGCGTCCTCTGCTACAGATGCGGCTGCAGCCTTCCTTCCTTTCTTCCTTCCTTCCTTCCTTCCATCCTTCCTTCCTTCAGACTATTTAGTTACCTCTTCTGTTGCAAAAACAAGTATCTGACATAGGAAATTGATCTCATGATCGATACAAGTTCAGGGATTTTATTTACTTTGATTTCCACCTTCAGGTGTACACATGGTGTTGATGGCTTTTAAAGAGAATTTCCCATTCAACCCTTTGTTTGCATTGATTAAGGAGCTGTTGTGCAGTATTTGAAAGTTAAGAATCATGATTTCTATATCATTAAGAAAGAGGACACTTTATGAATATGGCTTCTGACATTCCTGGGAGACATCTGTAATGCTTTCTGTCTGTTGAAAGAGAAGTTTTCTTAATGAGGGATGAGGACTGTACATTTTTTGGTTTCTATAGTTACTCCAAAGAGATGTAGTCATATCTAAATATTTGGAGCTAGAAGCCTCAGATAAGAGAAAATAGGAGACATTTGGCATTCCATTACAGAATATTATAACCAATCAAAATACAGAGACTTAGAGCCTTGACACAATGAATACATTCATAATAAAACTCTAACATGTAAGACTTAGAAACAGGGTGGAAGTTTGCTAGGAAACCTTGTAAGAACTAAAGAATCAAAGAGTTTTCCATGAGATGGTATCTCCATTTCTCAGGAGTAAATCACACTCAGAATATGTCTCCCATCTTGGTTTAATGAACATCGTTTTTATTTTTGTTGATTCTCACAATGCGTAAATGTTGCTGAGCCAAGCTTTTAAGTAAGTACTTTGTTCTTCCAAAATAGAATTCTAAAATACCCAATTAATGCCACTTTACTACTGTTTAATCATTTGCTTCCTTATTAACCTGACTCTAACAGCATTTACAAACAATTGAGGGAAGATTAAATGAGCCCTGCTTTACAAGTAGTTGCTCTGGGTTTGAACCCTAGATATATTACTTCCAAACACTTTAATCTAGAATGAGTCACTTAAGCTTCCTAGTTAACCTTTTGTGTTTTCAATCCCTTGGCATAATCACATAATAAGGTTTACTTCAAAGACGGAATGATCTGCATCAAATACAACACACTCACTGGGGCCTCATAAAGACTGTTTCCTAATCTACCTAAAACATATGTTTATTGGTTAGCCTATTTCTTAGTACAGAAATAATCCTAAATAAATAACCAAGGAGATCATGATGACTACTCTCCATGGATAGCAGAGATCCTTCCTTCCCTGTAGGAATAGGTAATAGGTTCCCTTGTTATATCTCTGACCTAGCCTAAAATACAATGTCACAATGCTGTAGATGAAGCATTTTTTTGTCTTTGTTAAAGCTATACTTTACAAAGATAAATAGGAATACAATAATTAGAAATGAGGCGTGTTTGTAGAAACTGGGTGAAGCAATTGATAACTTCTTTCTGAAAATTTTTTTTCTAGAGGAATTAAAATACCTACTATTATAATTATGACCACAAGGATTGAGCACGTATTGTATTACCTAGTGAAAATCTTCTATAATATCAAGTCAGTTACAATACTATTGCCTAGAAAGGAAGTGGCCCATCTTTAATAATTAGGATACCATTGGAAATATGTAATGAAATCTTGCCCTTTACTTAAATCTCAGTACATTTATCTAATGGAAAGAGTGGTGGTAAGCCAAGACAAAAGTCACGCAATGTACAAGGCATGCACCAACACAGATATACAGCCTTTTAAGATCACTGAAATCACTGGTACTTCATTTTATATCCATGTTTCATTGTGATGTCACATCATTAAACTGTATGGATTGAATAGGTCTACATTAGTCTTTCTAAAAAAGGAAACTATTTTCAATAAAGAGTTGTCTTTAGTGTATTGACTCATAGAAATAAAATATTGTATTTAAATATGAAGAACAATGTTTTTTATAAAACACATAAAGTAGTCTCTATGTTTTTGATTGGAGAGGAAACAGGTGTATGACTTTTGTTTGTTTATTCCCATTAATTAATTTATTTATTCACTTTACATCCTAAACACAGCCCCCTCCTCCTCCTAGTACCTCTCTCAAGGCCCCTCCCAACCCTCCTCTTAGTCTCTGAGAAGGAGTTTCCCCCTGGATGCCAACCCATCCTGATGCCTCAAGTCACTGCATCACTAAGCACACTTTCTCCCACTGAGGGCAAACAAGGCAATTCAGTTAGGGAAACAGAATTCACAGACAAGTAACAGAGTTCGAGTAAGCCCCTGTTCCTGTTGTTGTGGGACCAGCTTGAAGACCAAGCTGCACATCTGCTACATATATGCAGGGAGCCTAGGTCCAGCCCTTTTATGATTCTTGGTTGTTGATTCAGTGTTTCAGGTAATATTTAAAAAAAAAAAAAAGGCTGGGGGTGCAGGCCAACTATCTAAGTGTCAGCAGCTCTGCTTAGCTCTGCCACCATGTTCTCATCCAGAGCCAAGAGCACCAGAGCTGGAAGAGGCCAGAGGCCACAGAGCCACAACTAGATCCACAAGACACCAGGGTGGCAGCCAGCACTGCCAATCCACCATGGTGTCTCCACAAAGCTTGGCTGAACCCCAGACAATACCAGTCATCCACATGGTTCCTGGTAGAAATGAGACTCTAACGTGTGCCCTTCCCCCAGGCCTGAGCATGCCTGTGAGCCTTTTTACCACAATTGACCAAGCAACAGTAGACCTGAGATTCATTGCATTACCAGCCTTGGCGCTGCCTCAGAGCCTGCTACCTGAGCTAAGAAGAATGGACTGCCTGCTGAGCTAGCCTTGACACCTTGACTACTATCTCCTTGCCTAGCCCCTGGGCTGAACCAAGAAGAGATTCTGGGGGGGGGGGGAGGGTTCTCTTTATATGTGAAAGCAAATTATTAAACTTCGGGCACTGATCAGAATACTTTGTCTTCGCCCCACGTTTCTCTTGCCTTCCATTCCCCTTCATTCCCAGGCTTCCTCTCAGGAGAACCCGGTTACTAGTAGCTGAAGGCAGCTACACTAAAGCTTAATCATTATCCAAAGACTTTATATATTTAAAATGCTCAATTAACAGCTTGCCACACAATTAGAATTGTTTCCCAATATCTAACCTTCCGATGTAAATCGTTACCCAGGACTGTTCTGGAAACATTCGTGGTTCTCCACGGCTGCTGCATCTCTCCTTTCTCCTCCCAGCTCCTTCTCTTCCTTCCCTCTTCCTTTCTTCCCTCCTCCCACATTAGCTTCTCCCCAATGACCTTGCTTATTGCAAATAATGTAACAGCAGCAGGAAACCATCCTGCTACAGTTCAGTCGCTAGGAAACCCAAAGAGTATGTGTGAGTTGACTCTGATGGCCTCATGGTGTCCCTTTCCTTTCAGAGTTCCTCAGTCTTTACCCCAACCACTGCATTTGTTTTGGTCAGTTGCTAGGTAGAGCCTCTCAGAGGACAGTTATGCTAGGCTCCTTTCTTTGAATCCAGGCTTACAGATACAGACATGGGCTGGGGTTCCAAGGTAGTTGAAAAAGATAGGCAGGCCTGCAAAATATCCCTATTGACCCTGTGAGAAAAGCTCAAGACATTGCCCCTCAAATTGGCAGGGGTTGCTACTGCATTCATTTATGTCTGTCTCAAACAGGGCACCTGTGTATCCAGGACAGCAGTGACAAATATAGCTGTCAACAGTGACTTCACATGTTGTATCATTGTGACAAGGTTTTGATCAACATAAGGCATCAAAGTCTCACAGTGTGTCCCTGAGAATCTACTACCTATGCCGTCATGGTAGTCATTGTATCCTCTGTCCACACGTACACCTCTATGGATACATAGCTGACTGGCACATTTATCAAAGTGGAGTTCACAGTGATCTTCAAGGATTCCAGGTGCATAGTCACATAAGTAAGCTCCAAAAGCACCCTGACACCATGACAACACAGCTGGGATCCACATTCTTCAATTTCCAACTCACAGTTCATAACAGAATAATTTTGAGGACAGACACACATGTAACTTCCTACTGCCCCATTCATGCAGGGATCAGAAACACTTTCATCTACTTCCAAGTCACAATGCCTACCTTGGTATCCACAGAAGCAGGAGTAGCCATTGATTTCATCCTGTTACACAGCCGTATTGTGGGACAGGCTAGAAGCATACTCATGATCTGCTTCACAAAACCATCCAGCATATCCAGCAGGGCAGATACAGACAGGATGTTCAGTGTCTTTATGTCAGGTGCCTCCATTTTGGCAGGTATTCCCTCCACAGGAATTAGTGAAAGTTTCACAGATCAACCCTCTGTACCCAGTGAATTGGTACAGAAAGCCTCTTCCTCATTGGGTATTCCCACAAGTGGCAATTCCTTGGCATAGACTTGAAAAGCAAGTGTCATTTAGAGCTTCATAGTCTATCCAGATCATTGCCTGTGCCTAAATAATTGTCTTGTGGAAAGCCCTTGTGCATAAAATTGTTTTGGTAAGAATTTAAGAGATACCTGGCATAGTTTTTATTGCAAAATAAATCCTCAATTTTATTGTAAAATATACCTCAACTCACTGTAGGACTAAGTATATCCTCCCCTACTAAGGCCAGTCAGTACAGTCCAATTAGGATCCACAGACTGGCAAGAGTCAAGGTAAACCCCAAACCCCCACTATAGTTGTTGAGGAACCTGCATGAAGGTCATGATGCACATCTAATACATATATGCGAGGGGCCTAAGTTCAGCCTTTATGTGCTCTTTAGTTAGTGGTTCAATCTCTGGGAGCCCACAAGGGTTAGTTGACTCTGATGGTCTTTGTGTGGAGTCCCTATCACTTCTGGGTTTCTCAAACCTTCCCCCAACTCCTTCACAAGACTTCATGAGCCCTGACTAATGATTACCTGAGGGTCTCTGTATTCATTTCAGTCAGCTATCAGGTAGAGTCTCTCAAAGGACAGTTATGCTAGCCTCCTGTCTTCAAGCAAAGACAAGTATCATTACTAGTATCAGGGATTGGTTCTTGTCCATGGGATGGATCTCAATTTGGTCCAGTCATTGGTTGACCATTCCTTCAGTCTCTGTGAGACCTTTGTCCCTTCACTTCTTGAAGACAACACAAATTTTGAGTCAAAGGTTTTATCGATGGGCTGGCTAGTGTTTTTCCCTTGACTGGGAGTTCTGCCTTGCTGCAGGAGATGGCCACTTCAGGATCCATATCACCCTCTGCTATGAATCTTAACTAGAGTTGCCCTTGTAGAAAGACTCCCTCAAGCTCTACCATACCACAAGGATGCTTGCTCCACTATATGCATAGCAGCTTTATTCATAATAGCCAGAAACTAGAAACAACCCAGATACCTCTCAACCAATGAATGGACAAAGAAAATGTGATTCATGTACACAATGGAATCCTACTTAGCCATTAAACATAAGGCCATCATGAAATTTACAGGCAAATAGATGAAACTAGAAAATATCTTTTTGAGTGAGGTAACCCAAACCCCAAATAAAATGCATTGTATGTACTCACTAATAAGTGGATATTAGCCATAAAGTACAGAGTACACTGTGGTATAATCCACAAACCCAACGAAGCTTAATAAGAAGGAGCCGAAGGAAGGATGCATTAATCTCACTCTGATGAGGAAATAAAACTATCATTAGAAAGGGATGGAGGGAGGGAACTGGGAAAGAAAGGCTATAGGGAGGGCAATTGGGGATCAGATCTATATAGGTAGAGCTAAGAAGAGAAGTCCAGGGGAGTGAAGAGAAGTCAGAGGGAGAAGGGAAGAGAGGGGAGCATCTCTGGGATGTACCAGGCATATGAGTTTTAAGAGTAGTAAAGCGTGAGGACATAAGGATGGAAGGATGGAAGGAAGAAGGAAGAAAGAAAGAAAAATAATGAATAAAGAAGCAGGGAAGAAGAAAAAAAAAAAGAGTCTACAGTCTCTCAGATTGATTACCATCTCCTGTTTACAATGCTTCCCTGAACCCACATACTCTACAATGTGATTTGCAGCTTCTCATATATAGAGTTGGGTTTAATCACATCACACTCTATATCTGCATTGGCATTTTATTTGTGTTTATCAATTAAATTGAGGCATAAATGACATTTTGACTGCCGCATCTGAGGCTGCAAGCATAGTATCAGTCACCACTCTTTAAGCCATTACATACTAAGGCACAACTCAGTAGCTCTCAGCAATTAGCATTTTTCTACTGCCTCAAATCTATGGATTAACTGAATGATTCTGCTGATCTGCGCTATGCATGGCTGCTCTTGGCAGGACCTGTTTATCACCCTCCAGGCAAGCCTGTGCCTTTTCACACTGTGATAGCAGGTTTTCCAGAGAGCTAGTGGGAGTGTGACAGGCCTCTTCATCCTTAGACTAGCAAAATGTCACCGTTAGTCATTCTGATTTCCAATACAATTCAAAAGGCCAATCTAGATTGCCGGGGCAAGAAATACTCTGTTTCTTGATTGAAGGAGCTTCAGATTCATATTTTAAAGCATGTAGTCAAGTATGAATAAGTTCTTTGCAGTGTTTTAATAAACCTCACACAAGGGACTGCAAGTGATTTGGCTTATGCTCTAAACACTCTCTCTCTCCTCTCTCTCTCTCTCTCTCTCTCTCTCTCTCTCTCTCTCTCTCTCTCTCCTTAGAAAACAAACTAATTTGGAAATGATATGAGAGATGCAGCCCCCATATTAGTTGGTCCAAATTCAAGCCATTTCTGACAAGATGTCCTTGTATTCATGAAAAATTAAGAAAAACTTTTGTATAATAATTGTGACCAATTTTGTGATTAATCAGCAAAAGATAGTGATGGTCCAAACTAGGCACCGAAAGTATCTTAGGCTTCCTATTGCTGTGATGAAATGACATGACGGAAAGCAACTTGGGGAGAAAAGGGGCTTACTTCACTCACCATTTCAAATAACAGTTCCATTATCAAAAAAAAAAAAAAAAAGTCAGAACAGAAATTCCAGCAGGGCAGAAAATCAAATGTGGAGACAAGAATTAATACAGAGACCATGGAGGGGTATTGTTTACTGCGTTGCTCAACATGGCTTGTTTAGCCTGCTTTCTTATAGAACTCAAGACCACCAGCCCAAGGATGGCACAAGCCTATAGACTGTCCGCCATTGATCACTAAGGAAGAAAATACCTTGCAAGTTTGCCTACAGCCTGATCTTATAGAGGAGTTTTCTTTCTTTATTAATTAATTAATTTATTAATTTATTTATTCACTTTACATCTCAGCATATCCTCCTCTTCTACTGAGGCCCAACCAGGCAGTCCAGGTAAGGGAAGGAGATTAAATGACAGGAAACAGAATCAGAGACAAACCCCACTCTAATTGATAGGAGACCTATATGAAGATCAAGTTGCACATCTGCTACAAATATGTAGGGGTGTTAGGCACAGCCCATTCATGCTCTTTGTTTGGTGGTTCAGTCTCTGTGAGGACCCCACATGCTCAGCTTAGTTGACTCTGTAGATGTCCTTGACCCCTCTGGCTGGCTTAATCCTTCCCCCCACTCTTCCACAGGACTTCCCAAGCTATGCCTGCCTGATGTTTGGCTGTGGGTCTCTGCATCTGTTTCCAAGAGAGACCTGATGAAACCTCTCAGGACACAGTTACGCTAGGCTCCTGTGTGCAAGCATAGCAGAGTATAATTAATAGTTTCAGGGGTTGGCTCTCTTCCATGGGATGGAAAAGTACAGGATAATCATGCTACAGTCCACACACCTAAAGAAACTAAGTAATAAAGAGACCCAAGTGAGGATGTGTGAATCTCATTCAAGAGTGGAAATAGAACAGATATAGAAGGTAGATGGAAGGAAGGAACTGGGCAGAAGAGGGGATGAGGAGTGGTATGGGGATGAGGATCAGGTATGAAGAGAGGGAGGCTGGAAAATCCTGGAGTAAGAATAAAAATTGAGGGCATCTCTGGGACTAGCCAGATTCCTGGGAAGAGGAAGGCTCTTGGAAGACTATTGGAGTGATCCTAGCTGAGACTCCCAGCAGATGGGGTTATCGACACTGAAGTGGCCATCTCCAGTACCTGGCAGGCCTTCCAGTGGAGGGAGAGGGACATCAAGTCACCCACAAAACGTTTGACCCAAGATTTGTTCCACCTACAAAGATTTGTGATAAGCAAAGATTTGAGGACATGGCCAAGAGATGACTGGCCCAACTTGAGACAGACCCCAGGTGGAGATGTTTCCTTAATTGTGATTCTCTCTGCTCAGATGATTTTACCTTGTGTCAAATTGATACACAAATATCCATTACAGAACATAGTATTAATCTCATGAACACAGTCTCTCATGGATCAAGCAGTATCTCAAGGCTGAGATATCTATTGACTTTCCTGAAGTGAGCCATCAGAAAATGTGACCACACTTAGGGGTAGCAACCTATGTTCCAACAAGCCAGGATAGGCCATGTGTCCTTGGTAAGTCAATTAAAAGAACCAAATTGAGAATGGAAGGCAGAATAAGGAGATTCTTCAAAAGTGTGATAAAGCTAATACCCGGCCTCCAGCTTATCTTTGATCCTGAGATGAAGGTAAGGTTAAATCAAAGACAAGGGGTATGCACAACTAAGTAGTTTAGACAAGGTGTGGTCCTCACAATCATTAACCCATTCTTGTCTGGACTTCATTCTCATCTGTTGGGAGCATGAAGATCCTCAAGCCCACAGATCACAAGAGAAACCAGAAATGTTAAGCACATAGGACTGTCCTTTTAAAAGGAAAGACATATGCCCTGTTTTTCCATTCCCAAAGCTGGGAATCAGGATTGATTAATAATCTGGTGATCTGTGTCATCTGTTGGGCCAGGGCATATTAAGCTTCTACAACGTGGAATGGAGAACGGTTAATAGTCTAAATGACCCTAACACTATCCGTATGTCCAAGAGATCCTCCTACATCAGCCAACAATACACATTGTTTATTGCCCAAATGACCTCTGTGCTATCTGTATGATGATGTAAGATTCTCCCCTAAGCCCTTAAGATAATATATGTATCCCTATTTCTAGAGCCCATCTTCTTGAAGGAAGTGGCACACACATTGAGATGAGTTTTTATGTAATTATGTCACCTTGTATGCTCAGGATGGTATTACACCAGAAAACTTTTTCTCAAATTGTACTGTGTTTAAATATACTGGCAGTAAACTGCACAGTGTCAAACTCTCTAGAAGTCTAATCCAACCTGAAGTCAGAAGAAACTGAGTTTCCATTCTTCCCTCTTCACACTTTATTTCCCTGTTGACTGTGATGGATGCAAGAACCCCATCGCTCATCCTATAGGTGGTCTGACAACTTCAAAATCTCTAAGCTAGTATAGCCTATGTCTTGTGCTTTCTCTGCTTTCATTATTATTAGATTTCCTGGCAATTGCTGCTTCTTTTGGGTTCACTGTTTTAATAATATGATAGTCAAATTGAGAGAATCAGATCTCACTTAGGAATGTCTTCATTTCTGTCAGGGCAGTTAGAATAATGTTTTGTACACTGTAAAGCCTTCTTTATTTCACTTATTCAATGATTCATGAACACATAATTTTAATTGTGGAATCCATACATAAGTATGCTGCTTTGAAGATTCCAAGCACATAAAATCTTCGAAGATAGGTAATACCTACAAGAAATTATTTCAAAAGACTTCCAGAATAGAGGGAGAAAGCAAAGTTCACAGGCATCCGTGTCTCTGGCTGTCAGTGCTGGAGTAGATCTTGGGAATCTTTTGGTATTTTATGAAGTGAACCTGACTTAGAGAGATGTGGTCAATGACATTTTTCTTATGGTCCAAAAGCAAAGAGTTTAAGGACAGAATTAAGAAAAAAAAAAAAAAAAAAAAAAAAAAAAAAAAAAAAACTCTGAATCTTATAAATCTGCACACTCTGTTAGAATGTGTGAGTACCAGTACTTAATGACCTTTAACACATGCTCAAGGTGATTCTTGCACTCAGGGAAATCAAAAGGCCACCACATTAAATAAATAAACTTGTAGCTGAGGACATGAATATTCAGTAAAATTGAGTTCAAGTTTTTTTCCTATTTAATGTGTGTGTGTATGTGTATGTATATGCATATGTATATATACACATTTGTGTATATGTATATATAAATATACACATATGTTAAGCAGGCAGAAATTTAAAGTGCCATTCAGAAGGAGAGATTTGACTTAAATTAAGAAAAAAGAAAAAAGAAAAGAAAAAAAAAAAAACTAAGATATTGTTAGTAACAAATCAAGTCCAGCCACCTCTGTAAATGGTGGAAACACAGGAAACTGAGAGAAGAGTTTCACTGATCAAATCCCGGCCCTGCCACTTTCCATCTCGGTAGCCTGAAAAAACCCACTGGAATCTTTCTGTTATATATTTGCTTTCCTGTGTGAGACAGGGCTCTTAGTAAGATCCTTAATTCACAGACAGCTTCAGGAATAAAATGAGGTTAATATATGAAAAGGGTTTGGTGCATATGCTAATTTATGTAAAGCAGCTGGCCCTTGGCAAATAAATGCAAAGAAAGGGTTAGGTGTGTCTTGTCTTTAAGTTCCCCCCAGCTTTATTCCTTCCCCTTACACATCCTCCCTGCTACTTTGTGGATAGAGCAAAGTATTTTTTTAGACAGGCCTGTGAAACAGAGGCTCTGATCTCCCCAGGAGGGCTACAAAGAAAAGAGCACTACCCCCCCACCCTGCTTCACTTTCCTCTTGGCCCAGCGTGATGCTGAAGAGGAACATTCTATTTATCCTTAGGATGATACAAATCTATCAGGCTCATGTTTCATTTCTATATCTTAGAAGCAGCAAGTAATTCCTTTCCCTCTTCAGCACCCCACCTCTTAGTCTTTCAAAACTACATGTACTAAAAATGAGGATTTACTAAGAATGTGAGTATTATGGGGCATTCTCTTCCTCTAAGAATAATTTTGGATCTGTGGATGGGCTGTAAGATATTAGAGTGTTCCTTCCTTTCCTCCTTCATGTTTCCCAGGTTTAGCTGCATACAACAGAATACATCACCTGGCTCTACATTTCAGGCTAATTTGGGCTAATTATGTTCTTTTAATTTGAAAATCTTTTTACTTCTAATAATAGGTTTGTAAATAAGGCTTTGAAAATTTGAATTTCATCACAAATTCATTCCTCTCAAATATTCTGAAATTCTACTTAAAAAAATTTCAACAATAATACACTTTGGATATTTAAATCAAAAAATTAGATGTATTTTAAAAACAAATCAGTAATTACTATAAGTTTTAGTAGGAAAGCTAAAGTTCAAAAGACTGACAATGTGAAATATTAATAAAACATATAGAGAAGAAGCTGGAGAGACAGCCCAGTAATTAAGAGCACTTGATATTCCCTCATAAGACCTGACTTCTGTTCTCAACATGATTGCTCACAAGCACCCACACTTCCATTGCTAGGGCATCTTCCTGATATCCTCATGCACCAGGCTTGCACATGGTTTACATACAAACAGGCAGGCATTGCACTCACACCCATGAAATTACATATTTTTAAAAGTAAAAAAAAAAAAAAAAAAATGGAAGTCTCATCCATTAGTGATAAAAAAAAACAAAACAAAAATAGAAATAATCACTTTTGAATGCATTTACAGAGTTTCTTAAAAAGTCAAATATGTACATTTTTATTTTATGACATAACTCAGCTCTTCAAAACACCATACAGTTAACAATACCAACTGTGTCTAGAGGGAGATGTGCCGCCTATACGTGGTAATAACAGTTTATTTATGGTGGCTCCAAATTGGAAATAATCGAGATGTACTCCAACGTAGTTAAATAGACCAGTAAATCAGAGTATAAAAAAGTTGTACCCCTTTTCGCCAAGATGGCGCCGAAAGCGAAGAAGGAAGCTCCTGCCCCCCCCCCCCCCCCCCCAAAGCCGAAGCCAAGGCAAAGGCCTTGAAAGCTAAGAAGGCAGTGCTGAAAGGAGTCCACAGCCACAAAAAGAAGAAGATCCGAACGTCACCCACCAGTGTCCCAAGACACTGCGGCTCCGGAGGCAGCCAAAATATCCTCGGAAAAGTGCGCCCAGGAGAAACAAGCTTGACCACTATGCCATCATCAAATTCCCACTGACCACTGAGTCAGCCATGAAGAAAATAGAGGACAACAACACGCTTGTGTTCATCGTGGATGTCAAGGCCAACAAGCACCAGATCAAACAGGCCGTGAAGAAACTCTATGACATTGATGTGGCCAAAGTCAATACCCTGATAAGGCCTGATGGAGAGAAGAAGGCGTATGTTCGCTTGGCTCCCGATTATGATGCTCTGGATGTTGCCAACAAGATTGGGATCATCTAAACTGAGTCCAGATGACTAATTCTAAGTATACACTTTTTTTTCACCATAAAAAAAAAAAAAAAAAAAAAAAAAAAAAAGTTGTACTAACAATAAAAAACTCTAGGTATTGTCACATGAAATGACATGAACAAACCTTTGAATATTATACTAAGGGACAAACCTGAACACAAAAATCTTTCTATGGTAAGAATCCATTTTTATAGATTAGAAAAGTATTTAAAAATTGACTAAGGAGGGCTGGAGAGATGGCTCAGTGGTTAAGAGCACTTACTGCTCTTCCAGAGGTCCCGAGTTCAAATCCCAGCAACCACATGGTGGCTTACGATCATCTGTAATGGGATACAATGCCCTCTTCTGGTGTGCCTGAAGATAAAGACAGTGTTCTCGCATATATAAAATAAATAAAACTTAAAAAAAATTGACTAAGGAAAAAAAACTGAGTAAACTCTTTTTAGCACAATGGCTTTTTGTTTGTTTGTTTGTTTCCTTCTTGGAGCAGTAGGGACATAATTATATTTGTAAAAGAACAAAAAAACAAAACAAAAAAAACATAAAAAGTATACATTGAAAACTGGTTAACTTGTTGTATGTAAATTGAACATCCATGAACTGACTTCACAATGTGGTTAAATTATCTTAACTGTAAAAAATGACATAGATTCTAAGTTATCTCTCCAATAAAATATATATTTCCTATACATAGATCTATTTATGACAATCAAAATCATAACTTTTAGCTTAATACAAATGTAGACAGCTTCTATTACCTCCTCTAACTATAGCATATTATAGTCTCCACAAAGAAGGAAGAACATATCTTCATTATTTTATATTTTAAAATATTTAAAATTCATCCAACTTGTCCTCTGGTAAAAGTTTGAGAACTTTGCAGTGGCTGTAATACTTTTCTTTGGAGAATTTGAAATAACTATACTTAATTACATTTTAACAAGAAAATTTCCTTGATTTTATTTTCTATTAAATTCAAATACTATCATATACTGACGATTGCTTACATTATATTGCCCTCCTGCCTGAGAGCAAATGTCAGTTAGGTAAACAGCCTGAGTTAAGGAATACTTTATTGCTCTCCTGCCTGAGAGAAAATATTAACCAGATAAGTGGTAATGGGCTAAGGAATTCTTGTGGGCGTAGAGAACTTTGCAATTACAGGATGACCCTCCCGCCTGCTTGTCTTTATAAGGGCGGCCTGAACAATAAACTTTAAGCACTTGATCAGAAATTCAGACTAATCTTCTTAGTGTCTCTTGTCTTATCATTCTTTTACCCACTTCCCTAGGGTTCCATTGAATTTCCCTGCAGGCTGGGGCAATATTGCTAACATATTATGTGTTTTGTGAAAAAAATGCAAAATATTTTTAGTAACAAGATGAAATTAACAGAGCAGGAGAGAAAAAAGGAAGATTTCCAAAACCTGAAAAACATTTTTTAATATTTGTAGTCTCTTGGAATATCTGGGATAAATCAAAAATTCTACATATTAAGACAGCAAGAATACTGAGTCAGAGTGTCTTCCCGTGTCTTCCCTCACATCCATAGATGCGCACCTTTAGGAAGCCACGTTTTCTGAACTTTAGGCAGATCAACTCATTTCAAGTTATAAGTAAATACTCAACCATGTGCCATTAGATGTGAATATCAGAGATTTTATTTTATCCACACCAGTACTCTTTGAGAAAGTTTTGTTTTACTTTCATTTGTTGTTTTCTTGTTTTGCTTCCAGATACTTTTCTTTTTCTTCTCTTCTTTTTTTCATGTTTCACGTTTTGTTTTATTGTTCATTTGTTTCCCCACCATAATTCTTTTTTAAATTATTTGAGAATTCCATACAGTGTACCCCAATCACACTCACTTCCCATTCCTCCCAGGTCCACAGTGTCACCCTTGTGACCTTTCCTCTCAGGAAAGAAAAGAAAAGAAAAGAAAAAAGGAAAGGAAAGGAAAGGAAAGGAAAGGAAAGGAAAGGAAAGGAAAGGAAAGGAAAGGAAAGGAAAGGAAAGGAAAAAGGAAAGGAAAGGAAAGGAAAGGAAAAGGAAAAGGAAAAGGAAAGGAAAGGAAAGGAAAGCCACCAAGTCCAATTTATGTTGCCCATATATGCATTGGAGCATGGTGGTCAACCTTCCGGTTGTCAACCATTAAGGAAAACAGTCTCTCCCACCAACCTGGCAGAAGCTACCAACTGTGAAGGGTTCATTTTAGTATCTTTATCACTATTGAAATAAAGGACTTTACTCAATAGCTTCCTGTGTAGACTGTTCCCTTTATGGGCTGGCTGTCACAGTAGCCTTCAGTGTCTCTCATTCTCAATTTGGAGTCTGCAGTCATGGATATGGCCGCACGGATTTCGGATTCCGTTTATCAGCCTGACCTTCAAGGAAGTCTTTTGAGGAGGCCTAATCCAGAAAATGAACCATTCCTCATCTCGGATATCTTGCTGTTGCTCAGAATTAGAGTGATTGTGGGACTGGAGCATGAGTCTCCGGATAAAGACTGTTCTACAACTCCTTGCCCTCTGCTCTGGCCGACTAGCCTGTGCCCCTGCATGCACTATTTTTGCTACTCTCTGCTGCACGCACTGCTCCATTCTGCCATCCTTTTTTTTTTTTTTTTTTTTTTCCAATTCAATGATCACTTTTCAAAAGAATCTTCCCATAAATCCTGTGATTTTTTTTTTTTTTTTTGGTTTTTTCGAGACAGGGTTTCTCTATATAGCCTTGGCTGTCCTGGAACTCACTTGGTAGACCAGGCTGGCCTCGAACTCAGAAATCCGCCTGTCTCTGCCTCCCAAGTGCTGGGATTAAAGGCGTGCGCCACCACCGCCCGGCTAATCCTGTGATTTTTTAAATTTATTCCAGAGATAGTCTGTTCTTAAGAGAAGCCCTGCAGGCATCCTGCAGGCATCCTGCAGGCATCCTGCAGGCATCCTGCAGGCATCCTGCAGGCATCCTGCAGGCATCCTGCAGGCATCCTGCAGGCATCCTGCAGGCATCCTGCAGGCATCCTGCAGGCATCCTGCAGGCATCCTGCAGGCATCCTGCAGGCATCCTGCAGGCATCCTGCAGGCATCACTGCATCAGGATGAGCATGAGAACAATCCATGGAAGACAAGAACGAAAGCAAG
Source organism: Arvicanthis niloticus (assembly GCF_011762505.2). Lineage (NCBI taxonomy): Eukaryota > Metazoa > Chordata > Mammalia > Rodentia > Muridae > Arvicanthis > Arvicanthis niloticus. Next base: position 158,122,546 of record NC_047658.1, read on the forward strand.
TTCAACATGATGGAATTATCCAGTTCAGACTACTGGAGTCTGACAGCAGTTTATTTTAGAAGTATTTAAGCACAGTATAATTTTTGAAAAAAATTCCCTGTTATATCAATTATCCTATGCACACAATAAAGCTTAAGACATGACTATATCAAGCTCTTTCTGTAAAGTACATGTGATATCTACCATGAAAGTGGGTTCTATTGCTTAAATGCCTAACATCTGATATGTTTTCTGACCACTGTCGGGTTAGCAAGCTCTATAGTATATGTGACATCTCCCCTGTTGACTGATTGGGTTCTATTGACTGACAAACAAAACTAAAGATAAAAGTCTAGGGAGGGAGAGTCTGGGATAAACATTCAGGGAATCTGGGTAGATCTGGCTGTACAGATCGCAAAGGTCACCAGGTAATTGCTAATATCCACTCACAGCCTTACAGGTAGAAAACAGGTATTCATTTTCTCCACTGATGAGACAAATCTTTGTGATTAGCCTTCCTGGTCTCTCTAGTGCTGTGACCTCTCATGGCCCCCTACAGGATCACATTGAACTGAAGCACGTTAAGTAAACAAAAATGAAATTCAAAATATACAAGATGGTAATACATCTGAACTCTGATAGAGAGTTTAGTACTTGGATATAAAATAGAAAGTTTATGATTTAGCTCTCAGCAGGAAATAAAACCTGAATATGTTATTTTCAAGATTTAAGTGGACCTACTTGGAAAAATACTGATATTTACATTACACTAGTCTCTCTGTTAATTTTCAAAGGTCAGTTTAAACACTATGCAAGTGACAAGACAAGAAATATGATCATACCTTAATGTTAATCTCAACAGGGATTAACCTACACCTTATAGTAATAGAAATATTTACTAGTTATTAAACCATTCTCTGTAACCTAGAAAGAAGGTTCCTTGGCTAAGATTATTTGCAAATGCATGAAGAACAAATCTGAGTTTGTACCCTATTACCTACATAACAAGTTGGCCATGGCAAAGTGTGCTTCTGGAGGTCCCTTGTTATTGTGAGATAAAGACAGGGTGATATTATTTATTTATTTTGTTTGTGTGTTTGTTTGCCTGCCAGGAGTCGCATGCTATACTCATATCCTCCTCTGGCCTCCACATTACAAAGGCATGTACATTTGCACATGTATATACTCCTAAACACCCACATTCATACACAGATACAAATTTTCTAACATGCGATTAAGATTTTAAACTTCTATATTATTTAGTACACCTGGTTTTATATTGCATCCACTTGGACTTGAGTTTTGCACAGGGTTATTTGCATTCTTCGATATGCAGATATCCAGTTAGACCAGCACCATCTATTGAAGATGCTTTGTTTTTCCATTGTATGATATTGGCTTCTTTGTCAAAAATTAAGTGTTCATGGGTGTGTAGGTTTATTTCAAGATCTTCAATTCAATTACCTTGTTCAACCTGTCTGTTTCTATAGTAATACCATGCAGGTTTATTGCTATTGCTCTGTAGTGTAGCTTGAGGTCAAGTATGGTGATACCTCCAAGAAGTTCTTTTATTGCTCAGGATTGTTTTAGCTATCCTGAGTTTTTTGTGTTTCCATATGAAGTTGAGAATTGATATTTCAAGGTCTGTAAAGAATTGTGTTGGAATTTTTATAGAAATTGTACTGAATCTGTAGATTGCTTTTGGTAAGATGGCTTATTTCACTATGTCAGTTCTACTGAACCATGAGCATGAGAGATCTTTCCATCTTCTGATATCTTCTTTAGTTTCTTTCTTCAGAAACTTAAAGTTCTTGTCTTACAGGTCTTTCACTTGTTGGTTCAAGTAACACCAAGATATTTTATATGATTTGTAGTATTGTAAAGCATGTTGTTTCCCTAAGTACTTTCTAAGCCCATTTATCATTTGTTCAAAGGAGGGCTACTGATATTTTTAGTTAATTTTATACCCAGTCAATTTGCTAAACGTGTTTATCAGCTCTAGGAGTTCTCTGGTAGAATTTTTGGGGTTGCTGATATATACGATCATATCATCTAAAAGTAATGATACTTTGACTTTTTCATTTCTGATTTGTTATTTCATTTAGCTCCTTTTGTTGTCTTACTGGCCTAGCTAGAACATCAAGTACTATAGTGAATAGATGAGGAAAGAATGGGTAGCTTTTCTTGTTCTTGACTTTAGTGAGATTGCTTTGAAGTTTCTCTCTATTTAATTTAATGTTGCAACAGGGTGCTCCAACATAATATTAGATCAGGTGTGGGCAGGCAGGCACGAGAGGGCTGGCTGTGAGAATGGAGATCAGTGTGGGGCTTTGCTGGGATTAGTTGGCGGCCTGAGACTGAAGGTGAGCCTAGCTGAGATTCCTGCGAGAAGGGTATATAGAGACTGAAGTGGCTCATTGGAGCCAGGCAGGAGGGAGAGAGACATCAATCCACCCACAAAACCTTCAACCCAAAATTTGTCTTGCCTACAAGATGGACAAGGATAAAAGTGAAGTGGAGATTGAAGAACAGCCAACCCATGAGTGCTCCAACTTGAGAACCATCCCATGGGAGAGAGAGTCAACCCTGACACTATTAATGATACACTGCTATGCTTGGAGACAGGAACCTAGCATAACTGTCTCTTAAGAGATTTCACGAAGCAACAGATGAAGTCAGATGCAGAGACCCACATCCAAACACTAGATGGAGCTTGGAGGGTCTTGTGGGAGGAGAAAAGTGGGGAATAGGATTGTGGAAGCCAGAAGGGTCGAAGACACAAGAAGACTTACAGAGTCAATTAACCTGGGTCCATGGGGGCTTTTATAGCCACTTGGCCACCAACCGAGGAGCATGCAGTGTCTGAACTTAGCCCCCCATACACATTTGTAGCAAATGTCTTGCTTTTCATGTGGGTCCCCTAACAAGTAGAGCAGGGGCTGTCTCGGGTCCCTCTTCCTAGCCATTAGTTTCCCACCCTCACAGGAACTACTTTGTTGGGTCTCAGTCAGAGAGGATGTGCCTAGTCCTACTGGGATTAGATGTCCCAGAGTGGTTGCCCAAGAGGGATTTCCCCTTCTCTGAAGAGAAGGGGAGGTGGCAATAGGCAGAGGGATTTGTAAGGGTGGAACTGCCAGGAAAAAGGGTAGCAGGGGCTGTGATCAAGATGTAAAGTAAGTAAAAATATTTAAAAAAATTTTTTTTTAAACTTAAAACATATTTTATTAACTCTACTCATAAAATAGGAAGAAAATAAAAAATGGAAATGGAGGTGAGGTACGATATGAATTAGAGTAAATACACCCTACTATGAGAGCGTATTTATAGTCCAAAGCAATCCTACATGACATATTCATTCTAAACCAAAGAACTGTTATTGTTTTTGTTGTTTTTTTTTAGGCTTTGTTTTTTAGGTTTTGTTGTTGTTATTGTTGTTTGTTGTTTTGGTTTGGATTTGGTTTCGTTTTGGTTTTGGTTTGTTTTTCAAGACAAGTTTTTTTCTGTGTAGTTCTGGCTGTCCTGGAAATTTCACTGTAGACAAGGCTGACCTCAAACTCACAGACATATGCCTGCCTCTGCCTTCTGAGGGCTGAGATTAAGGGCTTATGCTATTTAGTAAATATATTTTAAAAATATAAATGTATTTCTTTGGGGAACTTTGAAATTGCCAATGACCTCACTCCATTTTGCTGTAAATGCTTTGATTTATATAATTAGTGTTTTCCTTTTTTAAAAAATATGAGACTTCATAGAGTTTATTATTTTAGAATTTCTTACAAATTAATTAAATGGCAGCCTATTGCTGAATGTAATGAATTCCCAAAGGTACCATTGTTTTTCTTCATTCATTTAAGTTGCTATAAAAGTTATTGAATTAGTTGTCTAGCCTAAGGCAATCCTTGCAGGCAAGAGTAGACAGCAAGTCTCTGGACAGGCTCAGAAGGAAATTATCACAGTAAATCTGGCAGCGTATTTCCAGAAAAAGGGAACATGACAAGAGTGTGTTCACCCTACCCTAGATCATACCTGAATATCTCTCACATATCTAGAATATTTATTTTAAGATATTCTTGAAAAGACAGAGATAAGGTATGCTGTTCTTAGATTTAAGTGATAGGTGTTTGGAATGTGTCTAGATGATCTTAACTGTTGAAAGAAATGAAAAATGCTTCACATGCAGAGGAATAGGTTATTAGACTAGGTTGACAGAAATCTAACATGCTCAGCTGTGGTCTAGTTTTATCTCTTGAGTAACTAACATATGAATGGTAAATAGAGATAGGTTAAAATTATGAATAATAATAATAATAATAATAATAATAATAATAATAATAATAATATCACAGTGAAGATGGAGGTACTAAAGAGTACAGCCCAGACAAGGGATGAATAGAGAGTATAGAGAATTTGGTCTTATATACCCTTATTCTTATAGCATGAATATTCTAAAATGAAAACCAAAAATTCTCAAATATATATACATAACAAAATTATAATTTACAAAGACAAACATGGAGATCAGTAGTTTGTAACAGGATTAGTCAGACCAAACAGAACTCTGAAAAATCCTGCTTTTCTTTTGACTCCTTATGAGAGAAAAGTTTGTAATCAAGTCAGAGTTAATGTTTGCCATGTTCTTTTGTTCTGTTTTGTTTTGTTGTTTTTTGTTTGTGTTAGTTTTGGTCTTGTTTTTCTCTGTAATTAATAAAATAAATGTTAAAATGTTTTGCCTTTCCAGGCTATCTGTGATACTATGTTTTTTCTGTTTTAATGAAAATATATTTTCACCTTGAAGATGATAAAAAATTAGCAGATTATCAAATCCACTTCGCAAATATCAGTGTCCTAACCAATAGTTAAGCCATTTAACAATTGGGAGTTAAAATAACAAATGTTATTTAAAGTAATGAAAGCAGTAGAAATAAGTAGTCGTTTGATTTTAGCAGGAAGAATTTAAAGACACCTAGGCTCTCAAAAAGCTCTCTTAAATCTGTGTTGAAAATAAATTATGATTGTGAGAGTTGAAAAACAGACAACTACAATCTAAGTCTAGGCCATGTGTGATTATGGAGATTTGACTTATGTAGAATAAAGTAATTGTTTGATGCGATCAATTAATGCCATAACATAGCAATTAGAAAGTAATTATAATCAAATCTAACAATAGTCTTTGTAGAAAAACAGCAGATGAAGGAAACAGAATCCATAATTCACTAATGAAAATTTTACTTGATGAATAATTAATTAAAAATATGAAAAATGGTAGGATTTTAGGAAATTTCTACACTGGTACCCCACACAGCAGGAAGAAGGGTGATTTCTACATTGAGTAGATATTTTTCTCTCCTTGATGAAAAGTGAAAAATGGGTAAACAGAGAAATTAAAATCACATCTATCATTTCTTTAATAGTTTTAGCATGCTGCTTTGAATGAGCCTGAATTGGAGGGTTTCATAGACATCCAGAAATGGGAAACTAAAGCAACATATCAACGAATGAAGGACAGGAGATGACAGGAGGATAGATAACAGGTAAATAAATAGATGCATTAATATATGGCTCAGTGGGCACATAGAGACCTAAGATTTTAGAAGTAAACACTTTTCACCATGTTCCTTAGTTTGATTTCTATAGCTGTGATGAAAAAACCATGACTAAAAGCAACTTGAGGAGGAAATGGTTTTCTTCAGTTTACAGTTTATAAGCTATCATGAAATGAAGTCAGAACAGGAACTCAAGACAAAAACCTGGAGTCATGGAATGGCTATGATCAATAAAACAAATGACAGCTCATGCTAGTGAGAATGTGGAACAAGAGGAACACTCACCCATTGCTGGTGGGACTGCAAGCCTGTTCAGCCATGTGAAGATCAATGTGATGGTTCTTTACAAAAACAGAAATAAATCTACTACAAGAATGAGCTTTACCACACTTGAACATACACTTACAGCATGCTCTGTCCTATTGCAGAGACAACTGGTCAATATTTTTTACTGCTGAACCATCCATTCATAATGACCTGAAAAGCTGAAGACAACCTAGATGTCCCTCAACAGATGAATGGATAAAAAAATGTAATACATTTATACAATGAAATATTACAAATGTATTAAAAAATTAAATCATGAAATGTGTAGGTAAATGGATATAACTAGAAAAGGTCAACCTTAATTAGATAACCAATAAAGACAAAAATATTATTATTTGTGTATATGTGAATATTAGTTGGAAATTCAATGATAACCAAGCAAACAATCAATAAACCCTCAGAGTTTAGATATAGAGTAATGAACTGGGGAACTAGGTGATCATGAATCTCCTTGGGTTTTCATTCATTCATTCATTCATTCATTCATTTATCCATCCATTCATTTTAAAAAATAAAACAAAATAAAATATAATAAGATTAAAAAAAAACCTATTATATCAAAGCCGAACAAGACAAACCAACAAGAGGAAAAGAGCCCAAGCAAAGACAAACGAATCAGAAACTCATTCGTTCTATACTCATGTATGCCTTCTGGCTGGCTCCTCCAGCTAAAGTTCAGCTACCATTTTATATCACCCAGCATCACTTGCCCAAAGGTGGCAGTATCCATAGTGGACTTGACTCTCTTACATCAATCCTAAATCAAGAAAATAACACACATAATTGCTTAAAGACCAACAAAATGAAGATATTTTCTCAATTAAGGTTTTCTCTGAGATATGTTTAGCTTTGTGACAAGCTGACTGAAGCCAACCCACACATCATGTACTCTACCACTTCATATACATAAATCCTCCCAAAGAATGTGACACAAGAGGTGATGTGGTCCCCGTGTCAGAGAGGGCAAATAGAGGCTCACAGAGCATAGGTATTGGGATAGACCTCGGATGCAAAAAGTGGTACCGTTAATATTTTAATCATAGTTCTCTGATATTTTTTCACTAGCATCTGGTTCTTTCCTTGCACAATTGTTATCATATAACTGTGAAAAGTTCTATACTCTGTGAGGTCAGCATAGAGGACTGCCTATACTTTAAAGTATTCCACATGGCTTCAATGCAGAGACAAACTGATGGCTCCCTGGCCCATTGTATCTTGGTAGATGAAGCCATGGAGAACAGGAAGATGGTGAGGTGTGTCAACATTCTATCTTACGAAGGAAGTATCATGGTGGAGTAGGTTATAGAGAGGCAAAATGAATTATCAAAAAAGGTGTCTCTGCCTTAATCCCTTGAATCAGCTTTATCACCACACAGAAGTATAGCTGCCATTCACTCCAGACATTAAACATCTGACCCTGGCTTTGAATTATGATAAAAACATAAACAGTACTAATAACTTTCTTCATCAGAGATACATATGCTCACCAGTGTTGCTGATCTAAAATTCTCATAGGGTTGTTTATGACCCTTTAATATTTTATACGTCCTCTTTTTGTTTATATATATATATATATATATATATATATATATATATATATATAATTCACAACAAGTACCAAATCAATGATTTTTAGGCCTAGGTTTTTTTATTTTTATATGATCTCATAATAATGACCTGATCATTCAACCTTAACATTCATGCAAAAAGAGTAGCAGGCATTTAAATCTCTTCTTTATTAAAGATCCAAAACAGCACCATATAACACATGAAAAGAAGCATCAGCGAGGAAGCATTCATAGCACAAGAAATCAAAGAATGAGACATTAAAATAACAGTTTTAGCATACAACAAGCCCTGTCCTTGAGTCACAGCATGTAAAAATAATGCAATAACAGCACAAATTTGTTGCAGTTTACGGTTGGATGCATCTGATGTTCATTCTCAGTGATGTAATTACTCCTACCCAATATGACCACACAAAGAGATACTAGAGTCAAAAACACTCTGCTTAGAATCAAAGTTAATCTGGAGCACAAAGGGAAGATCAAAAATAGATATACCACAAAAAAAAAAATCAACAGTCAGTTGTTCTGATTTCTCCCAGGTGGCTATAGATTCACAAAAGTAATCAGCTTAAGAAAGAAGACAAGCTGCTATGAGAGTTGAAAGACTTTGAATTCTTTCAGGGAGATGTCAGAGGGAAAAGATGGCAGGTACTTTGACAAGTTAATATCATTTTCTAAAGCCACAGGAGCTTGTTAATAAAATTTTAACAGCAAAATTATACAAATTTGCTTGGAAAGAACATCACCAGGGAAACAAAAGACTGGGACATAAAGCACTGTTGAGCAATTTCATCAACCCAAGACCAAATTGTTATAAAACTTCTGAAGAGAAGGTGACTGTCTATTGTGCTTGAAATGGCTGGGATAGATCTAGAGAGATGGCTTAGGGGTTAAGAGCACTTTCTGTTCTTCAACAGGGTCTTAGTTTAATTTCCAGCCACAGATTCTATGTACTCTCTGGCCTTCATAGGCACCTGTATACATATGGCACATGTGTGCATGAACACACACACAAACACAAAATCAACTTTTAGAAACACATATATGCTTATACTCTCCTAAGGCTTTTAACATTTTTCATGAAATGTCAATTGTTTTCACCCAATATTATTAATAAGATTTTTATTTTATGATTTCTATATTCTTTTGTTCTTAGCTCATGAGTGTTATATCATTCCCTTATAATGAAAGACACTACAGGGGTACAGGGTTGGCTCAGATCGTGAGAGAACTGGGTGCTTTTCCAGAAGATCCTGACCCAGTTTCTAGCACCAAAATGGCAGCCTCCAGTATTCCAGTTCCAAGGGATCAGATGCCTGCTTCAGACCTCCCTGGATTCTAGATATTCACAGATAAACATGGAGGCAAAATACCCACATATATAAAATAAAAATTAAAAAAAAAAAAAAACTTTAGAGGACACTGCAGATCACAGAATCTTGTCATACACCTCAAAGTTGTAAAGCCTGAATCCTTATAGCTGGTAATGGCAGAATCAAACTCCCCTGAAAGCGTTAACTATAACACAAAGAATTCCCAAAAGATAAGATGGAAACTTTGGAAAAACTCTGAAATGCGTATTCAGTTCCACCTTTATTACACTTTTAATCAAGGACACAGGTGGGCTCTTTCTATACTAGAGAGTAAGCTTGAATTGACTGTTATGCTAACTCCTGCTAAAATTAAACGTGAGTCCTTTCATTATTCATTCGATGTCTCATTTTATTTGGTCCCAAGATTTTATATTATTTTACTTTTGGCAGTGCCTTCAATATAATATCTAATCATGTGCCTATACCAAATTTTAATATTAAAAATCGAGTCAATACTTTCAGGATAATTACTCTTTTTTTCTTATATATTCTCATTCTCAGTCACATTTCAATGCCACAGCACTACACCAATATCTTCCCGATCACATTCTAAATTTCACTTAACTAGACCACTGAAAGGCCAAGCATCTCAGGAATACATGTTGATGACTTGGAGAGTGCCCAAAGTTAGTAAAAATATCCAAGACATCAAATACAAATGTGCATGAGTGCTTTAATTTGGAGACCAAAAGATCCCACCTTGTCATAGTGGGAAAATGTCACTTCCTCCTCACCTGGAGTCTTGGTGTTCAGTGCTTCTCACTCCATTTACAGTTTTTCTCACATACTTTTTTTTTTCCATTGCTGAGTTAGTTCCTACTCATGCCTGGTTTCCTTTTATGTATCCTTAATAATTTCTAGCCCACCCAATGCCTATTATGTTACTGAAACTCAATAAAACATCTCTACTAAAATTTATGCAAAAAATAGATTGTAGCTACTGTAACTCACATTGACTCAACTGGAAAAGAGTCAAAATTGATGGTTGGAACTACAAAATAATGGGGAAATGTATTGGATAGCTAAAGGTTTAAACATTTAAAGAATGTCTTTCCTATTAAAAAAATAAATAAAACTAAACCTTAAAGGAGAGATAAAGCGTATTTGTGCTTCAAGAAGCATAAGGAAGCATGACATATTCAGAAGCAAAGGAATTTTACTCTTCAATACAGCAGTAATTGGAGTTAATCTAGGATGTCATGTTTACCATCACTAATATGAAGAATTTTATAAAAACAGAGTATACTGATAATTGATCAAAGCCACGCTGAATGCTTTCTTCCTTTACTGTGTCAAGTAGGTAACATTGCTGTCTTGCTTTACAATCAAGCTTAACTGCATTTTATAGGAAGTACTTAACTTTGTTCCCAAATAAGACAAATCTATTTTCTGTAAATCATGAGCAGGTTTAAACAGGACTCATTCTAAAATGCACTTTCTTTGTTTGTTTGTTTGTTTTGTTTTATTTTTTATTAATGATTATGAAACCATGGTGTGTCGATAAAATTGCATTTATAATATTTTTCCACTTGGGATATTTTAGTCATGTAAAAAAATCTCAGACATTTTGGGGATGTAAGGGCTATAAGATTTTTTTTCCTCTAATGTTTTTAACAATAATTTAATGAATGTTAAGATATAAGAGAAATATTCTACTCTCTCTCTTTCTGACTGTCACACATACATGCATACACACACATGCACATGCACACACACAAACCCTCCATAAAAAAATAATTACTCTTAAAAGATCCTTATATATGTACTTGATCACAGTGTGAAGTAGAATAGAATATTGTGATAATTTCAGTGTTGTTGTTTACTGAACATGTAAAAGAAATAGATGGCTTTATTTATTTATTTATTTATCATAATATAAAATAAAATATCCTTAGAAACTATATTTTAAAATAAAAATTATGAAATATATATTTTGCCTGTGTGTAATGATTTTTAATGTTAGTGGACAGCTCTGGTACTACGATGTGATGGATTAGTATCCCAACCAGACTTCAAAAATGAGTTACATACCTGTTTATGCTAAGAAAAATAATAGGGTCTATTAAAGTCCATAATTACTTTTTTTTACTTCCTTACTATGGAAATGTAATTATGAAACCAAAGCATTTTTTCTGTACCAAAAGTCCATGAATAAAGCCATAACAAAAGTCCTTTAGGAAAAAAAACTTTGTAGATTTGAATTCTCTTAGGCTGGGTGTACTTATTGGGATATATATATATATATATATATATATATATATATATATATTTGTATATTTATATATTTGACTATATATTAATTATATATTTTTATTTAGTGATTATATATATATATAAAATTAACCCAACAAATACACATTTTATATTCATATATAATGTATTAACTAAGATACTGTACAGTGAGTATTATCTTCATACAGTTACTCACTAAATGAACATTAGTTATTAAAGGAGTCACACATAGCTATTCAGGTTTTAAATATTTATACGTCACTGGTCTTAAAACCACTCTTTCATTAATATCTCTGCTAGTAATGCAATTGTAGTCTGACAAACACTACTATCTTTAGGTTGTATACTCCTAAATTTTTCTTAATTTAGCATGTTCCAACACATAAGTGTGCTACATTTCTATACTTTTATGTGTATCAGTGTGACAAAATATATGTGTGCCTGTGTATATTTATGTGGCAGTATTACATATAGGTCTATGTGTATATGTAGAGCAGTGTGCATGTGTGTCTGTGTGTATATGAGTGGAATAGTGTTATATATTGGTGTGTATAAGTGTGGCAGCGTACATATGTGTCTCTGTGTACTAAACAGTTAACTGGGAATAATCCTTTGAATATGACAGATTTGTATTTTGATCTTCCTTTTACTAATTCTAAACTTTAATATTCATTGTTACATTGGCTTTATACCTTATTTTTCATGGCTATAAAATGGGTGCCATTTAAAATGTAAGGCTTTGATTATCACAAACACATCATAAAACAGCATTTCACTAACAAGAAGCTATTTGTCCTTAAAATGAAAAATATCTCCTGTTTCTTTATCATTGATTATTTAGAAAAGTTGAGAAATTTTCTTTAACCACAGTAATGACTATTTTGTAAACAATGCAGAGATAATAGTTCTGGAGACAGGCAAATGGGATTGAAGAACATTGACTATAAAGTCACTAGAAATTATGTGCAGTATTGCCATGTTGAAAGTCTAATTTTTCTATAGAATATAAAACCTGTAATTGTTCTATATTTTTACCAGGGTGAGGATACAAAAAATAAAAGATCAATTTTAACATATATATATTTCATCTTCCATGATTCATTAAGAATTAATAAAAGGATGAAATGGTCTAATAGTTAAAAGAAATTAAGTTCTGTAGTAGTGATATTAAAATGACTTCCACATACTATTTCATCACAATACATAAAGACATGCAAACTGTTCTTCATCTCTCAAACACTGAAGAAAATCAGCTTGAAGAAAATGACCTAATTTCATAAATTAAGTAGAAAAATAGAAAGAAGTTTCTCAAACAAGGTACTTATTTTAGCCTACATAATGGACAGAATGAGGTAATTGGGCAGTAAAAGCTGGCAGGAAAAAAAATTCAACAGAAAAGGACTTGGAACTTACAAGGGGAAAATTCAGTGGGTCACACCTGGTGTTCTGAATGGTCCATTTCTAAAGGGAAACATGCATTTTGCTCACTGAAGGACACTGCTAACTGGACTCTAGAATAGAATTTCAAATATATCTGTAAGGTACTTTAGTGGACGATCAGAATGACAGGCTGAATGATGGAGAGAGAAGCAAACTCTGGGGAAACATTTTCTTCCATGAACCAATAATTTGCTAATGTCAACCAATGACAGCTACCCTCAGAGTTGCCATGCTCCAAGCTGGCTTGTTGGGATCTGTGTCTCAAGTAACCTATGCTACGTGAAGAAACATGAATGATTTCTGTCTTCAGAGTTAGTGATACTTTTGTGATTCTTCTAGAATAAAACCCATCCAGTTAATATCTTTTGTGTCAGTAAAAGGCTGGCTGGTACTTGACAGATGTCAGTTATGTCTTATTGTTTGTAGGGTACTCCCAATTGTCCTTTTTCTTTGTTTTTTTTCTGTTCTCTCTCTCTCTCTCTCTCTCTCTCTCTCTCTCTCTCTCTCTCTCTCTCTTTTCTGTTTACCAGAAAGTAAAACACAGGAATCAGTTCAATCATGTTGGCGTTGGTCTTGTGCACTGAGTATTCAGATGCTGGGTTCTGCACCCTAAAATCAGGTTGCAGTCTGGACAGGCATTTCATTGACCAATGTGCAGTAAAGAATGCTCCCCAGTAATCTTTGATTGACCACATTAAAAGGCTCGAGCCTGTGACTGGGCAAGAGAGAGGAATTTGAGACTTTGGTTAAAGTGAGGAGATCTCAGGTAGGGACTACAAGAAGAGAGAAAGACAAAAGAGCAGAGAGGATGGAAGTTGCCATGAGATAGGATGAACCATGAGCACATGTCCAAGAGAGGCTCACCCTAAGGACATGTGGAACAGAGCAAGATTTAGTTGGCAAGTAGCAGGACAATTATCTGGTTATTAATAGTCAGGTTAGAATAGCTCAGAACCTGCCCACCATAGTGTCAGCACCTTATTAATAAAACCCATCCGGATATGTAGCAGAGAATGGCCTTGTTGGGCATCAATGGGAGGAGCAGCCCTCAGTCCTGTGAAGGCTCAATGCTCCAGTGTAGGGGAAACCAGGGCAGGAAGGTGGGAATGGATAGGTGGGTGAAGGAACACCCTCATTAAAGAAGGGGATGGGGGATGAGATGGGGATTTCAGGAGGAAAAACTGAGAAAGGGGATAATATTTGAAATGTAAATAAAGAAAATATCCAAAACCAAAAATAAAAATAAAATTAAACCTGATGTTTCTGTGTAATTTACAAGGATACTAAACAGACTGAGTGGGGTAGATAGCCCCATAAAATTACTACAACACAACCAGATAAAGCAAACCTCGGACAGGTCTGTGGAGCAGGAAGAGTGGGTACTCCAGAGGAGGAATCTGTCTGTGCCAGAAACAGAAGAGTAACATCTCAGCAGAGACAATGACAAGGACAATGGGAACCCAGATCAGTGTCAAGCCTCACAAGTCATGCAGCTGACTGTCTGTCTGTCTCCTTTGGGTCTCAGAAAATGTCTTCCTCTATGGTTGATTTATTTAGTCTGTACCTGGAAGCTCCATCCCTGGACTGAGACTTGCTGAGATTGTATTGAAGATTTTAGTTCTTATAGGTCCAGGTAGGCTTTAATTAGCCCTACATAGACAAATGTGGTAAACAAAAAGGACCATCTCTTTGGAAAGCCTGTCAATCCCAGAAGGGAAAGCAGGCCCAGGAAAATTAAGGTTTTTAATCCCAGTTGCTACTCTGACCCCTTTCCCAACTTCTCCTTATTGCATGAACTCAGGGAAAGAGAAAGAAGAACAATAGGAAAACCCCTCAGGACCTGAGCCAGATTGCTCCTCTAGAGAAGCCCGGTTGTTGCATTTTTGCACAAGAGGCTGAACTCTTTGAGCCCTGGCTAGCACTGGCCCAGACCTTTGCTAGAGGACACTCACACATAATAAGTATTGTAGTTTGTAGACATTAATAAGATTTTAAATTATCATAGGATCTCAAATCGTAACCACCATCATTAACTATTACTATAACAACCATTACCTATGTGAAGAAATATCATTGCTACCTTAATGAGCACTAAGAGCAAATAATAAAAAATAAATGCCTAGGCTGGAACCACAATTTTTTTCTTGTGTCTTTAGTCTCTCCTAATAAAATACTTCTCTATCAAATCACTAAATATAAGACACCATAATAGTGTGGTCATTGTTATTACAGTGGATGGGTAAAGTTTCAACACTGTCTTTTGAGCTCACTTCTATCCCTATTACAAATGATCGGCTATCTCTATTCACCCTGTAATCCCTTACTAATCTTTCAAATCCCAGTAACTTGTAAAGTCCATAGTAAAGCCTTAACTAATTCTCCTAGAGTGAGTGAGATAATCACTATTGTTATCTATAATCCCCCATTACCCTGCATGCTCATTAAGTATGCTTACCCATTAACACCGGAGCTTGTCTATTTACATGACATTATGAGAATGGGAACACTCTGATAGCAGAGAGATCCCTTGTGTGTGTGTTTGTGTGTGTGTGTGTGTGTGTGTGTGTGTGTGTGTGTGTGTGTTTGCTTCAGCTTTGTATTCCTTGCAAGCAGTATTTACTAATTAACCATTGAATATAGACTATATTCATTTTCTGAAGAATGCACTTCATTACTGAATATCTTTTAAAGCCAATATTTAGTTCAGGCTTAATGATAGAGACAAAAGTGTAAAACATGGGAAAGAAAATAATGAAGATTTAGATTGAGAATTTCTGAGTTATAGTCAGCTATATCATTTTGGATTTGTGCCTTCATCTTTTAAAAAATGCTATGGAATTTTATCATATGAAATGCTTTCTAAAACACATTAAATTATGACTATGCAAATTTAAAGCTTTTTGTAGTTGGTTTCTTTACATGGACTTTTGATTTTACATAATTCTTAATATTTATTTTTTTAGTTTTAATGAGGTTTAAGATTCATTTGGACCCAGAAAAAATGTAATAATATTCACAAACATGAGAATGACACGAGATGCTATCAAATGTACCTGATGAGTGGACTCTTTGATTTTTAAAACTAAGACAAAAATAATAGCTGTCAGATAAAAGTTGTAGAAGAATCAAAATAGAGAATTTGTCATAAGAATAAGTGTGGCTCAGATATAAGGAGCAAAACTTAAATATGTATGTGTAAAGATTCAGCTACTAAAATGGGAAATTACAATTCAAGTCAAAGGCAGCTTCAGGATTGTCTGCTGGTTAAATATGTATGCAGCAGTAGAAAACAAAAAACAGCATCAAGGGCAAAATGTCAGCATTCTGCCTTCATAATATGGTAGTTGGCCTGTGCTATTATGCATTTTAAATAGGATCAGAGTTTGAGTAGGCTGGGAGCTGTGTTATCACAAGACGATGTATACAGAAAGGCTGTTATGAAACGGGCTTTCTGGTCCGCTGTGTTTTCTGTCAACAAAGAACCTCCCTGCTACTAATGGTTTATTTACTCTTTATTGTATTTATTGTTCAGGATACAAGTAAATAATTCCGTTCTCCTATTGTCTATAAAAAGTGCCTCTAAATCACTTAGAATAATTTTGGACTTGCTGAATAATTAGCCATATATTTACATGCACATTAAAGCCAAAATTGCCTTTCTAAAACTAGAAATGCTAAAAAGATTTTCATCACCAAAATAGAATACAAATGAAACAAACATATAGAGGAATTTTAATCCAGTTTGTGGGGCCGCTCTGGCAAGGAATCACATCCAAAGACCTTCTAGGTCTGTGTAATCTGGCTGGAATACAGATATGCACTTAGTATGCCCTTTTAATCCCAAACAATGTAAGTAAGGTTATTTTATAGAAGAAAGCTGCCATGTTTGAGAGTAATTTCTAACTGATGGGCAGACAAAGGATCAGAGGAAGATTTGATAGAGTGAGTCAGGAAAGGAGACACCCAACTGTCAGGAGAATAGCACAGGAAAGAGAGAAGTAAAAGGAACAGCAGAGAGTCAGGAATGGAAGACAGTTCAGTTAACTTCATGCAATGCAGTGGAGTTCAGCTGAATTCATGCAGTTCCATTCAGTTCATGCAGTCAGTGCAGTTCAGTTCATGGAATTCAGAGGCAGGTTTTCTATGCAGAATAATTCAGTGAGAAGTTGAGAGAAGCTGTTTGAATTAGTCAGCTTGGCGATGAGTTTGAGCCAGAACACCTGAGTTTAACCAGGCAGCCAGAGCTCAGAAAGAACTGGAAAGGGCGAGCTTCTTCAGTAGTAAGCCTTCGAGACGACAATTATACGTGACAAATAAAAGATTTTGCTATGACTACTCACAGTAACGGTTTCTTCTTCAGAAGCATTGTACTTGATAATCTTCCACCAAGAGATCTGAGTGCAATGAATAAATATGTACACTGAAATCTGAGGAATGTTAAAGAGAAATCAAGAAATGAAACCCAATTTGGAATTAATTCTGATAATTACCATAAGATCAAGGACTTCTGTTCTTGACTCAATTCAATACAAGTGAAATTTAATTCATTCTAATTTTCAAACAGCCAAAGACAGTGGACATAAATATCTTAAAATAGCTTACTATTTTAATTTTAAAATACAATTGATTAGTCCAACTTCCTTCTTCCCAGATCTAATGTTAAAGTCTATTTTGTTCTTGTTGCTAACTAGTGTTAAGGGAATAATGAAATAAGAGGGATGAACTGTCTAGACCTGAAGACCACACTGTGAAGTCTTCCCATCTTCTTCCTTTTGGGCTCAAACTAGTTGCTTTCCACTATTGTAAATGAAGTTCCTTACATAAGGAATTCTTTTCTACTCTGCTCACCATCTTTTAGTGTATGGTATAGTCTTTTATGTTCTTTATGTCTCATAAAACACTGTCTCACAGAAGACTACGTTTACCTATTATAAACGCACACAGAAACTCAAAGCTTTCCCTCAGTAGCTTGAATCATGTTGCTCAATTCACGCATTTTCCATTGTCTGCTTTACCCACATGTGGCTGACTCCATGCTGAAGTAGTTTACACAACTCAGATTATCTAGAACATTTTAAAGAAAAAAAAACAGACCAAAATGTATTCGTATAGAAAATTGGTCAAGACTACAATGCCCAAGAGAAATAAATGGGTATAAATATGTCTACAACATTTTATACTCTTCTAAGACTGAAAACACTTGCCACACCGAGACACTGATGGATGGCATGAGCCCTTAGCACAGAACTAAGACATGCAGGTGCCTAAGTAGCCTCTGTTGTTGGAGTAACTCATCTGAAAGCAAACAGAGCAATCCCTGTGTTTTCTTAAATTAAACCCACTACTATTTTTAAAAGTATGAATACAGGCACAAAATATGTTATTTTATATTTGTCGTCTGCCCATTGGGAACTACAAACTTCACTGAAAGTAGCTTGATCATTCATTTGCATCCTAGATGGTAGCTCTCATTGTTGCTGGGAAACATACACACAGAATTTTATTGTGTCTGTATTAGAAGGATTGTGTTAGTTATTAATAATCTCAATAATTAATACTTGAAGAAAGCTAAATGTCACCTACTTCTCAGATTGCATTTTTGTTGTTGATTTTAGCCAAAAGTGGACAGATTCTTTTATTGGATTAAAATTTTCACTTTTATTCCTTTTAAGCTATATGCATTGTAAGACTATGTGGATGTTTTTTTCTAAAAAAAAAAAATTCATTGCTGTTCTCATAAGTAGATAGGATGCATTTATTTATTATAACAATAAGCACAGCTGCAAAATGGGTCATAAAATTATGGCATGAGAATTTTGTAACTAACATGTCAGCTGTAATTGAGAGATAAATTAAATGATCCATCTGCTTCCCATCATCGATTTAAGTATTTCTCTAGGATTTAAATATTTAAATGAAAGTAAACATTATTTATTAATTAATTACTCACTAACTAAATTGCCACATTTATATTGTTTACACCCATATTATGTTACCGATCCATAACATATGTTTTTTTTCCAATACACTCAAATTTAATGAGCGTATAAACTCCTTGTCTCATTAATGTAGCTTCCTCTTTAACCTTTACTCCTAAGTTCATCTGGGTTGGTGGTGTGTCGGCTTCTGCTATAATGGGCATGATTATATTATCTATCTTTTTGGTTAGAAATAAGTTAGACATACTTGGAAGGTGGAGAAAATAGATGACAAATAAACATGTTTTGTGTGTCAAATCATAAGATGAAAAATTTTGATAATTTCATTTTCTAGTGAGAATAAAGATAGTCAGTCATCATTGAGATGAATTAAATATAACTATACCCTGAATCACTTGTATTTGTAAAAGTTTCACAGTGACATGGCATATATTATCACAAGGAATACAATAGCAGATCTAGTTCCTCTTTTCAAATATAATATTGTATATTATGATCACTATTATTAGTGTCTCTTTAATAACTCTGCTGTCTAAACTACATAGCCTTTGAGCTTCTAGTCTGGTCATGCCTCAGCCAAGTGACCTAATTGTAATATTTATATATTAATTTGAGGACCACAGTGCAAGAAGAAACCCATGCCTGACATTACCTGAATGACCAGGAACAGGAATCTGAATGGCCTTTAATGGTCTTTAAGGTAGAATCAAACAAGACTGACCACAACAAAGAATCAAAAACAAAAAACAAAACGAACAACGAAACCAGAAACAAAAGCAAAACACAAAAACAAAAGTCATAGACCAGTGCCTAGCCCAGTCAGAGAGACTTCCTCTGGCAACTGATGAAAGCAGAGCCAGAGTCCCACAGCCAAACATTAGGTGGAGCTTAAGAAACCCAGCCAATGAGGAGGAAGATCTTCCCAGAAGGATGGAGTACACCAGGAGAGCACAGCCCACA
The DNA here is from genome assembly GCF_011762505.2 of Arvicanthis niloticus. Lineage (NCBI taxonomy): Eukaryota > Metazoa > Chordata > Mammalia > Rodentia > Muridae > Arvicanthis > Arvicanthis niloticus. The sequence goes on from NC_047658.1 coordinate 158,141,907, forward strand.
AAGTCAACTAAGCAGCGCTCAGAATCTCACAGAGACTGAAGTGGCAATCTCAGAGTCTGCATTGGTCTGCACTAGACCCTCTGCACACTTGCTGTAGTTGTTTAGCTTGGGTTTTTGTGGCACTCCAAACAGTGGGAGCAGGGGTGCCTTGGATTCTTTTGCCTGCTCTTAGGACCCTTTTTCCCCTAATGAGTTGCATTGTCTGTCTTGATATAAGAGTGTTTGTGCCTAGTCTTATTCTACCTTGTCATGATGTGGTTGCAGTTGATAACATTTGGAGGACTGTTTTTGTTTCTTTCTTTGTTTTATTCTGAAGATAAATGGAGGAGTAGTGGATCTAAGCGAGAGGGTAGGTGGGAACTTGGAGAAATGGAACAAGGGGAGGCTGAGCTCAGAATGTATTGTATGAGAGAAGAATTTAAAAACAAAGAATTAAAATAAAAAAGAATGTCAGACCTGAAGCAAAGCAGTGTATCATAGCATAACAAGGCAAAGCAAAGCAAAGCAGAACAAAGCAGAGGACTTGAACCGTTATTTCTCTAAATAAAATACACAAATATTAGCTTATGGCTCTTGAGGGCAGCATTGTCAGCCCAAGTGGTAAAATAGCATTTAAATTATAAGTACATATGCACACACACACACACACACACACACACACACACACACACTTCAGGTAACTAAAAACAATATAATTCTTTATGAGGTTTTCATACACCTTTAATGTTATCTTTTAAAAACTATGAGACATAAGAACCATCCTCATTTAAACTTTTGGTCAAAGGAGCTCAAGGAGCCCCCAGATCAGTCCAGGCCATTGCCATTGGCCTTGTAGTCTCCCTGAGTTGGAAAGTAAGTCCCTGTTGCTAAAGACTCAGAAGATCTACGTTGAATTTTTCCAGAGGACTAGTTTTCATAGTTCCTGAAGGTGTGATACAGGCTTCCAAAGTGGTGGAAGGAACAAGTACATCTGTGACACCCATGATTCACAGCAATGACCAACATGGTAAGATGTTCCCGAGGACTATCAGTGGTACCCATGTATTGGTGGAAACAATAGCTGTCTAACAGACTAAAGGTCCACTCAAGAAAAACAGCAAAATTTCTAACGGCATGCCTATAGATAAATAGAACTCTCACCTTCCACCAAAATCCCTTCTTTTTGTATCAGATGGAGAACATTTTGGAAAGCCATGGCAGGTCAATACAGAGAGAGCCACTGACTGTGGGATGCCTGGCTCCAGGATATAATCTATAACACAACTTCTGTGCTCAGGCTTAGGAAACATTGAAGAATAGTGGGTAATATGTTAGTTAGGGTTTACATCCCTGAGAAGAGACACCATGGCCAAAGAAACTCTTAAAAGGGACAACATTTAGTTGGGTCTGTCTTACAGGTTCAGAGGTTCAGTCCATTATTACCATGACAGGAAACATGGCAGCATTCAGGCAGGCATGGTGCTGGAGAAGGAGCTGAGAGTTCTACATCTTGATCAAAAGGTACTCAGGAGAAAACTGGCTTCTAGGCAGATAGGACAAGGGTCTTAAATCTCATACCCAGAGTAGCACACTTACTCCAACAAGGCCACACCTATTCTAACAAGGCCACACCTCCTAATAATGCCATTCCCTGGGCCAAGAGTATTTAAACTACTACATTCTACTCCCTGGCCCACATAGGCTTGTTCAAACACTAGTCTATGGGGGCCATACCTATCTGTAGCATAATGCAAAATATGTTTAGTCCGACTTCAAAAGTCCCATAGTATATAACAGTCTCAACAATGTTAAAACTCCAAAGTTCAAAGTTGTTGGTTTTTTTTTTCTGAGATTCATCCAGTCACTTAACTGTAACCCCTTATATAATCAACATCAAAAAGATCATATACCTCCAAAATTACTGGATCTACATTATCAATCCAAAGCATCATAGTGAGGAAATACTGTGTCAAAGTTCAAAAGCCAGGAAACTATACTCTCTATCCCTATGTCTGATGACTGAAACATTCATTTCTCTTGGGCTGGTTACCCTTTCTGGTAGCAGCTTTCCTTAGCAGGCATCCCATGTCCCTGGCATCTCTAATATCTTAGGGTCTTCAAGGCAACTTCAACTTCATAGCCTCTTGTTCCAATGTCAAGAATCCTCACATGATCCTCCAAAGGGCTTGGGTCACTTCTCCAGCTCTGCCTTCTGTAGCGGTCTAGGCTCTGGTTGACTCCACTCTACTGCTGTCACTCTTCTTAATGATTACCCCTTGAACTGGTGTCTCCAATGAGTTGGAGTCTTCCACTGCAACTAGGCTTCACCAATAGCCTTGCATAGGCTCCCTTCATGGTGCCAAGATTCAAATTATTTGCACAGCCAGCCTCAGTCCTTGGCCATCAACTGCAACTGAGTTTGCACCTTCACCAATACCCATCCCTGGCCTTTCACAGTCCCAAGCCTCAGTTGCTGATTCCTTAATACTTTCAAAACCAGTGCCACCTGGATAATTCTTACACATTACCAAGTCTGGCTTCAGCAAGATATACAACCTTGGCTATCTCTGTGTTGCCTGTAGTTCTTTGTGTAAGAGATGAGACCCAAAAGATTTTCCTCGTCCATGCTATCATGCCTGTTGGCCTTGTACTTGTTCTGCTCTTATTAGACAGCCAGGCTGTTGAAGAATTACACAAAGAACTACACAAAGAGCACACAGCTTCTTTATGATCTCAGAAAACACTTCCCTGAAGATTTCACTTCAGTGGTGCTGGTCTCTTCTTAATCGCCACTAATTGCTTTGCTCCAGCTAACCAACATCAATCGTCCCAGTAGTCTCTTCTATTTTTGACTTTGAGGCCAGAGCCACATGGCTGAAGCTGCCAAGTTCTGTTACTTGCTGGTGATGGAATATAGCCTCTTATTTTATTATCAGCTTTCTGTTTTCCAACACTGTCACCGCCTAAACTTGTCTTTGTCTCCTGAGATTAAAGGTATATACTACCATGCCTGGGCCTAACCTGTTCACACACACACACACAAACACTCACACACACACCACTATTTAGTGAGAAAATATTTTTTGGTTCAGATCAGAATTTACACATAACACTTGAAAGGCTTTGAGTGTTTCGTGAACAATTAGAGACATAAGTGAACATTCTCTTAAAAGAATAAAGAAAGAAAGAAAACCACTGTGCAGTGTGGAGTATTAGCCAACATCTAGACCATTCCGGGATTAACATTTTCCCCTAGTGTCAACCAGTATCATACATTTCCATAAAAATCTCTCTAAGCAAAGGTAACAAGTGGGTCCAAGTTGATGGGGTGTCACTTTTATTTGCTGCTTGGTCTCCTTTTCGCTTCCATCAAGTTCCGTCCCATATGGTGTCACATGTGGGTTGATTGACGCCAATTGACATTAGATGAAACATTTTTTGTTTACAGAGCTTAGGCTGTATCAGATACATATCCCTTTCACTTGACTGAGATGAGATATGATGAGGAAGAGGATGAGGATAACAATGATGGGGATGACTGGGAGAGTCGTAATGATATCAACAGTGACAGCTGACATCTGCCATTGCTCAGTGTTTCCTGTAGTGTATAAACAGGATTGTGAATATGAATTCCTTATCTCTTTTGTGCCTATCTTCTTGCTTCTATTTTGAAGATGACAGTAGAACTGCAGCTCCTGTGTGAGAACCAAACCTATCTCTAGCTACCTGGGGCTTTTAGAAAATCTCCTTCTTTTGCCTTTACTTCCATGAAAAAAAATATTTGCTTAAGTTTGTTTTAGACCACTACAAACAAAATACCTCAAACTGAGTAATTTTTAATGGACAGAATTATATTGGCTTACACATCTTGGATCTGGAAAAAAATTAGGTCAAGGTGCCTAAAGTTACAGTTGTGTGGATAGGTTATTCTTATCTTCTTAGGAGGACTGCATCCTCAGAGGCCAGTAAAGTTGTATTAGTTCATATCTCTGTGGATATGATGAAATTTTGACTAAATTTTATGGTCAAGAAGAAGTTTATTTAATTTGTCGGTTGCCATTAGTCATTGAGGGATACTATGGCAGGATCTCAATGTGAGACACCATGGAATAAGATATTTTACCGTTTTGCACAACTGCCTGTCTTACACAGTGTATGTCCACCTGCCCCAGGATGACACCACCCAGAATAGGCTAGGACCTGTGACATCAAGTATCACTTAAATACATACTTGACAGACATGTCCAGAGACCAATCTTATGGAGTCAGTTCTTCAACTGCTTTTTCCTCTTCCAACATGTGTCAGGTTGACAATTAAAGCTAATTATGACCAGGTCCAAGAAACACAAAATAAGTAGAAACTGCTCTTTTGTAACAAGATCCCTGGAGGCTGAAGTGCTCCCAGTACAATTTCTTCCCAAACATTCCATCTTTAAAAGTTGCTAAGGTGGCAAATAAACTTACTACATAATCTGGAAGAAATAAATGCTAAAATTATAGTATTAACAATAATGTATGGTTACTAAACTTTTCTATATGTGAGAGGAAATGGCAAATAACACAATGCTATGAAATGTGGAGAAAAACACAGTTTCTGATGATGAAAGAAAAGCACAAAGACCAAAACTGGTAAATTCTTTAGAAACTGTACTAAGTTAAAGATCTTGTCATCTACATGGTAGTATAAGTTTTATATTTGCTTTTGAATGTATGCTTAAATCTAACTAATATTATTAACACATAAAACCCAGCAAATACAGAAAGCATATAAAGGTTCTGATGCCCCTTGATCTGATTCTCACATCTCATCATCCTATTATCCTAAAAAACTGTTTTAGCACACACCCATACTGTGTGCAGTCCTAGGGAGAAAAACAATATGGCAGTAGTGGGTCTGAGCTAAGGGCTAGGCATGCAAATACTTTATAAGATAGAATCTAATCTTCCAACATAAAGAACATATGATATGCCATGATATCATGCTACTATTTCTATTGTAGCAAACGTTTTGTGATACTGATAAGCCTATATCTTATGCCAAGTCATCAAAATTACAGGTATAGAAAGAGAGATCGAAACCCTCAGTGAGTGAATTCATAGAACTGAGCCGTCTCACACTGTATGAGAAAAACCATGATGAGACAAAATGCTCTGTAGCCTAACAATGGAATTTGTTCAATGAATAGGTAAGGGTATTGGCATGTATTCAGTTTTGAAAATACATTTTAAACAATTTTGTTTTTGGTAGAAACCATGAATGATCTAAGACCACGTCTCAAAAAGGAAATAGGAAAACTACAGTGTTTCACTCAAACACCAGCTCTTCATTTCCAGGAAACTAAGGTGGAGCACAGGGAAAAGTCAGTGTGTACAGATCTCCATTGTAAATATGAATGGTGATGACATTAAGAATTGGGTGCCGATGTGGAGATTCTGAGGAGTTGGGATTGTTAGAAACAAAGGAATACACCATAAAACCCAGTCAACCATGAGCGCTCCAACTGACTTAAGTATTCTGGGTCTTTTAAAAGTTTGCAATTTAAAGAAAAAGTTTGTAGCTAAATTGTGATTAAAGCTACTTACCCATTCTTTACCTGTAGCTCTGAGTTAGACAAATGAGAATGTGTTTCAGAAGTGAATTCATTGAAGAAGTTACAGAGGGAAAAGGGATCAGTACAATTGAAATATCCTGTCCTTCCCATACTGAGGCCTGTGTCATGCTTTCTGCTTCTGATCATGGAAGTAATGACACACAGGAGCAAAGCTGTTATTCCACCTTCTCTGTGGAATAATTACTTCTCCCTCCATCTGAGAAGTATAGACAGGAACAAGATTAATGAAAAGAAAACAAGCAAACAAACAAAAATGAATAGAACATCAAGACATGTAGAGCCCTGCCCAGTAGATCAACATACATTCTGGAAGACCCAGAATATGAGGAGAAAACATATAGAAAGAATATTTGAAGAAATAAGGTTATTTTTTTCCTGAACTTGATTAGAGACATAAATTACACACCTGAAAAGCTCAAAGAATGCCGAGCAGGACAAACTTAGCTGTGCTGGAACTGTGCAGGCAATGTTTGCAAGTACAAAATAAAAAAAAATCTTGAAAAACTGGAGAATAAAAACTTGGCACAGGCTTCCGGTCTGGGCCAGAACACTGAGCAGATCTTGGCTCTGCCCCCAACATCCAAGAACCCAGAGGAAGCAGGGATCCCAGGCGCTCGAACTCAGGCAGTATCTTAGGTAAGCAGACAGCAGGGCCTGCCCTAAACAGGGAGTAACTGGGAACCAAAAGGACCCAGGAAGTCACTCCCGGCCTGGAACACTGGTTCCTTCCGGTCTGGGCCAGAACACTGAGCGGATCTTGGGTGGCAGCTCTGCCCCCAACATCCAAGAACCCAGAGGAAGCAGGGATCCCAGGCGCTCTAACTTGGACAGTGTCTTAGAAACTAGTTCTCAGATCTGAGGCCTAGATCAGACCTCTGCCAGGTCTACTGTTGTGTGGACCCCGGATTCCACCTGAGACATACTGGAAGTTCCACTCAATCCAGATCCACAGAGGAACAAATGAACTCAGAGCTTCAGACAACATATCCTGAGATATTCTAGAGGAGACACTGCACCCAGAACAGCAGACACCTAGCTGGACTACTACCTTGGAGGCACCACATCCTGAGGCATTCTAGAGGTACCACTATAATCAGTGCAGCTGGAAAAGATCACAGAGACATCTGGACCCCTAGCAGATCAGACACAAGCTAGATAACTAGAAAGACAGGCTTCAGTCAGAGACAGCAAGTACAGGCAGCACTAGAGTTAACCAGATGGCAAAAGACAAGAGCAAGAATGTAAGCAACAGAAACCAAAGTTACATGGCATCATCAGAACCCAGTTCCCCCATCAGAGCAAGCTCTGAACACCCCATCACACCAGAAAAGCAGGAATCAGAATTAAAATCACTTCTCATGATGATGATAGAGGGCTTTAAGAAAGGCATAAATAACACTCTCAAAGAACTTAAGGAGAGCACTGGTAGACAGATAGAAACCCTTAAAGAGGAAACACAAAAATCCCTTAAGGAATTTCAAGAAAATGCAACCAAACGGGAAAAGGAATTAAACAGAACCATGCAGGATCTAAAAATGGAAGTAGAAACAATAAAGAAATCACAAAGGGACAATACCCTGGAGATAGAAAATCTAAAAAAACGATCAGGAGTCATAGACACAAGTATCACCAACAGAATACAAGAGATGGAAGAGAGAATCTCATGTGCAGAAGATACCATGGAAAACATTGACACAACTGTCAAAGAAAATGCAAAATACAAAAAGCTACTAACCCAAAATATACAAGAAATCCAAGACACAATGAGAAGGCCAAACCTAAGGATAATAGGTATAGATGAGGGGGAAGACTCCCAACTAAAAGGACCAGTAAATATTCTCAACAAAATTATAGAGGAAAACTTCCCTAACCTAAAGAAAGAGATGTCCATAAATATACAAGAAGCTTACAGAACTCCAAATAGTTTAGACCAGAAAAGAAATACTTCCCGCCATATAATAGTCAAAACATCAAATGTACAAAACAAAGAAAAAATACTAAAAGCAGTAAGGGAAAAAGGCAAAGTAACATATAAAGGCAGACCTATAAGAATTACACCAGACTTCTCACCAGAGACCATAAAAGCCAGAAGATCCTGGACCGATATCATACAGACCCTAAGAGAACACAAATGCCAGACCAGACTACTATACCCAGCAAAACTGTCAATCATTATTGATGGAGAAACCAAAATATTCCATGACAAATCCAAATTTACACAGTATCTCAACACAAATCCAGCACTTCAAAGAATAATTGGTGGAAAACTCCAACACAAGGAGGGAAACTACAACCTAGAAAAAGCAAGAAAGTAATCTTCCAAAAACCCCAAAAGAAGAGAGTTACACAAACATATCTCCATGGATGTTAGCCCAAAAGCTTGGATTATCGAAGACTCAACCCACAGACCACATGAAGCTCATGAAGAAGGAAGACCAAGAGGGGATGCCTCAGTTCTACTTAGAACGAGAAATAAAAATGCTCAAGGGAGCAAATAGGGAAACAAAACATGGAACAGAAACTGAAGGAGGGGCCATCAGGAGACCTTTCCACCTGGGTATTCACCCCATGTACAGTCACCTAATCTAAACACTGTTGTGGATGGCTGGAAGTGCATAATGTGAGGAACATGATATAGCTGTCTCCTTAGAGGTCAGCCAAAGACTAAAACACTCAGAGGACAATGTTCACAATTAACCACTGATATGATCAGGGGTTTCCCAATGGAGAACTTAGTGAGAGGACTGAAGGAGCAGAAAGGGTTATTGACCCCAGGTGGAAAGCAACAATACCAAACAACCAGAGCCCCCCAGGGTCTAAACCACCAGCCTGGGAACACATAGGGAGGGACCCAAGACTCCAGAGGTATATGTAGGGGAGGATGGCCCTGTCAGACATAGGTGGGAGAGGAGTTTCTTGGTCCCATAAAAAAAAAAAATGAATGAAAAATGAATGAATGAACACACAGTGGGGGGGGGGATGTGAGGGCGGGGAGGGGATAGTGAGGGGGGTAGGTGTGGTCACTGCCTCATAGAAGCATGAGGAGGGGGATGGGATAGGTTTCTGGGTGGTGGGAGGAAGTAGGCTAAGGGGATAAAATCTGAAACGTAAATACTACAACCAATTTTAAGAAGCGGGGGGGGGGGGGGAAAGTCTTCAGAACCAACATCTTTTTAAAAAAATGTCAGCCCCCTGGGGGTGGAAATTTTTTTTTTCTTTTTTCTTGATACTAAAACTTGTTCTGAGAATTGTATATTGCAGAATACACAGCCTTGGTGTATCTACTCATCAAGCAAACTGAGCAGACCTGCCCAAACCTCTGATGTCCTGGAATTCCATCTGGATTCAGTGAAGACACAGCATCAGAGGCTTATCAACTTACTCTCCCCCCCACCCCTCTTCTAAAATCTCAACGCCCTTAATCAGCTTGAAGAAGTTAATGAAGAGTCAGTGCCCCTATTCCCTGAGCTTGGGGACTAATGTGGTTAATAATGGTCTGTCTTTCTAGGGACAAGTAGTGGTTTTGTTGGAACAGGGGGGATTAGCTAGGACTTACTACATAGCCATAACCTACTGGTAGAAATCTATATACTTATTATCAAGATGAAGTTATAAATTCTTAAATGGTACAAAATTTACTTTGATCTCAAATTTAAGGTTTTCATTGGTACGAGCCTCTTATTAATATAAAAATGAGATGAATATTGATACACTCATGGGCATTGTGCCTGTATAACACATTTAGGAATACAATGCCTAGACCCAGCCCTTTTTTAACTTTTTTAACTGATTTGGGATGGTTAACCTATGAGTTAAGGGACTATAGCAAATTCATATTTTTGAGTTTATTGTTAGGGTGCTTTCCATATTTTACTTAGAAATAGCCGAGAGGAGTTAACAGAAAACAGTCCAGGTTACCTTACATGGATAGTTGGTTTTTAAAACATAAGAAGTCCATAGAACTGATGCTACAAATATTTATATATTAATGTTCATATTGATTAGAGACCTGTCTGCTCCTGACAGCTTCCTGTCGTGGATTCTAAGAAGAAATTGAGCATCCTTGGAGTTACTCCAGTTGTGTGGTAACAGCCACTAGGCAAGAATTGCCTCTCTCCATCTACAGACAAATTACTGTCCAGAAAAGGACACACATGCAGAATAGTCGACTGATTATATCTGCCTAGACAGAGTAATCAGTCCTTAATAATCCTGCATCACCAAGGTCTGTCAGATGATTCTGGGCCAGAAGGCTGAAGATTTGATGCTCGAACGTTCGGTAGTATAGGGGCTTTTCAGGTGTTCAGAGGTCTCTATAAATTGGCTAAGTTTTAGAAGCTATGCTTTGTGCTTCCCACAATTATAGTTAACTCAGTCATTCTGGATTTCTGACGGGGTTGAAAACTTATAGCTATTTACAGTAAGAGAAAATATTTGAGTGGATGGTAGTCAGCTGACATTCATCCTAAAGCCAGGTTCAGAACTAAATGTTTTAGTTAGGATAGATGACAGAGGTGCTGGTTAGTCAACAAAATGATGGACTGGGTATTAGGACTATCTTGTACCTCACTGGTACAAATTGGCATAATTATGCTCTAATTGTATTTTGAGAGAAAAGTTTCATTTTAACAGGAAGGGTGATGTGTAGGAGGAGCTAAGGTAGGAGGAGTACTGAGAGCAAGAAAAGGAGTAAGAAGAGGAGGAGAAGAAGGATAGGAGAAGCTAGGTGATGAAAGAGAGAAAGAGGGGGGAGACAGGGAGACAGATATTCATGTATCTCCACCAGTCAAAGATAGTTGTTATATCTAGGTCGGTCAGTGGGTTACACCTCTGATTGAACAATTCCAAACTTATAACGCTTATGATTAACATTATTTAAAAAAATGTATAAATGCAAAAAGGAAAAGGGGGCATGTGATAGGGGTTTTCTAAGGGGGGTGGGGGGGAATGGGGAAAGGGGATGGCATCTGAAGTGTAAATAAAATATCTAAAAAAAAAAAACTTGGCACAGACACATGTCTTGAGTGAGATTACAGTAGAATTTCTACTCAGTAACATTAAAAGTTATAAGACAAAAGAAATGTATATATTTAAAATGATAGAAAAAAACTTACTACCCTGATATCTTATACCTATAAAAAGACCATGCAAAAGTAAGACATTAAAATATTTGCAGACACACAAAAGCAAAAGAAATCCATTACCATTAAGTATGTCCTGTATATGCTAAGGAGAGACCTCATGTTCAAATGAAAAGACATTAGACAGTAACTTCATGAAGTGAGCATGTGAAAAAAGAAAGATGACAGGAGACACATGACAACTATAAAAGCTAATATTGGACTTCAGTTTTTAAATCCTTAGGACACATTTTATAAAACTGGCCACACTAACACACTGAAAAACACCAAATACTTTATCATTCTTTTAAACATGCAGTGTATCAGGATGCAATGTTCTGATGCTAACAACTGCAAGAGACTGATGGGGTGTAAAGAGTATAGTATGGTATACTTTAGTATGCTGTTGAAGATTGAATGAAATTACGATTAGTGATAACAACTTAGCACACAAAGACATATCCCTATAATAGCACTCAAATCACAGTATACATTACAAACAAGAAGAATGAAAGAAAACAGTGTGGGTAGCTAATCTCAGTAGAATTTATACAGTGTGACTCTAAAAAATAACCCAGAAACACACTCCCATTCAGGTTCTTGTTCCATTGTGGGTACCTCCACTCACCATGCCTCAATGTCTCCAGAGCTTACATCAGAATCCAAATGAATGAGTATGCATTGCCTTTTCCTTTCTCATTCTCCTTATTTCTTTCATATCCAGAGACCTTCCTTTGCTTTATTCAATCTACTAAGTAGCATTGAATTTACCAAGCATTTTCTTCTTCGTAGCACAGCTATATCACATCATGAACAGCCCTCCTTTCATAAGAATCATTCAATGTGGCATATAAGTAAATTACTGAATGTGTGTACATATGTGTACGAGTGTGGTATATACACACGTGTGTTCAGTGCACACACACCACACAGAGGACAGAAAGGATAGTATCCTTCTATACCATCTGTGGTTGTTTGCATGATAATGGTCCCCATAGGCTTATAGGTTTGAAATTTGGTTCTCAGTTGATGGAACTGTTTAAGAAGGATTAGAAGGTGTGACCTTGCTGGAAGAGATATATTAATGAGGACAGAATTTGAGGTTTGAAGACTCATGCCATTTATATTTTGACTCTCTCATACTTTATGTTTTACATGAGGATCAAAATGTGAACTCTGAGTTGATCCTACTGCCTTGTCTTTGCTTTGTCGTCATGGACTCTAGTCCTCTGAAACCACAAGCCCAATTAGATACCTCATTTTATCAGCAGCCCTGGCCATGGTGTGTCCTCACAGCAATAGAAACGCAACTAAGATAAACGTGATAAGGGGTTTCCATTGTGGACCTAAGACACATCTCCACCTTATTTATTCAAAACAGGCCTTCCTGCTGAACCCGAAGTTCATATTTCCCAGATATCCAACAGGATGAAAGCCCCAGAAATTGTCCTGCCACCATCTTACTTAGTGTTGGGTTATAAGTATCTGTGAGAGCAAGCCTACCATGTTATTTAGATCCTGGGATTTCAACTCCAGTGATCTTAACTTTTGAGTCTGTTCTACAGTCTGAAGTGGAAACTTCTGGTTTCTTTGGAAAGTCAGTTGTGTCAAATGATGTTTTGCTGAAGTAGACACAGCTGAAAAGATGTTTTGCTATAGCGAACACAGAAAAAGATATGTGACGAAGGAATATAAATGTGACCCCACAGACAGTGAGAGCAAGAGCATTGGTTTGCTTTGCTCCACCTCACTATTGTTCCGTTGTGCCAATGACATGCGTGTATTGGTTTACCTTACAATGAGATGTTCAACGCCACTTATGGTGATGACATAGAAAGAAACTTACCAAAGGATTGCTTGTAAGGTTCCTGTGGCTTCTTGATGCTTGCCTTGTGGCTTCTTCCAGCTTGAACTGCTCTTACTGGTTTGTGTGTGGTGCCTGCCTGCCTGCCTGCCAATAAGACTGGGCTTCAGCTGATGATTTCTATTTGATGTTTGCTATTGGACTGAACTGCTGACATCATGACAATGAAGACTAAACTCATCCCCAAAGAATTACTTCTGAAGAGGTCCACTTCCCCCATATCATAATAATTTTTTCTACTACCCCAGTGGGTGGTGGGCTAGAGGGGAGTGTGAACACTTATTAAAGTAGGTTGAAAAATATTATTGCCTATAACCAACTCAGAATTTTGGTGTTCCTACATATTTACACAGTCAGTACAAGGAAAATATTAATTTTTTTACCCCATTATTACTGTTTCTTATATGAACATTAGTAATATTATAGTAATAGAAAATGAGATTAGCTGAAGCCACCTACATTATTATGGTTCCTAAAGATAACTTCTCCAGCCATTTGCTTTAAAATTACCCACATTTCAGTCCTATCATACATAGTCATAATTTTACTTTCTCTGAAATATTTTCCACTACTACAAATTTTTTTAATCATCTGTTTCTATGTCTTTATTTTCCCATACCAGACCTGGTTCTCTCTCTAAGTAGAATGAAATGTCTGTGGGAGTAAAGAATGCATTGGTATTGTTTGTCAATATATCTGAATAGCATAAAATCAATAGGGAAGAAATATACAAACCTACTTATTAATAAATGTTTGAATCAAAAAGTTATGTTTTTCATTTTGGTTCATCCTATAAAGAACTGTCAATCACTAGAAGTGAAGTGTTCCTCCTTAGCATCTTAACTTAATGGGATGCAGAGATGCACCATGACTTCTACTCAACATCAAAAAATAACCTACATTTGGCTTTACACTTGTACTTGTAGGTGTATGTACAAAATCACAAATTTAAAGCATTTGCTGTTTTTTGAAATTTCTACTTTGTATTTTTATATACTGCTTCTTTTGGTTAATTTTGTTATATGGATTCAGGTAAGGTTAGCCCCCAACATACGAGCTGCATTTAACGTTCTTAGTATTCCTAATGTTATAAGCAATTAAAAATTTTACTTCTAACGGTATTTTCGGAGTCTGGAATATCCTTCCATGCATCGCTGCTGCTCACAGTGTAGATCTTCCCTGCTCAGCTGAAGTGTTCTACCACCATCTTCATAAATACATCTCAAGGTGCGTTTCCATGGTTACCTAAAAAACATTTTACAGGGAGCAGTCAAGATGAGCTATCAGAGGAATGGATTGTGTTAACTTGTGAACGGCAGCTGATAGGCGTTCCTTGTTATTATGGCTTCATGATAAGTGGACATTGTGTTGAACTACCCATATACCAGGGACCAGGAATTTTGGGAGGATGACATGGAAAAGCCACTTGAGTGCTTGCTTTGCCCCAGACAGAATTGTTTCAAGTCAGCTATACCAGTCCTTCCCTCAGATGATTTCCACCTAGGCTAGAGTGAGTCTGCTTTCCAGAAAGCCACTGTTGGGGTTTTTATAAAGCCCAAATCTTCAAATGCACACTGCAAGAAATGGTACAAACACCACTTCCCACTCAAACAAAGAAGGATTATTGGTGGGGGGTGGGGCACTTACGGACCTGGATGGAGTTGCTAAATGTTTCATCATTAGGCCCAGGAAAAGATTCCCACTCAGTGGCCATATCTTCCCTATTTTTAGTAGAATTTGTGGAACTGGTGACATAGGCCATAAGCAGTTTTACTCCTGAATAGCTGTATCAACAGAAGGCACCACTTGCAGGGACCAGCATGGAAAAACTGAATGGACTCAAGATGTCCATTCAGGTGAGAAGTTCAAGGCCCCAGCCACAAGTGATGCCAGTGCCCTTTTCTGCAGTGCTTTTCTATTGTTTTATTAAGAAATCTCACCATGGAACAGTAGTCTTGTTGTTGGATGTCTTGGGTGACAGCTTGGATGATAGAGTTCTTGCTTTATACATGGGACCTTAAGAGTTATCCCCAAAGGATGCAAAACCCAAAGCAAGAAATAGAATATGAAGAGAATAAATGAAACCAAAACCAAACCAAACCAAACCAACCAACCAACCAAACAAACAAACAAACAAAACCACCCTAAGTATCTGAATTGCATCTAAAGCAAGCTTTAAACTGAACTCAGAATAGTACTCACGCTCCTCTGAAACTCACACCAGACTTCCTGTCTGATTATCCCAAGTGCTGGTATTGTAGGCTGTGCCACTACGCCAGCTCCAACGTTTAGTCATGAGTCCTGATGTAGTCTTAATAAGCTAAGGAAATATTTAAGGATCGACAATACTTCATAAGGCCTTATCTCAAATTGGAAAGAAGCATAACATTGATTTTTTTAAAAAATAGAATGATGTAGATAAAGCATTTAATCCTTCATTTACAATTAAAAATGTACATATTAAAGTATCTTTCCAATTTACTGAGTGACAAGAGCTGAGCATGACAAATAAAAGGGGAATTTGTAAATAATTATGATTGAAAGACCCTTTAAATTTTTAATTTTAATAATTAGCATTTATCAGACCTGTAGCCTGTTGCCTCACTTCTGAATCTGAAACTATGAGGTTTATTTTCATCGCAATCCATATCCCAATCCGCCCTCCAGCCCTTCAAAGAAGAGATTAGGCAACACAAGTAAACACAATAGGAAGCCTAGATGGTATTAATCTTAATTGTCTCAACAGGAGTTACTCTAGAGGAAGAAGCCCAAAAGTGGGTTATTTAACCCTTGTCAGTTAGGACAAGACAGTAAATGCATGCCTTTAATTTTTTCTTGTTTTTAGTAGTTCTTTGAGAATTCCATGCATGTATTTTGATCATATTCATCTTTGTTCTTTCAGTCCCTTCAGATATATTTCCTCTTCTCTCCCCACTTGTGTCCTCTCTTCCTTCCTTCCTTCCTTCCTTCCTTCCTTCCTTCCTTCCTTCCTTCCTTCCTTCCTTCCTTGTCTGTCTGTCTTATTCATTCAGTCCAATTTGCAGTGCCCAAATGCTCTTGGATATGTGACCTTCACTGGAACTTGGTCAACCCTCCAGGAGCCACAGGATCAAAGAAAACTGACTTCCTGTCTCAGTTTCCCAGCAGCTTTTAGTTGTCAAGAACTGCTTTGCTAGTCCTCAGGAGGGCTCTTCATTACCAGTCCCCCTCCTTGCTGGGATTGTGTTTGGTTTAACCTTGTGAAGGCCTCACTCATGTTACCGCAACTGCTCTGAGTTCATATGTGCAACTGTCCTGCTGTGTCCTGAAAAGAGTTTTCCTGTAGTCACTTATTTCCTTTGCTCTTACTATCTTCCTGACTTCTTTTATAGATTGATACCCAAGTCTTTGGAGGCAGGAGTTGAAACTCCGTGTATCCTGAAAATGAAGCAAAACTGTATGAACAAGAGACATGGGGGAACAAAATGGCTATGTGAGCATAGATTCCATACCTTTCCAAATCTGGCTAGGAATTTAGTTCTCCATTTTCATCTGGTTCCACACCTTCATAATCATGTAGACATTTAATGTGTTCTTTGTAAACTTTAATTATTCTGTAAGAACCAGAAATGTTAACAAAGAAATCTAAAATAATTAAAAGGAACATGTTATTTAACATGCGGAAGTGCTTTATTTTTGTCCCACTAGGCTGTGTGCTTTGTTATGATTAAAAATGACAATATTTTGCCTGCTGGGAATATAATGTTTGCCTCTGTTTTTCTCTGTCTTGCTCAAAGCTCAGTTTTGCATAATGTATGAGATGCAGCAGCCCTCGGTTGTTGTTTTTGAAATTTACAAACTATGAACCCCATGGTAGCATTTTGCTAAATGCTCTTGCACATACCACTTTTTAAACATTTCTAGAATAAAAGAACACAATGAGAAAGTATTTTGGAAGACATTCTGTTCTCTTGTGTTCAACCTTCAGTACTAAAAATAACCTGACAACATTGATGAAATGAATAATGGTAATTTTCTGCCTACTGAAATCATGAGCTTTTTCTTTCATCTTGCTGATGCAGTTTTCAACCCAGTCCATTAGTCTATCAATAAATATCATATTCTCTCTCTCTCTCTCTCTCTCTCTCTCTCTCTCTCTCTCTCTCTCTCTCTCCTCACCACCTCCCCCCCCCCCAGGTACCCTCCTGCATTGAGTGATTAGGGCTTATGGAGCAAGATCTCATTAGTGAAATTATGTTGTAATAAAACCCTCCTTCTCACTGGCCTTACCCTATGGCTTCTGTGTGACTGAGTGAACTTGCCATGTTTGTCATGTGCTAAGGCTTCTGAAGAAATAATTCCCTTTCTAATATGCTATTTAAGAACACACATGTAAGAGAATTTGATATCCCTAAAAAAATCAAGAGTTCTGGGGACACTGAAGTTTTTAAAGTAAAGTTTCAAATTTATATTGATTATTCAGTATCATCAGAGAATAGACCAGTACTATAATTTGCTTTTCTGCCAGCAGAGACAGAGTGACTCTAATGGTTTAATGAAATATATTTGCCCACAGCATATATTCAGTATGTGTTTGGTATTGAGTTTATGCAAAATAAAGTTTATCATAACCCCAGAGAACAGAATTAGAATGCACTTTTCTTAAGAAGAGAATTAATTATATCAGGAAAATGATAAGAAATAAAGAATATTAAATGTTTACTCTCATTCCTGTGACTGTGAAACGGGAGCGATTACAGCACACCTCCTAGGACGGCTATAATTAAGACAAAAACATATTTGTGAGGGGCTGAAGAGATGACTCAGTGGGTAAACAGCACTCGCTCTTGCAAGCACAAAGACCTGAACTCAAATACCTGGAACACACATAAAATGTGGACATAGGTATGAATGCATGTAATCCTACTGCCAGAGGAAGTTGATGGAGACAGGAAGACTCCTGTGGCTTCTTAGGCACCAACTTGTCCTTGAATTCCATGAAAAATTTTACTTCACAGAAATAAAGTGGAAAGTGACTAAGGGGGTCATGGAATATCCTACTCTGGCCTATGTACACATCCAAGGACACTGACACACACACACACACACACACACAAACACACAAGTAATAATTAAGAACAATGGAGATGAATATGAAGAAACACTAGAAATCATATACATTACTTATAGAATTATAAAATCATGTAGCCACTACAGAATATATTTTGGCAATTATATAAATTTTAACTAGGTGGCGAATATAATCCAGCATTATTCATATAGGTATATACTCAAAACAAGTGAAAATATCTGTCCACATTGCAAAAATAGTCATGCAAAGTTCATAGGGCATTGTTTATAATGATGCAAAGTAGATATAACCCAGATGCTTATCAATTGATATATGAGTAAAAATCTATGACATAAGCCCTTGAAGAATATTATTTGTGCACGTAAAAGAATCTGTAATGTCCTAGCTCCTACTAATACATGGCACTAGGTTCTAAGACTTTACGAGAATGTTCTAAGACTTTATGAAATCTCCTCTCCTATGAACCGATACTCGTGACAAAATTGAAGTTTTACAGTCATCGCAGCAGGAGATTAAAAGCAATAATAAAAAAATAACTTTAGTAATATACTGCAATCAAAGAATGCCACTATTGTGTCTCTCAAAAAAAAAAAAAATAAAATCATTCTACCTCTCAAAATGAAGGGACAATATGTAAGAGGCAGGAAATGTAGTTCAGTATTACACAGTTTTGGGGGCGGCTTAAACTTTTTCTGCTCAGAAAAACTCTGTTCACTTGAGAATGAACCAGCATCAACACAAACGCCCCAAACTACAATAGCTTATGACTAGTTAATAGCAGCAGACACAAGGTCAGCCATTTATTATCAGGGAGAAAGTCTGCCAAATTACAGCTGGCATGGCCAGGATTAAGTTGAAAGTGGTTGTGTGCCTCATTTCCTAACTTGTATATTAATTTTATCCATTTGATATCAGGAACACAGTTAGTTTCTATTCTTATAGTTCATATAAATTACAGAATTATATTAAGTTTCATCATACAAATTAAGAACAGTTCTGACACAATGATTTACTGAATATCTTCTCTCACTCATTGTATTAATTCCTGGAGTATTCTTTATTCTGCAGACATTAACTGTTTTTATATGTTTATTTGCAACAATTGAAAGCCCTTCTTAAAAGCTCAGCATTTTTTTCCTTAAACTTGAAATTTGTTGAATGTTGCTGAAATTGTTCAAATCTAAAACCACCATGAACACACACACACACAAAACATGCCACTAATAGAATAAAAACAAAAATAAACACATGATTCAAAAGCAAACATTTGTGAGGAAAAAGAACATCTGAGTAAAAAGTCTGGAAATTTTCTCTATCTTTATTAAATATGATTTTGTGTGTATATGTGTGTGTATGTGTGTGTATGTGTGTGTATGTGTGTGCCTGTGTTTAGGTGTGTCGCTATATTGTGTGGCTGTATGTGTGACTGTGTGTGTATGTATGTGTGTGCATGGGTGTGCGACTGTGTATGTGACTCTGTGTGTGACTGTGTATGTATGTGTGTGTGCATGTGCATGGGTTTGTGACTATGTGTGTGACTATGTGTGGGACTGTGTGTATGTGTGTGTATGTGTGTGTGTGCATGTGCGTGGGTGTGTGACCATGTGTGTGACTATGTATATGACTGTGTGTGTGACTGTGTGTGTATGTGTGTGACTGTTTGACTGTGTGTACATGTGCATGTATGTGTGACATGTGTATGTGACTCTGTGTGTGTATGTGTGTGTGTGACTTTTTACTTTTCATCATCACACACAGTTATAAACTATGCTATATGGAGACTGTATTACAACCCACTTTCCCTTGGAACATTATCACCAAATTCATTATCTCCTGGAGTATCCCTTCTACCTTAGTTCTAATCCCAAGATGCATTTCCTTAAAGAACAGGAACACCACACCTCTTAGCTTCTATCAGTAAAAGGCAGAGGGCAGAGTGTCACTGCAATCTTGTTAAGAAGCTCGATTTTCAATACTATTTCAACTTCTACCAATAGGAGAAAAAGACTGTTTCACATGGCTAGTACATTTGCAATATTCTCAAAATACAAATCGGTGTGCCTGCGACACCCCAGCTTCTCTCCCGCTGACGAGGCTTGGTCTCTTCTACCCCACTCTAACTCATGCTAAGTATTCGCGTCCCCACTGTCCACAGTATGATGGAATCCAGCATGAGAACGGCGTTTCCATTGCTTCTAAAGGCAAATCAGCTTCCCTTCTGAGGAATGATTTTTCTGAGGTGTTTTCAGGAGGACAAGTAATTATGATTGTTCCAGTGTTATTTTCTCAAACTGAGCCCTTATCTGAAGGGAGATAAGTAAGTGGCAAGACGGCCCTGTGTGATAAAACAGTGAGCCTAAAGTGCTACAGAGAGCAATGCAGACAGAAAAGAAACTGGGAACTCAGTACAGAAATAGCCATGGGAATATCTGAGTGAGCACCTTGTTCACTTACAGTATTCTAGTTTCAGCTTTGTCTATGTGGAATATGAAGAAAGATATTTGAATCCTGACTTATCATACCTTGAACTATATCTTTAGTTGAGTTTTCTAATTTCTTAGAGATTTCATTCCTTGTTTATAACAGTGGGCATGCAGCTTTTAGATGGTAACTTTAGCTGAGCAAGTGTCCCTGTGGACGTGCACTTGTGGCATGGTGCATGATCAGGTTTAGAGGGAACCATGGAAAGAAAGCAGGAAGAATGAACTAAAGTCTGCAGGCGTGCTGCAGAGACAAAATGGGGGAGAGTCCAGGAAGTCTATGAGGATTAACCTAGCTGACACTCCTGGCATTGGAGGATATGAAGCCTCAAGTGGCCACCTCCTGTAGCCAGGCAGAACTCATAGTGGAGGACTTGGAGGGCGAAGAACACCAACCTAACCACAAAACCTTCAACCCAAAATGTATACTATCTGAAAAAAAGTGTAGAAACAAAAATGGAGCAGAGTCTGAGGGAATGGCCAACCACTGACTGGCCCAACTTAAGACCTGGCCTAAGGGCAAGAACTAATTCTTCACACTATTAATGATTCTCTGTTTTGGTTGCAGACAGGAACCTGCTGAGAGGCTCCACCAGCAGCTGACTGAAACATAGACAGACGCAGAGAGCTACAGCCGAATAATAGATGGAGCTCAGAGAGTCCTGTGGAAGAATTGGAAGAAGGACTGGGGTACCCTGACAGAATAGAGAGTCCACGAGAAGATCAATAGAGTCAACTAAACTAGACCCTTTGTGGTTCCCAGAGACTGACTCACCAACCAAAGAGACTATCTGGGCTGGACCTACTCCTTCCCACTGCACATCTGTAGTGTATGTGCAGCTTGGTCTTCATGCAGGTCTCCCAACAACTCTCCTTGACTCTGTTGCCTGCCTATGTATTGTATTCTCTAAAGTTGCCTGCCTTGTCTGGCCTCGGGGGAGAGGATATTCCTAGTCTTGCAGTGACTTGAGGTGCCAGGGTGGGTTAATACCCAGATGGGCCTCCCCCTTCTCAGAGATGAAGGGCATGGAGCTATGGGGAGAAGAGCTATGTGAGGTAGAGATTGGGAGGAGAGGGGAGTGCTGCTATCGGTATGTAAAGTGAACAAATAAAAATAAATAAATAGTAAAATGTTAATTTTAAAAATAAATAAAAAGAAAAAGACAATATAGAATAATCAATAAATAGTTCTTGCTAATGCATTTTCCCCCACAAATATACACTAGCACACATTCAGTTGTGAGATTTATGCTATTTTACTTTGACTAAAAATTCTCTATTCATTCTTGGTGTATTTATACATGCATTTACTTACTTAACAAATAGTTATTAAATGTCCATTTCATGACAGATGTTTCACTGAGAGGTGAGAAAGACACTTAGTCTCCAAGAAGTTCCACTGAAGGCTGAAGAGCGTTATCAGTCCAATAATTACCAGAAAGCTAAACAGCAGAACATAGTAAGTGCTACAGAGGAGCAAATGAGAAGTGCTCCCATCTGAGGGAACACTTATATGTTCACCCTTATCTCAGGGAGCACTTACAACATGTTTCCTCCGATCTGAGGCCTATATGAGGTACTTCTCAGTGAAAACATGAAGCAGAATGTGGTGGTTTGAATGAGAATGTACCCAGAGGCTTATATATTTGAATGATTTGTCCATAACTGGTAGAACTGTTTAGGAAGAAGGATCAGAAGGTGTGATCTTGTTGAGGAGGTTTGTCAATGGGTTTGGACTTAGAGATTTCAAAAGTCCAGACCACTTGCCATTAGCTCTCTGCCTGTAGACCACATGGAAGCTCCCAGACACAGCTCTAATGCTGTGCCTGTGTGGTTGCTGCCATTATAGTCACAGTCTCCTCTACTCTATGGAACTGTGAGCCGCAAATTCAATGTTTTCTTTTACAACTTGGCAATGGTGTCTTATGACTACAATAGAAAAGTAATTATGACACCAAAATAGACACTTTCTGTTTTTTCTCTGATTTCAAAGGAAGATCGTGTTGGTTGTACCATGGGCTACTGGAGCAATCCAGGGAGAAGATACAGAAATAATCTCTCATCCTGGTTCCAGGGTTACAGTGGTGTGGAAGAATCTGACTTTATTTCTAACACAATAGAGACAAGTTAATTTCATAGTACTTTTCTCCATTTCATCCACTTTTTTTAATAATTAGAATATCTTAACTCATTTTAAATATATCTTCAATTAAAGCAAAGATTAAATCAATTTTTTCACGTTATGAGTATTTTTAAAGAATAAAAATAAAGAAAATGCTCAACCACAAAAACCATAAAAATGAAAGATAAAAATATATCAAAACACACTAAAACAAAACAAAACGTCTTCATGCATAAAAGGAAAAACGGAGTTTGTTTTGTGTTGCCTGTAGTTGCTATGCACAGTGACATGTCATTGAAGAAAACAGACCTTTATAACTATGTTTGGCTGATCTTGTTTTTTTGTATCTCAGTGTTAGTTGTTTCTACATTCTGGCATTATTCTTTGGCAATGAGAGTTTGTCAGGGAGAATGTGTTCTTTTCACCTGAGCAATTGTCTTAGATAATCAGAATTTAAAAAATATATTTAGATGCCCTGGCTGTGGTCTTTGTTATGACCATTATCTGAATAGCAGAAGTCAATCTTCTATGGGAATCTCACGACTGTACCGAGCTCTAAATAATTTACATGTGTTCATGAAAACATCTATTGACCTTATAACAGTTTTGAATCTTTTAAACATATTATACTACATAGTTTGATAGTCTTCTTAAAAATTAATATGCTATCTACAAGCATGAAATAAATGCAATGCTGTTAAGGCACTAGAGCCATAGTATTCAATGCTTTATTATAAATGAAGAGGATAAGAGTATGAAAAATGTCACATTGTTTCACACAGATGATATGGTTAAAGAATGCATGATTCAACAACAAATTTAAGTGAGTTCCAAAGCCTGTGGAAGCAGCTACTTAAAGGATGCAGCATGTAAATGATTTTGCCACAGGAAATAGAGAAGAATGTTTTAATACTAGGTGAGCATGTGTGTGACTCATAACATACCCAGTGAATAAAGTGGGTACACATTTGAGGATATGTGCTATGTTTATTTTGTGTTTTCCTAAAGGTCTATTCAGCCAGGTGCCATTTTCTCCATTCTCTTAGTATTTCACATAAACAAATGCCCATGAACTCTTTTATTAAATATCTAATCTCAATAAGTAGTGTTTCTGCCTGCCTTAGATTATTTAGTTCATAGATAAAAGACACAAAAACTTTATATTCATGATAAGGCTTTAAAGCACTAGAGCTGGGCATAATCTATCCTCTAACCTATTAGTATCTACGTTCCTATCAATATTCCTGACTTATAACTTGTCATGTTTCATCTGGGCTGCTCTTAACTAGAACTGGACAGCCAGCCCTTATGGCCATGTCTCGCAATCCCTTACTGCATGGCATCTTCTCCTCTCTTCACTTTTTCTATCTTTCCCAGTACCTGCAATCCCCTCACCTAAAGTCCAACCTTTCTCCATCTACTGCCCAATCCAAGGCTCTAGCCTTTTATGACCAGTTAAATTGGAGTGAAGGTTCACATAGTGTCATTTTGTGTATGTGAGGTTCTGCTTGTTGGCAATCACATCTAGATAAACAGTATTTAACATTAGAATACAAGCAACTTCGGACCAACCTACTATAATGAACAGGCCTAAAACTTGTACTATTTTGCACATTGATTGCTAACATAGCAATGACTGAAAAAAAACCCACATTTTTAAAAATTATTATTATTATATTTCGTTATTTATGTGTATGAGTAGTTTGCATATGTTTGTGTCTATGCACCATTTCCTTTTTGTTTGTTGCACACACACAGACACACACATACACACACACAAATAGAGCTTGATGTCTCTGGGATCTGGAGTTACAAACTGTTTTAGAGACCCATATGTGTACTGAGAATCAAACCCAAGCCTTCTGGAAAGCACCAGATCTCTTTGTTGAACCACTGGTCTCAACTAAAACATTCCCCCTTTCAACACTTAGATTATAAAAATGATTATACAAATTTCATCTTCAGAACCTACACATGTGTAACACTACTTTGAATGGGCTGACAAACATTCTAAGGAGAACCTAATGATTTCATTCAATAAACCAATACTCTTTATATGAAAATCAACATTTCCTATTTTCTTTTCAACCAGTGAATGGGGTAGCATTAATAAATTAATGGGTTAATGCTTAGCTGAATTCACTTGGAGCAAATTATTAGAGAACAGATGATTAATTAACCACAACAGCATGTAGTTATGATTTTAAACAATTTAATTTTTCAACATAATTTTATTAAATATTATGTGAAATATCTTCTTACTCTCAGACCACACTATATCATTAAATGGAGCATGATTCGATGAGAATTAAGCTGGGTCATAACAATCCTGGTCATTAAATTTCCTCTCAAGAACTCAAAAACACCTCAACATCCATGTGAATGAAGAGAAATATGAGTAATAATAATAATAATAATAATAATAATAATAATAATAATGAGGAGGAGGAGGAGGAGAAGGGGAGGGGGAGGAGGAAGAAGAGGAGGAGAAGGGAAGGGGAAGGAGGAGGAAGAGGAGGAGGAAGAGAAGGGGAAGGAGGAGGAAGAGGAGGAGAAAGAAGAAGAGGAGGAGGAGGAAGAAGAAGAAGAAGAGGAGGAGGAAGTGGAGAAAAACTAACCTTCCCTGGGACTCCTGTCTCCTCCCAGGTATTCTCATCTTTATTTCAGAAACAGATATGCTTTTGACCTGTCTCTGTCTCAGGTTATTTTTTACATATTTGGCTTTTTGATAATTTATTTAATTTTATTTTCTTGCATAAGTCAGTTCTATAACAATTTGTCTGCCAAATTAAGAAGGGATAAAGTCACACTGTTTTAGATAACAACCGAACCTTAAAGTTGTAAAATGAATATTACCCTCAAATGTTGAAGTCCATTTGATTAGTTGTTTTGTAAACTAAATTTTCTCTAATTCACTAAATCTACTGCTCATTAAAAAACTGAATACACAAGGAATTCAGAATCAGAAACACAAGTCTGACCAGACATTATGAGAAAGAAAGACGATATTAAAGGAGATAATTGAGTATGTAAAAAGTCTATGTGGTTAACACTTTTTTAAATTTCTTGACAATTTCATTTTTTTTTATTATAGCATATACTTACTTAAAACATCTGGACATGCTCACAGGGTCAGCAGCAGCAACAGTGATAACTGAAACAAGAGAAATACAATAGTGTGGCTTCACCCTTCTTTCAACTATCAGAATTTTCTCATCGTTCTGTGATATAGGGAGCAAAACAAGGAGGACAAGAGCCTTTGTCTATCTGTCATGAGCAGCGCTGGCCTACATTGTGCTCCCAACCCCAAAGTTTTGTTCCTAGAAAAAAAATAATAAAAAAATATAAGCTAAACATTAAAAGAAACATTCTGTACCTTCGACCCCTTCCTCCTCTTGCTTCACCCTCCCAACCTTCCATTCTGCACATCTCCACCTTCCTCCAGACACCTCACAGTCACTTTAATTAGCCCATTTTTTTTCTTTCTAACCTTTTCATTTGTGTAGTTGCATCCCCATGTCTCTGCTTGCATCTTTATACTGATCAGCGACTGCTAACAGCAGTGGTAGAAATGCTTTCCTGGCAGCTAGGTGGACTGTGATTTCTGCTCATCCTCTGCAGTTTGACTGAAACCCTAGGAAATTAGTTCACCCCTCTGAACTTCACTCACACCACCGTCTCTAAAATTATATTACCTCTCAAGATAGCTTTAAGAATAAAACATATAAAAAGCCTTGCACAAAGTATGTGTGGACCAAATACTTTGACCTCCTCTGTAATTATAGTCTTTTGTAGAAGAGAAACAAAAAGGATTTGGGTATTAAAAGGTTAGTTCTACTTTCTATAGGGTAATGCAAGCATGTCTCAAGGACACAGGGGGAAGTTAATTGATGTCTGGGACAGGTTCCAAGACCTTTGCTTTAAACATCTCAGATATTCTTTAGATGAGAGGTGTGAGCCACATGGCTAAGACCTCAGACAGATTATAAAAGGCAATCTGGCACTATTCTTTGAGTTAGTTGACAAGTTGCCTATTGTGAGTTACATCTGTAAAACAGACATGATAAAGTATTACCTTACGTGTGTGTGTGTGTGTGTGTGTGTGTGTGTGTGTGTGTGTGTGTGTGTGTGTGCCTGAGAAAGAATTAATTAACACCTTTAAAATCCTTTGTCTAGTGCTGGTGATTGGCCCAGTGGGTGTCTATGTCGAAGCCTGGCAATCAATAACAACCTTATTGCTGAAGGAGAACCATTTTCACAACTTCACAACTGCTCTCTGACCTCCACATGTTTTCTCTCTCTCTCTATGTCCCTCTCCGTCTCTCTCTGTCTCTCTGTCTCTCTCTCTCTGTCTCTCTCTCTCTCACACACACACACACACACACAGAGAGAGAGAGAGAGAGACAGAGACAGAAAGATTGATACACAAGTAAAAAGATAAATATTGGCCATGTATTAAATGTTTTGGAAAGCAAAGAAGTCCTTTACATCAGCGAATGTTAATATGAACACACTTTCTTCCCTGGTGATGAATGCAATACTAATATCACAAAGTAAAAATCATGCGGACACATCAAAATGCTTCAAAGATTTATATAAATATTAAAATGAAGTTATTTTTAAAATTATTATAGTTATTTCCCAGATCATTGATTCTGGTTTAATATGTGGTATGACACCAGTTATTACCTATTAATTTATTAGTTTGAAATGTTGCTAGAGTTATTTGTTGAAGAAAACATGATGCCCTGAACTTTCTTTCTCTCTCAGTGTATCACATGGCTGTGGCAATGGCATAAATTTAGTCTTGAGCAACTCCAAATAGTACGGAGGACTCCTAAGCCTGGCTGGAATGCAGTTTCAAGCACATGAGAGCACAGAAGACAGAGGAGGTCAGTGTTTAACAGAAGAAAAAACAGCTCATCTCTGGAAGAGGGTTTCTAAAGCAAAAACAAACTGATGGTCAAACAGTAGATAAATATCAGCTTCAGAGACAGACTAAGGTATTTTATTTCCCATCTTCAGTATCAGGTTTGTCCTAAAAGCATAAAGTAATCTGTAGTCACCTGCTAAGAAGCCACAGGTAACAACCAAATTGTATAGAATTCAATAATAACAATAACAATAACAATAACAACAACAACAACAACAGTCATTCCCAAGAACCAAAAATCACAGTTTTAAAGATAAAATGCGAGTAGATATTATAAATAGCTGACAAAATATTGTAAAATTCTAGTATTTGTTACCTCTTATGTGTATACTTTCACAATTGTCATTCTTACTATTCTTGCTAGAAAAAAAATCCATAAATAGCCTTACCCAGCTACAAACCCCTTGACATATGATTCTAATGAGCTACTCAAGGTAGACTCACTGGCTCTATACTGGCACATCTGTTATGGGGATAACCAATTCCTTGCTGATTGGATTTGAAGCTGCCCTTTCAATGAAACTAATTTTATACCTGCTAATGTATTACAGAGGTTGCACACTCTAAGGAGCAGTCTATTATGGTTTGCTGAAGAGATGGACTGCAAACTACCTTCTAAATATTTACGTTTAGAATTAACAAATTAATGATGTCTTTAGTCTTGGTCAGAGACACATCTTTTCACAGTAAGTGGGGGTTAATGCACAGCTAGTTAAAATAATGAGAAAATTACCATTGAGAATTTACTCAGTCCTAAATTAGACACCACCTAAAGCTTAGAGTAAAATCACAATAAAAGAGAGAAAAGGAAGAATGTGAAAGATCCAGATGATGGGGAGGAATCTTGTAAAATACTATCTGCCTGATATATCATCAATGCTACACTCATGAACATATATCATTATCATTTATGGTTACCTGCACAAGGTCTGCAAAGGATCAGGCCCTGTTACATTGCATCACATCATGGATACAAGGTAAGCTCGCAAGGCTCTACACCACCCCAGCCACCCATGAAGATGCATTGGTGGTTAAAGGCTACCAGGAGAGAAGAAGACATTTCCTTCCATGTGAAGCCTTCTATTAGCCCAGAATCCAGACAATATTTCTCATGCATGCTCAAACAAGCAACACTAATTAAATTCAACTTATTTGGAAAAGGGGGTTCAGCAGTAGGAGAGGGTATAAGGAGAGGTAATGTGGAGTGTATGTGATCAATATACATTACATGTATACAGAAAATTGGAAAATAAAGAATAATAAACACTTGAAAGATATCACTTGGAGCTGTTGAGTGTTGCAAACTCTCTCACTCTATATCTTTCCCAGTTGTGGGTTTCTATGCTGACCATTATTTAGTGAAAGAAGAATCTTGTCTGATGATGCTCCAGCAATGTATTTCTCTGAGGATAGCAATCTGTCATGAAAAGTCATTTTATGTCTATATTTATTTAGCAGAATGGTAGTTAATTTTCCTCTAAAGTTCATGACCAATATAGTCTCAGATTCTTGGCCATTTAGCAATGTCTTCTTTGGGTTCCTCCTCATGGAGTGCACCTTAATTCAATCTTTCTCTCCCCAAGAAACAGGGGTCTATGTGACAAAGGAAGGGAAAAGATTGAAAAAGCCAGAGATAGTAGATGACTACAAAAAAACCCTTGTCTTCTAAGAACAATGGGGGTGGTTTACATATGTGATCACCAAGAATGGTAGTACACGCAATACCTGCATAAGTTCAAAGCATACAAAATTCAAGCACAGAGCAGGGAAAGTGGATAAAATGTCCCACATCAACTAGGATGCTAGTTTCAATGGATGCCTTCTGGAAAAGGAAGAATTGTTTTTCTTCATTGAAGTGTCACTACAAATATTAACAACACTCGAGGAAGTCCTCATATCTAGGAATTGACTAACACAAGACAGACTCTGGACTCCATGTTTTTGTGTGTTTTTTAGTTTTGTTCGGTATATTTTTGTCTTATTGCTTTGTTTTGTTTGTTTGTTTTGATTTTCCATTTTTGTTGGGTTTGTCTGTCTGTCTGTCTGTTTGTTTGTTGTGGAAGTGAGGAGAATATGAAGTTGATTGGTAAATAGGTGGGAAGAACTGGAAGGAATTAGAGGAAGGAAAATATAATCTAAGTATATTGTATGAAAAACTACATGATGATTAAATAGAAGAAAAGGGAAAGGGCATTTAATTAATGTGACATGCCAAAAGGGTAAAATTTCAATCCCAAAATGACAAGCTTCTCTTTTATTTCTTAGAATCCATAAAGACGTATCATGTGTTATTAAAACTCACATAGATGCATTAGGGAAGCTCATACCTATGGCTATAGGTTTAGTATCGGTCCTAGTTTGCTTCTTAGTGCTATAATACAGATCATGGCCAAAAGCAACTTGCAAGTGGGGAAGAGAGAATTTATTTAGCTTACATGTCCTGGTCACAGTTCATCACTGAGGAAATCTATGTCAGCTACTCATGCAGGGAAGGCACCTTTAGACAGAAACTGGGGCAGAAGTCATGCAGAAACACTGCTTACTGACTCTTCAGGCTCAAGTTCAGCTACCGTCCTTATGCCTCCTAGGACTACCTGGACCAGGGGCTCTCACGTATCAACCATTAATCAGGAAAATGTCTCCACAGGTGTAGCTACAGGCCAATATTTTCAAAGCATTTTCACAATTGATGTTCCTTTTACTCAGACGACTCTAGTGTTACATTGACAAAAAGACTAACCAGTACAAACTGACAGCTCAATCAAATTTGTCTAAGACATTTCCAAACTTCTTGAATTGGAACTTAATGCAAAATATATGTTTTCACTTAAAATATTTTTAAATATTTTATTGTTTTTTAATGTTTTATTTAATGTAATTTGTATTGTTTTTTAATGTTTTATTCCTCATACCTCTTGATGGGGTAGAGAATTGAAAATAAACATTTTGAAGTTTTGTTCCAGAAGTTCTGTCTCTCTCTTTCTCTCTTTCCCTCCCATTCTCAATCATTCCTTACCCCCTTTTTTCTTTTGCCTGCAACACAGACACACACAATATGTCTACCTATTATTGCCTTAGAGGCTACCATAAGGGATTACATAAGAAAAGATTAGTATTCATTACTTACATAAAGCAAACTTAACAGTTTGTAGCAATTTAGATTCAATTAATTCTTTTAAAAATATGATAAAATAATGTTACTGTATTATGCTTGTAGGCCATTATAGTGTTATGACTAAAATGCTACTTTTTTTTTTTAACTGATTGTCAACTCTACATAGTACTGAAAATATGCGCTAGGTTATAGAGATACAACTTCGGGTGAAATTAAAACAAAAATTTAGATAATGAAATCAGAGAAATGAAAATCAAAAAGACCCTGAGATTCTACCTTACACCAATCAGAATGACTAAGATCAAAACCTCACGTGACAACGCATGTTGGCAAGGATGTGCAGAAAGAGAAAAACCATTGCTGGTACGATTGCAAACTGATACAAGCACACTGGAAATCAATCAGGAAGTTTCTCAGAAAATTGGAAATAGATCTACCTGAAGACCCATCTATACCATTCTCAGTCATATACCCAAAAGATGCCCCACCATGCCATAGGGGCATGTGTTCCACTATGTTTATAGCAGCCTTATTTTTGATAGCCCGAAGCTGGAAACAACCCAGATGTCCCACAACAGAAGAATGTATGTAGAAAATGTGGTTCATTTACACAGTGGAATACTACTCAGCTATTAAGAACGAGGACATCCTGAGTTTTGCATGCAAATGGATAAAATGAGAAAATATCATCCCGAGTGAGGTAACTTAGACCCAAAACAAAATGCATGGTATATGCTCTCTAATACATGGATATAAGCCAAAAAAAAAAAAAAAAAAAAAAGTACAAAATACTCAAGATATGGTCCACGGAACTCAAAAAAGGTCAACAAGCTGAAGGGCCCGATTGCAGATGCCTCAGTCTTATTGGGAGGCAGAAGAAATCAGCCACAAGGAGGGATGAAGGGAGTGACCTGGGAGAAAAAGGAGATGGGGCAGGAAGAGGGGAACATTATCTGGTATTGGGTGGGGAAAAGAAACTGAAGCCCTGAAGGCCAGCAGAAAGAATGGAAACAGGCAACCTTCTTTGGGTGGTAAGAATTGAGGGGACCCTCCAGAATGTACCAGAGACCTGGGAGGTGAGAGACTCTCAGGACTCAAAGGGATGAACCCTAGATGATATGACCTACAGTGTGAAGAGGGAACTTGTAGAGCCCACCTCCAGCAGAAAGACAGGACATTAAGTGAGGGATAGGGTTGCTATCCCACAGTCAAAACTCTAACCCATAATTGTTCCTGTCTGAAAGAACTACAGGGATGGAAATGGAGTTGAGCCTGAGGAAAAGAAGATCCAGTGACAGGCCCGAAGTGGGATCCAGCTCAAAAGGGAAGATCTCAAGGCCTGACCCTATTACTGAGGCTATGAACCACTCACAAAAAGGGACCTATCATGACTGCCCTCGAAAGACCCAACAAGCAGCTGAAAGAGTCACATGTAGATATTTGTACCCAACAAATGGACAGAAGCTGTTGACCCCTGTTGTTGAATTAGGGAAAAGCTGGAAGAAGCTGAGGAGGAGGGTGACCCTTTAGGAGGACCAGCAGCCTCAACCTGGACCCCTGAGATCTCTCAGACACTGGATCACCAACCAGGCAGCATACACCAGCTGACATAAGGCCTCCAAACATGTACAGCAGAGGACTGCTGAGTTCAATCAGAGAAGATGCACCTAACCCTCAAGAGACTGGAAGCCCCAGGGAGTTTAGAAATCTGGTGGGCTAGGTGTGGGGGGGTCAAGGGATCCTCATGGAGACAAGGGAGCAGGGAGTACATATGGGATGTGAAACAGTTGGAGCATGGACGGGGAGGGGAAAATCTAAAATGTAAAAATAAATAAATAAATAAATAAATAAATAAATAAATAAATAAGAGACATGACTTTATTTTTAAGTATAAACAGGAAATTTTTCAGTTGAAGGTACCAGAGTAAACATAAAACTCCCACGTTATTTCAGTATGGTTTCTATTCATAGTCAGCACTGATGTTGGTGTACTACAAAACTGTGACTGAAGGAACATGGCAGTAGGAAGGACTCAGTGACACAGCTTGTAAGTCACAACCTCTCTTTGGTTTTTGTGTGTTTGTTTTGTTTTGTTTTCATCCAGAAAATTATTGAATGTAACCTTAAGGATTCCATGAACTAGTGGTTATGGTATGTCTTGATAAGCTATGAATTATAAAGTGAACTTGTGGCACTACTGATTATGTCTGAAATTATTCTAGAATTATTATGCAATGGACTTTACCTCTAGATAATAAAATATACCCAGAGTAGTTCGATAATAAGAAAGAATATTAGCCAATTTACTTTTATGTTCTTAAGATGATAATCAGCCTCTCATTTCTTTAGAGGATCTATTCTTTCATGTGAACAGTAGTACTTTTTAAACATAATAGAAAAGCTCACGGCCTTTTCTAGATGACAAACAGTCTCGCTTATTGAGGGAATCTGAGAAAGTCTCATTTTCTTCAAAGAAAAACAGAAGCAAATACTCACAGACCAGTTCTAGGACCACACCCACAAAAGGTAAATTTCTGATCTAAAAGTACTTTATCTCCATCTATAAATAAACAAGCCAAGGCTGAAGTGGCTCAGTTAATGTGATGTTGGCCTCACAAGTAAGAAATTAAAAAGATGCTTGTGATTATTCTGTTTGAGAAACACATCAATTTTCTTCCCACTTCCTGACCTTGGCCTCTAAGCCTAAGCACCCAGTCCCCCCATACCATAATACTGGGCCTTTATCATTGTTTTGTTTTTTCTTTTCTTTAGGAATCTTGTATATAAGAAGGGAATGGTTAAAGAAGGGAGTTGGGGAGAGAGACAGAGAGCCTAGACAACTACTGTGAACCAAATGAGGACCAAGGCAGGTGATGGGTGGATATTGTCATATTCTGCAATGTGAATACATAATTAGATACTGGGTTGTTGCCTACATAACCTCTTAATTGCCAGTTTACTACTTTTTCATAAGAAGGCTGTAGATGGCAACAAGAACATCATTGACCAGCTCTTCCACACCAAAGTTGGTACTTGTTCTCCCCAATTCAAGCAATTCCTTTAAATGGAATGTAGGTCCATTTAAAGATTTAAAAATGGTGTTTGAAAATATTTATACTAATGTTATCCTTGGCAGGATCACAAGCCAAAGGATCAAACTAGTGAAGCCACTGGGCCATTCTACTTTGTAGTTTGAAGAAAGACTGTGTGTGTGTGTGTGTGTGTGTGTGTGTGTGTGTGTGTGTGTGTGTGTGTGTAAATGCCCACATATGCATGCGCTCTTTGGTAGAAGCATTATATTTAGTTCTTGGCTTGAATTCTTGGGATATTTTAATATAAAAATTATCACTCGCTTTTATTAGCCATTATACCATTGTTACTCTAAGGATATATAAACTTTTAGCTTGAGGATTATTAGGCTCACAGATTCATGGGGGTATTCAAGAGGGACTCTCCAGATAAAGACATTATCATGTAGCATGTTCGGTTCCCTAACTTGTCTACGGCCCTTAGAAGAGGTCACTCAGACTGTTGTGGTATAAGCAAAAAGAAACCTAGGACTGTAATCAACTGGCATAGGCAGAAGACACAAGGTTTGTGCATCCATTATTTTATAGAAATTTTTTTGAGTCAGAAATGAACAGAGGTAAAAATAAAATCATTGAGAACAACAGACAGCCTGAGTCAGAAGACAACACAAGCAGGTGCCATTTGTCTCTTCATAGTATTACATTTCTCCATCTTATATACCGAAGACTGTGGATGTCAGTAATTGCGTCCTCACTGCCTGTCTTTGCTATAAGAAAATGACTCTAAGTATGCTTCCTTTATTGTATCCAAAGAAGGCCGTCCGTGTTCCATGGGATAAATCCTCTTTCACAAGGTCCACTTTTTGGAGTGATAAATTTGGTTGACACCAAAATGCTATGAAGTTAATTCCAGCACTTTCTACAAACCTTGGGTAACTACAGGACACATTTTGCCAACCATGGCTCCTTAGAATGGAAAAAATCTGAGAATGTCCCTAGGCAAACATCAAGACCTATCATAAATATAGTGTTAAAGTCTAAAAGGTCAAGATCCATTAGTGACAAGGGGTCCAGGCATCTTCCTACAGCGTATTTAGAGTCTGATTCTTGTACATCCTGGCTTGATCTACTCATATTTTTATCACTATTGAGCACAATTATTTACAAAAATCACAGATATAAAGACACAGCTGAGAAAAAATAATTGGCCCACAATACTATATAAATAATGGCCAAAGATAGACCCAAAAGGTGAGAAATGCAATTAAGGCCCCTCTAGCAGGAAAAAGCAGTGTGTGCAAATTTAGGTGTTGCTTCTTTTGACTCTAGACCATTAATCACAGGCAGCTATGACTTTGTAGCTATTAATCCTGATGTCACAAACCTGGAACAAGGGAAAAAGCAGAGCTGGACTAAGTGTCCCATCTGTGTGCTGCCTGCTGGCTGAAAGGTGAGGTACTTTTCAATACTTTGTTATTGTGATTTTGAGGAAACTAGACTTAAATCTTTAGAATCAGAAGACACCTCTCTACTCTTAGGAGAGAGAAATAATTCCATTCATGAGGCTGGATCTTGTGGCTAAGAAGCTGTCTGGGCAACATGAAAGGCCAAGAAATAAAGTGTTTTGTTGTTTGTTTGTTTTGTTTTGTTTTGTTTTGAATCTTTCAAGATGCTATATCCAAATACTCCTTTCTCCCTTATCTACATTATCTCTAGAATTCAAGATTTGGGGCAAGGAAAGGCACTCTATCAGTTGGCACAATTTTTATATTCTATATGGAGTTACTATTGTGGACAACTTAATGGCTATGAGAATAGACTCAGTAATCAGAAGGATTTGTGTTTAAACATGACTGTATCACTCATTTGATGTCTCTGGCCATCATCATTAGTGGATACATTGAGTACTTAATTGATTGGTTTATTAGAGGAATATGAAGACACAAACTATGGATCTCAGATGAATTCAATATTAATAAAGCTTGATATTGTAAGAACAGTGAAACGACTGTAAGAGTATTGTCCATGAAGACAATGAGAAGCAAGCCAAACATCTTTCCCAGTAGGAATAAGAAGGAAGCAGGTGGGGAAGGGTAGCTTTAAGAATATCATTTGAGATGTAAATGAATGGAATGATTAATAAATAAAAGGAGTTCCTTCAGGATTTTCTATGATCCCAGGGGACATGTACTCTGGATAACCAAACATGTAAACCTACTCACAAACACAGAGACACATGGTTTCACAGATACTTCCACAGAAATACATCCCTAGATTTAAGTGTAGAAAAAGATATCATCATGGAGACCATCTGATTTTCATACATTCTCTTTACTTCTTATTAATCATGTATCAATGTGTTATTTGTCTAAGAAGATACAGACTTTCATTTAACTTTGGTGGGTACACAAATTTTTCTATAGATGACAAGAGGTTAAAGGTTATGAAAAAACCTGGAGATAAGATATAACAGCCAGTGACAATACAAGGCTTCTTATTGTTAAAGCAATGACAATTTCACTTCTTGAAGCTTAAATGGGATGATATCTAAATATTTTAAATTTATCTACCAGTGACACTGTAATAACAAAGCAAACAGCAAAATAAACATCTTTCTACATATTCCATTCATTTGTAAATGTACCTCAAAAGAACACTTTCTGGATGTGTAATTCAAAGTCTTTAAATTTGCATATTTTTCAAGAAGATGATACTGATAAATTACATTAGAAAAGCATGTAAATAAAATTCTCATCCAAAGAATATGAGAGAGCCCAAACTCCAATATAGCTAAAATATTATTATCAGTGATTTAGAGGACTGTCAACACTTAAGGTGAAAAAAAAAAAAAACCAAAACAATAAAAAACAAACAAAAAAATTGAGTTCTTGTTTGGCCAGTGTTAAGATCAATATCCAAAACATAACATAAAAATTCCATGTTGTCAAAATTATTTTGTAAACTCCGAGTCACTCATCATACAAAATATGCAGATTAGATTATGTTGCAGATTTGTATAAGAAGATGTTCACATTCATATGCACACACACACACACACACACACACACACACACACATGCTGCAGAAGAGAAAGAGCCACTGAACAAATTGAAAACGACTGAAAAGAAAGACCTCATGCTATAAGGTGTCATTCTGTTTTCAAAAAGACTTTTAAATTCTGAGTACGTTTCCCTGAACAGAGAATGGGTCTCCACACCCAAGTGTTTCTGAGCAGGTGAGAACGACCTGCAGTCTGCTCCCACACAGCCTGCCAAGTCACAGCGGATGCTGTTGTGAAATGACAAGCCTCTGTTACCTCCAGTCATTTTGTAGCCTGTGTCTTGCCACACTCATTATGCACAAGGTTAAATTCACCTGAATGCTCTCAGTGATGCAGAATGCCTTTTTCGTTTTGGAACTGTCTTGAGATTATAATAAGCTTCAACTGTATTAACTCTGCCTTATGAGCAAAGCACAAAGCAAGCCCCTTCCTGAAGGATACAAGTGTCTGCAGGAGGGCTGCTGGTTGACCCGCGGTGCCATGGGCTGCTGCAGATGTTCATTAAGCAGAGTCCTGAAGAGGTAGCAATTAGCAGGGATAATTTTAGAGAGACACAGAAGCTGGAAATGGGGCATCCACTTATGCTGCCACCTGGACTATGGCTTCCTGGCTACACCAGGGAATTAGTCTCAGCTTTTGTATTTTAGAGATGAGTTCATCCAAGCCTAGGAGCTGAGAGGTGGTCACAGCAACAATTACATAAAATGTTAGTGCTGGAGAAGACTCCATGTTAACCTGTATCAGACAGAGCGTGCATGCCTGTAAAGGAGAAAGTCAGGGGAAAAAAATATCTGTTGAAAAGAATATAACAGCACGCTCCACACCTGCATATATTCAAACCAAATAAAATCCCCGCATTGAGCAGATCAAACAGACACAGCTCTCCACCTATAAGAAGCTATTTGTAATAGCTCGCTGAGAATGGGCAAAATTAGTTTTCCCCCATAGGACAGTCACTGAGCACACTCTGAGGCATACCACATGGTTATTTCTGCACTTCAGTTTTGTTTGGTTTTACTTTTTTTTTTTTTTTTTTTTTTTTTTTTTTTTTTTTTGAGAAAGGACAACATGAAGCTTCATGGGTAAGAAAGTGGAGAAGAGGGAAGTATCTGGGAAGACTTAGGGAAAAGGGTAAATCATGATCAAAATATGTTGCATGAAAAACGTGTGAGCAAAATAAAAGAAAACATTGCACCAGTTTTCCCAATTAAAAATAACCAGAATTGAGGCCTTTTGCTTTGATTTTGGCTCTGTGTTATTTTATTAAGACTAAAGCAAGCACTAGAATATGTTTAGCTCCAGTACCTGATTAACACACACACACACACACACACACACACACACACACACACACACAGGAACTGAATACAATGTATAAACATCTGATTAAAATTAAATAAATGGATCTAACTATATACCAGCTCACATTTTACTTAGAATTTATTTAATCCTGTGCAATTTCTAATTTTATGCAAATATTATTAATTACAAAACAATAATCATTTGGCACATGGAATGCTCTAATTTTTTTTTTTTTTAGTGTGGGTAAAATCATTTGATGAGTTGTAATTAAACTTCTCCCAAGATATTTGAACTTAGATTATGAGGTTAGGCTTTTCTGCTAAATTGATCAAGTGCAAACTGGAAAAAAGAAAGCTACACCTCTCTGCTTGGATAATAAATGATTGTTCATCTGAAATGTTATTATGATTTCACTGAATCATGAAACAGCTAATGCAATTAATCATACGTGCTGAAACACACCATATGTGCTGAAGCTCTCTTAAAGACAAAACTTTAAATTCAGCAATATCCCAAAGCCTAATAAAGGGATGCTCATGATGTACCTTTAACCTTCACTGTTTCACAGGGTCTCTATATTCTTATTTGAAGTCAGTCTTCTCGTGGTCTATAATAAGAAAGTTTGAATTTTATTGGCATACACACACGAGAAAATCTGCAGTAGCCCTGTAATAGTGTGAACCAAGGGTTTAGATACTGTCAGACATGTGCCCGTGTTATTGTGAGCTATTCGGTAATCATGCCATTGGAGGCCTAATACTCAGGCGTTATCACTAAACAAAGTTTTTCAAATAATTCATAAGACAGATATTTTCATAATGTCTGACACAACCAAATTAAACTATGAAAGTCTAAAGTCTTAAGTTGATCTAAAGTAAGGGATTGAATGTAATTATCATACAGGGAAAAAAACCAAACAAACAAAAAACCAAACCAACCAAACATAAAACAAACAAAAAAACACTTCTCAAGATCTTTGCTTTGAAGGGAAGAAATAACTGTAGTGGCTCGGAGTCTAGTTCCAGTGTGGAACTTCAGAAAGCAGCCTGGCAGACTAGGATGAAAAACAGCATGTGGCCCAGAGAGGGATAGAATGGACTGAGCCTTCCCAGTCCCAGCCTGAATGCTCTTTCACTGAGAAACCAAAGATAAACAATGGTGGAGAGTTTCCCAGAACATTGTTTTAAGTAAGAAATAGGAAACATCAGAAGTAACATTTTAAAACAATTTAAATTTAAGGCAGAGCAAAACTGGCAAGTCAGGAATCCAAAGGTAAATTTTTAATTGTGTGTAAATCTAAAGACTGAAACAACATGCAAATTTTCTCGACCTTGGCTTCAGTGCTCAGAATGAAACACTTCTTCACCAACAACCATAACAGAAGACATCTCTTGATTACTGACCTTTACAGTCTCTTATGCTAGGCCCTAAAGATTCTGATTATACTGCTGCCCAGCGTGTGGGATATTTAATATCCATAATATTGAAATGGATGTTTTCACAATAATTCTCTTAATTATTGTTGATGCCGGGAAGTTATCTTTTTTTTTATATTTTTCCCTTGATAGACACTACAGATTAAGGTTAGAGCTGACACACAAGCAAACGTAGGAGGCTCAATGACATCAGCAAACTCATCATCAGTCTCATGAATTTAGACAATTCACTCAACTTGCATGGCACATGAGTTTCTTCATCTGAAAATCAAAGATAATGTTACTGCCCTCTTCAATTGAATGTTGTAGCTCATGAAGAACATACTGGTGTGAACTGTTCAGTTCTATTCCTGTTCCTAAATGTACACCAGTTTTTATCTATTTCTTAAGAATATCCCTAACATAAAATCTCATAATTTTTTGTAATTTATTTACTTATTTATTTTCTTGAGATAGAGCTTCATACTATATCTCGAGGTAGCCTGGAATTTACTATGTAGACCAGTTTGACCATGTACTCAGGGCAATTCCCCTATTCGAGACTCATCAAGGATAGAATTGTAGGTGTTTGATCTACCATATTCAGCCTGAAATTTTTTTCAAAAGCATAAATTCTATGCCTGTGATATACTATATACCATAATAGATACTAGATAGTTAAGTATTGGCATGATATATCTATTGTGTTCAAGTTTCTAAAACCCAGGGAAAGGGAAAAAAGAACAGACTTCAATGTTAACAATTAACCCAAGTGTGTCCAGCAATTTGACTCTGCAACAGGGAGTTGTCCTCTACAAAGGCCTCTCTAGAACCACGCAGTTGAGTTTTTAAAAAATGGTCATAGTGTAGTTGGGTATTATTATGCTTAAGAACATGGACCTGGTAGATTCTACTCCAAAACACATGGCCTCATTAGGTCAATTAGTCACTACTGAAACCACATACATACACAAGTAATACTGTATGACAGAGTATATTGTATTTACACACACACACACACACACACACACACACACACACCAGTTAAAGAAGGAAAAAGACGAGAGGCCATGAATTTAAGAGAGAGAAGAGATGGGTACATGGCAGGAGGGAGAAAACAGAAAGGACAAATTACATAATTATATTTTAATTACAAGTAATAAAAAGAACAAAAATCAGCTAATGTTTCACATGTTTGAGAATTTGTGCTGGGCTGCACTTGTAGATCTCCTAGGCCGCCTGCCACCTGAATTTGGGGTTATAGACACCTGTGTCAATGGCTTTCATGCTTCCCTAAGAATTCACCCTCTCTTCCCTTGTAATGAAGCTTTATGAGAAAAGCCCCCATTCTGAACAGTCTATAACTCTCCAGATGCAATTCCTCACATAAAGATAAGGAAGCAGTTCTCGCTTCCCATCAGCAAAACATTTCCTGCCTCACAGAGGTGCTAATATATTTTTATTTATTGACTCACGTACTAAGTGAAAATCAGAAAAATTCTCTGGCCGACCTAGAAAAAAGAGCATCTAGTGCCAGCTCCTTCAATTGCATTTGTATCTTCTAAGCAGACATTTTTAGGCTTGACATTCACTTCAGGTCCTGGGGATATTTTGTGTGGTATTGTCCTAGATCTAAACTGCATGTTCAAGCCTCCATCAAGATGGTCAGGTAGAAATTATACTTGAAATAATAACCTGTACAGTTCAATTGTGACTGAAAGAATTGGTTTCTAGACAGGGCTGAAACATCTTCCCACCCCTTGACCTGATGTGTTATGTGAGTAACAAGGGACTGTGTTCAAAAGTGGAGTGTGTTAGAGAACTAGAAGTTTTTAGTTGCCCCAGTAGTCCGTGTTTTTACTTGAATATCTATATAGAACAGAGATGAATAGAACACATGACAGAATACAAATCATCTGAAATCAGGCACATCATGGTAGTATAACCATAGAGAGGAATACAAACCACATAAGGGGTTTTCATCACGCAGTATCTTGCCCTTGATACACTGCCTATTGTGCTGTTATAGTTCAGTAATAGGTACCTGTGCAGGTTGTGGCATGCCACTGGATTGACTCCCTAGCAAAGGGTCTCCTGTGGACATTCTTAACTATGTTACCTGATGTCATCCTGACACTGTATTATCTATTTTGTTAATTCAGAGGCAAAACTGGGCTGCCCTCAACACTTTAGCCTACTATGAGGATGACATTCACACAACTTGGAATGTCTGGGATCCATCAAACTAGTCAATTCTAAAACCATTCAATAGTAATACATGGCTAGATGAGAGATTAGGAGAAAATGAAGTTTCATTACAAGTTCATTAAGAAATAACAGATCAAAACCAAAGAAAATATCATAGAGCCAGATGGCAACTGCATTAGTACAAAATAGAGCTTTCATTATTATGAAGATAAATTGTACTAATTTTGAAAGAAATAAATAATAGAAGTGTACATCTCCATGAATATGAAGTTTAATATAATGACACACAATTACATTAATAAAGTATAAAAATCTCTTCAAATTTTCTTTTTTTTTCTTTAAATTTATCTTCCTTTG
This sequence comes from Arvicanthis niloticus, assembly GCF_011762505.2. Taxonomy (NCBI): domain Eukaryota; kingdom Metazoa; phylum Chordata; class Mammalia; order Rodentia; family Muridae; genus Arvicanthis; species Arvicanthis niloticus. Next base: position 158,183,575 of record NC_047658.1, read on the forward strand.
TAAAATGTCGACAATAGCGATAACTTCTATAGGCCTCCTACAAACATTGTGGTCTCCTGATATTCAATTTCTCTAAAATGATACTTTCCTCAGTGTTTAAGGAAGGAAAAAGAAAAAATATTAATAATCAATGAGCTTAGAATCAACTAAATCAAGTCAAGAAGGTGTATTTCCTGTAAGTAATCTCAAATATTACCACTAATATGATAATACAATGGTATGTGCTAGGAAAATGTCTTAGAATTGCCAGCAATGAAAACAATGCCAATTAAACCTTAAATGAGAGAGAGGAGAGAGATTAATTATGTTACAATGAAGATTATCAAAGACTGTGAACAGTTTTAAGACTGTGTTGTTCCACTAAGAAAAACACAAAAACACTTTAAATGATCGATGTAGTCTTAGAACTACCCACTTCAAATGTTTAAAAATCAGATTCATTACAACTTTCTATAACTTACAAACTTTCTCTATATTTAATACTCAGATTAATATAGCTTATTATTTTAAATTTGTGCATCTTTACTTAACCATCTCACTGCATAATAAAATCTGAAAATGTCTATATTTGAGAGACATTACCAAAAAATTTAAATAGATATCATCTCATAGTTCAGAAGACAGAGATTTGTAGTGTAATAAACAAAACTGTGATAAAGTCAAGAAACTAATAAATGGATAAATAGCATATTTCAAAAGCTCTAGAGAAATAATTCAAATAATATACTACATAATATGTTTTATTTATGGAATCCATTTGGCATTTCAGTATAAAATATCCTGAGTATATAAAGTAGAGCCCTCTATTGCTGACAGAAGATTCTGAAATAATTAAAGGATATGTAATTTTTGCCCATCAATTTTATTGCAACAGTAGAAGTAGAAAGTATACAAGAATACAAACATTTTTAAAATAATATATTTATCTGAAACCCTTTTATTCATTCACTTATTCATCTTTAGGACATAAATGTGTGTATGAGGTAGCTTGGTCACATGCTTCCGGTATCTGAAATTTGACTGTATTTTCCATAAGGCTGCTCTGTCCTTCCTTCAGTGTGTAAAACTTTAGCAGAAGTAGAAATTTCCAGTTTCTTTGTTGCCTCAGTTGTGCCATGTGATGTTTTTCTGGAAGTTGTCTTATGAAAGAATGTTTTGCTGAAGCAGACATGTGAGAGGCTGCATTGCTGAAGCAGACAAGGCATATAATGGTATTCTGGAGTGGACGCTTGAGGGGGTGCATGATGTTTAGAAAGAGCAGATTCTGGAGACAGTACATGATGTTTAGAAAGAATATAAATATAACCCCACAGACAATAATAAGAGGCCCTTGCATTGGTTTGCCTCGCAACACTTTGCTGGTCGGTTGTTGCTGGCCTTTGCTTGTCATGACTTTATAGAGTCATGTTGGTATCCTTCTCATGGTATCCTGTCTGCTTCTTGCTTCTTCCATGAACTCCTGTAGATTTAGCAGAGCCTTGTGGTTTCATCTGGATCAAGCTGCAGCTATTGGTTTATGTTTGGTGTTTGCCAAACGATTGGACTGCCATTACTGGTCTGTGTTTGATGTTTTCACCCGGACTACTGATATTCTAACAATGGAGAATGGAATCGCCCCAAGTAACTATTTCCAAACAGGTCCACAATCCCCATTTTTTATTAAGCTTTCTTTTCCCCTACCTCTTGTAGGTGAGCTAGAAGGGAGGTTGAAGAACTTAAGAACCCTTATTAAAGTAGGTTTTGAAAAATCTAAGCCTATATTTAAAACATAATCATGCTGTCAGTGAAGAGTCAACAAAAATGAAGTCATCAAAACTGAACATCAAACATACTTATGCCTCAGACAGGAGGCCTGGTCCCATGGGCAGTGGGAACTGTGTCAATGGTGTTTTAGAGGGTGCAGGAATCATGACAAGCACCATGGGATCTTGCAGACCTTTAGATACAAGTTGAAGAACAGTGTGGACTTCAGGAAGTGCGTTTCCCTCTCCTGGGCCTTGATGCCAGCTAAGGTTGCTCTATAGGAACACATCTCTCATATCGTTATAACGAAACTGACTTGGGCTTCATTTAAAAAAGCTCATGTCCAGTATTAACTAACTTATCAGTAGGAGTAACACAAATGGAAGCTCCTCTCTTCTCCATTCTTCACTCTTAGTAACCTCCCAAAGAACTGTCCATTCTCTAGGCCAGATGCACACAATCAATGAGACATAAAAGATGGCTATTCTGGGACTAAAGGTGCATGTGCTTCATGAACATTGATCTAGGTTTAGTCTGTGAGAAGAATCTACATGAGAAATTTATCTCAACGTATCCCATATCACTTATTCACAGCACCGAGCTGAATACGCATAATCCTGCTGTGCTAAGTGGCTTCTGGCTTCCAGCAGAGGGAGAGCTTCACGGGCATAGTCTGTCCAGGCTATATGTGGGCATGAGCCAAGTGCTCTCTTTAAAGTCCCTCAAGCCCTAATGATCCTGAACATGAAAACATGTATTGTACTGCCAACATCACTAATGACCAAAAGCAAATAAGAGGAAAATTAGAGTGCTAAAGAGACCTGACCTGATTTTGGATCCCTGCCAGATGTTCAAGGAGTGCCAAATGCTTTTTGCACAGGTCACACCTGCTTAATTAGCAATAATAAGAGCTTTGGGAAGTTCAGAGGGAAATTAAATAGTTACAGATAAATGATCTAACAATTTGGTCTCTACTAGAGAGGGGACAGGATGCAATTTAATAACATGATCACAAATGAAATTGCAGGTTAATGACCTAGCACTTTATAATTTAATGGAGCACACATAGTACTAGGATGAAAGTAAATGGATTGTCAAATGTAAATGTATAGAGTGGCATTTCATAAATAAATTATGATAGCCCTAATTGCAACTAAATTACCAGGTTTTAATATGACCTGATAATTAAGTCACAAGTGATTTGCTGCCCAGTTCCAGCCTAAACTGGTACCAAATAAAATTATTTGACTCAGCTAAACTTGTTCTAAATTTGTCCAAAACTTTTCAACATCTGTGGAGATACATTGAAATCCCAGCTATATAGTAAAGAATACTTTTCACTCTTTGTATTTTAATGATTATTTACAATGGAAAATGACAGAATAGTCATCATTAAATTCAACCCTTCCTAAATCTTAAGATACTTTGTTAGCTCTGAACTAATTTTCTAGAATAACGTTTTTTTTCTTGGAAATCTTAGAGAGTGTTTTTGAGATTATAATATAATAATTATCATTTCTCTCATTACCTGTTGGAAAACATTTATATTTAACAACTTATAAGGCAGTTTGTTGTTTTAGTTCTTAAAATGGACAGAAAATAATTAAAATCTGATTTTTGAGGCAAAATTGTGACCATATAAAAATGAAATTGTATATTTCAATAATTAATATAATTTACACAGTTGTCAGAGTTTCAAGGTAAATTACAAGGCAGCCAATTGGCTGACAAAGCCTGCAGTAGTCTTCCCTGCTGGATTCAGAATGGTATAACAAAAATATGATACAATAAACAGCTCAATATATTAGCCAAATAATTTTAAAGAATGTCTAGTGACACACAATTCCTTGTTATTAATCTTTTTGCCATTTTACATGTGTAGATTTTAGTGTTTTCATCATATACACCCCCATTGCCTTTTATTATTTTTCCTACTTCCATGAAATGACTTTTATCTGAAGTATCATTCTATCATATATATACATATAAATGATAGGTAGAATAATATACATGTATATATGTATGTATATATATATACATACATATATTATATATACATATATGTATATACATACACACACACACACACACATATATATATATATATATATATATATATATATATATATATATATACACACACACACACACATAAATATTTTTTGGGAGCCATGCTGGGCTTAGTTAGAGATGTCTTCATGAACATTGGTGAGGCATTATTTACTAGAGCAATGGCAAACGCAGTGGCTACTTTATCTTCTTCTGTGACAGAATATAGAAGGGCCTAATCTTGTGCAAATCTTGTATGAGAAATCACAGTTGCTATGAATTCACGAATGTCATGTCCAGGAGACAGCACTTTCCAGTACTTTTGCACATCCTCCATGAATTACAGTCATTCCCAGTCATTCTATCTCTTATTCCACAGTGTTCTTTGAGTCTGGAGAGGTGATAATAGATCTCCACTTTAAGTCTGAGCACTAAACAGTTACTTATTCTTAGCACATTGACCAGTTACAGTCTTTGTACAAGCTTCTTTGTATTAACCACTGACACGAACACATTATCTGAGCAAGAAACAATAGCACTAATCTGTGGATAAAACCTAAAGATTAAAAGGCAGTTTGGCAACCTGCCCCTTCACAAAAACAGCATAGATTACATAACAGAAATAGATTACATCTAAGATCTGGGATGTCTCTGGCTCTGAGATTTTGACCAGGTTTATAGTAACATTATCAACTCTCTTTTGCTGAGCAGGCCTAAATCTAAAAACAAACATCTTGTTACTCCGATAATAGTCATGCAACCTTTGCATTACTGAGCATATCTCGCCTAGTGTGACGATTGTGTAGTATATGGGGCCTATAGCCCCATATATAGGGTGAGACTGTTGTTTCTCCTGTAGTTTACTGTATAATAATTCTCTCACTAAGAAAACTAGTTCCTCCTTTCAAAGTGTGTGCTGTCTTTAGCAAAACTAAATAACTATTGAGTTCCATGAGGCAACCAAGAGTTATGACAAAGGCTGTAATTTTTATTTTTATGTCACTGGGCTCTCCTTGATTAAACAGCTCTGAGTTATCTCATATTTGGCACTTGGAATTCTATTTAATAACTCTTGGCTTCTGAGAGGAGCATTTTTTTCACCCATGAATTACCTCCATTGCTATTCTTAACTTTTTTAGCTTTAATAATTTCTGATTCCATACAGCTTTGTCACATTTCCTAAGTCTTGGTTAATACTTTTTTTATTCTTTCCTTTGCTTCTTCTCCCAGCTTCAGCTTCCTCTCTGTCAACCCTACTACCCCTATGACCCCAGGCTTCTTTTCCTTCCTTGTGATCACCAAAAATTAAAGTTAAGCATACACATCTAAAAGCTAGCATGGAATAATAAGAGAGAACATCCAGTAGAATATTTTCTAGCTCCATAGAATTTTTAGGAAAATAGTCCTGAAAATTTCTCCATTTCATTTGTTCTTTTCAGATTAATAGAAGTGGACTTTAATTTTACTCCTGCTTTTGCATTGGTGCTATTACCCTGGTGAATCAAAGCATAGTTTGACATGTGAGATTTCTTGTCACACCCACATTGAGAGAGAAATTGAATCTATTCTTGATGTTCTCTCAGCTTCGCTTATCATGTCTTGGTTAGGTTCTGCATGAAACTCATCCATAAAGACATATTGATTCCTGAGAGAAGTATCTGAGGTGATTCTTGCTTAGCTGGGAAAGTGATGGTGCATATATGTCCTCTGACCTAGGTGTAGGGTCATAAATTGTAGCAAGGATTGTTTGGGGTGTGTGTGAGGGTTGTCCATTCTTTGACCTCACAGGTGAGGCCTGCTCTGTGCTGCAGTGGATCAGAGAAGCAGAAAGATTTTCTGGGCCTGAGACTTCACAGGTGGGATTTGCATGGCAATGGAATTGAAGAAAAAGGTAAGCACGAGGGTCACAGGGTCTCTGATCTCATACGCAACATCAGAATTTTCCTGTGTCAAAATATATCCAGTATTTGGTGTTGAGTGGATACAAAGGTACCCACCTCAGTAGGAGCTTTAAGGTGTGAGTTGTGGTTATTGCATTTATATCAAACTGCTATAGAAGCCTTCTCTGTGTATCTCTGTATCTCTCTCCATTGAATCTACACACAAGTGGTACAAATACATAACTTATATAAACAGAAGAAATCTTTGTCAATTAATTATCTGACAGAATGATAATATCCAGAAATATTACAAACCCAAAGAACCAACAATCTAATCAATGGGAAAAGTCAATTAAAATTGAACAGACAGTTCTCAAAGGAAGAAGGACAGATACCCAATAAGTATATGAAAAAGTATTCAATATGTCTAACCATCAGGGAAATGCAAAACAAAACTATATTAATAGTTTATTTTACTACAGTCAAAATGATTATCATTTAAAAATTATTTGCAAGGATATAGACAAAAAGGAACATTTATACCACATAGAAGATAATGTAACTTATTTCAGCCAGTATGGAAATTAGTTCAGAGATTTCCTGAAATATTTCAAAACTCACTGTAACACAGATGATCCTGATTAAATAGTGGTTCTCAAAATAAAACAAAAATAACAAAAGACATATATTTGGGAAGTAATTGTAGAAAGGGGATGTTTTGGTGAAAGGAAAGGAACCAGAAGTCAAGGAGAGGTTAGGGAAGTGTGGTAGTCACAGCCAAAATGTGCATTCTATGTATATCAAATTATCAAAGAATAAATATTTAAAAGCTTTCTAAATAAATCAACCATATTAACAAACTATATACATCTCAATGTTTCCCAGAGGAGTCACACTTGCACCATAGAGAACTGTGTATCAGTATTTACTGTAGCAAGACTCATAGTACACATGTCATTTATAATTTTAGGTGTCAATAAATATGTGAATGAATGAAAAAAGTATTGCACACATAAGCAACAGAATTTTATTCACCAATGAAGAATAAAATTATGTTACTTGCCAAAAAATTGGTAGAACTGCAGAACATCAGGTCAATTAAAACATACGGTTAACTGAAAAATAAAATACTGGCTGTTTTCTTTCATAAATGGAGTCTATATTTTAAAGAAATGAAACACAAAATGTTCTTCCATTGGGAAGACTACTTCTCTGTCAGAATTCTTTACTTACCTGTATTCTTTGTCGAGGTTTGAAGTCTGTGAGCTTTCTCCTTTCCATGTTAGCTTGTCTGTTTCAGCAGCTATCTTGGTAAGACTTCATGAATGTAGCTGCTGATATTTCAAGAAGATAAGAATTAGGAGGGTGAAAGGGTAAGGGTAAAATGATACAATTATATCTCAGAACTTCAAAACAATCTTAAATTACATAGAAGTAGAGAGGGGAGTATTTAGAAAGATAATGAGAATGGATGAAAGAATGAAGAGGCATGAGCAAAAGAGTCAAAGGGATCAGGAGGAAGACAAGGGGGAGAGTAATGGAGGGCAAAGATGACAAAAACATGGCATGCACACAGAAAATGTCAACAAAACAAATTACTTTGAGTAATTAATATATACTATTAAGATACTATGTGATCAACATTACTGATCACCTAAAGATGAAAAATAGAAAGTAAAACTAATTCATTGCACATTATTTATACTGAGTACATATATAATGATAAAACTAATTAATATTTATTAATATTTAGTTTTAACCTATTGCTAATAGTTCTAATTATGCAGATACATAAGTTACCATTCTTTTCTGCAAATATAATAAGCTTGTATTACTTATAAGGAATACTGTATAAAGGTAAGATAATTTTGTCCTGAAAAAAATATGGACTTGTATAACTATAACATTATTGTTATATTATTGTTTAATGTATGAGAAAATTGAGATACAGAATGTTTGGGAGTTTTATCAAGTCCTCTCTAATGAAAGAGTGTATTTTTTTCACCAAGATTAGCTATTTCCAACCTCTGTTCCGTAAAGTTTGATACGGTAATTAATGTTGAAGGAGGAAAAGCCCACTGATCTTGACATGCAGTGTCTGCAAATAGCATCAAACCAGAAATCACGCCTCCATGAATGGACAGAGTTAGATGGGCAAAAGTTGAGTGAAGACAGTCTGTGAGGAGTCAGTGTTAAAAATGAACTGGCAGAGCAATAGATTCATATGGACTTCATGAATCATTAGAACACAGAGTCAAATAATGGAGGGTTTTGACTAATGCATAAGACATCTTAAGATATTCCTAACTCTTAATATTTAACTCTAGAAATTTATGGTTATATGGACTGTTTATACATTGGATATCTTTAGTAAATAGTCATTTATGCAATATTAGATTTTCCTAAATATATCCTTTGGTCTCTCTGTTAAGGACAAGAATCAGGTGATAATCTCTGCTACTCCCTTTACATGGCCACCTGCATCAAGTCTACAGAGAATGGAACTGGTTTATTCCATTAAGGAAGGTCATATCCTGGAGTCAAAATTAAGATAGGCCATGAGGGTTGGATACCAGCTTGATTCTACCAGTATTCTCTATCATTTAAATGACACATAGGAGAATGAGAAGAAAAGCTATTTCATTCATGGTTATTTCATTAAATTGACCTAGTAAATGAGAGGGATTTATTGTAACATCATAACTAATACTTAAATTCTTGTTTACAGTAAACATGAAAGGCTATTTTGACATATCAGCCTGTCCACTGTTTCTGTGAGAGATGGAATCCTGTTTGAATCTATGATCAAATTCTACCTATCTGGAGGCTCCATTCTCATAAAAGTACAACCTGTGGAATCATTGGTACATTAAAAAGGATAGTTCCTAACTAAAGATCAGGTGCCAATGTTATAAAAAAAAAATAACATGGGAAAACTCAAATACTCATACAAAGTACATCAAAAAATTAAAGCAAGAAAAGAGCTATCTGGATATCTGAATGATAGTGACTAAATGGAATCTTTCATATATGAAAATATTGAACCATTTAAGGTCAATGCTACTGTCAAGCATATCTAACAACAGGAAAAGCATTGAGCCATAATCTGGCTGACTTAGTGCATGCCAAACATTGTTTTAGGCACTCAACCATATGTAATTTCCATTTCAGCCTCAGGGGGTGATTATTATTGAGTTGTCACATCTTGTGAGTAAAGTGACTTGCCTGTGTGGCAGGTAACAGAGTGTGCCTGAGTTAACCCCACATTTTTCTGAAGTCCAAGCTGTTAAACAATGCACTATCACTAGGCTGTTAGTTCTCAGTAATGGTAAAACATGTGGATATCTGCTCGAGGACTCCAGGCTTTCACTGACCATCCACTCTATTGTTTGCAGATTTGGACACGTCTAAATTTACTTGAGTTAAACTTTCTGGATTTTCGCCAAATTGTCTTGTTTTAGGAGAAGACTAGAGAAAAATGAGAGCTTACCATCTGGGCAACAAAACAGGTTTCTTGTAGTATTATCAGATATGAGTGGTGTTTCAGTTAAAATAATCAGAAAGTACTACTTAGAGGCAGAGAAACCCATACATATACTAAAACAAGGCAGCACAATTCATTTACTTGTCTAGCATTTTTTTTTTTTTTTTGGAAGGGAAATCAGTCTTTGAAAACATGGTCTCATTTGATACATTTGTTTGTATTTGATTGTTGTAGATGTGCTAACTGGGATAGGGTACCTCATGGTCAGCCACTTATTCTCTGCATTTTTACTAATTGTAAATCTCTGTAGTAGTATCTACCTGCTGCAGACAGAAGCCTCATTGATGGGAGAGTAGCATTCATATGCAGGTATAATATAAAGATAAATATTTATTGTGCATTTGAAATTTATATTACTTTCCAAAAATGGCAGTAGGAAGTTCTCTGGGACCTACGACTCCTTAAGCCAGCCGCAGTTGGTTAGGTTTGTAGTACCGAGCATGTATTTTCTACTACTAAACAATTCCTACATCCAATTAGACACTTGTTGATTTCCCCTGAGATAAAAGTGTCACCAGTGCACCACTGTTCTACTCCTCAGCATATTCTGTTGTCGCTCAAAAATGCAAAGCTGCGAGTAAAGGCTTTAGAAAGCAAAATGTTTATTAAGAACTGGGGCTATTCATCATTGCAGCTGTTTATTCTATATTGTGAGTTAAAAGTTAGTATTTTTGCTAGATACACCTCTATTACCCTTTTTTTATTCCTCATACTTCCACTAAAACCCCTTTTATCTGAAAAAATCACACTTCAACTTCACAATATCTGTCAGTGTGTCTATCAATATATCATCTATATGACATCTATCTATCCATCTACCCATCTACCCATCTACCCATCTACCCATCTATCCATCTGTCTATCTATCTATCTATCTATCTATCTATCTATCTATCTATCTATCTATCTATCTATTTCTTGGGACAATGCTGGGATTATTATCAGTTGCCTTCATGAACACTGTTGAGGCTTTATTTACTAGATCATGGGCAAAACCTGTGTGTGTGTGTGTGTGTGTGTATGTATATGTGTGTGTGTGTGTGTGTGTGTGTGTGTGTGTGTATGCTTACATAGGTGTGCAAACTATGTATTTTGTGGTATAATTAAGTCACATAAAGGGTCTGAGAATAGGTAATGCTTATGATTGTGGAACAGTGACACAACCGGATTGCTGAAAGGGAATTAAAGTAAATACCCTCCAAATATTTTATTTGTTTTAGCAATGATGCTACTAAGTACCCTATTGTTTAGTTTATACATTTAGCAAGATAAGGACTTTGAACATAATAAATAAAGAGGAGATCTTTATGATATCAACAAGACAATTCCCCAAAAACACAGTGATATTTTCAGCCTAAGGCCGGTGTAACAAATGGCACAGATGTGCAGAGACATTTACAACCATCATTAGCTTCCCATACATGTGACATGTGTGAGTGGACAGAAAATCATTTAAGCAATGCTAAGGACAAATTTTAAATCATATTGAATTTACTGATCACAAGAACACAGGAACTTTATGGTCTAATATCAGACTTCCAATGGCTCCTGATGCTTCTAAAGTTGGTATATAGGATAATAGTCCAATATTATCAAACATTTGTAATCTAAAGCTCCATAATAGTGTTATCAACATTCCTAATCTCAAAAATTATATATGAAATTTATGAGAAAAATAATATTACTAAAGTTAGACTTTGATTAGGTCAAACAATTGAACTTGCTTACTTCCGATTTAACTTTTCATAGTCCCTGGGAATACTGGCTTATGTCACCAGGTTCAACCAAATGTTGGAATTTTAACGTCATCTCAATTAATTGCATATCAACTGCAAAATAACAACCAGTTTTAACTTCAAGATGTATTTCAGACCACCTTAACTGATTCCCCATGATTGCTGATTCTAGGACTTTTAAAGTTCAAATCCACAAGTTGACCTATGGCCAAGACAGGTTTGAACATAAGTCACTATATACACATGGGTGACTCAATCAGCAGTTAGTGCTGTTTATTTTCTTTATTGACACAAGGAGTTTTTAAAAGCATAGATTCAGGTTTTCATTACCTCCAAATTACTGTCCGCCTATGAGTAAAACATTCAATCTCACTCAAAACTGATCTTATTTCTATGAAAAGTTGGTAATGATATTAAGTATCAAATATAGTTCAGTAACAATTAATTAACACAATGAAAGGCCATAAGATAATTATCATATAGTTAATGATCAATAATGTTATCTATCATCATTATCAACAAACAAAGATGAAGAAAATAGCAGGTTATGTCAAATAAGGCAAAAGTTATGTATTGGAAGAAGTATTTTGGGGAGGTGCCATGACACTCACCATGCCAAAGTTAAAAGGATAACTTAAAATGTGCTCATTCAAACAGGGCTGCTTGAGGACTTGTTATTTTGAAGTCCAGAAGTCAGAAATTATGGGGATTTAATGAAGACAGTCTGATTCAAATGTGGGGATTAAAATTTGTATTATTTTCATGGCTGACATTTATTTAATGGAGATGACTTTAAAATTAGTTTCTTTGGCTGAATTTACTGGTGCAGGCCAGTAATCAGAGACTGTAAAGGATGTGGAAAAAAAAAAAAAAAAAAAAAAAAAAAAAAAAAAAAAAAAAAAAAGAAGCAAGTTCAAGACCTGCCTGGTTAAGTTTAACAAGACTGTCTCAAATAAATATCAAAATGGGGGCTGGAGAGATGGCTCAGTGGTTAAAAGCACTGACTGCTCTTCCAGAGGTCCTGAGTTCAATTCCCAGCAACCACATGGTGGTTCACAACCATCTGTAATGAGATCTGATGCCCTCTTCTGGTGTGTCTAAAGACAGCTACAGTGTACTCACATACAAAAGAATAAATAAATAATTTTTTAAAAATAAATAAATAAATATCAAAATGATGGATGGACATACAGTTCAGTAGAGTGTGTCTGTGAATGAGTGGCTACCAAGGTTCACCTGCCAATACCTAGGAAAAACAAGAGTTAGAACAACTCTGTCAAAACTACTGGGCATTTGTTTGAACTTGATTTCTTGTAATAGTACCATGTCATTTATGAGAAATTTGAAGCAATTGATTGAAAATGGAACATTTGAACAACTGTGCATTCCCAGGCTTCTATCATTGTAAACATAAGGAGACTTAATCACTGGTCACCAAATGTAATCATTTTCAAATCATATTTACAAGAGTCATTGCAGGTGGATAACTAAGAGAGGAAGGCTTGAACAGTGGCCGGAACTGTAAGTGTGGTGATTCTCTCCTCTCTTTCTTTTTGAGACTTGGGTCCCATGTTCCTCTAGCCAAAAAATCTTCAGAAACCATATTAAATTTTGCAAATAAAAACTCTTATTTTGTAAATAAAAACACCATTTTAGAGTATTTTGATCTCGGATAGGCCATAGGTCTTTAATAATGTTATATTAAGCAGCAATGAGACCTCAGGCTGTATTTCAGTGGCAAGCACTTACATAACTTGTGCAAGGCTTTGGGTTAGCAAAAGAAAATAATAACAAGGAACAAGAGGCCATCTTATGGAAAAATATCTATTTGTAATTTTCTAGAAATTTGTGAAATTGTGGACTGGGGGACAGAGATAGAACTGGAAACAGACAGTATTGAAGGAAGACCATACTTGATGGGGACTCTTGTGCTGATTTCAGTATGTCTCCTACAGTAAAGGCTTAGCAGTTATGACGTACTAGTAGTTTGATTAGAATATACAAAATGAAATAGAGTTGAGTGTGGCCATCAATATCTCATTTTGGGCTCATATAATGGTATCCTCATTTATATGAATCATAGGAGGGGAAAATCATTTTTAGAAATTAAAAAAATAAAGAAAATCCTCAGAGAGAAAGATTTGTTAATAAATAATAAATCGCAAAGGACTACATGAAGACACTAGCAGGAAAAAACAAACCTCCAGAAATTACACAGATGAAAGGTGACAGATCAAACAGATGTGGCCTTAAGGTAAGCTATGAAGGAATGTTACAGAGGCTACGTGGTTAAAATTACACATTCTATTTACAAAGTCCCTAAGTTATAACAGATATAAGAGTGTCTGAAGAATTTTGCTATAAATTATTCAGTATAAATAATGGGTAAACTGTGAGTTTTGTGTATTGGAAACTGAATGTGTTAATGAAAAGCAAGAGAGGTAAGCATCGTGGATCAGAATGATGATGTGTTAAAATGTGGCTGCTGCTCACAAACGCTGTACACTGAATGTTTCAGCAAGGGATGTGTATGAACAATAACACCGTTTCCATATGAAGACTAAAAGCAAATGACAATGAACTCAAGCTATTTTGGAAGACAGTCTTAACAGTTAAATCTGCTACTTTTTACTTAATACCGAGAGTGGGACTTTCAGTACCTTCTACAGGTAAATGCAAATATATATATATGTATAAATTTTATATATAACTTTTTATCATATCATATCACTATAAGGTAAGCTCCTCTCAAGATATTTCCTTTCTTCTATCCCATGATATGAAAAATGCAATTTTAAACTAAAAATTAGGTAAAAGAGATGGGATAGTAATTAAAGGAAGAAGTTTTTAATAGAAAATATGAATGTTCATAATTCTAATATTAGACTCTAGCATAGTGGACAGTAAACAGAAAGTCTGTAAGAAATGAACCAGAAACTATTTGTGCTTTTATAGATAACAAAAACTCAGGAATATATGAAAGGCCAAAATAATTGCAAGATTTGGATTCAGAATTCAGCCTCTAAGAAGGAACTCAGCCTAACAAATCATTAGCAGCACAAATTTCTCAGGAAAACATGAATCCAAAGAGCAATTAAATAAAAGTAAATAAACCATCGCAAACACAGATGCCTAGATGTCAGCATAAAATACCATCCATGGCAGACAGAACACTATGTCTCCACTAGAGCCCAGCAACCAGACCCCAGCAGGCTTTGGGTACTGCAACACAGCTGAAGTACAAAAGAAACACCACACGCCAGTCTTTATGAACGTGATAGAAGTCCTTAAGGAGGAAATAAATAAATCCCTTAAGAAACCTATGAAAACAAAAGCAGTAGGAGGAAGGCTTCTCAAAATGGAGCACAGCCAGGGTAAACCACAAAGGCCTTTCCTAAGAAAATATTTCTGCAGTGTAACCACAACTGATGGCTAGCAAAATATAAGCAGAAACAAGCAGGCTGGTCTCTCCTTACAGACAAGACACTAATTCTGTATTTCCCAATCATTGTGTATATTACCCTAGGAATGTCAACATATCTATCCAAGCCTCAAATTCTGCATCTGTGTGTGGGGTGGGGGAAGCTATAATATTGATTTATTTTAAGTGTGGGTCGGAAAATGTAACAGTGTTTATTTTGTTTCTGATACAATTATCAGAAAAAAGTTTGATACACTATGAATTTGAAAAAAAAAGAAGAATTTTGTCACAAAGGACAGTTTGTCAAGGGGACTATAGGCTGGATCTTAGATTCTACTTCATCAACTCTAAGTCGGTAAGTATGCTACAGCTTTGATAACAGTACACAGGGATCCGTGTGACATAGATAGTAAATAATAACTCTTATCTAATAGTTGGTGAAATATAGCAAGAAAACTATATAGATTCATTTAAAGAAGTTGAGGTAGCATTTCCCTTAAAAAGAATAACTGAGACAAAATAACTAAAGAATCATGAAGCATTTTACACAGGAACAAAATGTAATTTAAATTCAGTGACTTGTCTAAGAAACCAGTTAAAATTCAGTGGTTATGGTATAGTTTATCTTTACTTCAAATTACATTTTTTTTTCCAAGACAGGGTTTCTCTGTGTAGCTCTGGCTGTCCTGAAACTCACTCTATAGACCAGGCTGGCCTCGAACTCAGAAATCCGCCTGCCTCTGCCTCCTAAGTGCTGGGATTAAAGGTGTGTGCCACCACTGCCCGGCTCAAATTACATTTTAACCATGATTCCTGACCCAGTGTTTTCATCTCAAGCACCAGATTTCAAACAGACTCAGATGAGAAATAACATCACAGACTTCCAGAAGGTATCTCAGCATAAGAGAAAATATTGGTCTGTGTATAGAGCAACATATATCATTAAAAATGGCGTTAAGTTAAAAAAAAGAAAAAGAAAGAAAGAGAGAGAGAGAGAAAGAAAGAAAGAAAGAGAGAGAGAGAGAGAGAGAAAAACAAATGAGAGAAAAAGACAGACAGGAAGGAAGAAAAGAAGAAAGGAAGGAAGGAAGGAAGGAAGGAAGGAAGGAAGGAAGGAAGGAAGGAAAATAGGGCAGACAGAAAGGAAGGAAGAAAGGAAGAAACAAAGAAAGAAAGAAACAAAGAAAGGAAAAAGGAAAGAAAAAAGGGAAGACAGGAAGGAAGGAAGGAAGGAAGGAAGGAAGGAAGGAAGGAAGGAAGGAAGGAAGGAACAAACTTACAGGACAAATTTTGCTATGACATTGAAGCAGCTAAAATTTTTGTATTGAAATACTCACCTCTCTTCCTGGGGATGTAGAAGTGATCTAATCCCACAGCCTTCCAGTTGACCTTTCTGTGTGATCCAATGAACTTGGAGTAATTTAGTTAACCTGACTTGAGGGTTTAAATGGTAGGAATCTTAAACCCTGACTTACAGCCATTCTGGAGCACGACATGTTTCTCTCTGGATAGTGTTTTTCAAGAAAGCCTTCCATAGTTAATATGATACAAATAGAAAAAAAAAGTGAGGACTTACTTTTCATTTCCTGATCTTCCACGGAGGAGTAAACTGTACGGTATTGTAGCGTGTCAAGCCATGAGACAATGTGACAGCTGCTTAGACATTCTCTGCTTTTTTATATTTCTCGGGATAAGAATATGTAAAAGGATCACAACCATATAATTCTCATCTTCAAAGCAGGAAACATGACAGGCCAAAGGAGAATGTTAAGCAAATACTGGAGTAAGTTGAAAGTATCATCCACAGAACAAGTTGGGTGAAATATCTCTATTTGCAGATCCAAAGTCTGCTTGTAAAAGTTTCAAAGATAAGAAGTTAAGGAAAAACATTACCTTAGTACTGTCCATCATGAAAAAGCCAAGAGCTTGAATCTTTTATTAAAAGGAAATAATTTTGCTGGCTTTATTCTGTCATATCCATCTGCCATAGCCACTGAGAGTCTTGGCTTTATTCTATCCTCTGCACCCATCATAACTACTAAGAGTGTTCAGAAACAGAGGAAATTCTGGTAAATATGCCTATAAGGTATGCCCCCAAAATACTAGCAAATTGCTGGAAGCACACTAAACTATTGACAGAATAGTTCCCCATTTTTATGTACACACATTGGTCCTGTTGAGTAGTTGAAGACGACTGGTTAATTTTAATCAAAGGAAAACAACTGGCCAAATTGTTTTTGTGGTCTGATGGAAATCTGAGCTTTCACTAAGAATGAATATTTATAGATAGGTGTCTAGCCCAGTTGCCATAAGAAAGGCTTCTTTCAGCAACTCCTGAGAAAAAATACAGAGACCCACAGCCAAATATTAAAAGATGAACAGGCCCAATTTGGAGACCTTCATCTGGACCCTCCCCTGGGAGCGCCAACAACACAGCAGAAAAGGAGGGAGAAAAATTGTAGGAGCCAGAGGGGTTGAGGTTACAGGAGAAAAGGGTCCACAGAATCAATGAAGCAGAGCTCATAGGGGCTCACAGGGACTGAAGTGGCAACCACAGAGCCTGTACAGGTCTGCATTAAGCGCTCTGCATATAGGTTATGGTTGTTAGCTTGTGGGTTTTGTGAGACACCTAACAGTGGGAGTGGGGGTGATTCTAACTCCATTGCCTGCTGTTGGTACTCTCTTCTCCCCTTCCCCGACTGGGTTGGCTTGTCCAGCTTTGAGATGAGGGTCTGTGCAGAGTCTTATTGTAATTTGTTATCCTGTGTTCAGTTAACATCCCTGGGAGACCTGCTTTTTCCTGAAGGGAAACAGAGGCGTGGATCTGAGAAAGAGGGAAAGTAAGTGGGGGCTTAGGCAGGATGGAGGGAGTGGGAAAGAGGGGAAATGCGGAAAGTATGCAGTGTATGAGAGAATAATAAATTTTTAAGAAATGAATCGATGTTTAAGAGTGACTATTATGCGTTCTGAAGATTCAACACAGAGATTCCAAACTTAAAAGTGAAGGTGGGAAAGACAGACTGCAGGTAACTAGAAAGACTAGACTTAATACTCGGTGGATTTTCTGAATCCATTACTCATTGGTGTGGTTCAATGAGCAAATAAATAAATGAATAAGTAAATAATAAAAGAACAAACAGTGATTGCCTAAGAAACAAACTAACCAAATTTTGACATATACAGAGCAAGGTACACCATTTTTAAGTTCATAGTTTAATATTAAAATGTGTAAAATTTTATGCTGTGCAAGACTGAGGTTAGAGATAATAATTCTGTACCATTTAAGTTAAAAAAAAAATGAGATGATGTGGTTATGCAAAGGCTTGTGAGTAGTCCAGGTCTGTTTCAGGTTTCAAATCACTTCCCACATCCATTCAGGTTGTGGGGCTCAGGAGAGATTTAGGGACATGAAAGTTTTGCAGAGAGTCTGCTGAGGTGCCACACTGTGCTTGAGAACTCAGGTGAACACTGAGTGTCACTACAACAGGGGAAAGAACCAATGTTCCCATGTCCTCATTTCTAAGTTCACATATAATGGTGCAGGAGAGTGAGTGGTGATTCATACACACACACACACACACACACACACACACACACACGCACACACACACAATTCTAATTATATTCAGTCCCCAAGTACTCTCTCTGACTCCTCTTACACATCCTCTGGACCCATTTTTCTTCCAAACAAATTCTATTTTTCATGCCTTCATTTTTAAAGACCTACTGAGTTTTAATTAGAGATGCTTGAATGGGCATGATTATGAGATAACTGACGGAAGTAGAGGCTTCTCACAAATAGCTCTACCACTGAAGAAAAATAAGTCCCTCTTCTTCAGCATGAATTAGATCCTAGTAGCTCCACAGCTAGGATTATAGTCTCATAAGCCTCTCTTCCATCCATGACTTAGTGTCGATGGGTCCAGTCTGGTGAAGGGAGTCACAGCTTCTCTTTTTTGAATTAATTAGTACAATTAATACATATATTAGTGTGACGTTCTGTCCAGATGGTAGTGTTTCAAGTCATTACTGCCCCTGTCTTGGTTATAACATCTGAGATGTTTCCTGAACTTTGGGACTGAGGTTGGGAGGTAACATATGCGTGCCACTTCCCGCTGAGAATATGGCAGCCACTTATTCTCAGCTGTTTGACCAGCTAAAAATAGCTTCATTAATATTATATTAGCTATAAGCAGCTTGACAACTTGTCTGTTTTGGAATAAAATAGAAGTAGGTTCCCTCTGACACCTATGCAGTCCCCACCCCTGTCATATGCTCTCAATGAGCTTTCCAATAATTGGTATTAATTCCCTCAAGTGGAGATAGCTTCATCAGAAAGTGGTTGGTTACTCTTCTGAGAGCCATGCCACTATTACTGAACTAGGCAGTGGGCCTGGTGAGTCAGTATTCTAGCATGCAGGTTCCACTGCTGGGTAGGACTGTGGGTAACTTTTCTCCCATGGCAGCCTACACAGCATCTCTGGCAATATGTAAACTTCCCAGCAGAAAGGCAGAGTCCAAGTCAGTTCCAGGTTGGTTTTTAAATACTGCACAACTTAAGCTTGCTGTGTCTTCGTCAACAGGATCTTACCCTCTCATTCTGGTGGACGATGGAAATCAATGACAATGCCTTCTAATTGTCATTAATCTCCAGAGTTGGTGAACTCTGGAGACTTCTTGACTGACAACTCATTGGGAGGTATATCACACTTGACATGATATTTACATTTAATAATTAGTGTCTTCTGGAGCATTATGGCATACTTCTGTTTATATTTCTCTAAGTCTGCATGCCTATCTCTCTTTGTACCACCCCAAAAGTGACTGATGCCTGTGGAGTCTGGAAGAAGGTACCGGATTTCTTGGGACTAGAGATAGAAACAGCTGTGGTTTGCCATGTGGGTGCTGGGAAATAAATTTGGATCCTACGGAACAGCAGCTGGTGTTCTTAACCCCTGCCATCTCTCCAGCTCCTAAATTATATTTTAAATTAGCTAGCAAAGTAGTGATTCAATAAACCTTTCAAACTTTATGATAGTGTTTTATTTGTAAAAAACAGAAAATTGTACAACTACTGCAGAGAACGAGAATGAACATTCTAAAAGACGTTATCTTGTGTCTTCAGTTTGTCAAAATGGAAAAATTATAAACAAGATAAGCAACTGTATATGAAACCATAACTGTGTCATTTGTGTCGACCTCTCCCTTGCTGGTACTTCCTCACTATAGCTTCTGCTAACATCTAAAAGCAAAATATATATTTCTCCCAATGACCATGTAAGTGAATAATGAGTAACAAAGTGGTTCCTTCTCAGCCGAGCCATGAGCTTATAGGATTTTTAAAAAATATTTATTTAGGTATTTTATATATATGAGTGCTCTGATTTCATGTACATCAACACACTGGAACAGGGCATCAGATCCCATTACAGATGGTTGTGAGCCACCATGTTGTTGCTGGAAATTGAGCTCAGGGCCTCTGGGAGAGAAGCCAGTGCTCTTAACCACTGAGCCATCTCTCCAGCAAACTTACAGTTTTGTGATGAACCTAGAAGTAGAAGTGACTCTTTAATCATACTGGATTCTATGAGAAACATGTTACAGTTTCTTTTTTTCCCTCCATTTGTAATACAGCAACAGATAACAATAGGGAGTAATTGAGAGCTGGACACTTTACTGCTGGGGTAAAGACTACCGTAGTAGCCGCCGTCTCTGTTTTTCTCTCTCTTCTAAGACATGGTTGGGATGACCATAATACAGACATTCTATATGGGAAGTTGGGCATCTTCTAACCAGAAACATTCATTTTCCACATAGACTGCGTGAAAAGTCTCAACATGCACTGGCTATCTATTTGACATGCTTCTCTTGCTTAATATTCATTGAAACTTATGGGAAACTCCGCTAATGCCCACATTTGAAATCTCAGAGCCAAGTGCTGTAGCTGAGGGACCTGATTTGCATCCATGAATATGCAACAACACGAGCCCTTTGCTTGGGATTTCTACCCCGTGATGGGTGTCAGGAAAATGTGTGGCTGTGCATTTCCCCTGCTTGAACTGAGCTCAGAAGAGAATGTCAAAGCTGGAGAGCAGAGGACAGCAGCCAGTTTTCAATTTTCGTTCTATAGCAAATGTTCTTGGTGACATCTCCATTGCCCTGGTTGCTTTTTATTTGTCTAAGTTATGGACAGTTTTCATGTGTTTTTGTAGCTTCATTTGGGCGTAAGGCCTGAGAAACGGTGTGCAAACCACTCAAGTATAGCCATATGCTCTCAGTATACATTGCTTAACTTACACTCAGTTTAAATGAAAAAAAAAAATCCCCGTTGTGAAAGACAGTTGTGAAAATACAAGGAGAGAACTCTTCTCTAAAGATATAGGGTTGGATTATACTATATATATGATATTTTCAAGTAATGCAATTTCCGTTTGATGGACATGTATTATGTAGAAAGGAAGCCTTGAGAAAAAGACAGAAGGGATCATTTTAATTTCTTAAGATTTTCTATCACTAGAAAAAATACAGCAGTTGAAGTAAGCCTGTGGTCTTATAAAAATCAATAAATGCCTTTATCTTTTTAAAAATTATTGTTTTTTAATTTGTTCAAGTATTTTACTACCATCATGCATGTATGTGAACCACGTGCATGTCTGTCACCTGTTGAGGCCAGAAGACACAGTCATATATTTGGTCGTTCAGGTTTCAGAAGGTTGCGAGTCACCATGTGGGTGCTTGGAATTAAACTCTGACCCTCTCCCAGGAAAACAAGATCGCTTAACTGCTGAATAAATTCTCCAGATCCCAATGTCTGGAATCCTTCCACTATGTGAACTAGAGAGCTAGGATTTAAATGAAGTAATTTCTTGGATCCATCTATGACTGACACCCAAGGGAGAGGTAATACCTGGATTTGCTTTGTAGGCAAATTTGAATAATTACAACAGTGGCATTTTTCTAGTTTTCTTTGGAAGAGCTGCAAAAATCAACAACAACCACAAACAAACAAACAAAAACAAAAACCAAAAACCACCCAACTTCCTCTCTTTAAAAATAGAGAAACTGCAGGGCAGTGGTGGGGCATGCCTTTAATCCCAGCACTTGGAAGGCAGAGGCAGGCAGATTTCTGAGTTCAAGGCCAGCCTCTTCTACTGAGTGAGTTCCAGGACAGCCAAGGCTATACAGAGAAACCCTGTCTCGAAAAACAAACAAAAAAAAAAAAAAGAGAGAGAGAGAGAGAGAGAGAGAAACTATCCTGATGGCAGCCACAGGATGCACAAATGTGCACAACCAGAGCCTTTTTCTTTCAAGCTTTTATCACAAGTGCACTAGAGCTGAGCCTCACAAGTTGAATTTTAGACATAATTTTGCATTCTGGTACCTAATAAGATACAGTTTAAAACCTCAGCCCTATGTCTTTTATCAGCCCAGTTTATTTTTATGTAACATAGTTTGACTACTGCTGTCTTTTCCTTTTTAACCTTATAAAAATGTTACTGCACATGGAAACATGCCAATAAAAATCGTTTCATTTTTATGAAAGATAGTATGCTTTGCAGCATCCTGGTGCATATTTACTTTCACCTAGCTGTGCATACCTCACAGACATTTGTCAATACAAAGGAAATTATGTTTTAAGATATGTTTATCGCTAACTTCAGATGAACCTTAAAGTGTAACAAAACCTCACTGATGGACTAAAGACTGTTTTCAGTCTTTCCTGCTATAAGAAGCATGGCAAGAAATAACTTTAGACAACTATAATTTAAATTTGAAAAATAATACATATATTTGCTGAAAGAATACATGTATATTCCTAATTTAGAAAAATTAGAACAATATTTTTCTAGATTGAAGAATAATCAAAATATGAAAACCAATCTATGAACATTGCCAGAAGATATCAGCTTTTGGCTCCTGAATAGCAGGAGAGAGTTAAATTCCCAGAAGCCATCAGCTTTTGGCCCCTACTGATGCCACCCACTGCTGCTTTCCCTGAGTACCAGAATGTCGGAGCTGGACCCAGGCGTACCACATATTATTACTTGGGCAGGGCACATTGGCTACATGAATACTCCCTATTATATAGTATACATATTTTTTCAAAGTCATTTCCATATTTTTCTTTTTAATGTTATTTTAATTCTTCTTGTCTTGTTTTTGCTGTTGGTGGTGGTGGTTGGTTTTTTGTTTGTTTTGAGGCAGAGACTCCCTGTATAACCTGGATCTGATGAGAACTGCTGCATAGCACACGATGCTTTGGCTTCGTTCTGGCTATCCTCCCACCTTAGCCCCATCAGTGCTGAGATCAATAGTTTGCACGATCTCAGATGCTTATCTTTCTGTGCTGCTTCTAATCTTATAAGTATAGTCAGTTTTGTGAATTTTCAGAATCTAAATTAAGAACCGCAATCTTCTGTGAATAACATTTTCCCTTAGAATAATGTCAGTTCTGACATGGCTTTGCTTATGCTGTGATTCCTTTTGTATTCTTTGACAATGGATTATTTTGATTAAACTCTCTTCTCTTGGTAGATCTCCTTGCTCTTAATCACACAGCAATGTAGCCAAGATGAAATAAGCTACGTGAGACAGTATATAAGAAAAGATGAATAACTGAAAATTTCCCTATTTTATATCTACCAGAGCAGTAGTAAATCTAACATCTCTCTTCAAATAACTGCAAAGTAAGCAAAGTGTGAAGCTATTGTTTGGAGGCATTGTATGATAAAAGCCATAATACCTTGAACCATGAGTAAAGAAATTCTGAAATTAAATCTGTGGTTTGTGACTTTCAGCCTGTGAGTACTTACCATACAAAGGAGGGAGTCCCAACAGAGTTTATTAGTTCATCTAACATTTTAGTCATTTTGGGAGCATAATGTCATCATTGCTTCATATGAAAATAGAGGTCACATTTTCATTCTTTGCAAGTAGAATGATTTTGTATTATTCTCTTTGTGAATATAATGCTTGGTGATTATTTTATTTACCTTTGAGTACTGTGTATGTATGTATGCATGTCTGCATAAAATATAACAAATGTTTGGATCAAACAAAAATATCTTCAGATAGCCCAAATCTCAGGCCAATCATTTTGCCATTAATATGTATAATGAGCTACCAAATATGTATTGGACGCACACAAGCCAAAGTCCCTGGACGGGTCTTCAGCCAATCGCCTCAGGAGTGAGACCATGAAGGGAGAGACTCTGGGAGTACTCTTGGTAAACCAGAAAAGACTTCTCCCTTTCTCTGAAAATACCAGGTTATTTTATAGCTAGACCAAGAAACAATAAAGACAATATTAAACTCTGGTTTGAACTTCTGAAAGAGGAAAAGGTCCTTTAAAGTCTTCCTAAAATTATTTGTGATACACTCAAGGGTCCATAAGAAAAAAAAATCATCTCTTGACAAAGAAACCTGGGTGCATACATTTCTCTCAGTGTTCAGACATTAGTAAATATTGAACATGTTTACGTATTGTGTTTCTTAGTAATTAAATGGAATGATTAGCCATTGTCAATTTGAAAAGATTTGGAGTAATTTGAGGAGTTTCTAGGGCAATTTAAGCAGAGAAAGGAAGACCCTCCCTCTGGTTGCACTTCTTATTTTTTCCAAGATGAGTGAACTAGAATAGTGAATCTAGTAGAATCTGCTACTATTTATCCCTCTGTTTCTTTCTTTTTTTAAAAAAAGCAAACTAAAAACTTTATAGAGCAGTGTTCAACAATGTGGAAGCATGGTTGGAATCACAGTCTCAGTCAAACACAGGCACAGGTTCTTGTCATGGGAAGGATCATGGTGGTGGTGGTAGGGCCTCATTGAAAATGGATCCTTGAGGAACAACCCAAAGGTATGAACAGTATTTGTGACCTGTCATTTGAAAGAATACCTACTGATGGACCCAAAATCATCCTGGAGGTGTGATAGGTATCTTAGAACATGGGCCCATTTATCTCTCTTTCATATTTAGTCTCCCTCTGTTTCTTTAATGTCCATCTACTGCCTGAAACCCTGCTGCCAGACCTTCCCTGTCATGATAAACCATACCTTTAAACCATGGACCAAAATTAACTCATGTAATAGATGTGTATTAATGTAAGAAATAGAAATAACTGGAGAGATTTAATAAACAGAAAAGAGAATATTATGTAAATCTAAAAGAAGAATCAAAATATGTGTCTAGTTGAATTATGACAACAAATTGACAACATTCAAATCATTCAGAAAATTCCAGTGGTGGTTTCCTGGTTGAATCTTTAATAAACATAAAAATTTTAATTTTATAGGAACTAATTTATATCTTGTTTGTAAAGACACATTTATAAAATCTAAAATTCTAACAGTTGCAAAGATTATATCAAGAATGAATGAATTATTTTAATGATTGAGAATATGATTTCTAATGTATTCTATTGAACTACTCCTGACTAGAATTACAGCCAGAGAGTAATTTTAAAGGAATAATTTTATCTTCACCTTTACAGTCTTAGAGGAAAAATGTGATAGCTCCTTTTCTCATGCAAAAGCCACTACTTTTTTTATAGACATTTAAGTTTTGCTATCATACAAAATAATAGCTTCTGTTATGACATTTTCATATGTATGCATCATGGGTATTAAATATGTCTTTTATTATTCTCTTATTCCTCTTTCCTCCGTCTACTTGATACATTATTTTCTTTTCCCAAATAATACTCCTCCTCCTCCTCCTTTTTTCATGTAGATAGATGATAGATAGATAGATAGATAGATAGATAGATAGATAGATAGATAGATATGGGTGGGTGGATGTGTGGATGGATAGATGATAAATAGAAGATACATAGATAAATTATAGATCAGAGATAAAGAGATAGAGAGATAGACACCTTAACAGAGAGAAAATAAGCAATGTTTATCTACTGTTTCCCTGACAACTTTTTCTCCCTGCAATCCATATAGATCTCTTCCTTCTTCTACAGACCACCCTTCTGTTCTCATTTCACTAGTACATGTAAATGTTTCTTATAAGAAAGGAAGAATGATATTTGTCTTTCTCAGTGTGGTTTATTTTACTTAAAATGATGATTTCAGCTTTTAGTTAATTCACTTTCCTTCAAGTAAAATCTCATTCTTCTTTACGGATGAATAAAAAAAATGCACTGAATAGAGATCTGTGTGAATCTGAATACCTTTACTAAAATTAACATTTATTGTGAAGAGGACATAAGGATTGACTTGAGTATTAATACTGGCTTATACAATAATAATTAATTCTTAAAAATTACAAAAGTATTTAGGATTCCTTGCCAACTGAAAATTGGAATTCATATCTTTATCATTAAGAAAACCATTGGCTTTGATAGTGCCTCCACCTTGGAAATCCTTGGCCTCTCAAAGATGTCTGTATGAGAGACACATTTCAAAGCTTCCAAAAGTATACACCATAGTGTCTTCTTAGGAATAACGGAAAGTCTTCATTTCTTCTCCAGTACACAAAAAGTAAATATTATCAAAGCATGCCATAAGAAATACAGTCTACAGACGCTTCACAGACCTTTAATGAAGCCATAGTGTGGATCTGAAGACACACTGAGCGTCAGCCTGCAGAACAACAGCTGCAGCATCACAGAGAAGAGAGAGCGGACACGGAAATATTTTTCTCCGAATTCTTGTAGTTAACAGCTAGATTACAGCATTGTGTGCTGTTAACTGTGTTCAGAAACAGCTGTGCAAGCTCTTCATGACACTACACAGACCCATCAGTTTACAAGCCCCCTACAGTTCACCAAGCCTGAACCCAGGCGGTGGGTGATCTCCTGCAGAGCTGCTTCTCCATGACACCCTTGCAGCTGCTCTCCGGGTTTCTTATTTATGGTTTTGCACATCCAGAGACAGGTCCGTTGATTTTGAAGGGCTTGCGAGCTCCTCATCCTGTCTTTCCTCACTGCCCACAGACTGGGTTGCAACCCTGATTGATTGAATTTCTCTTGTTTTCACTGTTTCTTCCTGTGGAGGTCAGAAAAATCTATGCGTAAAAGAAACATAGTCGAGATGAGAAAGAAACGGATCCCGTGGGTCCCTTTTCCATCTCTTCTAAAACTGCTCTGTGATTTAGAAAAATAAAATATAAAAACTTCTCAAAATAATAACTCATTGCTAACCCACAGAATAGGTAGTGCCTGTCTATAACATAGACGACAGAAAAATCAGATTAACTGTCCAAAAGGAGACAGCACTGGAGTCTTCATTTGCAGACAACAGTGTGTGGGAGAAATTAAAGCATTTTCTACTTCTTTATTCTCTCACACAATACATCCAGACCCCAGTCTCCTCTCCCCTACTTCCTTTTGTACCCACCTCCCCCAACCCCCACCTCCTCTCTCTTCCCAGATCCACTGCTCCTCCATTTCCGTTCAGAAAGGGCAGGCCTCGCAGTGATATCAACTGAAAACGGCACAGGCACAGCAAGATTCGATAAAACTAGGCACACACCCTCATACCACGACTGGATAAAGCAATCCAGGAGGAGAAAAAGGCTTCCACAAGCAGGCAAACGAGTCAGAAACACACCCACTCCCACTGAGTGCCACAAAACCCCCAAGCTACACAACATGTGTGCAGGGGACCTAGTTCAGACCCATTAGGTTCCATGATTGCTGCTTCAGGTTCTCTGAGCTCCCAGGATCCCTGCCTAGTTGATTCTGTGGGCCATTTTCTCCTGATGTCCTAGATCCTTTTGGCTCCTACAATCCTTCCTCCCCCTCTATCGACTTTGGTTTTTTGATTTTGTTTTTTGGTTTGGTTTGGTTTGGTTTGGTTTTCTTCTACCCTAGGTCTCTGAGCCACCCAGCTTCAGGTTCCCTGCCATCCAGACAGTGTAGGGTATTAGCTCCCTCTTGTGGCTTGGGCCTCAAATTAGACCAGTCATTGGTTGGCCACAACTACAAGCATTGCCCCATTGCCTTAGCAGGCAGGACTGGCTGTGGGTTTTTTGGCTGGGTTGGCATCGCAGCCCTAGCACTAGGAGCCTAGCCTGGTCACCGAAGATGTCTCCATATCCTCCATTGGTAGAAGTCCTCACTGTAGTCACCATCATAGGTTTCAGGAAGTTTCCAGTGCTCTGATTTTCCACATCACCTCTTAAATGCCCACATAAGTTGTCTCTCCTTGTACTCTCTTCTGCCCCAATCTTTCCACCTGGTCCCACCCGTTCCCATTACCACAGACCCCCATTCCATAAAGTCTGTTCTATTTCCCTTTCCTAGAGAGACCCATGTGTCTCCCTGGAGCCTTCCATGTTACTTTACTTCTCTATGGGTTTTTGTGAAATTATCTTTTACTTAACAGTTAAAACCAACTTATAAGCGAGTACCTAATAAGTTTGTCTTTCTGGGTCTGCGTTACCTCACTCAGGATGATTTATTTTCTAGTTTTTTTTTTCCATTTGCCTGCAAATTTCACGATGTTTTTGTAACAGTTGAGTAATAGTCCATTGTGTAAATGTACCACGTTTTCTTTATCCACACTTCTGTTAAAGAATATCTAGGTTCATGAACAGAATTCACAATAATCCCCAAAGAAGGAGACCCAAGAGAGCAAACAATCAGAGATATTATATTAATAAATGAATAATATTCAAAAAGGAAATCATTGGTTATGTATAAGTTAAATAGTTATATGGATAGTAATTGGTATATGGATAGATGATTGATAATCAGTTGATAAACATTATAAAAACTCCAAACAATAATTCAAAAACAACAAAACAAAAACAAAGCCCAAAGTAAAATTAATAGATATTCAATATTGATCCTAGATTTATGTGGAATCTAAAGCAAAAAGTTATAAATGCAGTTTGTCCAGTGTATAGGGCTTAAAAATAACAAACAAACAAAACGTTAATAATATTGAAGTACTGTGAGTGCCACAGTAAGAGAGCTGAGAGGAATCAGTCCAGCATTCATGGAAGCAAGGTTTGTCGACATCTTTACAATATGTACAATAACTGTTCATAAGAAGACTTGATTGTGCATCCTTCAGGATAAATATTATCAGTAGTGTTTGAGAGTATTTTTCCTGCCTCTCTTCTAGTTTCCAGGGTCTTCATGGTTCTTGGCTTGGTCAGACTTCTTAAGTAGGATTTTTCAGTTGCTTTTCAGGGAATATCTCTGTAACTCAAAATTGTCCTTGGCTTTGATATAGGCTTGTCAAACTCTCCTTTGCCCCAGGCTTTTGCTTTTAACTATGGTCACATTCTGACATTATTTGAGGGCTCAGGAACAAGGGCTCAGAGAGTATCTCAAGTCCTTAAGTCTCCAAGAGGTATAAAAATGTGTAAAAAGAAGGTCTCTCTCTCTCTCTCTCTCTCTCTCTCTCTCTCTTTCTCTCTCTCTCTCTCTCTCTCTCTCTGTGTGTGTGTGTGTGTGTGTGCATGTGGTGTGTTTGAAAGAGAGACACAGAGAGAGAGCCAAAAGAGAAAAATATCTATGCAACTCCTTACCTTGTATTATTTAGAAAATGTAAAGGATTGTTTTTTTTAAAAAAAAAAGTAGATAAAATAAAACATAATTGAGCTCATTATGATAAATCACTTTGTACCAAATCACATATATTTTGCTTGCAAATGAGGTGGATATTTTTAAAAATCCACAAACCTGATCTAGTGTTTATAATTATTAAATTTTATTACTAAAATGTCCATTATATTATCATCTTTTAGGGAGATGCTCCAGAAAATGTTTAAAAATAAAAGCAAACAAAAGTCGGTTTTCTCAGTTACTTCACACACCTAAGCTGTAGGATGCTGCCTTCCCAGGAATCCTGTTGCTCCAGCCTGAGGTCAGTTGATACAGGAAGCAAATCAAAACTACACACTGATTAATCACCACCACTGCACTCAGCTTACGTCATACTGGAGGCTCAATCAAACTAGCATAATGTAATGAAGAAGCACTGACAGCTACACAGCTGACTTCTCTGAGGGGCTGGCCTGTGGTCACAACTGCCGCTTTACTTCTCTATGTGAGGCTGGCTAAGGATAATGTTCAGAAGGTTATGGAAGTCACACAGATTTAGTATAAAATGACAGAAGAAGTAAAAAGAATATGCCCTAGCTCTTGGAATCAGTCTATTTACAGCAGGACATCAGCTATGACTGATGATCCAGGCTTTATCTTTGCAGGGCAGAATAAGGAAACATGTTAACTATCAAAGATTTAAAGATGGACTTTGTTTTCTATAGAACATCTAAGTCTAGGATTTTAAAAAGAACAAAAGAAATGTGCCATTAATGCTGACGAAACCATTATGTCAGGAAGCTGGGTTGTTTGGATCACCAGTTCGTAGCTCCACAGTAGCTATAACATACCACGGTACCTTGAATCATTACGGACTCCATGTATTTTTGTGTTGGGAAACTTAATTAATATTCCGTTATAGACACAAGTAGCTCAGTAAGTGAGAAAGGTTTGACCTTAAGGTACGAAGCCCCAGTATGTTCCACATAAGACACAAGATTAAGGATCGTGCATTACTTCTAAAGCAGACCACAACAGGAATAATCATCAAGAATTGAAGGGAAATGAAAAACAAATACTCAATGAGATGGGGCTTGGTCCCTCATTCATCTATGGTTCTTATATGGAAAGAGTGGAAACATTCTTATGGCAGCAACAGGATGAAATAACAATCATTTCATTGTCTCTGTAGGGTAAAACAAAATTAGCCAAATTTACCTGTCACCTGGCTCACAATGTGTGAGTAGTTTTTAGATTATATTAAAAGATATGTATGACAAGGATTTTAAGCTGAGAAAGTGGAGACATAAGAAGGCCCCCTGCCTGTCCAAATTCACCTGCTCAAATGAGCAGTATTCCAGTGATAGAGATGAGCAGCAGGCCAAATTTTAGCCTGTATCCTAAGCACTGTGGCTAATGAGAAGACATTTTACTCTATATAAGGGATAGGACAACATTTGTAGTAACAACCATAGAAACAGCCCAGAGGGCTGAATGCAAAAAAAGTTCCTATTTCTGTTTGTTATTGCCAGGCTCAGCTTTTAATTGTTTGTGTGTAATTACTAAATTATATAAACTACAATTTTCTTTACATGTCCTATAGAAAAGCAGAAAGTTTTCGGCTTTCGAGAGACTAGTCACAAACACTCCAGGTGAAAACTAGTGGGTCAGACTCTAAAATGAAATCAGTAGGGTTTTCTATACATGAGCGACAGAGAGACTTGGCAGAAGCAGGATAGACAGAGACAGAGAAAACAAAACACTCGTTTATAAAACAAGAGTTATAACAACAAAATGGTGGGAAGACTTCATAGCTTCTTAGTCTATTCAACTGTGCTTATCCCATCTATTTTGAAATAGACTTGGCAACATTAGAGTTAAACTCAGAAATATGGATGTGACAATGAATTGCAGTAATATTTCCCTCAACTATTCCTCAAAAATGAGATTTTTATTTCATTTTACTATCATCTTTTTTTTTTTTTTTTAAATTCAAACAAATGTGAGTTTGATAAATTATTTACTAAGGACCGGATAAACAAACTAGTACATGAACACACAAAGCAGTTTTTATTTAAGTAAATTAGTTTTGATAAATGAGTTCTGCCTGGATGATTTATCAATGCAAAATGGAATTGCCCTACACTTTGCATAACCCTAAAACTGTTTTTCATTTGAACCTTCTATTGAACACTGAGAAGATGAAGGTGAAGTTATGTTCTTTCTACATAGACATTAGGAAAACTTTAGCTTTGTTTAAGCTAATATTGTGTGATGTGAATAGAAAAAAAAGCACTGAAGACATAAAGACTGCAATTACTTATGTAAATAATGTGTCTTATAAATACAGGCAACAATAAAATCAGAACTACCTAATTTTAATACTAAATCAAAATATTATAACTCATAAGCTTTCTTAATGGGCTCCCATCTAAATACATTTAGTCAGCTAGGGACAAAGCATCATTTAAAACCCCCAGTGAACCTTGAACATGTAGAAAATCATTCACTTAGAAGCATTCTAATCTATAGGAATAGTGCTGCACGCGTGTCCTAGCACTCCAGAAGTGGAAGTAGGATTACAAGTTTGAGGCTAGCCTGGGCTACATAGTAAGAACCAATCAGCAAAAGAATAAAAATGTGGGGGCAGGGAGAGAGCTGGTGGGGATAGGATGGAAGGAGGGAAGAAGGGAGAAGGGAGTCACTGAACAGACCTCCCAAAATCAACCTGAGGAAAATGAAAGTCCACAGGCTTATAAGCTCTATTAGTTAGGGTTTCATTTGCTGGAGCAACGCACCATGACCAAAAGCAAGTTGGGAGGAAAGAATTTGGATTACACTTCCAGATCATCATTGGAAGACATTAGAAACAGTACTCAAGCCAGGCTGGTACAGGAGGTGGGAGCTGATGCAGAGGGATGGTGTTTACTGGTTTGTTCTGCATTGCTTTCTCAGTCAGCTTTCTTACATAACCCAGGACAATCAGCTCAGGAGAGGCACCAATCACAATGGACTGGACCCTCCACCATCAATGACTAATGAAGAAAATGCTTTACAGGCTGGCCCACAGTCCAATCTCATGAAGGCATTTTCTAAATTGTGGTTTGTTTCTTTTGATGCCTAGAGTTTGTATCAAGTTGACAGAAATTTAGCCATAACCTAAGATATGCACTTCTTGCTTTATATCCCATAGGTCTCTAACATAATCATGCCAACTTAGATCTTCCTAGATTACAACTACATGGATTGTGACATAATTTCAGAACAGCTACAGAAGCAATAGGCATATGCCTCTTATTGTAACATACCAAGAATCAGAGTTATCCATAAAACTGAATATGATGCTGGGCATAGAAAAGGTAGAGGTTGGGTGAGGCCAGCTAAAAGGAGAGGAGTAAGGAGTAGGACTAACCAAATTCTGCATAAACCTGTCAGCAAGAAGCACATTGGTTTTCATGCTAATATTTTAAAGGTAAGTTTAAAAACATTTGCAGTCACCAATATATAATAAACAAGTTTTAGATGCATAAACACATATTCATTTACTTGAGCAAATATTGAAAACACTGTCTGTTCCTGATATATATGATAGTTATGTCAATTACAGTGCTAAATAATACAAGATTGTATTGAGTAATCCTTGAGTTTTGTTTTCTATTATCATTTAGAGGCACTAGCAACCAAACTCAGATCCCCACACATAATAAGCAAACACCATGCCAATCGGTTATATCCTCAACCCTTTTTGACTTTTGCCTTTTAATATAGCGTCTCACCAGTTACAGAAACAGGTCTTGAATTTGTGATCCCCTTTCCTGACGACCCTGAGTTGTTTACAGACCTGTAACACCATTTTAGCTGCATGCTACATTTTAGGCAAATGAGAGAAACTAGCATTACAATAATAATAACACATGTAACTAATAGTATGTTTCCAAAACAGAGACAACCAGAAACCGAGAACTTCACAAGGAAATGGCACATAAACAATTTTAATGTATGTATTACACAAAACCAATGTAAGCATAAGTGACAGCTGAGTTTTTTGAGTATCCTGCAAACAGGATTTTTATGCTATCTACCTCTACAGCTCAGTGAACACTGGGGAAGCTGTGGAAAAAATGTAAGAGCCATTAAGAGGAAGAGGAGCTGAGAAATATAGTCTTTTTGAACTTGGCACAGTAACTAAAATGATAACTTCACAGTAGCTATGATTTCTTGAAGTCCTGTGGGCCTATAAAATCTTGACCTGCCATTAGTAAATCACAGATTAAAAAAAGACTCACAGAGGCCTACCTCTCCATGAAGAACTATTAGCTCTGATAGATTTGAGGGAGATGAGACATTGAGTCATTGTCTTTAATTTTGTGTCTTCAGAGAAACTCACCAGTCTCCAATGGATTGTTCCAAGCCTGTGGTCCCATAGATTACCTTAGTGTCAATATAACAAAACAATAGAAAGTCATGAGTGTGATAAGACTCATACAGATGATAGAGATCATATAAGTGGAGGGGAGATTTCATGGTGGGTGTTTAAAATAATCAAAATGCATCTTATACCTGTATGACATTTTCACAAAATACACAATAAAAATCATATACAAGTAAAAAACAATATAACCTAGTTTTTGAGTTAGGGTTTCATTGCTGTGAAGAGACACTATGACCAAGGCAATTCTTATAAAGACAAATATTTAGTTGGGGCTAGCTTACAGTGTCAGAGGTTCAGTCCATTATCATCATGATGAGAAGCACAGCATCCATGCAGGCAGACTTGGTGTTGCAGAAGCCAAGAGTTCTACATCTTGATCTGAAGGCAGACAGGAAAAGAATTTTCTCTGCAGGCATCCAGGAGATGACTCTCTTCTGTACTGGGTAGAGTTTGAGGCTTCAAAACCTGCCAATATAGTGACACACTTCCTCCAACAAGGCCACACTTTCTGATAGTGCAACTTCCATGGGCCAAGTATATTTTAACCACTACATTTATTTCTCAAATCCATTAATTTAATGTATAATAATTACATCATTGTTACTAGCCACACAATTATGATATCAATAATGAATAAAATGTAAATATAAGCAATATTATGTTAATGGATGTAATTTACATATTAATTAAATAAGAGTTGTTCAATAAGAAAAATGGCTGTAAATTTGGAGAAGGCTTTGAAATTAATAAGCACGTTAAAGATAATACAGGAAAAGGCAAAGCTTGTGAAATGGCCATGTACATTTAATAAAATTCACATTTTGAATCACCATATATGTTGAAGAATATTATATGAGTTAAATAAGCCTAACTTCACTAAATAATGATGACAGACAGGGAGAGAAAGCCCAGTCAGTAAAGTGCTTCCTGTATATTTGTACCTCAGTTCAGATTTCTAATACTAACATAAGAAGCTGTCCCTGGCTATACATATTTATAATCTAAATAGTAGGGTATGGATTCTTGTAGCTCACTGGTCAGCCACCCACCCAACCCATGAGACGAGATGCAGATTGAGTGAGAGATCCATCTTATCTAAAACACATACAAATAAGAGTGACTGAAGAAGATACCTTTGGCCTCTATGTGCATGCACATGCATGTATACCTTGATGTCCATGTGCACATACCACATAAACAAAACACATAGCACATAGACAAGCAAAACAATGATTAAAAAACTAGAGAATAAATATTTAGGAGTCTCTAAGGACAGATCAGCAATTAGATTATAAGGACTAGATCTTCTTGAGTCAAATAAATCAAATTGAAAAATAAATCAGAATCTAGTTTTCTACATATTTTATTCTATGGATAAAATATTGAATATTGAGTGAAAGTGGAATAATGGAATAAAAGTAGGTAAATGGGATGGGGGCATAAGGACAAGATAGAGGTAGAAATATGGGGGTTGTACAATAGATCTTTTAAAAGAGCCATATGGAGACCTAGTACTGTAAAAGCTACATAACCCAATACATTATTTTGTGTACACACATGATTAAAACATATTAGAATAGAGTTACAATATAATGAGGAAAAACACCTCTACTAGACATCACAGGCTACAAAACAAAACAAAAAAACAGCACCAGGAATGAATTACCTTTTTGGAGTTGGCCAGTGAGGTCCCACAGACTCAAATATGATAAGCTACAGCCAATGATATTTATTCTAAAACTTGATAGTAAGTGCCTATGGGTGAAGACAACTCATACAGAATCATAGAAACATAAAGAAACCAAGCTGATAATAATCTAGATGCTTCATTCTTACTGGCTAAATCCACAGTGCTGGAGTGTTGTTGCACACTATTGTTCTGCTAAAAGGAGATAGCATTAGGCTGACTTTTAATGACATCATTTTTTTAATGACACAAAATTGTATGTGTAGAGAAATGAGTATGGTTCTGGGAAGAGTTGGGCTTTTACAACTCATGTGAATACAGAAAATATATTGTATGAAATTAATAAATAACTAATAAAATGAAGGTGTGTTAAATGGGTCATCCATGGCATGGGGCACACTTGAAATCAATTGGAATTCATGAAAAAGTTTTAAGTAGGGAAGTGACACAATTAGATACAGTTTTGTGAGAGAAAACCTCTACCTACATTAGAATGCCTGGGAGGAGAATTAGAGTACTTCACTGCAGATGGCTGGTACGAGACTCAACAGGCACAGAAAAGTGAATTAATTAAGACCAGCTAGGGTGATAACATTATCAGTAACTGAAAATGAATTAGAAAGTCAGGATGGAGTAGAAATAGAGGGAAATGATAATCCGTAGGACTTGAATTCCCATAGGTACATGTTGTCATCAACTATAGTAACATGAGAAAGAATTGGAAGTATAATGCCCAAAAGGTCATCTTTGGCTGAAAACATATTAAACATTTTTAACATTTACATTAAAGCTCAATTTTAAAAAAAGATACACATGACAGTCTATGCTTAAAAGGGAAATATGTGTTGTGGATATAAACAAGAGCTGACCATATTGAAAAACTTTAAAAATTAATGAGGCTAAAGACATGTTTGGGGTTTGGGGTACACTGCTTCCCAAGTTCTAGGTAAGGATCTTTGCTCCTCAGGAATGCTTGGGAAAAAAAACTCAGAAAAGTCACTGAGCATTTAAACACACAGCAGAGACAAACTTCATAATATCCAGATTGTACTTAAAACAGAGACTATGGTGGAAGACCCAGGAACTACCATGGGTCAAAACTCAAAACAAACTCACTAGCTATTTGGGGGTTCTTTGTCACAAATGTTAAGTCTGAGTGTTGTTTTGTTGATGTTGTTATATTATTTTTTGTCTACTTTACAGGTCCTTATATTATGGTTTCCAGTGTTTGAATTTTTATGTAATTTTTAAGTGAATGAATGTATATGTGTCTGCACTTATTTATATTTTTGTGATTTTTTCTTTGGGTTGTGTGTGTGTGTCTGTCTGTCTGGGTCCCTGTGTCATATTCCATTTTTATTTTAATTAATCTTATAGAAGTTTACTTTATTTTACGATTATTGCTTTGATGCCTTCTTGTATTCAAAGGAGAGACAGAAAGGGAGGGGAGGTGGGCCCCTCTCTTGGCCTGACAAGCACTGGAATCAAAGGTGTGTGCCACCACCATCAATTGAAGGTTTCTATAAAAGACAGAAGAATCATTCCTGATGATTCCTTCACTGAAAGCACATCTCCTTTACTGCCTAAAAATGAATGTGTCTCAAATAGTATACATAGTATCTTGGGAAATAAATACCTAACATATATTTAGTTGTGATGTACACCCAAGATAACAGCATTGACTCATGGGAAATCAAAATGATATACTAAGTGTTTCACAACTATAACCAAGGTCCATGCATGGAATGCCACAGGGCCTCATTAACAGTATAGTGAACTGAAATTTTGCTAAGCTTCAAAGACAGTTTTTCACTATGAAGAGAAAGCCCTTGTTTAACAGTTATCTAATATTGCCACTGGCATATTTATGCATGTTTACCAGAGTTGGAGCACAAAGAGTCTGGAAATAAAAATTAACATCAATATATCAGAAAAGGTTAACTGAACATTCTCCAGTCTTTTAAGGCTAAGAAAACAAATATTTGCTACGATATCAATCACATGAAGAGGAGTATTCATAAGACTAAGAATTACTGATAAACTAGAGATGACAGACATTTAATGATCCTTTCAATATATCCCACATTTCTTAAAAAGAACAAGTTCTCATACTATATATCAGAGGCAAGGGAATGTCTCCAGAGGAAGAAACCTACAGGATACACATTTTATATATGATACTTGCTTCTAAATTTAAAAAAAAAAAGAATGTACAGCATTGTACCTGTAATCCGAATACTCAGGAGGCTGAGACAAGGAAATTAATTTTAGTTGTAGGGTTGTCTGTGCTACATAATGAAGCTCAGGCTAACCTAAGCTACAGAGTAAAACCCTGTCTTAGAAAGGCAAAATAGAAAATGCAAACCAGACAAGTACACACCATTCTAATAAGCAACTGATTTCAAAACTCGAGGTTAAAAGAAATGGATATTAAGCTATCAATTAAAATACGAAGAGAATATTCTAAAGAGACTCTTGCCTACTCAAGCAAGGCAAGCATGGCTCTGTCAGGCCTGGCCCTTCTCCCCAGTTCCTTCTGTCCTGCTAAAAACCACTAGATGACATTTTTGAAGCTAGCTCCCAAGGTTTCTTCCATTATTTGTCTACTTCCTCCCCCTGAGGGTGACGACCAGGTCAGCTATGCAAGTATTGAAGTCCAACATTCCAAAGTCCCTTTTGGCTATTTTAATTAACATGCCCAATTAAAATTAGACACCTCATCCTAACATGGCGTTTCCCCCTTTACCTTTATAAACTGTCATTTGTCCATGGGTCCTGCCTGCATTCTCTCTATCCAGAGGCAGCCTCCCCTTCAAGCATCCCACCATCACTCACACCTGTTACATGACCCTTCTCCCTCATCCTCTATTTCCTTTCTTTGTCTCTTATTCCCTGCCCTCTGTCCCTCTGTGGCAAATAAATGTCCTTTGTGCTGAGAACAGTCTTGGGATTCTTGAGCTGATACTGATTCTTTCATACACTCCAATTAGATTCACAGATGATTCACTTGTTCACTAACAAATGAATAATTGAGAGTAGCCATAACTAATATACTGAAGAAACAGAGGCAGGTTAGTCTCAAAAGAAAAAACTTTGGAATACTCAGCCCTAAATGAGATGTCTCCATCAAATCCTTCCCTTCAGAGCTCAGAGAACACCGCAGAGGAGGAGCAGAAAGAGTGTAAGACCCAGAGGGAATTAATTACAATACACTAAAAAGCATGTCCCACTAAATTAACGTTATCAAATGACATATGGATGTACAGAGACTGTAGCAGTAAGCACAGGCCAGCACTGGTCTATACAGGTCCTCTGCACTTAACATTATGGCTTCTAGTTTAATGTTTTTATGGGATTCCTGAATGTGCAAATGAGTGGGTCTCTGATTTTTGTGACTTCTCTTGGGCTCCTTTCCTTCTGTTGGTTTATCTTGTCCAACTCTGAAGTGATAGTTTTTGTTTTATTATATTATATTTTGCTATGTACATTTTTAGTTAGTGAATGATCAATTGAATGAATGAAAACCTAGCCACTGGTTAAAGGCTTACAACGAAATGGCCATTTATACCTGCTGGTAGAGGGGGGAAAATAAATAAAGGTTATGTTAGTGGAATACATTTTAGAAGTTTTCTGCCTCAAGGATCTTGCCCAGTTTACATGGAATAGAAACATTAGTGACAAAATAACAATTTATAACAATGTTCCCGTATGTTTTAAATGCCAAGATAAACTATATGGGCAAGATTTTCACTCAATCTTCTCCCTTCTTATACTATATATTGTTTTTTAATTTTGTATTATATGTTAATCTACTATTTCTGAGCATGCTGAATATGAATCTGGACCTGTTGGTTGATATACCCAGTGTACTATCACACAGTGTACTATTTACTATCTGTACTAGAGAAACTTATGGTTGCAACAATGAAGCCAAAGTCCCTTGACAGGATATAGGTTCAGAACTGTCACCAACAATATCTAAAGAAGAAATGTCATATTCCATGTACTTAGTGTAGACTAGACAAAAGGATACTTTCCAACTGTTTATATGATTCAATATATTATTGACTTCAAAATCTTGTATTGTTGTAAGAGTTGACATTAATAAGTCATTATGCTCCATGTATGTAAATGCAAATATACTATCACAATTATAATTAACAACAGTAAGGCATATAGCATCAAACAAATCAAGCAGGTTTTATTTCAGGTATTCATGATTAATTTTCCCATTTGAAAAATAAACGAATTGTGTGTGTGTGTGTGTGTGTGTGTGTGTGTGTGTGTGTGTGTGTGTATTACAGTATGTGAATGTGAAAATCAGAGGACAATAATTGGGAGTGAGTTCTCTCCTACTAGGGGTTTGTGGGTTGAATCAGGTTATTCTGTGTGGATGGAAATCACGTTTATGGCCTGAGTTATTTCAGTGGACCAAGATGAATACATGTTTAAAGAAATCAGTCCTATTGAATAGTATCTCTTGTGAATAAGGCAGGGTTTCTGATGCATAGCACATTTCCATTTTTAAATAATGTTCTTGCTTAAAATAAAGGAGAATAATTTGTCCATCAAAATATTGGATTGAGTCTCAGAAGTTGTTTGGTTTCTTCTGTGTTTATTTCACACATAAAAGTAAGGTCAAAGGTTAATCTAAAAAATGATTGCCAACTTCCTGGTAGAGATTAGCTATAGTATTTGCATGTACCATAATGCCACTAGCTGCAAACACACTTTTGGATACCTTAGTGTGAAATCCCCACAGTAGGGATTAGAAGCAACATTATAGCAGAAAATAATTTTCCAAAGACTCTAGGTACCAATTTTCTAGAAACCAGGCAGGAGAGGCAACATTGTCTCTAATAACCACCATTAAACAACTGTAGCATAATATTGCTAACAAAAGACATGCGGCAAGCAGAGAAAATTGCCTTTGGTAAAATTTATTCCACTAAACCACTGACCTGACTAACACTTCTTGCATGTAATATCGGAGGGACTGGAGCACAGTTTCTAGTAATTGTTGCCAAAGCTGAGAAAAAAAGTGACTCTGTGAGATATAATTACTCAGACTTCCTTGGAAAAAAATCCCATTTGTTTGCATTATAGCAAAATATGTGTAATCTGAAACATTCAAATGACCCCTCTGGTGCTGTCATGTCTTGAATTTTTCTTGATTTTATTTATTGCTAAAGGCCTTGATTTTTTCACATTAATTAAATCATTAAACAGAAGACTGTTTATTTAATTTTATTTTTAATTATTTTATTTATATACACTCCAGCTGTTGTCCCTCACTCCAGGTCCCTGTTCCCATAGTTCCTCATCTCATTCTTCTCCCCTTTGCCTCCAAGAGGGTGCTCCCCCACACTATACACACCATGCATCCCCAGTTCCTGGCACCTCAAGTCTCTCAAGGATTAGATAGTTACTACAGGCTGAATGTTATCCTTCTGTAATGTTGAATATTGATTTTCAACTTGACAGAATCTAGAAAAAAAAACTCATACATGTCTATGAGGGAGTTTCTAGATTAAGTGAGACTTAATGACTCACATTAAATATGCTCATAGGCTCACTTTCCATAGCCTTATTTCCTGGGATACATTAAAAAATATTAAAAGTGAGTTAAGCACAGCAGTTCTTGCTTGCTGCTGCACTGTAGTATGATCAGGGGCTTGAAAGATGTAGCTCCATACCATCTCCACCATGATGCACTGTATCCACAAACTTTGGCCAGAATGATCCCTTTCTTCTTTAAGTTGCTTTTTAAAGATGTTCTACTGTAGCAGTAAGGAAAACAACTCATATACCTTCCCACATAAAATAGCTGTTCACTTGGGTCCATCACATCCAGAGGGTTCCCAATCATGCTGACTGAGTTTTCCTGAGCATCAACTAGAATGGCCTTTATCTTGATATTTTGGCTTCCATTATCACTCACAGAAAGTCATTTCCTCCACAATACCTAAAGTACTAAAACATATCAGTTTTCTTTTCAATAGACGAGAACAACAGAGGGATCTCAGATGTTAACAGGTGAACAGCAAAAAAAAAAAAAAAAAAAAAAAAAAAAAAGTACATGTGCTGAAAGGTTTGCAAAAATGAAACTCAGTCCAATATTCTTGTCTACATACAACTGACACAGGAGCTTCCAGGAATTGAAGGACTGCCTCCATGGATTGCATGAAAGAATTCCATAGCACAAAGTGGCTTAATGTGAAAAAGCTGGCCAAATATATGAAATTTGAATATATGAAATGAAAATAGATGTTACCACTCTATTTTGAGATACTAAGTATCCGACTAAAATGTTTTTTGAAACTAAGAATACTGCTAAAAAATAAAGTTAAACTTTGTTACTCATGATTCTGTGATATTTTCCTGGATCTCCTGAGTTCTAAGCATAATCCATACTTAAGGGAACTTGAACCCAGAAGTCTTGGCAAGCTACCTTT
This sequence comes from Arvicanthis niloticus, assembly GCF_011762505.2. Lineage (NCBI taxonomy): Eukaryota > Metazoa > Chordata > Mammalia > Rodentia > Muridae > Arvicanthis > Arvicanthis niloticus. The sequence goes on from NC_047658.1 coordinate 158,225,026, forward strand.
TTATATACCTCCAAATTCTACTTATTTTACAATAGTTTCTTCTCTGTTGACTATTGTTCATGTGTCTTCCTTGAAAATCTATCTGGCTCATTCTTTGGTATTTTCTACCTATCTTTTGTTTACCTATCTTGCTCCTGTCTATTTGCTTTTTGTAATATTAAATGTGTTGATTTTTCTTCTATTTAAATTGATGTATCTATCCTTCTAGTGTCTTTCAAATAGATGTCTTAGCAGTTATAGATTCCTTTAATCTGTTTTTATTGTGAAATGGTTTTATTTTTCTTTAATTTTAATTGATAGTTTTGCTAGGTATAGTAGTTAAGCTTGATAGTGAGCTGCCATAGTATATGAGTATTCATTTCTATTACTAATGTGATACTCAATCTCCCAAATAACATTTTGGATTATTTTTTCTGATAAATTTTGATTCTATACTTATTCTTTTAGTACATCCTTTTCTAACCTAGTAATGTACTCTCTACAAATTGTAATTCTCTAGCTTTAGATGGAGAATGTAGTCTCACCTTATCATAAATGTAAACACATAAGCAGCCAATGAAAAGTGAATTGTATATGTGTACAAGTCATGTGACCCAAACATGTTACTTCTTAAACATAGATATATAGAATCCATCAGGTTGGTGAGACAGCCCTAATGATAGGGTGTTAACTCCCAAGTCTGACAGCTGACTATGATCCCCAGAATCCACATGGCAGATGAAAAGAACTGACTCCCACACTTGTCCTCTGACTTCCAATGGGACGCCATGGCATTCACACACACACACACACACACACACACTCCAAATAGGAAAGGTGAAATTCTAAAATCATGCTGGAAATAAAATAGACCATCAGACTATTTCTTGTTTACATTTTTTTTGTCAAATAGGGAATAAAGGGGTTTTATTCTGGAAAGGTGCTAAGCACTGTTTTAAAGGCATAGGAGTATTTTTTTTATCATAAAGATGATTTTGAGATAACTATGACTATGACTCTTTAAAGTTCAAGCCTTTTATAACCAATTTGTACCACATATGTTTCTATGGGCTTGATTTCTCTCTTAGCAAAACAGAACAATCCATTAAACATTGAGCCTAGTGATCTGCATTGGAGACTTTCCAAATACAAGTAGGATTTACAAAATAATTTTATATTTCTCCTCTGTTTTTGGATCTATACTAGGTATTTTGCTCATGTTTCAAAATACTGTCCATTCAAAATTTGCATTTGAAAAGGTGCTATATGCTTTCTGCCCTATAGAATTATAAATAATGGTCTTTAATTCTTTCTTGTAAATTAATGTTTAAACTATACTAAATGTATTTTAGACACTGAATATGTTCTAATTTGTAATTTCATTTTTGAAAGTTTTGACACATATCTGCTTGTGTTGGTATGTCTTTAGTTCAACACTTCTATCTTTGAAAGATGTTTTTAATATATAAAATAAATAAAATATATGAAAAATAAAAAAAGTTTGAATATGACAATCTATTTCAGCTAAAAAAAAAAACCCTAGAATCTGACATGAGAACATTGATCAAAGTAAAGAAAGATGGAAATTTTTACTAAGTAAAAAGAAGAATTGCACATCTGGAGTGAATTCTAGAGATGGGATTAGAAAGACAAAACTTCAGTGAGTGAATGGTTGAATCAGAGACTGATAATCTGTGGCTCACATAAGTTTTCATAAATGATCAAGCATAAAGGAAGATAAGATATAGATATCAAGCTGTAAGGTGTTACCTGGAGAAAGAGCTATATCTAAATTCTCTGGTTTATAAGCATAGTATGATGGTACATGCCTGCACTCCCAACAGTAGAAAGACAAGTAGGAGAATCAGGAGTTCAAGGACCTCTTTGAACATCTTCGATTCTATACTGAGTTCAAATCTAGCTTAGACTACATTATACCTACACTACACCCATTCTCAACAAAGAAAAACAATCTGAAGTTTCTTTTCTGGAACTGGATTCACAGGGTTTCCTTCCCTTGAATAAAGGCCCTAAATCATTCTAGAACAATCTATAAGACCAGGCAATATCTCTACTCTACTCTCACCCTTGCATTTCTGTATTCACAGCTGCATTGGCATTTTTCTGCTGCTGTGATTCTCAACTTCCCCTCACAGAATCTGATTACTTAATGGTTTGCCTCTACATATGAGGTGTGCAATCAGTCTACTGTGAGTTTAAATCTCAGTTTCAGTAACTTGTTTATTTATAAAATAACTTTAATCAAGTTACTGTACCTCCCCGAGAGGTACTTTCTGTCTTTAAAGAAGATATATTTTCTTTTTCATCTGCAGGATTGTTTTGTCTACTTGTGTGTATGTTCACTGTGTGCATGTCTGTTGCTCACAAGAAGCCAGAATATGGTGTCTCAGTCCATGGAACTGGAGTTATAAATGGTTTTGAGTTGCTTTGTGGGTGCTGAGAATTGAACCTGGGTCCTCTACAAGAGCAGACAGTGCTCTTAACTACTGAACCATCTCTCCAGCCCAGAGAAATACTTTTTTCTTACATAAAATAGCCAGTGCTATTAGCATTCTACTCATAGTTTTACTATAATAATTAAGATTAATATATGTAAAATACATGGTCACCTATGCTATTTCTAGGGGAAGGAGGACAATGTTTGAAAAGTAAATAAATAAATTAATCTAATAAAAAAATCAGGCCTCTAAGTTGGGCCCTCGTGCTCATGATCCTCCTCCTTCTCTCCTTCTCCTCCTCCTCCTCCTCCTTCTCACCATCATCATCAATCACCATTCTCACCATCAGCCCCCTCATGTATGTACTTGCATTAACCCCCTTTAGGTAGACTATTAGGAAATAAACATGATAAGTATTTAGGTTTTGATTTTTTTTTTTTTTAACTCCAAATTTCAGAGCATACTTGTTTCTTCTCTTTTTTTCCTATGGCATTTTTGAGATTTTGCATAGAAATTATCAGTTTCAGGGAAGTTGTATTTTAGTAGACAAATATTATTTAGGTCTTTCTTCGATAGTTACATAGAGGTACATAGTGCGTGCTGATTACTGTAAACCCCTCCCACACACTCACTTTTTGTTTTACTTTGTGACCTACTGGGTTTTACCAGGGCCATCTTTGTGACTATGGGTTTATAACTATCCAGTAGAACCTGGTAGGCATGTAGATGCATAGATATATGACAAAAATGGCTATCTTTCCCTTAGTCAGTGAGCCAGTGGTTCAGAAAGGAGGGAGTGGGCATCATAAACATCATTCAGATTCTGGATTGATCACCAACAGGCCTGGTCTTGTACAGGTTTATTGTACAGGTACAGCTACCATGGGTGTGATTGCTAAGATGCTCTCTCGTTTTAAAAAATGTTTTTTGCTCGTATTCAGCGTTCCATGGTTTCTATATTCATGAGGCTTTTTTCTCTTACTTTCCCATTAGAGAAACATATTAGTTTCCCAGAGGGGAAGATATTTTAACTTCTTAAAATAAATCTTTTCATAGTTTTTAAGAACTACTTCCTAGAGCAAACTTCCTCAGACATCTTTGTTCACATTTCCTATGTCCCACTTACATAACCAACATGTACTGCATGTATTCACAGTAAAGCACAATACTCAGCAGGGCATAGCCAAATATTCCCAAACCCATGGTAACTCCTGGGCAAATGTAAAAACCTCTGTTCCAGCCTGCTGTGACTGTTCTATCATGAACTGTTGGTAGAGAGGAAATACACTATTTCATATGCGTCTTGTGAGAGTTCTCCAGGTCTTCTAGTTAAATCTTTCAGAATGCTCCCAGAGTCTGCTGCTCCCCATTTTTATTTTAGAATTTAGACATACGGGCAGTGAGAGAGAGTTTTCAGGAGAAGCTAGAATAGGCATTAGAAACATCATGATCAACTTACACTGCCATAGAGTGTCTCTCATGTTACAGGACTGAACAAAGAACAAACGGCTCATGGGAAACTCAATCATTAAGACGGCAAGGTGAAGAAACGTAGTCATTTTTTTTCCAGAGGTGTTACTGAAAGTGAGTTTTAAAAAATTGCATATTAGAAGATTAGCAAAACAAAATTTAGAGAAAGAGTACAGTAGTTCTCAATAGAACAATGTGTCACAGGGCCCAAATTTATATTTAACTTATTGCAGGTGATACAGCTGAGTTAATGATCAGGTATCAAAGTAGATAGATTTTCATTTGAAAGAAGCCTTTTATTTTCAATATCAAAATTTTTGGGGTAAAGATGAACACATTTTCTTTTTTCAGGAGAAGTTGGCTTTTCTGTATGAGAAACACATCCTAGCACAGAATATCTCAAATGTTTTATAGCAATTTAAGTTCAGATTAAATGTTACTTTTAGAGGTTGTCTCCTGTGCCATGTTATAATAACTGATATAACTTTATAGAAAACAGAGCAGAAAACCTTCCCCTCATTTTTATCATCAAGCCTTAGATGTTACAACCACCCTCGTCCTATTCTTGAAAACCCTGTAAAGAAATTGTAACACTAATTCACAGAGATGGTGGAGACCGCACCTGATACATGCCCACAGGTAGGAAGGAATGGGCTTTCCTTACAAATCACTGGTATAAGTAAACCTCTGGGAGAAAGTCAGGGTTGTTTTGTGTGTCGTGAGCTAGACTTTGAGCTAAGTTCCACCCCTTACACCCCAGTGATCACTCAGACTTCACTGCTATGTTTCAAATGCTACACAGATTGTCAGAATGCCTTCATTATTGGTTGTTCAAAGACCTTTGTGTGTGATGCTGAGGACGTGTCCTGTCTCATGTGGCTTCTTATTTCTAAGCCACTTAAATCCACCCACCTGATGACCATGGCTCAGAATTAAGCACACTCTCACCCCACTCATCGCTGCTGGTTATTTCCCGTTTTTCATCACTTGTCATTCTGACAATGGACTATGTCATGCACAATTTCTCTCTATATCTCTATGACTCAAGAATGGCCTTTCTCTTTGTTAGAGGAAAAAAAAATAACCATCGTCTGAGAAACGTAGGCCTTCTTGATCCTCTCTAACAAGTGGCATCTCATTTCTATTATTGAGGGTTTTTTCCTGCTTAAATCCCTTATTGTCCCTGTTCACAAAGGATAGCTCCATTTTCAGAATCTGTGACACTCCTCTGTTTCAATTTTTTCCCTTTCATCTGACTTATTCATTTTCATTTCCCTTGTCATTTGCAACAAAAGAAACCCCTGACTTTTGCCAGAGGTGACTCTCTCTGAGTGAGAGATTCATTTTGCCTCTTTGGAACTCAATTCTGTGAATATCATATTTATATATTGCTCAGGTTTATCTAAATATATCTGCCTGTGGTCTTCAAAGGACTCCCTGGCTTTTCTTTGGGGCCTGGATAGTTCCAGACAGGATGAAGTAAGAAGTGGAGGAGAAAAGTAAGTCATTCTGCTTATACTACAAAATATACATTCCTGAGGAAAAAAATACTGTTATACACTTTAATTATATAGAAGTATAATGGGTTGGTATTGGGAGAGGCAATAGAAAAAAAAGTAGTGGCAAACAGTATATTAGGTTGTTTTTTGGTTTTGATAAAATTTAGATGAGCAGTTAAAAATAAAAACAAACCAACAAATAACAACAACAATAAACCTGTCTCATCCCAAGTAGCTCCAGTGCTCTGCAAATAATTCAATCACTTGACTCCTACTCATGTGTCCCTGGTACAGGTTCTCATGGAAGAGAATCCCTGACTGGTGGAGTGGATGAATGTCTTTGAGACTATATAGTCAAAACAAACTCTCCAAGATCTCCAAAGTCCTGTTCTGTGCTAAGATGACTGCCTGAAAGTGAAGTTGGTGAGCATCCAAACATACTTGGCTAAGTTCAACATGTGTCCTGCACTGGTTGGAAGATGTCCAGCAGGACCTGATCTAGTGCTTCAATAGGAGAAATCTCACAAGTCCTTCTAACTCTCTACACCACTAAGTATCTCCAGAGATCACATGCCAATGGGAAAGCAAGTCTCTTTCTGCTGTCCTTCTGACGTTCCCATGGCCATGGTTCACATCTTCTGTATGGTTTTCTTGTTGAGTTTTTTTCAGTGTGTGTGTGTGTGTGTCAGAGTCAGAGAAAGAGACATACAGACACACAGATACACAAAGACAAGCAGACAGAAAGGTCTACTCCAAGGAATGCCTCACTCACGGAAGTAGAACCACTAGACATGCAAAGGCTTTCCATCCAAATACCCAGAAACTATAACCACTGATATTCCAGTTGGCCATTTTGAGATAATTTGTATTAAATACAACAGCTTTCTTGCTTGTTTTCTTTCTTTCTTTCTTTCTTTCTTTCTTTCTTTCTTTCTTTCTTTTTCTCTTTCTTTCTTGCTTTCTTTCTTTCTTTCTTTCTTTCTTTCTTTCTAATAGGAACTCTGTTTTTATTCTGCGAGAACTGAATTAAGAATTCCGTTCATGCATGCACATATGTTCTCTTTACTAGTAAAAGCACGAAAGCTCAGTGAGCCTTGCAAATGGCTTGTCTCTCTTACACTCAAGTCTTCACCGACACAAACTAACTGGAAAGCTTTGTCTCATAGTTTCTCCAACATCAAACTAAAAGGAAAATAATCAAAATGATGCCATTTCTTCTCTGCTTCGCTGAGCTCTTCATAAGAGGAGGTGTGTCGCCAAACCTGGTGTTGTTAATGTTGTTTACAGGAAATGAGTGGGCTTTGTAGAACTTTTCAGATAGTTTGAATGGTGCCCTGGTCTACAGCACAGTGATGCTTCCTGGTCTGCATGTTTTGTTGTCTGACAGATGAGTTTATGTTGAGACTCTAAAAAAACAAGCTTTTCCCTCCATCACGGGTATGCTGCTTTTCTTGTCTTATTGAACAGTTCTGCTACTGTGACTGAATTAACTCTTGGGATTGTAGGGGCCCAACACTAACAAGAGCTATCCCTGTAATGAGAGCTGACCCTTGACAGTCCGGAGGTAAAGAGCAGCCACTTTTAAACCTGGAAGCCCATAAATAGCAGGATGGGCAGTTTCCACCTAGCAAAAAAGAAAGTAGGTAAACTCCTGTGACCAGCTCTTGCTGCTGGCTCTGTGAATTCCTGAGACCTGATGTCCCTTCTCACTATTGTTTGAAAAAGCCTCCTATGGTGAACTCAACAAACTGTCCTCATTGAGGAGAGAAATGCTTGCCAAGCTTGACTGAAGTATTCACAACTTTTTTCACACATAAATTATATTTATTTTTGTCCCTCAAACCTTAGACTTTTGAATATTTCCTTACTTAAATTCATTATTACCTATTTTTCTTTTATATTTCTATGTTAGAAGAGTGGGGTTGGGAAAATTCTTATGATTCTCCTTTTTATGTAAAAATCATAATAATTACCTTCTTCAAAAAACAGACCCTTCCTTCCAAATCTTGCTATTTTTACTAAAGAATGCAAAGAGTATTTTTACTGAGATGTACTTCAACTCATTTATTTGAAGAAAAATTGTTTCAACAATTTTAAGTCATTTTGTAATTTATAACAAGCTCTAGAATGCCTGTTAGGACTTTCCTACATCTTTGATAAAAATAACAATCTTGTTAAAAACAAATCAGCTAATCCCAATATAAAAATAACAATAATAAGATGGAAACAAACTGGCAAGTGATTGATGGATAACCTGGAAGTCTGGAGACACATTCACTAGTATAGTGTTGTAACATAAGGGAACTTGTTGGGTTAGTGGGTAGGGTCAGCCACTCTGTACTCTGAATCAAACATAGCATCAGCTCAGAAGATCTCGCTTGGAGAGGTGACACCTTCTGCTTCCTGATATTAATGAAAATAAACCCTTAGTTTTCTTTTCATAATATAAACTAAAAATTGCTCTGCATTCCAGGCCCACAGACATTTTACAGCATGTAATTTTAGTCTTCACTTCATTAAGAAGATTCATAGATTATTTGTGATTTTTATTACCATGTATCAAAGACTTGTTAGGAGAGACATTTTGAATGCTCTTTGGAATGAAGGTCCTAGAACCATGTCTTCACAGTGTCTAAATAAAGATCAGCAGATATGGAGATATAAAAGTCCTGTTGTTTAGAGTGTGAATGCTCAATGGAGAAATACACAGTAATTAACCAAGACAAGAGAAGCCTCAGGAAAATGAGGGATGTAGTGTTTTTGCATCTCCTGGGGTGACAGGAAGAAATCCTGAATGGAAATAATAATATTTCAGAAGAGTGCCTGATAACAGCTCACTGAATCCCAGACTATGGTCTTGGCTATTAGAGATTTCTTTGTTGATGGAGCTGGATTAAATAGTGATTCTCAGCTTCAAGGACACAGCTGGTAGATTTCTTGTCTCCTAGGACCACTCAGACATGAACGGCATGTATGTGTACCCCCTGAAGCCTCTGATGGGTCCCCAAGGTGGCAGGCCACACAACTGGACAATTTGGATCTTCTTGAATTTTGTGGAAATCTGTCAAAAAGGTATCTTGCTAAATTAGTACCTTGCAGGGCTGAGCTGTTCACAACATGTCAATTTCCTACCCAAAGAATACAATTCACACACACAGGGCGAGCAAAATGCTATTAAAAATTCCCAGGCAGACTTGGTATTCAAAGGAATTGATGTGTATGAGTAATGAGGGGTAGGAAAGAGGGTGGGGCACAGGATGATCAGAGAAGGTAAAAGCTTTTTTCCACTGGCCATGCAGGTTTCGATACAGCTGAAAGTTGTTCTCTGAATAATAACGACTGTGATCAATTGGTTCATTCCCCTCTCATTGTGGCCATGAGACTCCTGAGCTGAGGAGTTTTGAGTGAGTCACATTTAGCTTGCAGTGACTTTCTAGAAGACTGGATGCATGGTAGTTTGCTCTCTTCACAGAAGCAGCAGGAATCTGGTGAAGTGCCTGTACTGGAGTTGACTTCAGTGAGTGAATTTTCCTGCAGATGGTTTTCATTTTGTGCTGAAACATGAACATAACTTGACCCACTCGAATATCCTCTCAGCCTCTAGTGAAAATCACCAGAGACATTTACTGCAGGGCATTGCTAGTTAAGGGCTTCCCCTTCTAGCTTAATGGGAGAGAATACAGGGAAGCTGCCTACCACATTGGCACCTTCTCCTTAGCAGTGAAAAAAATTTATTTATTGTGAATCTCACCCAAATGAAGACAATTCTAGTTTTCCACCATGCCAGCTGAATTGCTATATAGGACTGGGATTCTTGGCTGGTCACAGGAACTTGTCTTTCTGGCTTTGCCAGTAGGCTGGATGGGCCTTTCCTGATAGGAAGAACACACTAAGATACAGATGAAGAAGGCTTCTTTTCTGGAGTCGGACACAGATTGAGTAGGTCTTAAGAAGATATTCAGGAGCTCACAGTCTTTGTTCTGAGCTCTGTGAGACCAGCACTGGCCTTTCCATCTTTCAGCCTGTCTTCAGAGACACCATAACAGGAAGGAATATGAGAGCACAGTGCAATGGAAAGGCCCCTGTGAGACACAGTCACATTTTCAATCCCTCCCTTGCAGCTCTTGAACAAGTCTGGTCAGCAATATCCAGGCACACTGGGAGAATTTCAAGGCATATGCATGTTGGCTGACCAACAACATCCATTCCCTCCTGACTGGGTCTCTTCTCTACCTCAAAAGATTTACATCCCCCCCCCCCCAAGTTTGTTTTACATCTGCAGAGGAAACTTGCACACCTAGCATTGTTGAAATTGAGATGATACAATTAATTAGACTTGTATTTGAAAACCAAGATAGTATGTCAGTTCTCTGTGGCACCCTGCCCATGGTAACTACCTAAATGTGTTTTTTATCCCACATTCACTTAGAAATCAATTGTACAGAAGCCTTTGCTAGTCACTGTGGTCATAAGGTGATGGCTGTTTGTGCAGCTGGACCCATATGCCCGTGTGCACCAGTATACTTGAGAACTAGCTTGCTAGATTCTTCAGCAAGCCTCAGTATGAGAAATTAAGATTGATATATATATATATATACACAGAGGGTCTTTAGACACCTCGGTTGCTTTTCAGACAATGAAGAAAATATATTAGAAAGATTCTAAATGCCATTTTTCTTTACTTCATTGAAACAAGTTAACAATCAACTAATCTGGCATTGTGGTGCCTTAGTAGCAGTTACCATGGCACCCTGTCTTAACCCATCCTGTCATGGTTACCTTGTCTTTGCCCTGAAAGAAGCTTGAACTCCCTGTGGAGCAACTAGACAAGAATGGCATTTGTTTGTGACACCTATCTATTTGATATAGAATAGAGTCAAACTCAGGGAGAGTCTCAAATGATGAGGGAATATGAAGCTATGGGTCATGCCACAATGCACCAGCCATTCAGAGCATGCCTGACTGTGCTGTGCCTGGACTCAGTGTATAAATATTAATTACTGTCAGGATGCTCTAGATGATACAGTATTAAGTGAGTTTTTTTTTTTTTTTAGATGTGTGGTGGCTAATCTAACATGATTTACAGGAATACATGTTTTTTTAATTACAGAAAATTATTTTGCATTATAAAAAATAGTAAAACCTGAACATGATATGAAAATTGCATTTCAGATGTAGACCCAAATGCAGTAACAATTTCTCAAGGAGCTCTTTACTCATTTCGTTCACTGAAGCCACGCTCACAATACAAACTTACAGAGTCAATATTGTTTCTGTCTGTATGTGAGTAGATAAAGAAACAGTTTATATACATAGTGCAAGAACACTCCATCTCTATAAAAAGAGAATCTTGCCACTTCCCACAACATTGGTATGCAAGAAGAACATTATACTAAAACAGAAGCAGGAATTCAACACAAAAGAATTGGATGAGCATACATACACAGGCAGGAGTCCCTAAGTGAGTCTCTGGGCTAAGAGATTACTTCATGTAGCTGACACAGCTGGAACATGGCTCTCTTTTGGCACAGACAAGAAATTAGGCTCTCCTGGCATGGAGAACTAGTTGGCATGTGCATTAGTAAGACTTGTGAAGGTCTTTTAAAGTATTTTTGATCAAGTGACCAACAGGATTTTATTAATACATTAATACCATTCTCTTTCAGTATAGGGCATGGATAAGGTGCTAGCCTAGAAGTAATTTGGACAAATTTCGGTAATCTGGACTAAGAGGAGTAAAACAAAGATGTTTACAGTATAGACAAGAGCAGGAATGGATAACCTAACTAAATTATAATTTTTAAATCAATCTTGGCCATCACATTCTCTAGAACTATGATAAATAAATTCATGTTGTTTAAAATTACCACACATTCTGTGATGGTAGCAACCAAAAAAATGGATTAAACCTACTCTATTTTTTTTTTTTTTTGTCTTTGACTCCACATGTCAATGACAAGGAATTTTATTTAGTTAAGCTAAAAAATTACTCATGCTTTGGCATGATAACAATGTTGGAGAAAATGGTAGAGCATAGCATTTGTTTGGCTGAGATCATAATAAAATTCATGACCACAGTCATGGAGAAAAGTTCGATGGTCAGCACCAAATGGAAGAAACCCAATATTGAAACCCATTAAAATCCAAAGATGAAGTTGTGTTTGAAAGTAATATCTAATTGAGGGGCAGACAAAATGATGAATCAGAAAAAGATTTGAAAGAATGAGTCAGAGATAGAACATACCCAACTCTCAGGAGAATTCTCATGTAAGAGAGGTGACTTAAGAGAGGAGAGAGAGAGAGAGAGAAAGGGGAGGGGAAAGGGGAGGGGAGAGGGAGAGGGAAAAGAGGGGAGGGGAGGGAAGAGGGAGCTGGAGACAGGAGGGGGAGGGGGAGAGGTTATTTGGACAGTTTTACAGAGACTAGTTGCAGATGAAGAATGAACCAGAAATGAGAAGGAAACAGATTGCTAGGGTTAGTTTGAGGCCAAGAAAAACAATTCAGTTAGAAGCTGAGTTTGAATCGGTCAGCTTGGAGAGGAGTTTGGGCCAGAACAGCTGAGTTGAACCAGCCAGCTAGAATTCAGAAAGAACTAGAAAAGGTGAGTTTATTCAGCAATTAGCCTCCAAGAAAACAATTATACTAGGCAAATCAAAGTTACTTTCAGACATGATGACATGCCAAGTAATCTATCGCTGTATATTTTATATTGAATTCAAACATAGGTTGTAGATGTATTTGAGATATTTTTATTGTCTCCTTTCAAGTGTTTTGACCTTGTCTGAAAATTTTCTTATGCTTTTTAGTAAAGAAACTAGTTCTAAATGGTTTTTCCTGACTGAATTCAAATACTGAAGAAAAGAGATATATATTTTTTTAAATAAATATCCACTCTGCTTGCAGATTTGTACACACTAATAAACTAAAAACGGCAAAGTAACTGTTATGAGTTAGAGAAGCTGTGATGAGCTAAATGCACAAGAGACCCACACATTTTAGTATTCTCATTGAAATTATGTTTTGTTTTATTTGGTTTATCCAATTTTATATAACCCTTTCAGAAGCATTGCAAAATCAACCCTGCTCAGACACACCTGTGTGTTTTTGCAGTAATGGTAGTTTCATTGCTTTTCATACTTATTTGCTCAGTTCATGAACACCGAAAGCAAGCCCTGGCTAAAGGATAGCCTTTGTAGTCCTCATATTAAATGCTGTCTCACTGGCATAGTAGTTCATGAAAACAGTGAGTCTTAAGAACCAGCTAAAGTAAATGATACCTTGGAATCCAGTATATTATATTAGTTTGGGTTTCCAATAACTAGGAGTCAAACTCTGGTTATCCACAGATGTTCATAGAGTTATAAACAAGGTAATGAAGGTAATGTTACTGTAACAAATAGTACATATTAGGGTGTAATTACCAACACAGGAGCATGGAGCTTGATGGGTTTTTAATGAAGATTAGAATTTTTTAAATCTAGATTTATTCATCTCAGAAGCTCATTAACAATCACATTCTCTAATGTAACTAAATTTACATAAAATTTGGTAGACACAGCCTACAGTTTCCTGTGTAGAAACAAATTTCTCATTAGTTACTATAGTATTCTTTTTTTCAATTGCTGTTTTATAATATAAATTAATGGTTATTTTATAACATATATTTATATCTACATAAAGATATAAGTAGATGATAGATTAATGATAGATATATATCTTTTATCATATTCTTAACCAATAATTTGCCCAATGACACTTTTTGCCCTTCTAATGGAGCTATAGATTGGTTTCATTTTACTGGGCTTCAGAAAAGATGAAAGGAATCAGAAAAATAGCAATAAAAGACGTTGTTATTTTGTAAGACTGAGAGATGACTCTATTATACTAAGCATGCTAGAAGCCTTACAGGTGTGCTAACAAATGTCTTAGCCCTTGGCTTTGGCATGATGACATAGTCAAGGTGACATTGGAGTCTTAAGGTTAAGCCTCATGATCCAGATATGAACCTAATGGAGTTGAGTAAGTATCTGTGAAAACATTCAATCCAAAGAATGAAAAAAAACACCAGTAACTATTACCAGAAACAAAACTTTTTAAGATGATGAAATGAATAAATGCTTGCAACAACCAACATAATTTATTCATGAAAAGCCTGATCCATGCTAGAACTACAAATTTGTTTTAAATTGCTCTATCTATAACCCTTTCTCACCTACTCTGAAACAGCTTTTACAACAGAACATGCTTACAACCAAAAAATCTTGAGAAACGAGCTGCCTATCACCCATTACAGGGGAACTTTATAAAAATTTCTAGCCCCAGGGAGATAATCAACAGGCATATTGATTGACAGGTAAAGTTTCATTTTCAGGGCTTATCTTTTTTTGGCCCTATGTAGATTTTACCTAGTGGAAAAACACTGTAGGCCACTCCCTAGGCCAAACATATTCAAACCACCACAAATGTGTATATAAACACATAAAGATATTTTAATAAAGTAAAGAAATATTGATGTCCACTTAGAAAACTAATGAGGCCCAAAAGCCATGTATATTCAATATAAAAAATAAATCAAGCACAGAACAGTGGTACGCATATGTAATTGCTGCTAATTTGAAGTCTGAAACAAGACTACCTAAGGCCAGGAAAACCTTTCCTAAAATGAATAGTTAATTAATTAATTAATTAAAGGCACATGCAGTAAGTTTTATTTAAAAATTATTTAACTGTCAATATTTTATTTATACATCCCTCCCAAATACAACCTTCTTGCTAGCAAGGATTTTTGTCTGTCAATTTTAAATCACTGTATATAAAACAATATTTAATATTGATGCATTTGATAGAACTTAATAGAGTCAACTTTATAAATCCTGAATAAACCACATATGTATTTATGTATTAGATGTATTAGATGTATGCATGCATGCATCTATCTGTCTGTCTATCTATCTATCTATCTATCTATCGATCTATCTATCGATCTATCTATCGATCTACCTACCTACCTAACTATCTGTCAACTTTTTCAGACAACCAAAGATGGAGCCTTCATGCTAATCAAATGTATCAGTAGATAAAGTATCTTCACACAAAGGCCTTGGAATACACACACACACACACACACACACACATATACACACACACACATGGGGAGAGAGAGACAGAGAGAGACAGAGACACAGAGACACAGAGAGAGACAGAGACACAGAGAGAGACAGAGATACACACACATACATACAAAGGTGAGAGAGAAATGGGGGAGAAAGGAGTGGCAATAAATAGCAAATATAAAGAAAGGTCAACTCTTCAGTGAAGTTGTTCAAGATAGTAAAATATAGTCATGTTACACAGCTGTCTTCATTCCTTCTGCTTATAGATTTTGGCATAGGATCATTACCTGATTGGATATTGAAGAGGTGAAATGATCTTGGTCAAAGGCAATAAAAAGCAAGGTTGTCCCTGTGTGCACAGGGTTTGAATAGCCTCTAATGTTCTATGAATGTTCTGAAATATTAAAAGGTCAATGATGTCCCTATACATGATGAAAAGGACAAGTCACATAAAGAGAGTTTGAAAGTTATGAGCCTCAACCTGCCTTTCATAGAGGTCAATATAAATGAAGAGGTTTTGAGTCTAAAAAGGAATGAGACAGAGATAAAACAGTTCCAGAGACTGTAGTAAGAGGCAAGATAGATACCATGGAGCTGGCCATGTGTTAGCTCTACTTTTGTGTAATGTTATCCAATATTCAAATTCTTGTAGGAGTCAGGCAACATCAGTTGGTCATGTTTTATATTTAAATTTTTTTTTTACTAATCACTCCATTTGTTTACATGTCAAAGGATATCCCTCTTCCGTGTTACCCCTCCACAACCCTCCAATCCCATCTGCCCTCTCCCCCACCACTTTGCCTCTACTAGGGTGCTTTCCCATCCACCTATTCATTAACACTTCACCGCTCCAGCATCCCCCTATGCTGGGGCATCAAACCTCCACAGGCCCAAGGGTCTCCCCTCCCTCCTATTGATGTCAGACAAGGCCACCCTCTGCTACATATGTATCTGGAACCATAGATCCCTGGTCTAGTCCCTGGGAGCTCTCGGTGGTCTTGACAGCCAACATTCTTCCTATGTGGTTGCTATCCCCCTCTACTCCTCCAGTCCTTCCCGCAGGTCCCCCACTGGGGTCCCCAGCTCAGTCTGATGCTTGGCTGTGAGCATCCGCATCTTCATTGGCGCAGATGCTTGCTGCCGACCAATTGGTCATATTTTCAAGTCCCTTGGAACAGACAATTTAACTGAGACACAGAGACTAGAAGGAAGTTGTTCCTAAAATAACAACAGTGAATATTGTTAACAATAAATGGAAGGAGTGTGTTGAACAAAAAAAAAAAAAAAAAAAAAAAAAAAAAAAAAAAAAAAAAAAAAAAAAAAAAAAACATCAGATGTCCATTAAACACTGTGCCAGTCAAAATAGCACTGAAGAGCATGTACTTTCTTTCTAACATTCCCCCATATAAAGTAAATGGCTGTCTCCTAATAGGCTCTACCAGTCTGATAAACACAGAGGCGAATGCTCACAGCCAACCATTGTACTGAGCGCAGGGTTCCCGAGGGAGGGAGGAATTGGAGAAGGGACTGAAGGAGCTGAGGGGGTTTGTAAGCCCCGTGGGGGGAGCAACAGTGTCAACTGGCCAGACCCCCAGAGCTTCTGGGGACTGGACCACCAACCAAAGAGTACACATGGAGAGACACATGGTTCTGGTTGCGTATGTGGCACAGGATGGCCTTGTTGGACATCAGTGGGAGGAGTGGCCCTTGGTTCTGTGGGGGTTGATGCCCCAGTGTGTGTGGGGAGGGGAGAAGGTGGGAGTGGGTGAGTGGAGGAGCATCTTAACAGAAGCAGGGGCAGGAGGATGAGATAGGGAGTTTCCAGAAGGGAGACCTGGAAAGGGGAGAACATTTGAAATGTAAATAAAGAAAATATCCAATAAAAGAAAAAAAGGAAAACAAACAAACCAAAAATAAAGTAAGCACTCCTACTGCCAGACTAACTGACACTGAAATGTCTAATATTTAAAACAACCTTTAATCATGTTACTTCACAAATGATCCCATACATGCCTCACGTGGCTAATAAAATTTATCATGAGATTTTGCGGCTCAGGGAACTGCACACATGCCTTACTATCTCTCAAATGTGTATTGTCTGAATTACAGTATCCTGTCTCTGGCTAAGAAGAGCTATGTTAAGGGGTAGAGGGAAAACGTAAAGCCACTAAACTACCTCATTATACCACTTTCCTTCACTTAAGAAACAGTTTTGAAACTTTCACTTTATGAGTCAATAGGCTAATTCGCGGCCTCAACTTCTTGAAAGCTTGTGAGATTTGAAAGTGGAGTTCTTGACTATTCAGTGCATGTAATTGAAGTTTGGAGACTGAGATTTTCAAAAGTCCACTATCTTTGCCTTTGAAATCAGAGACTTCGCTGCTTAAATGTTATCAAAAGGCTCCTTTTGTCATCTATTCAAAGATGAGAACTTCTCCCTTGAAGCAGCTGGGATCATTCACATTATGTAATTCGAGGTCCTTCACACAGTATTGAATAGACTCATGCAATTAGACGCTTAGTCAAAGGTAACTGCCATTAACAGGTGATGGTAAATTGGATACTGCCCTTATCTTCTTGCTTCCAAACCCAGAGCATTTCAAACTGGAAAGATTTTATAATCTCATAAGGGGACAAAGACAATGAAGTTCCTGAAAGGACAGGATCACAGAGCAAGGCCTATCAATAACCCCTCGGGCCACAGTGATAAGCGGTATTCAGTAAGGAGCCTGCACTGCACAGAAAAGCAGAAGATGATGTCAGACACAAAGCACTTGCTGGATTGGCCTCTCAAACAGGTAACTATATATGATAGAATAGGTTATGAAAAATAATTTGAATTGAATCATTAAAATTTAAACACACCAATAATCTATTTAGTATTACCTAGGAAGGCAATTTTGTTCTAACATAGGATATGGAATTTGATACTTTTCTCGGACATGCATATGTATTCCTATAGGACATGACAAGATTGGCACCCCTCTCTTTATGTGCCTTTTCCCACAGTATACAGCTCTAGTTCACAGTGAGAAAGACTTGAGGCACACCCACATTGAGACCCTTCACACAGAATACTTGCCTGTCAGTGCTTCCCAAAATTACCCATGTCTTTTAAAAATAGGGAAATGTAAGACATTTCAAAGATAATTAAAGTATAAGGATGCAGGGAACAAATGTGTGGAATCCTGACACTAACAAAAAGGGAAAGAAGTAACAAGTATTTAGGAGAACTGTATTACAGATGCTATCTTGGTAGTCATAAATAACATGAAGTGTTGAAGAATTGAGGGATATGTTTGTGAAGAGCTGAATCGATGCTTTTCAGGTCTCACTGACTTTCACCATGCCCTCAGGGAGAATGTAGCCTGAGGTATCCTCTAGAGAAACACCTCGCCCATTGGAAGTAAATTTATTTACATTCTAGTGTTTGTGATTTGTTTTCTGGAAAATTTTAGATTAATATCTCAGAGTGTACTAATAACATCTCATTATTAGAAGAAGACGTTGTGGCAAAGTCTTCAGTTCTCTTTTCCATAGTTTAACTCACATCCTCCTGCTAGTTCACACCCCTTTAGGCTATAAAGGTCTTTCTCTCATCCCTGCCCTCCCATCAATTCCCAGGTGACTAGAGTTGGCTCCTTCACACAAAAGAGAGCCCTATGGCTTCATCATTATGGCCCCTCACCCTCCTAATCACTTCTCTCCTCATCAGCAGATAATTCCTAACTGCAGTGGTGCTCTAGGAAAGGACTGGGGAAGCCTTGACTTAATAGATGATCCACGAGTGTTCCCATTTCCACCTTAGGGAAGACACAGACTCATTTATAAACTAGAAGGAATGCTTCCAAAACTGGAGTATCACTGTAGTCAAAGCAGTAATCACAGACAGGGTGCTGCAGGAAATACAAGAGTACTGAAAACAAAGCATAAGCATATCAGGACTAGATATGTCAGTAGAGGAATTGGAATGTACTTGGTCCTGAGGAGGCTGTAGTACCACCAGAAATGTTAGAATAACAATTTTGTGATGGAAAAAGCCAACATGTAACAAGAATGTCGAGACTTCTGCCAAGTAAACTGGTGAAATGCACTGATTTTGTAAAAGCATAGATTGAAGGATTAAGAAAGCAAAGAGTTAATGGTGTCATACAGTGCATAACCAGGCTTTGAAGCTACAAATAGCATAGAAGTGTCTATTTTTTTCTGGAGTGGTTGCAAATGGAAGGAAAAAGAAGAAAAGAAAAATAAAGAAGAATGACAGATCTTTAACGTCATCTGAAGGGGGATTCATTCATTTAGAATGTATTCAGTTCTTTCTGGGTATAAGTTACCGTTTGTAAACATTATTCCATTTGGTTTTCACAGCAGTGTAAGGATTGATGGATTAAACATCTGCATGGGTAAAGATGGTGAAGCTGAGCCACTGAATAACAGAACGTAGAATACATGTGTATCATATTACATATCTATAAATATATATGTTTATATCATATATGTGAT
The DNA here is from genome assembly GCF_011762505.2 of Arvicanthis niloticus. Taxonomy (NCBI): domain Eukaryota; kingdom Metazoa; phylum Chordata; class Mammalia; order Rodentia; family Muridae; genus Arvicanthis; species Arvicanthis niloticus. The sequence goes on from NC_047658.1 coordinate 158,244,049, forward strand.
ACATATGCACATAAGTATTTAGAATCAAAGGGTTGTTAGAAAGACAGAAAATTAGGAAATATTGGGAGAGAAATGTGTTGGTTAAAGTGTTAGTAGGGTTCCTTAGAAAAACAGAATAACAGTAATTAATATATGCACTACATATGCTCATATGTATTCATATACTGTCATACATATAAAATTATATTTAATATTTTCATATATATGCATATAAATTACTATAGAGATACAGATACAGCCCTGTAGCTCCTCAGCTATGAGTAAGGCTCAGGATGCTATGATGCTGTCATGCTTGGCCTTGTGCAGATCTTGTGTAGGTAACCAGAAATGCTGTGTATTCATGCATTCACTCACAGTCATGTCATACTCAGAGAACAGCATTTCACAGTACTCCTTCACTGAGCCTTGGAAGTGTGTGTGTGTGTGTGTGTGTGTGTGTGTGTGTGTATTCTTCTAAATATTTGCTGGAGAGCAATAAAAGCATATATTTGCCAAAATAATAAGGCTTTAATAAATTTGAAAAGTAAAACTATATACAAAACAAGAAATGTTAAAAGAATGTCATTTTATGCATAAAATGTGTTGTAGCTAAAATATTAAGTGACAATTTGTACAACCAAAGTGAACCGCAGGAGCCATGACTTTTGCTGATATATGATGTCCACTGTGCAATTACATTTCCATGAATTGGGAGGAACTCCAGTGCTGAGAAGAATCAGAGAAGCTTGCCTATGGAGTGTGGTTCTCTACGGTGTCTTGACAAGGAAGAGAGGTGTGCTAGATGTGTTCTGTACCTTTATTGGCTAGCAGCTATATGCAGACACATCTATCAAACTGCTGGAATTGTATAATCTCTTTCTATATTTTTTCTTTTCTTCTCTTCTCTTTTCTTTTCTTTTTCATTCCAATGTAATTGAATCGGTCAGTTTACAGCTTGTACATTACAGTCAATTGCTGTTACATGTTGAATTTTTGGTATAAGCAGAGGATATTCATAATGTTGTGAAGAATGGGTAAAATGGGTCTGATGATAACAGTTATTCTCAAGAAGCTAACAATCTGAGTGGAAGAAGAGAACCAACTTCACAAAGAAGTCCAATGATCTCTACAGGCACTTAACATGTAAACACACATACTCGCATACAATAATAATAAATAAATGTTGAATTTTTTAGAACATTTGGGGGTAATTCAAGTAAGCTAATAATATAATACCAAAGGAAAACTAATGCCCCTTTTCATTTTTTTGTATCCATTAAATAATAACTGGCCCACCACTGTACACAATGACTGATTATAAATACATAAAAATAAATGCTACTTTTTTTCCTTTATTGGAAAATAAAATTTTTCTAATCTTGATATTCTTATCCAACAAAATATGGCAGCCATATCCTTTAACAGATAGTAGCAGGGTGGGGGGATGCTGGGAGAACCTGGTGACCAGGTCTGCTTTGATATATTAAATAGGCACTTCTGTCATTTTTCCTGTGGTTTGAGGCTAGTAAATTAGAGAAATGACACCTTTCACAATAGTCACAAATAACATAAAACACCTTGGTGTGACTATAACCAAGCAAGTGAAAGAGTCATATGACAACAACCTCAAGTCTCTAAAGAAATCAAAGATCTCAGAAGATGGAAACATCTCCCATGCTCATGGGTTGCCAGGATTAATAAAGTAAAAAATGGCTATCTTGCTGAAAGCAATCTATAGATTCAATGCAATCCCCATCAAAATTCCAATTCAATTCTTCATAGAGTTAGAAAGAACAATTTGCAAATTCATTTAGAATAACAAAAAATGCAGCATAGTGAAAATTATTCTTAACAAGAAAAGAATTTCTGGGGAATCACCATTCCTAACCTCAAGCTGTATTACAGAGCAATAGTCATAAAAACCCTATGGTATTAGTACAGAGACAGGCAGGAAGATCAATGGAATAGAACTGAAGACCCAGAAATGAACCCACACACCTATGTTCACTTGATCTTTGACAAAGGAGCTAAAACCATTCAGTGGAAAAAGGACAGCATTTTCAGTAAATAGTGCTTGTTCAACTGGAGGTCAGCATGTAGAAGAATGCACATCAATTCATTCTTATCTCCATGTACAAAGCTCAAGTCCAAGTGGATCAAGGACCTCCACATAAAACCAGATACACTAAAACAAATAGAAATGTAAGTGGGGAAGAGCCTTGGACACATGAACACAGGGTAAAACTTCCTGAACAAAATACAAATGAATTATGCTCTGAGATCAACAATAAACAAATGGGACCTCATAAAACTGCAAAGCTTCTATAAGGCAAAGGACTCTGTCAATACGATAAAATGGCAACCAACAGATTGGAAAAAGATTTTTACCAATCCTACAACTGGTAGAGAGCTAATATCCAATATATGCAAAGAACTCAAGAAGTTAGACTCGAGAGAATCAGATAACCCCATTAAAATGAGGTACAGAGCTAAACAAAGAATTCTCAACTGAGGAATATTGAATGGCCGAGAAGGACCTAAAAAAATGTTCAACATCTTTAGTCATCAGGTAAATGCAAATCAAAACAACTCTAAGATTCTACCTCATACCAGTCAGAATGGCTAAGATCAAAATCTCAGGTGACAGCAGATGCTGGTGAGGATGTGGAGAAAGAGGAACACTCCTCCATTGTTGGTAGGATTGCAAGCTGGTACAATCACTCTGCAAATCAGTCTGGCAGTTCCTTAGAAAACTGGACATAGTATTACTTAAGGATTCAGCTATACCACTCCTGGGCACATACCCAGAAGATGCTCCAACATATAACAAGGACATATGCTTCACTATGTTCATAGCAGCCTTATTTATATTAGCCAGCACCTGGAAAGAACTCAGATGTCCCTCAACAGAGGAATAAATACAGAAAATGTGGTACATTTACACAGTGGAGTACTACTCAGCTATTAAAAACAATGACTTCATGAAATTCTTATGCAAATAGATGGAACTAGAAAACATCATCCTGAGTGAGGTAAACCAGTCACAAAAGAAAACACATGGTATGCACTCACTGATAAGTGGATATTAGCCCCAAAGCTTGGAATACCCAAGATACAATTCATAGGCCACATGAAGCTCAAGAAAAAGGAAGACTGAAGTGTGGATGCTTTGGTCTTGTTGGGCATCAATGGGAGGAGATGCCCTTGGTCCTGTGAAGGCTCAGTGTACCAGTGTAGCGCAATGCCAAGTCGGGAATGAATGGGCGGGTGGGGATACACCCTCATAGAAGCAGGGGAATGGGGGATGGGGTAGCAGGTTTCAGGTGGGGGACCAGACCGGGAAAGGGGATAACATTTGAAATGTAAATAAAAAATCCAATTACTTTCATTCCCCTCATGTAATTGTCATCTTGGTAGTTTACTGCCTCCATCTGCTACCCTAGGCCTAGCCCTGAAAGCTTCTAGCCGCCATACAATTTAATCTAGTTCTAGAATATTTTCAGGTTCTGAGACTTGCTGCTGATGAATAAGCTCACCCTTTCAAGTTCTTTCAGATCTCTGGTTGGCTGATTCAACTCAGCTGTTTTGGTTCAAACTCCTTTCCAAGCTGACTTTTTCAATCTCTCTCTCTCTCTCTCTCTCTCTCTCTCTCTCTCTCTCTCTCTCTCTCTCTCTCTCTCTCTCTCTCTCTCTCTCTGTCTCTCTTTCCTGAATTGCTCTGCTTGATCTCAATATGACTAACAATCTGTTCTAATCTGACTCCTTCTCATTCTGTGTCATTCAGTCTTTGCCTCTATCTAGCTTGTTCTTTCTCTACAATCTGTCTCTCTACAACTGTCTTGGTAAAACTGTTTCCTCCCTCTGTCTCTTTGTGTCACTGTGTCTCTGTGTCTCTGTCTCTCTGTCTGCTTCTGTGTCTCTGTGTCTCTGTTTCTGTGTCTGTCTCTCTGTCTCTCTGATTGCTCTCATAAATCGCTTCCCCTTTTCCTGTCTGTTCTTTTAAGTAACTTACCTTTCCTGTGTTGTTCTAGGAGTTGTACATGTCCTATCTCTGGTTCATTCTGCCAATCTTTCTCTTATTAGATGTTTTATCTGTGCCTCAAGTAGACATTACTTTCAAACATGGGTGCTTCCTTCCACAAACTAACTTTGCCTTCATTGTTTGGGATAAAGGTGTGTAGAAAGAATGTGTCTATATTTCAGACAGATTGCATAGACCTAGAAGGTTTTTGGATATGATCCCTTGCCACAGTAGACATGTTGCTGGATTAAAATTCCTCTACAGAAACTTAAGAGAAAAGTTACAAGGATGGATTAGGGAATAAAGGCATGAGGGCATGAGAATAAAGGAGAGTCTCCTAAAACATACATTGTTCAAAAATTCTATAATGGTATCAGCTACCTTTCTTGTAGGCTTACTTGTGTGTATGTGTTTGGTGTGTGTGTGTGTGTGTGTGTGTGTGTGTGTGTGTGTGTGTGTGTGTTTGTGTGTATGTATGTGTGTGTGTGTGTGTGTGTATGTATGTGTGTGTGTGTGCGCACACACATGTGTGTGTGTGTGTTTTCTATCACTTTTCCCTCACACGAACACTGTGAAGTACGTATTAGAATAAATATTCATCTAATTTTTGTTCATGGATCAAAAGTTACTGCTTTCAGAGCAGTAGATTATGAGTTATGAAACCTAAAGTCTACAGCTTGTTTTGGTTTCTTTTATTTCCTTTTTGCCTAAATATGCGTGTTAAAAAAATAAGATGGTGAAAAGGAAAATTATAACTATATTAAACTACAAATTAATGAGATAATTATAATGCAATGATAAATTAAAAAGCCAGTCTGATTTTACTGTGCATTTTGTAGCAAATCATGTTTAATTTTTATCTATTTGCTTACTTCTTAGTTTATAATTTGCTTAGTATAGCGTAAGTTTTATTGTTATTCCTGGGCATATCGAAGTGACTAGCAGCATAAAGTAAGAAGGCAGCTCAGACAGGGTCTCCAATGGGCTCTCCAATGGAAGAGTTAGAGAAAGGACTGAAGGAGCTGAAGGGCTTTACAACCCCATAGGAAAAACAATAATATCAACAAACCAGACTCCCCAGAGCACTAAGGGACTAAACCACCCACCAAGGAGTACAAATGGAAGGACCCATGACTCCAGCTGCAGATGTAGCAAGAGGATGGCCTTGTCAGGCATCAATGGGATGAGAGGTCCTTGGTCCTGTGAAGGCTTGATGCCCCAGGGTAGGCGAATTTGAGGATGGGGAGGGAGGAGTGGATGGGTGGTTGTTATGGACACCCTCATAGAAGCAGTTGGAGGGGGGATGGGATCATGGTTTTGGGGTTCAGGACTGGGAAAGGGGATAACATTTGAAATGTAAATAAGAAAAATATCCAATTTAAAAAACAACAACAAGAAGGCAGCTCAGTTCAGCATCACTCAGTAGCAAGTGTTGGTTCAAACTTCTGGAGTCTGCCCCCGAATGGTTTATTTTAGGTATATTTAAACAAAGCACAATTTGCTGAAAACTTTTCTGGTGATAACTAACGCAGTCTTACATGTACAACAAAGAATACATAAAACTCTTTGAGTAACATAAACTAAATAAATATTTGGGCATGATTACATTAAAATCTCTTTGTAATGTACATATAAGACTTTCCATAAATAAAAGTTCTATAGATTGATTGGGAAAAACAGGCTTATGATAAGGAGAAGGATCCAGTGTGGTTTCTGGCCCCACTGATGGTGTGAAGATCACTAGGATAGAAATCACTCAGAATCCAAGCCTTCAGGATGGATATTAGATCTTGAAGAAAGAGGTCCCTTAAAAGAACAACCCTGTGTTTCTAATACTCAGATTCTTCTAGTGTTTATCTGTCCACAGAAAGACAGCTATGCCTCCTACAAGTATGATATACTGGAGGCTAACTTGAATCTGACAACAATTATGTATATTTGAGAAGTGAATTATATCATTATTCTATGATATTCTAAGTAGGTCGTATATATGATTAAAGCAAACCTCCTGACTTTGAGCCCAATCAAGACTCTGCTAAATGTGTGACCTGGAAATCATTTGAACTCTCATATGAGGGAAAATTTAATATTTACTTCAGAGTTCATTGCATGTGAAAACCTTAGCATAGTGTACTATATGTAACTCTGAAGCCATAGACTATTTTCAATTAGATTTGGTCAGCTTTTTTGTAATATGATTTTTTTTATGAAGTTTCTTAACATGGAAGTTTTTGGTCTCCACTATTAACAACACAGTGCTTACTAAACCAAGTACAGACTTTTTACAAATGGCCAGTGTTGAAATAGGATCTGAGTTCTGGGATCATTCATTTTTACAGCATCTTGATCAGAAGTACATGGCTGGTGTTATTCCCACAAGGATAAGGGGAAAACACACTTGGCCAACACAGTACTGCAAACCTGGGTCACATGCTTTGCTTGAAATCAGTTCTTCATTGCTTGATCATATGCTACAAATCTACAAAATTCTATGGCTTCTATCCAAATATTTTTACAAATCAAAATTTATGTTGCAAAGATATTACAAATATGAGAAATATTTATGAAAGTGAAATGCCTATAACAGCATTAAGCAAATAAATTACAGTTTATAGAAATGGAGAAATATTAAATAGATTTTAAAATCAGGATGTAAAACAATATTTAATAAAATAAAGAAGTATTAAGTTAAAAACTAATTTATAGAAGAGTAGACAGGTGAACATTGATTTGATAAAAATTATGTATCTCTAGATAGGACACATAGTTCATAAACACAAAACAATGAAGGGTTATAGAAAAAGTGTTTGAAGAATTTTGGTTCAACCACATGTAATTTCTTATTTTATTTATGCACTAACATATCTTTAAATACATCAATTATTATTATGGTCATAAAATAGATAATAATACATTCTACCAATGTTTTCACGAGCATGATTTATTACCCAAGTATTAGTAACTTTAAAATAAATTACAGCTTAACTGAAAGTGTTGTAGCATCTCCAAATACAAGAAATATTTTTCTCTACCAGAATTTTATTGAAATAGTTTGCCTGTCATGGTCATTTTTGTAGCCACTTCATACCTAAAAAGTTGTTCTATCACAGATTGTCTATAATGAATAAAATGTCTTGGTAAATATTGGGGCAAAAGATACCCCAGAATACTAATTTAAATTTAAAAATTAAACATCAACCAAGGTTTCAGGAGTTCTGCTACATACTAGAAGATACAACTTTCTGTGCTCAGTACAACTTTTTATACAAAATTCATAGTTTTCCCTTTAGGAACTCACAAAGATTGCATCAAATGTGTCTACTCTGTACTGAAAACTTTACTCAAAAGTAAAGCTTGTTGGACTACAAGTAGATAGCACTTGTAACTATGTTTTCTTATATTTCTGAGTTTATTAGATTTAATTATTACCATTATGGCCTGGTAGCCCATTTGGTACAGAGTGTGTTGACAAATGAAATCTAATACCCGTTCATTTCTGAAAAATACTTGCTTAAACTTTTGGGATCTTGGGCCCTAAACTTCACGGCTATTGTGCACTGTTTTTATCTTGCATGTACCTGCCTTAGAGGTTAAAAAGCTAAACAATTTCTCTAAATATAATACAAGTTTAGTTTCTCTATACCACATAATCAAAATCCTACCACTCCTTAATCAGAAACTTTTCAGTGGAAATGAGTACAACAGAAAATTTTATACTTGACCTCAAGTGCCAAGTTACAATTAAAATACAGACATCCTAGAAGCATAGAGAATGTTTTAAACCTCCACCTACATGATGAATCCTGTATTCTGAAGAGTGTGATATTAGAACATGTGGAATGGCTAGATTAGGAGTCAAAGGCAGAAACATTGGTCATGAAGGAGCTGAGTGACACTACAGTGAATCATTTTGCCTCTCTGAAACACAGTCTTCTGTATGAAGGACTGAAAATGATAGTGCCTGTCTGGATTTCTTCCCAGGATGTTTTTAAATTATAAAATTTATAAAATAATATAGAATGTAATCTAAATGTTATTTTTTCCTGGAAAGAAAATGGGACATTTAATATAGAGTTACTATTGAATTCATATATAAAGACTTTTGTCTCACATAATAGCAACATGATTAATGCATTGTGACATAAAGTAGCTAAAATCATAACATGCTTAATAAGTTTCATAAAGCATGAATCTGTTATAAACTGTTTTTTTTAACAACATAAATACTTTCATTTGCAGGTTAAGATTATGTTGATTCCCACCTTGAAGTTTCCTTTATAAAACCTGTACCATAATAAACTCACTGAAGCTTTCTCAGGCAGAGTAAAAAAAATTACTATTTTTCTTTAAAAATCTTTAAAAATTACTATTTTTCTTTAAAAATTACTATTTTCTTTCAAAATCTCTCCTCTGGGGCAAGGTTAATGGTTCATTGGTTAATGTGTTTGCTACATGAGCACGAAGACCCAATTTGATCCCCAGCTTCAACCCAGAAGCTGGGAAAGCCACTAAAAGTACATGGTGAGGTCCTATTGTTGAGCACACAATACATTTTAGTTGGAAAACGTAGAGAAATCAGGGTGGAACTAAACTGAACACATTCTGGCTGGCTGGCTTCTGTAATACAGAAGGTTCTGTGTATGCCCATGGGGAAAAAGGACATCAATAGCCTTACAGCCTTACACAGCAACAATCTACCCATGCTAAAACACTGGCTTGCCTGGAAGGATGTGCCCATTGGAAGAATAGAGGCATGACTACTATGGAAAAACCAGTCCATTTTCTGATTGTCTTTGAAGGTATTAATGTCTCGTATTGTTAACCTGGTCAAAAGCCCAAGGCTTTTGGGAGAACATAGAACCTAGTACAGAACTTACTCTTATTATCTTTTTAAGTGACATGTCAAAATTTCTTTTAATATTTATGTTTATACTGAAGAATAGTGTTGTCCCTAACCTTAACCAGAGGAACTTTTCTCTACCTTGGATAGGAGATAGTACTTAATTCAATGACTCTCATAAGTGACCAGTGTGCTAAGAATAAGTGACTACTGAAACTACAGCATTAAATAGGGGCATTTTATCATCCCCCTTCCCAAAGACGTACAGGACATCACAGAAGGTGGGGCAGGAAGATGGAAGGGCTGGAAGTTGTGGGAGGATTATTGTGAAATGCAATCTTTCAGATATGACATAGCCACAGAATTGTGAAATCACCATGGCTGTGGTTACCTGCAACTCCTGCACATAATCAAGCCAGCAATATTCAGCAACATCCCAACAGATAGTTTTAATTGAACATACAGAAGATAAATAAAGTTAAAAGGGGCTGACATGCGTTAGTGGTGGGAATGAGATTGGGGTAACTGGGGTAATAATGGAAGGGGCAGGATATGTTCAAGATATACTGCCTATGTGTGGGAAATTCTCAAGGAATATGTAAAAGACCACCTATTTTTTATTTAAAAATTCTAATGTGTCAGCACACAAAAGTCATCACAGAATGACCACCAGAGAGCAGCAAATCTCAGGGTGTTGTGAGATCATCTCAGCATAAAAATAATGGCTGTGTTATTAATATGGTAAAGGAAAATAAAGGTAATATGGTGGAGAACTGAGCACACACACACACACACAGAGGGGAAGAGAGAGAGAGAGAGAGGGAGAGAAAGAGAGAGAGAGAGAGAGAGAGAGAGAGAGAGAGAGAGAGAGAGAGAACTTCTAATCAATTCTAATGGCCTTACCAAGTTGTATTTACTAAGTTTTCCCATTGTAAATGCTGAATACTGACAATTTTTCCCCAAATATATATGGAAATAGTATATATAATATATATTTTATATGTTCATATACATATATATTCATATATGGGGAAAATGATGTTTAACATTTTTAAAGAATACATAAATATTATTTACAAAATGAAATTTGAAAAACAAAGAATTCACTGTACTGAGCCCAGGAGTTGGGAACTCTTAGGAGTTGGGGAACATGTTCTACCACAGCACACAAGGCATATGAATTCTATTCAATTATCATTCTCTTCTATTTTTGTAGACTACATATTCACAACAACTAAAAAGGAGGTTTTCAATCATGACACTTGGGTTACAGTGCTTCTGCAAATCTATAGTGGTGTAACGTCACGTAAAATACATAAACACACAAACAAACAGGCACACGCACACACACACACACACACACACACACACTGTATGTAACTTTAACTAAACATAAAATAAAATGATTCCCTATGACTTTCCCAAGCATCCTTAACGTTATTAATATCCCCTCTCCCGTCTTCGCTTTTGTTATTTACCCCTCTCCTCCTCCCTTTCCTTCTCCTTTTCTTTGTTTTAACTTCCATTCCTGCTCCATAATCAAGCTTCAAATTGTTTTTTGCACATACTTGCCCCAAGTCCTAGAACTAGTCCTTTCTCTAACGACCACTGGTTTATTTTAAAGAAGAATGGCATTGACGCCAAGATCTGTATACTTAATGTGCTGATTACTTATCCAAGTTTGTTTCCTAGGCTTTTTCAACTGGCATTAGCAAATATCTGTACCATTCATAAGCATTTCAACATAAGCTTCTTTTTCCCTTAGGCTAAAAGAGGAATTCGCCTCAGTGTCTCCTCCTCTTACACATTTTATGATGACTGGTTCTAACCTTCCTGCCTGCAAACCGCTCCAAGGAAGACTCAACTAATTGCAGCCACCATTTCCTTACTTAAAGTTGACTTTCAGTATATAGAAGTGCTACGCCATACACACATGGAAGCTACTGCTCTACTAAAATACTGTGCTTTTTAATATGATTTTTTTCATTCTTATAAACCACAGTGATTTTTAAATTTGATTTGCTTTATCTTTTATATGACTTTTATATATCTGTGACAGAGTTAGTGTGTTGCAGTTTTAACTCTATCTGCCTTAACCTTTCTTTTTTTTATTAGATATTTTATTTACACTTCAGATGGCATCCCCTATCCCCATTCCCCCCCACTCCCCTTAGGAAACCCCTATCCCATGCCCCCTTTTCCTTTTTGCATTTATACATTTTTTTTAAATAATGTTAATCATAGGTTTATAAGTTTGGAATTGTTCAATCAGAGGTGTAAACCACTGACCAACCTAGATATAACAACTATCTTTGACTGGCCTTAACCTTTCAAATGATTTATTTTATTTGAATGTAAGACCCATTCACTGTGCAATATAGTTCAATGGATTTTTACAAATACATAGCACCCACAATTACAGCATCTTACAGAAAAATTTATCACCTTAAACCTTCTGCTTCCTCTGAGCCACTAGAAACCATTCTGACATTTTAATACTTGTATAGATTTGCATTTTCTAGGCAACTACATGATCAAAATCATGAATTCACAGCCATCACAAATGGACTTTTTTTTTTTAGTAATAGGTATTTGAGATACATTTGTGTTTTCTATGGCTCTATAGTTTATTTATTTATTTATTTATTTATTTATTTATTTAGGGTTTTCGAGACAGGGTTTCTCTGTGTAGCCCTGGCTGTTCTGGAACTCACTCTGTAGACCAGGCTGGCCTCAAACTCAGAAATCCGCCTGCCTCTGCCTCCCAAGTGCTGAGATTAAAGGCGTGCGCCACCACTGCCCGGCTAATTTATTGCACTGTTGAAATCTTTGTATTAAGGGCACACACCATTTGTTTGTTTCCTATATACTTATTAAAGCTCATCTAAGTTACTTGACAATTCTACTAATCACACTAAAGCCTTCTATAAGCATCCATATGAATATTTTTTGAAGATTTGCTTTACTATTCATTTATTTGTATGTAATCTTGTGTGTATGCATGTTTGTCTTTGAGTGTGTGTGTGTGTGTGTGCACGCATGCACATGCAGGTGCATGAAGGGACCTATGAAAGTCATCAAAAATGCATTCAGATCCCCAGAACTAGAGTTACAGGCAGATGTCAATATCCTGAAATGGATTAAAAACTGAACTATATTTGTAAAATCAGCAATTTCCCTTAACCAATGACCTGCCTCTCCCACCTCCTTGTGTACATTTTTGTGTGAAAAAAGCCCCTTAATTAATTGGATAAATATTCAGAAACACAATTTCTAGTATTCATGAAGTATTGACCTTCATAAGAAAGTGGAAACATGCATTCTAAATTAAACCTGTTCATTTCACTGTCCCAGCAGGATCTTCAACATTTGGCTTTGCTTAGTTTCTGAGTTTGAGGCTCTCTTATGAGTGGAATCGTAGATTTTCATTTTCATTTGTAATTCTATTCCATAATGATAAAGAATGTCTGAATATATATATATATATATATATATATATATATATATATATATATATATAACATGACTTCAAAACCCTTGTATATTTTAATTAAGATGCTGTATATATTATTTAATTATTAATATTAGGAACTCTTTGAATGTTTTAGATTTGAGCTATTTCCCCATATTTGCTTTATGTAGTTTCTCCAAATTTGATGATAATCCTTTGGTTCTAATGATCTTTACAAGGACTCAAGACTTTAAATTTAATAAACAAACTTCTCAATTTTTTAATGAGTCATGGTTTTGTAATTGAGTGTACAGTGCAATGGCAAACACACAACTGCTTTGATTTATTTCCTAAGCTATTGTTTATAAGTTTATACCTTCATGATTTACATGTATATGTATGATCTACAGGAAATTAATTTGAAAGGCATGAGATCTATGAATAGATACATTGCTTTTGCAAGTATTTATTATCTAAAAATATTTGTTCTGAAAACTAGCCTCTTCTTATAGAGTTGTCTTTACTTCCTTGTCAAAAATCAGGTTAATTATATTTGTGTAGCTCTACTTAACTCTATGTTGTTGAACCTTGTTTCCATTAATTAACTAATGCTATGTTTCCTTGATTCTTGTAACATTACAATATGTCTTGAAATTCAGCAATGGGTATCTACCAGCTTTATTCTTATTCTTTCACGTTGAATTGGCTATTCTAAGTATTCCATATTTTTATAAGTATTAGAATCATTTTCCCAATATTTACAAGACATTTTGCTGGGAATGTGATTATAGCTATGTGATTCCATTCTTTTAATTGGATGAGTTGACATTTTAACGTGAAGTCCATATACTTGAAATCCATAAATATCAAAAAAATCTATCTGTTCAGATTACACTTGGTATTGGAAGAACCAGTTTGCCTCTGTATGAGGCTTAAAATCCATCTTGTAATAAAGATGGACTAGGTTCATTCCTGTTTAACCTTCAGTTCCTCCTGGATTCTATTATGCCCTGCCTGTAACCTTAACTATAAATGGTTCTGTACTTCCTATTCCAAGAACAGCAATCAGGTCTTTGTTTTGAACTATTGTTTATAAACAATCTTGCAACTCTACTTATGTTACAAGAGGTTATATGACCACCTATGTTTATAACAACTTCCCAATGTTATAACTACCTTGTTACAACCACCTTACAACCATGTCTTTGTTTCAGGAGGTTGTTAGGACTAACTTGTTATTCTTATGTTCTGTTCCTGTAATCTTGTCTATGTTGCCCACCAAATTCCCTATTTGGAAGCCCCTTACCCCTAAGCTATAAAAGTCTTGTCTTCCTCATATCTATGCTGATCTCTTAATCCCCACCTTATGGGGAGACAGTCCATGTACATAAATGTAAAAAGGTTGTTTTAATTAAGTTAGGCATAATGATTTAGGTGAGTGGTCTTTCTCTTTGCCTCTTTGGGATTAACACTATCAAAAGAGTTTTATCATATCTGAAAAAAAGATCTTATATCTGCTTTCTATAATCTAGGATATCATTTTTAGTTATTTTTATGCTGCTCTAAATAATTTTTATCTTAGATTCCAATGTTTAGGGATTTTTCTAGTTAACTTTTGGTCTTAAACTTTACTCTGTGTCCTTAATACATCAATCCATCTATGACAAGACTAGAAATAATTTGGAATGGCATGTTAACAATATTTAAGTGTTTTATTTCCATTGTTGCCTATCGATTCTCTTTTTATCCCCTAAAGAGAAAAAAAGAAGAAAATTGTGTAAATACTACCAAGTTATTACAAAAATTTGTTCAGGGATAAGCAAAAGACTTCCTTGGCATTAATAATAGTTCCATAACTTTCCCCATGAATCAGAATAGCTACATGTTCACTGTCAAACAGACATTGTACTATGTTACCTATTGCCTCATTCAGTTTTTTCCCAGAAATTTACAACTACCACATTAATAAATATTTTTTTCAAATGTGATTCAAAGAAGTCAGACTCTAGGGATAAGGACACCAACTCAACCACAAAACTTTCCACCCAAAATTTGTCCTGTTTATAAGAAATGCAGGGTTAAAGATGGAGCAGAGACTGAGGGAATGGCCAACCAATGACTGGTCTAACTTGAGACCCATCCCATGGGCAGGAACCAATCCATGACACTATGAATGATACTTTGTTATGGTTGCAGACAAGAGTGTACTATAACTTTCCTCTGAGAGGCTCCACTTAACAGTTGACTAAAACAGATGTAAAGACCCACAACCAAACAATGGATGAAATGAAAGACTTGGGGGAAGGACTGAGGGACCTGGAGAGGAAGAGTCAACTAACCTGGACCCTTGGGGGCTCCCAGAGACTAAACAACAAATTAAAGAGTGAGCATGGGTTGAACCTGGCCCCATTCCTTGCACATTTGTAGCAGATGTGTACCTTAGTCTCCATGTGGGTCCCCCAACAACTAGAGCATGGGGCACTGTCCCTAAAGCTATTGCCTGTCTGTGTAATCTGTTCTGCTAATTGAGCAGTCTTGTCTGGCCTCAATGGGAGAGGTTAAGCCCAGCCCTGCAGAGTCTTGATGTACCAGGGTAGGGTAATACCTAGAGGGTGCTCCTATCCCTCAGAGGAGAAGGGAAGGTGGTGGGGGGGAGGGAGTTGTGAGGACGGGACCACAAGGAGATGGAGCAGTAATCAGGGTGTAAAGTGAAAATATAAATGTATTAATGAAAAAAAAAAGGAGAAGCCCAACTCTAACTCTATTTTATTTATATTAAATAAAATAATAGCCTAAGAAACAAGCAGGTTTAGCACCTCTGGGCACTGGGGTGAGTAGCCAAAAATAATTATATGAGGGATTAGTTCATTCATTTCTCCTATGTCCACCTTTCTGTTCCTTTCTACAATGCTCACATACTCATTCTGAAGACACTTGATGATATTCAGAAAAATATTCTGAAATGAAAAGAAAAAAATCCTTTATGCTTTGATCATCAAGTAGGTTTCAAAAAGATTTTCTCTGAAATTGCTTGGGCTAAATGTTCACCTTTTATTTGATTGCAATGAGAATAATTTTTTCATTATTCAGTCTAAATCATATGTCCAAATAGATTTAAAACATGGGTTCCATGAAAATATACACACAGGAAACACTATATAGAATAAGCAGATTATTTTATATATTTATGAATATGTCCATCATCTATATCTATCTGCAGATAACAGAATAGAGGTAATTTCTCTCCTCCTTGGACTCAAATTTTCATACTTATTGTATATAATTGATATAAATAACAGAACAAGTGGAAAAAATGATGTAGAAAATGCTTTGGATGAATGTAATTGTAGTGGGAGAAGTTTAAAAAACTGTGCATGTCTCAGCTAGTTCCTGAGCTGCCACAATGTGGGTGCTCTATGTTCTTGGTCTGACACAGCACCAGCTAGCTAGAATTGCTGGCCTGGGACCCAAAAAAACTGTCATGGCTGCTCCATGGACTCCACGGCACCAAGGGCTCTAAACATGGCCCCTGATTCAACTCCCCCACCCTCATGGCTCTCAGCTCAGAGCAGACAATGCGCACCAACCTCATAGTACCCAGTAGAAAAAAGACTCTAAATGCTTAAAGATTATTTAATGTATTTATATATCAACAAACAGTCACACAACTAATAGATAAATGTATAAATACAGGAGTGACCAGAAGAGTCATTGGCCAATGTCAACTGATGCATTTGATCATTGATTTGAGCATAAATTTCTTCCACCAAATTAAGGTCAATTGATGTAAATATGTATTAAGCAAGTTCTTATTTGGACTTACACAGAATAATGACAGTAAAAGACACCTAGTAGTTCATACTGGGACATTTATTCCTTCGGATCTTTGTGTAGAAAGCTCCACTTTCTTTAATGTTTAAAGATAATTTTAGTGATACAAAAATATTACACTGGAGGCTAACATTGAGAGTTCAGATGGGAAGTAATTAAGCACAGAAAAGCAAGAATGATATGAATGTAAAACTTAACAAAGAAAGGGCAAATATTATGAAATAGTATAAGAAACTCAAACTGCAATAAACAAATTTCCATGAACACTTCTGGAATCACTGTTTCTAAGGACCTATCAGAATGACCAAAATATCTGAACCTACTTCCCTGTCCTAGCCCAAAGTCACTTTCATGTCTGAAGCCTACTTCTTTGTTCTAGCCTAAGATTTATATTCCTGCCTGAAATTACTTCTTTGTTTTAGCCTAAGATTTAGATTCCTGTCTGAAGCCCAATTCTTTGTCTTTGGCCAATGTCATATTCCTGCCAAGCAGCCCATTTCCTTGTCCTTAGCCAATATCAGATTCTTGCCAAGCAGCCCCAAAAGCTCTCCACCCCTCTCCCTTTTTTATTTCATAAACAATACTGAGTCTATCTTAGGTCATTCTGACAAGAATGCCTTCCTTACCCATCATGGAATATGCATTATCAAAAGCAATGCATTTATGTTTTAGGTTGGTAAGGCTCTGTGCAGAATCTTACCTGTCCTTGGCTTGCCAGCCTGTTAATTTAATAACTCTGTCTGGGAATCTATTTTCAGTTTCAAGCCATGTACTTTGGCTGCCAACATGTCAATGCTATTAAAGATAAGGTTTATCCTGATGGGCAGGAATAAAAGGATTCTTGGGACAAAAAGGGCTAGCATGATCAAGCTGTACATGCCATTCTTGAAGCTTTACCAAAAAAAAAAAAAAATTACTGACCTCAGACCATGAGTAACTTTGCTTATTGCCTTGCTTGTTTTTTGACTATTTGTGTTTATTGTCTTGCTTGTTCCTTGACTATTTGCATCTATTGTATTGCTAGTACCTCAACCTGGAAATGACCTTAATACTTGCATGTAAATAAAATGGTATAAAAGCAAAAAGAAGAAGAGGGATGGAATATGGGGTTTCTTGAGAAGGGAAATAGGGAAAGGGGATGATATCTGAAATGTAAATAAATAAAATACCCAATTTTAAAACAGAAAAATAAAGAAACTCAAGCTGCATTGAAGCATGAGAAAGAGGGGGAAGAGTATGTATTGGAGAAATGAGCTGGTGCCAGCTCCCAGAGCTCATACCTGAGTTCTAGTAAATGGTCTTCCAATGGCTGCCATGGCTAATATTGTTGTTTCATTCATGAACTGTCTAGCTATTGGCCTGATTGATCTTTCTACACTCTGTATTTGTTTATTTATTTTTACCGAGACATAAAATACTTCATAAAAATCTGGAAATGGAAAAGGAGAAAGGAGACAGGCAGATAGAGAGGCAGATACGGTTGGGGACAAGGCAAAGGAGAGAAGAAAGAGGGATAGAAAAAAAATAGGAAGACACAGAAAAGAAAACAAGGAAAAGAAAAAAGAAAGGGCTAAGAGGGAGAGAGGCATGGGAAACAGCTCTGTGGTTAACACATAGAATGGATTGAGAAATTTCTTCAACCTCCATATTCACATACACACATGCGCATGTGTGCACATGCAGCACACGTGCGCGCGCACACACACACACACACACACACACACACACACACATATATATATATATATATATATATATATATATATATTTCATTGAATATTATAATCAAAAAGAAAATGTATGAAAAATTCTTAGGCTAGAGTCAAATACAAGATAATTTTTTTCAATAAATTTTGTTCAATAAACACAGACTTCTTATAAAAATGTAAATATAGAGAAACAAATAGTCATCCTAGTATCTCCCCATCATCCTCTTGTCCAAAAATTAAAGTTATATTTCTTCAAATTTCTATTCATAGATCAATTGATTTTTGTATTTTATATTTCCAAGGAAAATAAAAAGATATGCAGGAACTGAAGGAGTACGATGGGGAAAAAGTATAAATGGGGGAAAGAGAGGGAAGCAGGAAAAGCACATGGAAGGAAAGAAGCAGAGAAAAAGCAATGGGAAGATATGAAGGAAAGGATGTTCAATAATTTAAAACTGCAAGAACAAAGATAATAATTTTAAAATCAGTTATGATAATCGATTTTTACTCTTATAGTATTACATCACATCCTATATAGGAATGATATGTATGCATCTCCATTTGTGTGGGGCAGGGAGGGTGTATACACAAACACATGACTATGGAGGTCACATACTAAGTAAATGTAATATTTATTTTTCCCTCTTGTTTCTCTGCAGTCTTGTCACAACACTAGAATCTTTAGAGAGTGAGTAAATTTCTCTTCATTTTATAGAAGTCTCTCTTCCCTGGAAACTCTGAAACATTTATCTTGTATTTACGGACACATTTATTACATGATCTTTCTCAGTGCACAAACAAAAATCGCCAGTGTCAGATGGACCAATATAGTTCAAACAAAACAGAAACACACCTGAGCTGTGCGTTACTTGTAGAAACAAGGGTTCACACTTGATGTGATGGTTCACACTGGCTATCTGAAGGAAGTAGTGCAGAGATCACTCTGTTCGTGTCATCCGCCTGTGGGAATTTTCTTTCACCTATTCTGCAGAGATGATGTTATTTTTAAAGTTATTAAGGATCCAGGAGCCAGTAAGTCAGAGATCTTCATCAAAACTTGCTTGGTCAACACCAGTTTGCTGCTTATCTAATTTACTTGTTTATAAGCGATATCTTTTTTGCCACGATGATTTAAAAATGTTTAGAACAAATTTGCCTCTTATTAGGACTGTATGATACAGGCGAATTAGAGAAGCTGGATCGAGCCATGCTCATCTCACCTAGTGTACTTGGGAATATGAAAGCAGTGAGAAACACGATTAAAGAAAGAGATAATCTATTAATATGTCAAAAGAAAGCATTCAGAACAGGTGGCATTTTAGATGGTATATATTTATCTTCCCTTTTATATAAACATGGGAAAGCCATCACAGATAATGGTTTAGGATGTCAGTCTTCTTCAGGATCATCCAAACAACAAGAAAATAGATCTCTAGGTGTGATCCTTTGGGATTTTGATTGGTAGTCCTTGGGGGTGGTCAGTTAGCTGGTCTCAAGCACATGGTGTACATCAGTGGCCAGAACCCAGATTTGAGATTTGATAAATGCTAAAGCGATGAGAATTTACGGCTAGTTAATGTCATGAACATAGGTTGATCAATGCTTGTAACTTCCATAAACATGTTCCCTCATCCTATACTTCAGGTTTCTTATTCTATACTGAGTGGAATCTCTGTTACATGTAAAAGTTGTTTTGCAAGAGTACAAATCTATAGGTAGACCTCCCTTGAAATCAGGGATTATAAAAGAAAACAAAAGTACCCCTCAACCTATTCTCTATGAGATCTTTACAGATATTAATGTTCTTTTCTTGCTTTAGTAAAGATGATGCTCAAAGTTTAAAAGATTGATTAAAATAAAAGTTCACACAGAAGGTGTAAGAGGACTAAGTGGAAATGGAACATTATTGAAGATAGGACATCTGTTTTAAGTATGAGGTGGTCTATAATTAATATTAATGAAACTTAATTTTTTCTAAAGAATCAAAATTGGACTATAGCTGGTGGTGCTAAAGATCATCAACTTAAAAACAAACACAATACAAAATGGTGATTAATTACAATTGATCACAATAGTGCACCTGAAAATTGATGTAAGATTGAAAAGTCTAGGTCTACAACTAAATACGATCACACAGAAAGTGAAGGAGCCTTGCCAAAAGAAGTGTGTGCATGTATATGTGCATATACATGTGTGCATGCACCAACATACAGATGCATGTTCAAGCACAAGGACATATGCAGTAAATCATGAGGCAGAAAGATTGTCCTTTCATAGTAGAAAACTGCTGAGACAATGCTAACCAAAGGCAAGCACCAGCTATGCAATTTCATTAATTAAAATTTCCATTTATAACTTTTCTTCTGAGAGGAGGCAAGCTGATTATACTTTTCTCGCGTCAAATGGATTAAATATCCACATTTATATTTTCCCATCTCCACTCACTCTCTAACCTGTCTCTCCCAGACATCTCAAAGCTGGGTTTCAATTTAACCCATTCAGTTGTCTTAGGGATAGGGATCATGTGTTTTCCATGAGATAAGGAATGGTGGGCTCCTTCACTAAGGAACTTCAGCCTGAAAATATTACTGACATTAAGACATCAGAATGAATATATAATAGCATTCATAAATTTCCAGTTTCATCTCTATGTAAATTTAGCCAACATATTTCAAAGAATGGTAATTTATGAATATTTATATTTCTAATGCTTTCTATGAAAGCTTTTTAAAATTGCACCTTAAATAATGCTTTGAAAGAACATTGTGTTATAAAACCTATGGTTGTACGTGGAACTACTAAATAGAGATTTATCAGTGTAAGGAAATGATACCCAGTGAGACATTTCTAAGGTAAAATAATGGAAGCAGCGCTGACACTGCGTTGAGATGCGTATGTTGAAAATGTGTGTTAGGTACTAAAATGAGTCTACAAAATGCACATTTTAGGATTCCTGCATGCTTGGCCAATGTGAAGTATAAATCCAAAGAGAAGCTCAGCACTGACACTTATTCAGCACCCGTTCTATTCTAAATTCAGAACAAAGGATGGTCCTACTCTCTTTCTACCTCAGGATCAGGCACATTCCCAAGTCAGTATGTAAGGTACAGAAGGTGTTCCTGTTAGGAACAACATACATATCTTCATGTGATTCCTATAGTTGCAGGTTCTGTGTCAGTAAGCATTCTTCAGGGTGACAAAAGCATGTCTGTGTAGTCGCTATGAGCTGAAACCAGATGGGGACCAACAAAGAGAAATAGTCAGGTTTGTATGTTGTACCCTTGGGAAAAACAAACACCTGTGTCAAACCTCAGTTGTGCCTTAAGATCTCCATTCAGTTATGTGAAGTGTCCTCACAGCAACTAGTGTCTCCTTTGCTTAATGTTACCTGACCATGAATACTGATCAAATCAACAAAATAGTTGACAATGATGTTGAACAAATATCTAATTACCAAAACCAGGCTAAGTTTCCATAGAAAATTAAGGCCTCATAAACTTGAAGGGAAATCCATATCTTAAGTGAAATCCCATTAAAGGTATAGTAAACTCTAGAACAAACATGTCCTCAGTACTTTATGATTTAACAGAAGAGTAAATATTGATAGTGTTTAACCATTTCTATGGTTGCTGCCCTTAGAACAGTTCTAGCCCTTACATCCTCATAAGAAGAACAAGCCCAAGCAATGAGGTTCGCCAAGTAATTGATATCAATAGTCACACATTTTATTTGTTGTATAGTCCAACTAAATAAAGAAATCTCAAAATGGCATGTAATTATTCACAAAAGAGACTGGGTCAACCTCAATAAATATCTTACTTACTTTTATTCTGTGCGTATGTTTGTGTGTACAAGTGTTCATGCGTGTGCAGGTATGCATAGAGCCTAGAGTCTGACCTTGGGTGTTATCTAGAGAACAAACGTCCTTCATTTGAAACATGCTGTCTCTTTGGGAATGAGCTCATCAATTAGGCCAGTCTGGCTGGCCAGTGAAGCCTAGATTTCCCCCGCCATAGAATGACTACAGGAGTGTTCCATTGTACCCAGTTTTAAAATGTGAGTTCTGTGGACTAAGGTACTCACCCTTGCAATGAGGCATTTACTGACAGTCTGCTCAGCCCACTCAAAGCATCTCATTTTAAAGTATATACCCTTGAATTACAGACCATGATTTAGAAAAGACCCAGTATAGTCCAAGAATAAATTACATTTAAAAATAAAAGAAATATCTGAGTGTGATGGTGCACTCCTTTAATCCAAGCACTTGAGAGGCATAAGCAGGTAGATCTGTCAATTCAAGGCCACCCCATACTACAAAGCCAGTTTCAGGCCAGCCAAGGATAGACAGAACTCAGTTTGAAAAACCAAAAGTAGATAAATGGATGAATAAATAAATGAACAGAAAAATAAAATACAAAATTATTTTTTGTTTAGCCTAACCAGGTTACATAATCCAAGTCAAAATCTATTTTAAATCAGAATGCAGGCGGAGCAAGTCTTAAGTAGACACTTATTTTGAGTCATCAAAGTTCTCAAACTCAGTGCACTTATAAATGCAACATTTGATGAAATCTCTGAATAATAATATTTCTTAGAGTTTGTGAACCAAAGAAGATGTGTTATGTATTGTTCTACATATAGTATGTATTATTTTAATTATTTTATTTAAAACCCTGTTAGTTATTATTAATCTGATTTTAAAGATGAGCAAATCAGTGCAAAAGAAATTAAGTCAAGAGATGAAGTTATACAGACAAGTGACAGAGATAGAAATTTAATCCAGATATTATGATTCCAAAGATAGCATCTTTTCCATACCGTATACCCAGATTACACTAATGCACTTTAATATTCAAAACACATTGAATTATGGATAAATATGAAGAACATTCTTATTAAAATATCTATAGGGATTTTTGTTGATAATTAAGTCAGTAAATAAGCCTCCCTTACTTTTATTCTCACTCAAAGACATCTAAATGTATTTATTTAATAAATGTTATACATACTTAATATATAATCTAAAGAAAACCTGTGCATTGGTGTTCTTGTGACAAATCTCAATAAATGCTGACAAGTACTCAACTACTGCAAGCCAGGAACAGCGCTAGGCACATTCTTTACCATCCCTCTCCATCCAATGATGATTTAGCCCTGTCTATAATATCCCAAAATCATGTACTTTCAGTTTCTACAATCAGTTTCCGAGCTGTATCACAGTCATGACATTTCTAACGACAGTATCTTTCCAACAGGAGACTGATGTTCGGGACCCCAGTGCAGACCCAAGCCTTTCTCAGGTTGAACTTCCAAGTGTTATTATGTCTTAGTTTAACACATCTCAACAAAAGAGTTAGCCAGAATTGGAACTACAGAAGCCTAAATGCAATGTTAGTATACTTAGGGGCTTTTCCAGAATTAGATTTTTGTCCCTGTTTGTCAGGTTTCGCTAAATATATGATGAATTCCAGGACTTGTTGATTGGTTCTTCCACCACAGTGTCAGATGTGATAAGTTCAGGGGGATTGTTAAATAATCACTTCTTATGCCCCACACTCTTCCTTTATACCATTTAGGATGAGGGTTGTGTTTTTAAGAAAAGAAAGTAAGTTATAGCATGACATACTAAAACTGAAATTCTTAACATTTTCTTTAAAACATTTCACATACCAGCCACACCGAGTAGAGGAGATACCACTCAGATCATCCTCTTCATAGCTGACTAGTTTCTGCTATCTCTTTATATGCTTGAGAACTTAGTGCAAATGGGCTTCTCTGCCTCCCTCTGTTTTTACCCTGATTCTGTCTGATGGATGACTCTCAAATTTATATGTTAATGCTTAATGACATTAGGAGGCTACAAAGGAAGTTGACACAGTGATCAAGTCATATGTTCTCATAAATAGAATTAGTGCACATTTAACAGAGGCCCCAGGAAGCTAGCTGCCTTGTCTCATTTACTATGTAGACATGAATTATGCCATCTGTGAACCTGGAAATGGTTTCACTGACCTTCATATGCTCATGTCTTGTGTTTGAAATACTCAAAACTCTAGAAATGTAGGAAAGAAAAGTCTTCAATCCACAAATAACTTAGTATATAGTATAGAACTCAGTATATAGTATACTTTCGTAATCACTTCAAATGTCTTCCTTTCTATAAAATCAAACTTAAATGACACCCATCAAGAGCTATGAAGTGAAGTGAATCAAGAGATTAGCAGATAAAAAGTTATAGTAGTTTTTTCCCAATATGTTTCATCTTTGAGAAATTTTATCTAGCATTCAATAAAGGGAAGCTTTCTCATTCCTTTGATACTGATTTTATAAAATGTCTAGGTTGAAAAGGCCCTTGATGTGTTTATTTATTTTGGCTAAAATTATTAAACTTTCAATGCACCGTTATGTATAGGATTATTGAAACAGTTTTAAATTATAGTCCAGTTAATATTTTAGGAGTTGCAACTTTGACAATTAAAGTTGTTGATATGCAGTAACTTTCAAAACTGTTGCTAGGTTTACAGTCAATAAAATGCATATTCTTACTGAGGCCCTAACATTTAAAAAGGCAAGGTTTTAGCTAAGTAAGTACATACAAAATATTAAGTATTTCCTACTTTAGATAAGCCAACTGTATTATTCACTCTATTGGGGGAAAAAAAGCCTTAATTTCCTCTCCCAGCAAATAGCTTCTCAGAGGTGGGGATTTCTTGCCCTCTTTTGTGCTTGGAATTTGCCTGGCTCAAACTTGTACACGTCTTATGTATGGTGTCACAGACACTGTGAATTAATATGTTCAGACCTACTGTTATGTTGAAAACCTCTGCTTACATGAAGCCAGCCATCAACTCCAATTGTTAAAATCTTTCCACCTCCTCTACACGTACATCGATGAGCCTCGGAGTAGAGTGTCACAAAGATATCCCATTTAAGGCTAAGTACTCCAGAGTCTCCCATTCTTGTACATTGTCTAATGAGACAAGAAGTCTCCAGGTAAGCTACCAACTACTGCAAGAAGTTTCTCTGTTACCAGAGTTGTTGAGTGATGAGTTGATTTTTGGGTATAGAAATATTCCATTAGGAGTCATTTTATTGCTATGTCATTTAATAGAATAACAGTGGGTTTCTCCCAGGGCCCATGACCCATTTACTCTCAGGTTTTTGGCCTTCCTGACAGTATCAAGTATTGATGGCTTTCCTCTCATGGATTGGGCCTTTAATCAAAACATGATGATTAGTCTCACAACATTAATACAGTTCTTACGTTAGTGGGATATTGAGCAGACAGGCAGTTATTGTAGCTTGCAGGTTTTGTAGCTGGGTAAGAATGATGACCAGTTTCCTTCTCCAGTATGATATATAATTATATAATACTTCTCAAACTATGATTGCTAACCAGTAGGTGTGAGCTTTCAGTTGAGTTTCAGCTTGATTTGCTTATGTTCTATAATATAAGTATGGATCTTACCATAAGGGTATGGAGGTTAACCAATATCATTAGCATTAGTATGGAATCTTTGGGGTGGTTTATGAATTATCTTGACCTACAGCTAAAAAAATACAAAACACATTCCTTGTACTGGGGGACTAATTTGGTAGCAGTATGATGTCAAGGTGGGGTATTCTCTTTCCCTTTGTAGGTAACTTCATTAAATTCTTTTTACACACATACACACACACACACACACACACACACACACACTCACACACACACACACAATCTCCTAGAGTAGTGAGTTTCCATATGGCTTTTCCAAAGACCTGCAATGTTATTCAGTCCTCACTATGTACTTTCTACCCTGCCCCCCCATTCTCCACCCTGTTTAATTCTCCTGTCTCTATTTCTCCTTTTAATACATTATAACTCCATAAACTCAGATGTTAAGAAGACATGCTCACATGCATTTGTATTCTTTCTACATGTTTTGCACACATATGATTGACAAACTTATGTTTTAAAATACTGAATCAAAATTAGTCGAGAAGCTAAATGCTGAGCGTTGGACTAGTACGTTACTTTCAAAGATTTAAAATTGAGCATGCCACCCAGCAGGATGTCAGGTAAGGCTGAGGGGAGGAAGAAAATGAGTGCTGTGAACATCAGCAAGACATCCATTTTCTACAGGCCCCCACAGAGATAATATGGTGTGCTCAAGCTTCAGCTCTAGTCTTTGTCTTTTGATTGCTTTACTCATCACCATCGAATGTCAGCTTTTCACAGAAGCTCTTATATGTGGAATCAATGCAATTTAGCCCAGATGGGCTGACCCCTGCTCTATAATAAAGGCTGACTTTCCAACTTACCTAGGGATAAATCTATAGTTCATAAGTCAATTTCTCTCTCTCTCTCTCTCTCTCTCTCTCTCTCTCTCTCTCTCTCTCTCTCTCTCCCTCTCTCTCTCTCTTTCTCTTTACTAATTTGAAAAAAAGATAAAGACAGTCAACATTCGGGCATAGAAGGGAGCTGTCACATCAGCTCCTACTGCTAGATGAGGAGGGAGTCAGTTTTCTTTAAGGGTGTGGACTCCAACACATTAACCATTGTTAAAAGATGCCCAGTGGATGTCCCATAGGCATGTATATATTGGGAGCACAAATGGAAGTCAATAGGTTGTTTTAAAAAGTGGACACAAAGTTCTGGGTAACTGGAGAGGATGGAAATAGGAGGAGGTGTTGGAGAAGTGGTGAGTGAATATGATGAATGGACTTTGTATTCATCTGTGTCGTTCTCAAAGAATTAACACAAGTATTATCATTTAAAAAGTACTGTCCTTAAATTACACTTGGATATAAAGAAAATTGCATTTGAAACATAATAAGCATTGTGTTTTCACAAGATTATCAGATAAAAAATAAATTTAAAAAATATATTTTTAAAAATATAAAATTTTCTATTTACAGCTATACCCTTACTACATAGCTTAGTTTTAACACCTGAAAACATATGCTATCAATAGCTTTACAACTTAGTGAATGTATTTCAAAAATCATTATTTTCATCACATGTTTTTCATAAATAAAATGATTCATCTTTTTTTGAATAATCCATATGTTACTAGTAGACTGTTTTTGCTACTGAATCTAGCATGTGATAGTGAAGTTTCAGTGAAGCATGCAGACATTTACATGAAGAGAAATACCTTAGGTCACACCTGAGAATTGCTTTATACCGTACCCACAATGAGAGCTTTTAAAGGCAGAGGTGGGTAATTAAAATACAGTACGGCATGTCTCAGATATCATCCTGTAAAATGATTTTTAGTCATGGGAGACAAAAGAATAGCATGTCACTTAATTACTTTGAGCTTCGGTTTCTCCCTGTGTACAATAGAGATGATAATACTTGGACAACTTACTTTATAATACTGTACTGAAGAAAAGTAGAAAAGGTTCTAATAAATAAAGGTAGCATGAAATACAGAATAATCTAAAAGAGAGGGCTGTTATATAGTTTTGTATTACTGTGATGCAAAACAAACAAACAAACAAACAAACAAACACACTCTCACTGTGAAATTAGCTTACTCATTTTTATCCTGAATATTGTTTCTAGGAGCCTCCTATAGTCTCAAACAGAGAAAGGTGAAGGTTGATGAGGCTATGAATACATTGCTGGAAAGAAAGAAGGATGGATGATGAGGAGGAAAGGGGGAGACGCAAGCAGAAGTAGAGAAACTGTTCCATGGGTCATCCCTGAGACTCCTGTGTCCCTTCTTGTCATGTCCACTTAACAAGTGTCTGTGTGTCCTTCGGCATTTTAATTTTTGAAGCAATGAAATGACCTAAGGCAACAGAATGCAATAGTCTAAACAGGTGAGAAAATTTAATCTCCATCTTTATTCAAAGAAATTAATGGAAAACTACCCTCTTGCCAAACCTATTAGCACCTGACAATGAAGCTGTTTGCAGAGGGCCAATCGTTGATTATTCTCCTGTGAGGGAAACAACCTGCTGACATTTCACTTTCAGGCCGAGTCTGATTAGCCTTTCACTTAAAGTTTGACCTTGCAAGGGTGAGCTATTCAAAGCTACCTAAAAGGTTAGACAGTTGGATATACAGCTCTAGAATCATGGACAGTAAAATACAAAACAGGATTCTGTCTAGACACGGACACTTAAAGCTAGGCCAGTCAAGAAGAAAATTGCTCAGTCAGCACTGAGGCTGATTTAAAAAAAAAATAGATACATAAAGCTGGAGAAGCCAGTCATGATATGAGCTATATATACACATTCTTTCCAGACAGCAAACTGTGAGATTATAATAACAACATTTATACCTTTTCTTCCCTCCTTCAATACAACTCTTCCCATTCTGCTTCAAATTATAGCTTCTTTTTTCTATTTGTTATTTTATACATGTATGTATTACACACACTGGACAATCAATTGGTGTACTCTTTCCAGGAAAGATCGCCTGCCTTAACCCCAGCATTCCTCAGCTCCTAAAGTTCTCAGTGTAAATTTGAAGCCTTATGAAGCCATCCAGTTTGCAATGTTCTTTGGTGTCATAACTGTTCAGTTCACACTTGGAAAGTCATGTTGGTGAGACATATGGTTGAAGTTCCTGAAATATAATAAGAGTCAGAGGATTAAGGGAGTTCCTCTGAGGCTGTATCTTCAAGTAGTATTTTTGTTTTTTGGAGGATATAAATGTTTATTGAAGTTCTTTTTTATTCTTTTCTTTTTTTGATATTTTATTTATTTACATTTCAAATGTTATCCCCTTTCTTGGTTTTTCCTCCGGAAACCCCTATCTCATCTTCCCTTTCCCCGCTTCTATGAGGGTGCTCCCCCACTCATCCACCCACTCCCACCTCCCTGCCCTGGCATTCCTTTGCTCTGGGGCATCAAGCCTTCCCAGCACCAAGGGCCTCACCTCCCATTGATGACCAACAAGGCCATCCTCTGCTTCATATGCAGCTGGAGCCATGGGTCCCTCCATGTGTACTCTTTGGTTGGTGGTTTAGTTTCTGGGATCTCTGGGGGTAGTGGGTCTGGTTGGTTGATATTGTTGTTCTTCTTATGGGGTTGCAAACCCCTTCAGCTCCTTTCTCTAACTCTTCCACTGGAGACCCTGTGCTCAGTCCAGTGGGTGGCTGTGAGCATCTGGCTCTGTATTTGTCAGGCTCTTGAAGAGCCTCTCAGGTAACAGCTATATTAGACTCCTGTCAGCAAGCACTTCTTGGCATCAGCAGTAGTGTCTGGGTTTGGTGTCTGTATACGGGATGGCTCCCCAGGTTGGGCAGTCTCTGGATGGCCTTTTCTTCAGTCTCTGTTCCACACTTTGTTTCCGTATTTCCTCCAGTGAGTATTTTCTTCCTCTTTCTAAGAAGAACTGAAGCATCCACACTTTGGTCTTCCTTCTTGAACTTCATGTGGTCTGTGCATTGTATCTTGGGTATTCTGAGATTTGGGGTTAATATCTACTTTTCAATGAGTTTCAATCATCAGTTTTAAAGAAGAGTGAGCCCTGTGTTCTGTGAAAGTAAAAGACCTGAACCTGAAAACATTCATCTCAAAACAAATACAGATTATTCACATATAGAAACTGCTGAGTGAGTGAGTGTATGTCAACACAACAGTGGACTTTAATGTACAAGGGTAGATTAATGATGCACACATAGACTAATGATGTGCACATACACTAATGATGAGCACAGAGTAAGAGTCATTCACTCGGGCAAGTGTGATCATAGTTCACATAGGAAGAAAGCAGTTCACTGAAAAAAAAATGTTTGGGCCATAGCTTGGGACTAGATTAAAACCCAAATCTAAAGTGCAATACTGCAATTGAAATCTAAAAGTGGCTTATGTGATCTCATAGTTATTTCTTCCTTGGTACAAAGCTCTTTCTAGAGAATTTGGAATAATTGAAGTAATAAATATATCATAAATCCATAACCTATAGACAAATTTATAGATTGTCTTTCTTTGTCCCTGAATTTTAGTTCATGCATACAATCATATGTACATTATTATCTACTTCCATGGGCTAATCCTTTGTTAAATAATTGACACTCTGATTTTTTATTACATATGTTTCACTTTTACAGATAAAAAAGGTAATTTAAATTCACAGTTTCAAAGGGTCTATAATGATCTATTATATAGATTGAGTGTCATTGTTTACAATATTCAAATCTCAGTTTATTATAATTAACAATAGTTACTGTTGAGTCTTACAGGTAATACCTCAGCAGTCAAATTTATGAAAAGTACATTTCCTTGAGAGAAAGAAACTGACAGTTCTCTCTGAGGATTTTAATAATTTTCACAGCAAGTCTAATCAATACTATCCCCCACTAAAATGTGACATCTAGACAATAAACTACTCCTTGCTATGTCCATATTCTCAGATCTTTCTCCATATTCTCCACCTCTTGAACTGGCTTGGTTTAGTTATTGTAGCTCTTCCCACACATCAAAGGACATTCCATTCCAGAAGATGGAGAACATTATAGACATCCACAACTGGTCAAAATTCAAAATATAACTATAGGAATCCCAGCCCCCGCTGATACATCTGCAATATAACCCAAAACCTAAGGCCTAGGTAACATCACACAAGAACAGAAAGAAAATTCAGAGAAAATGAATGTCTTCTTTGAGATATGGTCTTTTGGATACAACAAGAAAGCTACATCCATGACATTTTAGCAACATGATGGAATAAATAGTATCTAAACCATGACACCACCAGTCACCATCACAATGTGAATAGGGGATACCTCACAAGGCTTACTTCCTGGATGAAGAACTATAAGCAATTAATGGCTGCTGAGAGAGTCTTCCTAAAAATCAAGCCCCCGAGTTAATTACTCAGTAGGAAGTTGTCAGCCCTAAACACATAACATATAAACAACACTAAGTGTACTCAAAACAATTGTGTTTATGTATTTAAAAAATAAGTATATATGTAACAAAAATAATTAAAGAATAAGGGGTCATGATTTTGAGAGGGACTAAAGGAACAAGAAGTTGTAGTGGAGACAAGAAAAAAATTATGAAAATGTATTGCTGTTATATGAAATTCTCAAAAAAACTAAAGAAAAACATCAATTTTTAATAAAGAGGTGGAGACTAAAGTCTCCTTAGGACACACCCATTGTGACTACATTGAGTCTTGTTCTAAGACTTAGAACAAGCTGAGGGTAGTGTTGCTAATCTCTCAAGGTAGTTTGTCAACATCAAGAAACTTCTGGTGCTTCTTGGAGAGGTATATTTTACATTTTTTCCCCATGGGATTACCTTATGCAGATGACAAATGTGGGTGGAGAGAGAAAAGAGCCCAGTGGATCCTTAGCTGTGTGAGCCCCAGCACAAGTTTCAGACATGTGTTGAAGTAGGCTCCATGTTAAAGTGCTACAGGAATATAGTACATATGCACTCAGAATTGCATGTACTCAGACCTTAGAAAAGTTGGTGTTGTTCTTCAAATCTACTGATTAGTCTGGTTTTCTTCACTTAATAGTAGATAGCTTAAAGAGATTTGTGGGGTGGATACATAAAACCAATATATATTGATAAGGGCTGTATAATTGTGTAGTATAAAGAACGTTGAAGAGACAACAATTAAAAGCCGTATTGCCCTAATGTCTAAAGATTCTGAGCAATGAGTGCCCAAACAAGGTAAATACAGTGAATGTAGATATAAAGATGTATATTTACATAACATACATAAAATAAGCAACACTATTACCTACTTCATATGAAAAAATACAAAGCATAGCTTCTGCTACAGTTCATCTCAAAAACAGAATATTAAAGTATTTGTTGATCAACTAAATTAACTAATTTTGTGTGTGTGTGTGTGTGTGTGTGTGTGTGTGTGTGTGTGTGTGTGCGCATTTATATAAGGAGATGTGGAAGCCAGATGCTGTATTGTTTGCTTGTCATTTTATTCTTTGATATAGGGCCTCTCACTGAACCTGAAATCCTCAAGATCATCCTGCCTCCACAGCAGCACTGGGGTTATAGTGCACTATTTTAAATGTAAGTGCTTTTCTGATTTATCTCTCAGCATGCCCATAATTGTAGTGTATGAAGGCTACTGGGTTATGTACTTTGAGTCTGTATCCTGCCATAAACAACTTTCTGCTAAACATTTTCTGGGACTGCACTGCAAATTGGCATACTCTGGCTTCTTCCCTTCCCAGTGAGATTAATTTTGTGACATTCTCTTTTCTTGTTTCACTAGCTGAGACTTCATGGAGTACATTGAATTAGTGGGGAGATAAAGATTGTGTCTTATTTCTGATTTTTAAACAAAACACTACAGAGACAAAAGCAAAATAGTTATGTGAGACTAAAGACTTCAAAAACAAGAGGACAAACTGGAATAACAGTAAAATAAGGAATTTTCCTCCTTTGTCATTCTTTGTCAGGAGTTTTAATCTACTACTAAGAGACAAGAATCAGCAGGGATCAACCTTTTCCCTGGAGCTGTTCTTCACTTACTGTACAGTATCATTTCAGAATACTTTCAATCTAGCCAGCTGTACCAGCCCACATGTGCTGGATGGCATGCCCTTGATCATGTGAGTAACCATATCCAACAGTGAATTGGCCATGCTCACATTTGTCTTTGTAACTGAATCTTCTGTTATTACCAGGTTTAGACCACCATTCTGCCAGCTTACATAGACTTAGCTTGAGTATGCCTGCTCTACATAGTTTAAGTTCTGATCAACTCCTGTTGGCTCTGTGCTTCTCCAAACCTTAAGATTTTTCAATATTTATTTGTTTCTTTCATATTTACTTTATTGAAAATAGATCTCAGGCTAGAGAGATGATTTAGAGATTAAGAGCACTGACTGCTCTTCCAGAGGTCCTGAGATCAATTCCCAGCAATCACATGGTGGGTCACAACCATCTTTAATGGGCAACTAATGCTGTCTTCTGGTGCAGCTGAAGACAGCGACAGTGTACCCACATACATGAAATAAATAAATAAGTAGATCTCAATAAAATGGTTTCCACACCCCCATCTCCTTATCCTTTTAAGGTGAGAGGGTCTTGAATTTAGATCCTTGATTGTTTAGAGAGCAGTATGTTCCGTTTCTCCTGGCAGAATAGTTTGATTGCCCAATTGTAGTTTGTGGTAGGACAGTCTACTGAGTGGTTTGACAGTATCGGTGCCATGTATCTTACAGCAAGGTTATGCAAACTTCCATTCTAGTTTTCACTGTCTTTGATAATTTTCTTTTTCTTTTTTCTTAATTTCAGACACAACAGAAGCAGAAATCTCTCCTTCCATTACACTTTTGCTCAGTGCTCCCAATTCCAATGTTTCTGCATTTTACCTTTCTCAGAATTTGCTGTTTGCTCTAATCATCTCTTGCCTTTCCAATGTGTGCTACTTTTTGAAGCTACAGATCATGTTTTCTTAGGTTCATGGGGAGTAGGAGAATTCTCATTGTCCTTTCTCAGTCTCTTCCTTTCTCTAATATTGTCAGATATAAGGACATTCTGGCTGTATTATCTCCTAGTACCAAAGTCTATCTCATATGTCTCCTCCACTTATTGGCACCTTATTAATCCTCTCTTCTGAAAATTAGATTCCTCCTTCTGAATTCCAAAACATTATTGAGAATACAAATAAAAATGTTTTCTGAATTTGTTTAAGCCCAAAAGACTTTATTTCCCACACCAGCCTTCTCTATTATTTAATCATTCCCATTAAATTAAGCCTGATAATCCTATCAATGCAAAATGGGATGATTATAAACATATATAAACTAATATCACTTTGTTTTTACAGGTTTATATTATTTTTTAAGAATACCACACAGTATATTTTATTCATATTATTTTGTATCCCTCAACTCTTGTCAGATCCTTCCATCTCAAACCAACCTCATGTTCTTTCTTACTTTCTTAAAAGCATACAAACAAAAATAAAAATTAAGACAAGCAAAACTTTAATAAGAAAAACAAACAACAACAACAGAAAAAAAAATGAGACCAAAACAAAAAGCTCGAAAGTAATCATGAAGTCCTTTTATGTTGGGCAACTATGCTTGCACATGAGGCCTGCACTGGAGTGTGGTTGATATTCCCAGTGATACTTCATTGGGGACAATGGATTGTTCCTTTCTCAGCAAGTACCAACTAATTTTTCCTTGTGGTAGATGCTAAAGAACACAAAAACCCACAAATGGATATTATGAAGACAGGGACTACTATTGTTTTTTTTTTAAATCTCTGTCACAACTGTAAGGAAATATTGAATATTAATGTATGACTTGTCAGGTATTAATAAAATATTCTCTGAGGCACTGTTGAGACAGTTGTGTTATTTGTATTTAGGGGTGGAGTGGAAAGTATAAGGATAGATGGATGGATGGATAGATAGATAGATAGATAGATAGATAGATAGATAGCATTAAAAGGGGTGGGAAAAGATGACTGTCATTTTTGCTTTATGGAAGATAAACTTCTTGAGTTAAAAATAAATTGTATTTAGACTGATTAGAATATATTCTTTCCTTGGTTCCTTCAAAGACTTCTATAGCAAAGACATGTGGACACTTTCTCAGATGAACAATTTCACTCATTCTTCACTAATCTATCATGAGATGTGATATAGAAAATGGTTGATAGTGAGAAGCTGGTGTATATTTGGTGGTTTTTCTATGTTTCCATAAGAAACTTTCTCGATTTAAAAATTTGTGGGACAGATTAGAGAGAGAAACACCATATCTCACATGTTACAGTAGAATCTATCACAAGGCCTTGGTCAGTGGTTATAAAACCACAGATAAGTAGCTGAGCATACCAAAAGAGGAAGAACACCTGGAAATAATGGAAGTGTACACAAAAAATGATTTTAGGGATAGAAGATAAATAGGATGTGTTCAAAATGACTAAAATTTGATTTATATAATAGAGGTAATGGGCTGAAGAGATGGTTCAGTAGTTAAGAACCTTGATATCTGTTTCAGAGGACTTGAGTTAAGTTCCGAGAACCCATGACACAATCTCCTGCAACTCCAGCTACTGGAGGACCAGGCACATCTGGCATTTGCAGGTATATGCACTCAATGTATGTACCCATATTTAGACACATATGTATAATTAAAACTTAAAAACCAGAGTGCATTTCATGAAGGAAGAAACAATCAGCATGGAACTCCCTTCTATGGTAGACACTAAAGGAATAGTACACCGACAGAACACACTGCTCAGAACCTGAATCAGTTAGGTCATTCCATATGAAATAAAATGGAGATAACCTTGTGAGTGAAGGTTGCAAGTCTATATACAATTCAGCTGGGTCATCTCATCTCAGAAGTTCTTTTCTCAATGAAGGCATATCTGATCCATTCTTTAGTGTCCTATATTACTCACATGATAAATGTAGTGATTATATGTGTAACTGTACTATTGTGTGCAATCCTACTGGTATGAGAATAGCCTGTGGTAAGCACTCATCTGGCTCCCCCATAATCACATCTGCTCAAAAACAAGGTTTAGCAACATAGGCTCTCAGCCAACATCTGTGAGTGACCAGACAGCAAGACAGACTGGATCTAGATGTTAAAGTGAGAAGAATCTGGACCTTAATCAAAACACAAGACAAAACTTGATATAAATGATAAGTTTTGTTATTTCAGAAATGTATCTGTTTTGAAGAAGGCAAATGTCAGAAAGGGCTACTGCTTAGAACCAAGAGTCTAAATAATAGATGACATTTATGGATCTATTGCACCGTCTTGAGTATCTGTTCTTGCTCTGTAGGTGAAACTTCTGAGCAACAGAAGAACAAAATGTGATGGCTATGCTTCTTTATTAGATAATTTTCTTGCCATTGTAACTAAATACCTGACAAGAAGCAAACTAAGAGAGGAAGTTTTATCTTAACAATTCAAGAAGGCTCTGTCCGTCACAGCTGAGGAGGCATGGCCATGGAAGCTATCTGTGAAGAAGCAGAGTGAGTAAAGCGGAAATGAATCAAGTTGTTAATACCGCAAGGCCCATTCCTAGAGATTCACTTCATCCAGGAAGCCTCCACTTTATTTTCGCTAAAGTTTTACTACTTTACTTCAATAATTTAAAATACAAACAGCCCTGGCTGGCTAGGAATGACCACATTACACAGTGACTCTCTGAAGAGGAAGATATTTTTAATTTTACATTTAATGGTGTCAACAGACAAGCAGGAATGAGTTTAACCTCAGATTACAATGCAACTGCTCAGTTGTGACACTTACTTTTCATAACTGATGGTGAATTTCATTTCTTCCCTTAGAACACAGAGTGATACCTTTCTGGGAGTAGTTTCTTCATCAGTGAAATAGGTCTAAGGTCAATCTTGTGGGGTGGACTCCTTGATGTATCCTAGGCTTCACTTCTTATTGATGTTACAACCTAATACCAAATATCACCACCAGTTAGGGACCAGCAGTTCTAACACCTGAGTCTATGTAGAAAATTTCACATTCAAAGCACAACTTCTTTTCTCAGAGTGGGATTTTTGCTCAGATACTCTTTTGTAACCACACATAAACCATGCATTAAACACAGTCCTGTAGCAGCTATCTCTCTCCCAGGCAGCCGTTTGACTAAAGGACATTAGCAATGGTTGCTTGATCAGAAAAGGAAAGACGAAAGATAATGAGTACCACTCTGTGTCTTAGTTCATATTTCAGCAGGTGCGCAGAGCAGAACAAGAAAATCTCTCGAGACACAGAAATATATTTCTATTCCATAATAATTTCTTCTTTGCAGATTACCTGCCTCTAGCATTTTATTAATTTGTTAACCCTCACACATCATATTGGTAATATATAACTATATGTTCATAATATATTTATATTTTATTGGGTCTATTACTCTTGATTCTTATTTAGTTAAATTAAAATGTTATAATAGTCCATTAATTTTCAATTTCTGTATGGTTTTCCCATAAGTGTATATGCTAGCAATTACTTAGCTCCCATCTTCCCAGAGAACATTTATATTAATTGTAATTATTTTGAGTTTACATTTAATGCTACATCGACTATTCTTTCAAATAATTCCTAGTTCAAGTATTAAATAATTTCTCTAAGACACAAAAAGTTAAATAAAATTATAAACACACAATTTGATATATACAAGACACACATTTTCTTTGTTTTATGAGGAAAATGTGTTTGAGTCCATGTGCATATGCGTCCTAAAGTAATTGTGGCTGCACATAAATACATATGTACAAACATATAGAATATATATGTATATATATGTATATATACACATATCATATATATAATATGTACATGTGAAATAATCTATAAGCACACACCTTATATAAATATCCATAAGTGAAATAATTAGCCACAGGAATGTAGTGAATATTCATCATCACACAAAATTACCAACTTATCATCAACATGATTTTCATACATTGGCAGAAATGTTTTAAGAACCAGAAACAATAGATGACTATTTGGAAACATTTTTTTTCTGAACACAGTGGGCCAGCTGCACATATGGACTCACAGAAGTTGTGATAGCATGCAAAAGACCTACATAAGCTAAGGATAAACCAAACTAGAATGAAGCAGGGTGGAGGCACAATGTCCTGAGGCTGAGAGGCTATGTCAATTGATGGCTTCTAAAAGAGTAAGTTAGTCTAGCAGCATCAACTATACTTGATGGGTTAATAATTAAAGACTTATAATAATAATAGTAAAAGGATTGGATTAGGGATGAATGGGGGGAGGAAGAAATATAATCAAAATGTATAATTCCTAGCTAATAAAAATGAGAAAAAATTAAAGTTTATATGCTACTTTTTTTAAAACATAATTTCTTGGAATTTAATTTGAATTAGTTCTTTTCTATTGTTCTCAGGAATGTTATAGTTATGTTCTTTATTATTTCTCCTTTTTTCTGAATTCCTATTTCATTCATGAGAACTAAGCTCATGGCATCCATTTTTCTTCTCCCTTGACTGCTTTCTCCTTGGGTGTTAAAACTGACCTAATCAGATTAAAATCCAGTAGACCTCCAATGCCAGGAATGTAACTCAAGTGCATAAAATTAAACTGAATTAGGACACAAAGGATAGAATGAGACAGATCACTAACTATCTTAGACAATTAGGAATATGGGCCCAGAGTTGCTCAGCATCTGAGATTTTGAGTGTGGGTCTCTGCAAACACCACATCTGGCAGAGTAAGAATCCACTTAAAGCAAAATGAAAATACATAGTTCAAACCAATTTTATTAGTCAGCATTGGTATCAATGTCTAGAATCTGACACCAGCCACTTTACTTTTTAGGCACTGAAGCAATATTACAATATTGAAAAAAAAGTTTTCTGATCACAATGATCTCAGTCCTATAAACACAGTAAAGACTGAAGCAAAATTATATCAAAACTCTTTTGCAAAATACTTGTGACCTCTTCCGTAAGGATGAGTTCTATAACTTAAGGACTTTGATATCAATTATACACATACAGATATCACACAGGTGTCACAAAGCTACAAGTTATATGAACATCTCTTCTAAGAATGAGTTTTATTGACCTAGAAACAATGCTTAAGGTAGAGGTCTGTGGAGGAAGAGGCTGCCATAAACACATAGTCTGCGGGATCCAGGTGTGGCCTGGGCCTACAAATAGCACAGATAATCAGGTTATTAATCCCACTCTCTCCCAGCCTACTGAGTAGAAAACAGTTATAACTCACTTTCATACAGGAAACAGAGAAATAGTTGACAGAATGAGTGAGAGATTGGATATGATCAACTACCATGAGATAAAAAAGAGAGAAGATAAGAAAACTTAAGAGAATGGGGGGTGGGGGGGAGAAACTTCACCTGAAAAGTTCTACAGAGACAGGTTGCAAGTGGAACAAAATGAACCAGAGAGTGAGGAGACAGACATTTAGAACAGATTGCCAGAGTTAGTTTTAGGCCTAGCAGAGTAATTCAATCAAAAGCCAGGAGAAGCCAGTTTGAATCAGTCAACTTGGAAAGGAGTTTGGATGAGAACAGCTGTGTTGGGGTCCACACTAGCCCCACGTTTGGGCGGCCAAAAAATGTCGCAGCCCAAGCAAAATGTTGAGGCTCGGGCCGACCCACGTTTGGATGGCCACTGTATCCCAGCCCAAGCTGCCGCTCCGGTCCGTGGATCGGGGTTCAGCAAGAGAGAGAGAGTGAGGCCTGACTCGAAGAATGGAGACCAGACAGAATGTAATTCAATCCCGTTTATTCTTCAGTCTCCCTTCCTCTAAGTGTCTCCTAAAAGTGTCTACTTCTCTGTCTCCTCTGTCTGCTGTGTCTCCCTAATGTCTGCTGTGTCTGATTCTCCTCTCTAGAGCCTAGAAGTGTCTAGATTCTCTAGAAGTGTCTTCTACCTAATGTCAAGTAATCTGTTTTCCTCCAAGTTGTACTGTTTCTGTCTTCTCTCTGCTATGTCTGGTTCTCTCCTCTGTGTCTCCCTGATGTCTGATTCTCTACTGTCTGCCTCTGCCTTTTATATGTCTTACTTCTAAGCCACGCCTCTAAGTTACACCTTAAATCATGCCCTTAGGTCTTGTCTCTAAATCTGATCTCTATACTTCTAAGTCGTACTCTTAAGTCACACACCTTTAATCTCACGCACCTTTAATCTCAAGGTATCTAAACCAAGATTATCGGAGTGTGCTCAGTTGTTGTAGGCTATTGTAATCCAAGTCTCATGTCAGGGTATATGGCTCAAGATGGCTGCAAAGCTGATAGCCGCTTTCTGCTAAAAGTCGGCCCCCAACACAGCTGAGTTGAGCCAGCCAAGAAGAGCTCAGAAAGAATTAATAATGGTGAGTTTATTCACCAGTAAGCCTCCAAAACAAAAGTTATATCTGGAGAATAGAAGTTACGATTATTATACTAATGTCCAGATCATCTCAACAATCCACAGACTGAGATGCAGTATCCAACTGAGCTCCGTTATAATGCCATTTTCTTGTAGAATAAAGTGTGACACATATCTTCATTCTGTGTGCTAATTATCATCTGTGAACATTTGAAGGTTTATTCAAGTCAAGAAAATAGCTACTTAATTTTAAAAGCTGGGTACTTGATATCCAATTTAAATGTCTCTCTATGCTTAGTCATGTTTTTCTACAACCCATCATTGAATTAAAATTAACTGTGAACTAGAAATTGGATTTGCCCTATACTACCATTAAATTGTTAATCTCTTTCAACATCTGATTTTTTAATCTATAAAGTGAGAATAATCATAATACCAATTTCAATAGCATAAACATGATAAATTTATCCATCTAATAGAATTTTAAAAGTGATTGAATGAAAATAAGAACTAGTCTGTATTGCTTCCTTTAATGTAAGCACAATAAGTTGTGATTGAAAGTATGGTCCATTTCACTGCCAGAGGCCATGTTGGTGTCCATGGTCTATGTTACCACCTGAAACCATATTGATGTTTGTGGTCTATATTACCACTGGAGTACATTGGATATCTGTGGACTGATTTGATGCCTGAGCCCATGTTGATATCTGAGGTCATTGCAGCCACTGGAGGTCATAATGAGG
This sequence comes from Arvicanthis niloticus, assembly GCF_011762505.2. NCBI lineage: Eukaryota > Metazoa > Chordata > Mammalia > Rodentia > Muridae > Arvicanthis > Arvicanthis niloticus. The sequence continues at coordinate 158,284,407 of NC_047658.1, forward strand.
TGTGTGGCCCATGCTGACACCAAATACTACCTTTAAGTCTATCTTCTACAGTGAAGCAGGAGGTTGTGTGGATGTTCCTTTGTCCTTGCTGCCACCAGAAACTATTTTGGTGCTCATGATCTATGCTGGGACAATGTTAATTGCTATGGTCCATGCTGAGACTGGAGGCCATAATGATGTTTGTGGTCTATGATGCCTTAAGTGTCCATGTGTATGTATGTGGCCTGTGCATCTGTGGGAAATTATGTACGTGTCCATGGTCCATGCTGTTGCTGGATTTTATGGGCAAGAAAGCATCTGTTGCCATGATATCTATGACTCCAGACTCATAATTGAGAAACAGAGACATTGAGGACTTCTGTAACAACACTCTTCACTCCCTACTACCAAAGGAATAGTAACAGGATAGAGGGGAAGCAACTGAGGACAGTCCTTAAAAGTTGTTATAATTTGACTGAAGAGTTCTTTTCCATTGTTGGCTTCTAGGTGGGAGAAGCGAGGAATGAGAAAGTAAGGATTCAGTTATCTTTAAGGACTTGGCCACTGAGAGTTTGACCATTCATTCTCCAATGAGTATATGAGCAACATAAATTGTACTTTGAGTACTTTATTTATGGGTCACGGGATAGTAAGGTAGACCTGAGAGTAATGAGATGCAAATGTGATTGAGAAACATTGTACATAATACTCAAAGAGTAGATGAAAATGTTGTTGAAAAATATAAAAGAAAGTATGGAGGTCTTTGAAAATTATATAATGGTGCCCTTCAACTATTTATTATTATAGCAGTAGTGGTGGTGGCGGTGGTGCTGGTGGTGGTGGTGGTGGTAGTGGTGATGGTAGTAATAATATTGAAACAGGGTATCATTATGTAGCCTTGACTGACTTAGAACTTACTATGAAGACCAGGCTAGCCTTAAACCCACTGAGCTCTGTCTGCTTCTGCTTTCTGAGCACTGAGATTAAAGGTATATGCCATCATATCTGGCTTAAATATTACTCATTAATTACAATTTTATGACTTTTTCACATGTTAATTTGTTGTCTGTCAGTACCTCCTACCAGGTCCAACAGTGATATTGATTTTGTCATTGATGTTTTGAGTGTTTTCTTGCTTTGAGGATACTACCAATATCTTGCTTTTTTTTACTTTTTGTCTCTTTGAGAAATCAGGGAGCTTGCACTACATTGAATCAACTGTATCCATAGAAAAATGTCAGAGAATTTCAAGTCACATCCCATCACCATTTACAAAACAGAACTAAACATTTCTAATTTTAAGATATAGGTTATAAGCTATAGGTTTAATATATCCATGGCTTAATGTCTTGTCCTACATATTTGTGTGACTGTTTCTCTGTGTGAAGAATTACATGTCCTTATTGTGGACAAGTCTTTATTATTATACTCTGTCCACCCATATCTGTAATTTTGTGTATCTCCTTATACTTACCTCTGTCTGTGTATACCTGTGAAAATATATGTTTATGCATATGTGTGATTACAAATCAAAGTTATGAATATATGTATCTATTTCTTGTGGTTTTGCCAATTACCATTCTGGAAGATGTCTGTATATTTGTATTTTTTCTGGAGCCATATAAAGAGGTTTATTAAGTTGCTCATATAAACAAACCCATCAAAACAAAGAATAATTTAATAACCAGTTGTTCAAGACATGAATACCAAACACAATCAACCTGATGGTTTTAAAATCATACTGATAAGGTCCTAGTGCAATCAATTTCCAATTACTTGGTCGCTTCTAAGCTGACACTTAGACATAAGTAATTTTCAAAAGTCACCCTATTAACATTTATATATACCAGGTTTAGACTGTGGAGATGGCTCAGACCATAAATGGCTTGCTACACAAACATGAGGGCAGGAGCTTGGATCCCCAACACTAACATAAAAGATGGATGTGGTGGCACATGCCTGTAATCCTTGTTCTATGAAGGCAGAGACAGGAGAACCCAAGAGACTGCTGTCCATGGGTTCAGTCAGATACCATGTTTCATAAACTAAGATTTGGAGAGCAGTAGAAGACACCCAGTATCAGACTGTGGCCTCCAAATCATACGCACAACTGTGTATGTGCACAATAACGTACAAATTCAGAAACAATAGTCATTTCCTGTATGCATACACCTTTATACAAATCAATATAGCTAATTGTTGCCTGTGCCCCAGACTACTCACCACCTGTCCCTATCTGCCCTTGGCGGTTGGAGGTGATGTAACAAGGACAAAAACAAAGACTCCATGAGCAGGTGAGAAATGCCTTCTGAACAGCAAGCTCCTTTAATACTCTCTACTAGTACCACTTTAGTATGAAGAAAGCATCTCTTCTTCACAGAAGTTCCCTATTGGCTGGCATTGTTTGCATCAGTAATGCTTGGTCTCTCAGGCAGTCTTCAATTAGGTCCTCCTGCAGGAGATTACCTTTGTGGCTCCGTGGCCCCAGCGTTTATGTAGAGGTGGACACTGCCATTCCTCCTTCAGTTAATTAATCAAGTAAGACAAAGGTAAGGATTTCTTCCACAATGAAATGTCTGAAACTGCAGAAAGTGTCAATGTGGTTAGATTATATCTCTTTACTTACAACACAGTGAGGAAAGAAAGACTTGCTATTCCCTGTTATAGATGGAGTTCTCCTTCTTTGTCTTTATTGGTTCAATAAAAAAAGGAATTATTAGCACAGTAAAATAAGTATTAAATAAAAATCTAAAGCATAGAGGCATGCATGGCGTACACACAAAAATAGAAAAGACAAGAGGAGCACCAGTCTTTGAAGAATAAGGATGCACATAGAGATGAAAAAGACAGATGAATATTTGTGTTGAAAGCAAAGATTTAACTCTGAGAGAAGGGTTTGATTTGTTTTCAAACATACCTGTGCACAAGTGACCTTGTTCCTCCTGTATTCAGCAGCATTTGCTTCCTTAGCAGTTCTTTTCATGGTGAATGTTCCAGAAACTGGAAACTTGCTCCTATCCTCATGGCCAACTTCCAGTCCTGAGGAGCTGACCATAGTATCAGTATTTTGGCTTTGCTAGCAAGCATGTGAGACCAAGTGAAGAGAAAGATGCTGAGCCAGGCCAGAGGAAAGCCAGGCTTTTAAGGACTTGGTTCCATTATTGCAATAGGTTATGGGAAACACAGGAAGCTGATGAATAAATACTTGTAGAATAGACCAGTGCTCAGTGACCTCAGTAATGAATTGGGAACTCAGAGCAAATCTCTATGTCAGTGCAAAGTTAAAGAATAGCTTTGTCATAATGTCAGCCCAGCTGCTTCACAAGGGATATAGCCTGATAACAAAATATTCATGGAAATTCCTGGGGGATCTGTAACTTCTATGAATATTTTGTAAGCAATAACTTTAGCAATCTATTGAAATAGAGGCATTTATCATCTCAGTTTTGCTGCTGATAAAACCAAAGTCAAGATGTTGCAGTCATGGTACTTGTGTTAAACCCAGTCTTGAGAAATGGAGGCAGAGAGATGAAGATTTCAAGGTCAGACAGTTTGAGTTACATGAAAACAATTCTATAACATAGGATCCATAATAAGGAAATGAGGACTCCTGAACAAAGACCCAGATTAGAGGATTGTTGTGATTATGTGTGTAATCAATATATAGATAGTACATCTTCTCTATACTCATCAAAAACAAGATGATAAATCTCTTGAGAAAAATGAATACATGACACCCCTTTTCAACTCCCTTGTAAAGAGGCATCTCCCTTTTTATCTTACACTCCTATACTCTTGGGATTAATAAGACGCTTAATAACAATTTAGCTCCATGTTAAGATCCATGAATGTCTTAATGAAAAATGTGTGCAATTTCCTCCCTCTGGTATTTGTAATACAAGAATGATGACCACCGAATATTGAGCAGCCACAGTTCAGACCTCTGAAGTCATGTCTAAGAAACTGGTGTATAGTGGTTGGCCTGTTCACAGCCAAGGTCAATAATGAAATGAAAATGCAAGTTATTTCTTCTTGGTTTTAGCCTTACAAAACAGTCTGCTCCTTTATTAATCACTAGAATGTCTTGGCAAAGCCTATCTGACAATAAAACACAGACCAATTAACTTATTAACCTTTGCCTGAACTTTTTTGCCACAAACAATTCTGTTTTCCTAAAGGATCAAACTTATCAATAAAAATGACAAAATAATATTCTTTTATTTCCTGTGAGAAGCAAAAAAGTGTCCATTCCTGCCTTTTATTGGTAGTGTACAGTTTTTAACATGTAAAGTACGCACAGATAAAAAATTTAACCTCTAAAAAGATTGGATTTATCTTAGAATAATTTGGCTTTTCCTTCAGAGTGACAGATTCTGGTGACTTGAAAGGATTTGTGTGAATAAATAGAAGGTCCCCATATTCTATGAATCCTTTGGCAATGAATGAAGTCTATTGATAGAAAACTACAACACACACACACACACACACACACACACACACACATACACATACACACACTACCAGAGGAAGTCAATTTGGCCATTTCTGAAGCCCTTGACTACTTAGTCAGGACTCAATACATATTTTAAGCAAGTGAATCAAATATTAATGTTTCCCACTATTTAGCCATTTCTATGATTTCTACTTTTTTCCTAAAAAGAGAAAGAAATGTATGAATTACAAAGTGTAAACAAGATAGATTTTCTAATGAAGGTAACATAGTAGAAGTTTTTAATATCCCAAATGTTTGAAAACTACTACAATCAGTTTCAAACAGACATGTAATACCTAAAATTGTTTATTATTGGAGATTTTATTAATCTATTAAAATCTATATTTATGTTTAATAATTCTCTGCTGCTTCCTGTGGCGTTTTTAATAAGGTAAAGTAAGATTTTCTTTATTAAAGATGAACAGAAGTATTTCACATCAAGTTGAACTATACAGTATTGAAAAACAAATACTTAAAATAAGTTGTAATATTAACATTCAATTTTAATACATTCAAATGTGCATGCATTTTCTTTTTCAAGAATATATCAACAGGACAAAAAACATTGAACAATTCATTTTAAGGCTCATTCTATAAATATTTTCTATTTTAATTTGTTGCTGCAATTATTGCACATGTGGACATTGATAAAATGAAAATTTTGATGCTTTTATGTGTGGGTTAGCAGTAGGGAATTAAACCAAGGAGCTCATTCATACTGTGAATGCATTCCACCACTAACTACATGCCTATCCCTATTCTCAAGCATTATTTTAATCACTGATTTCACTTATTAATTTGTCACACAGAAAAACAACCTGTTTAAAATATGCTTCACATTGCTTTCAGTAGTATGAGTGCATCACTAGACCGTGAGCAGATAGGCAGGTGAAGTTCACTCATATTTCTTTTTTCATTCTCAGACCCTCAGACCATGGCCAATCTATTTCCATGGGGAAAAGGCTACGCAGTACCACACTGAGGATTGGGAATGTGAATGCTACATAAGTTTGCTAGGAGATGGGAAAGAATACATGAGAACTGTGCACATTGATATCCATGCATTAGGAAATCTTGAATAGCCTGCAGTTGCTTTTCAATATATCTCAGTTTTGCATCCCTAAATGCTAAGGATACATCATTACATAATTATACTCCCAGGACCTGGAGGAACTACAAACCAGTTCTGAAAGCCCTCTTGCCAACAAGATGCCCAGCTGTTCAGGAAGGCAGCAGAGCCAGGGGAATAACATGGAGACCTCAATCGACTAAATGAATGTCTTACTCAAAATTACAGGGCATGTTTATTCTTTACCACTGAGGTCCTATTCAAAATGCATGAGGGATGCCTGCAATTAAACTCAGTGGTAATTACAAATAGGAAATGAATGAAGGTTCTAGCCAATTGGCTGGATGTGTATACCATGTGCCAACATGTCTTTTTATTTTGAAAGTTTCCTTTTAAAAAAAAATTCCCCTTAATATATTTACTTACTCACTTTACATCCAACTCACAATTCCCCTTCTCTTCCAAGTCTCAGCCTCATATCCTGTCCTTATTTCCCCTTCCCTTTCTCCTCTGTGAAGGGAAGGACCCAGATGGCCCCATGTGTCATGTGTAGCAACCCATCCTGACACATCAATTCACAGCAGGACTAGACTTGTCCTCTCACACGGAGGCCAGCCAAGGCAGCCCAGCTAGGGGGAAAGGATCCCAAAGGGAGCCAATAAAATTAACTCAAGAAATCAGTAGCCCTACTTTATATAAACAAAAGCTTTCTTTTAAATGATTGGAAAAAAAACCTACACCACATGTCTTGGAGAATATGGGGAAAACCCTCCTATTTCAGTCTATAAAGACAATAAGCCAAACAAATTCACACTTTAGAAAGCATTTAGAGACTAGCCCTGTTTCCTTGAGGTACTTCTTACTTATATTTTAAATTGAAGGAACTAATGATGGAGACGTAGCAACAAATTTAAAAAAAAAAAAAAGGAATAAGGCACAAACATGTCAATCATAAGTTTCCAATTGCAAGTGATAGGAATATGGTCTGAAAGCTTCTAGACATGGACCATTCATAACGTACAAACCTGTCACCTTAAAGAATGGTGAGCCAACTTAGGGCAGTGCCTCAGAAACACATAGCTCAAAAATTCTTGTTGTCTTTACCTTATATTCTCAAACTGGCACTCTGAAAGAACCATAGAGATCCAATACCAAAAGTGGGACAATAAAAGAAAAGGATGATTTTTACACTTCTTTGGGAACTTTATACTTTGTGGTAGGGATAAGGCATATAAGAAGTCTCTATTTCAGGGGCTGGAAACCATTACTCAGTAGTTAAAAGCCCATTCTGCCTCGGTTCAGTTTCTAGGAGCTTACAGCTGTCTGTTACCCAACGTGAAAGAGGATGTGGTACCCCTGGAACACCTTCACTCACATGCACATACCCATGCATGCAATTAGGATGATTAAAATGAATACTTAAAAGTAAGTCTTTTTATATTATTGTAGAAGTCATATTACTTCATGGAATCTTCAATAAAGATTTTCCATTCCCCAATTTCAAAAATCTGAACCACACAACTCAAAATGTGATGTGGCCACCAAATCCCTCCCCTCAGATCTCAAGGAACCCTATAGTAGAGGAGTAGAAAGAATATAAGAGCCAGAGCAGAGAGAGAACATCAGGAGAACAGAGCCCACTAAATCAATTGAGCAAAGCTCATAAAAAAAAAAAAAAAAAAAACCCACAGAAAGTGGGAGAGACAGCACAGGGCCTGCATGGGTTCCTGGGTTCCTACCAAGCTTTGCTTTCAGTTTAATATTCTTGTAAAGCTCTTGAGAGGGTATAGAAATTGGTCTCTGATTCTTGTGCCTTCTCTTGGGATCACGTTTTTCTATTGAGTCACCTTGTCCACATTCAATGTAATAGTTTTTTTTGTTTTACCTTACTAAATTTTATTTTGTTATGATTTATTGTTAGCTCTTAGGAGCCTCTTGTTTCCTAGTGAAAGACAGAAAGGAGAATCCAGATGACAGGAAAGGTACGGGAGGAGTAGAGGGAGAGGAGGCTATAATCAAACCATATTGTGTAAGAAAAGAATCTGTTGTTAATGAAAGGAGAAAATTAAAAACAAATTGGTCATTTGATGCCCCTAAACCTTCAAAGGAAGTTTTGAAAATAAACATGTGACAAAGGGGAACAGAGCTGACAAATATACAAGTAATATTGTACAAAAAAGTCAAATTTTATGTATTTAGAAATGTGTATACGTGTGTGTGTGTGTGTGTATGTGTGTGTGTGTGACACTTTTAAAAAGAGGTCATGAATTTGAGAAAGGTCAAGGAAGGGTATATAGAGACTCTGTGGGAAGAAAATCAAAGAGAAAAGTGTTGTAATTATATTACACTTAAAATATTAATTACACAATTTTTAAAAGGAAGCAGAATTACAGTCATATCGCTTGAAACCTGAGCCTATTAGCAAAGAAATTGGAAAAACTAGTAATACATGACCGTTGGTAGCTAACTACATATGCTACTTCCCCCTCTGATGCGTTTATTCAATTTATAAACACCTGGTAAGAGAATATCTCAGGGAGGCAAGGCTGTTATTTCAATGTCTTGCTCCCTGCAAAACAGAAACTTTTCAATCTCTAAATTTATTTTTAAATACCTTTTTACTAACTCTTTGACAATTTTGTACCATTTAAATTTTTCTTTAGTTTTACAAATTTTAGACATGTATATAATTAAATATAATTATATCTACCTTCCATTTCTCTTTGTAAGTCCCTCAGTATTTTTCTAACCCGGCCCAAATTTATTTATTTCTTATTACTATTAAGACCAGCTAATGTTTCCAAAAGTACATGCGTCTGGGCTGCCCACAAGATCACAGGAAAAATTTCTAGTGATCACATTCTCAAAAAGAATAACTCTCCTTCCTCAAACAATGGTCCACTGCCAGTGACTTTTTATTAAAAGAAAAAACATAGAGCTCCTCTGTTGCAGCTGTTCTGAGATTTTGGCTGGCTTGATTTTGTGTAGGTCTTGGATAAATAAGAAGTGCCATTACTTTCTGATTGTGACACCCATGTCATGTGCAGAAGACAGCATTCCACACTGCTCCTCCCCATGCTACAATGCTTACATCCCATCTTCATCCTTTTCCCAAATATTCTAGCATTCTTTATGGTGGAGGATTCAGAATGGATGTCCCTTAAGCGCTGAGTACCAAATCTTTTAGTCTAAGCTCTTTTACTAGTTTTCCAGTTAGGCCTCTCTCTTCTGTCTACTGTCCAATAAAGAAGAAAAGCAAAACCTTCTCTGACAAATGTTGAGGGTAGCCTATATGTTATTATATATTACATATTACTTATTAATTATATTAAATATTATTCATTATACATTATAAACATAAATACTTACAAGTCAATTTCATAGCATGGGTATTTAGCGAAATAACAATAGCAAGTTTTAGGTTAGGTCCTATGACCTCCCCAACCATGGAATTTTGGCTAGTATTACAGTGCCAGACATGTAATTCCTTCCTATAGAACATGTCTCAAATAACCAAGTTAATTAATTAATTAATTAATTAATTAATAAGATTAGTCACCATATAACATTCATGCCACTGTTGCACTAAATAATAAACAACATTGTCATTAGTGCTGGCTTGATATTGTGCAGATTTTGCACAGAAGCTAGAGATGCTATTAGATGACCTGTGCATGTTTTATCCAGAAATCATAGCTTTTGATAACAACAATTCTTTTTTGTAATAAAAATACCGGGAATAACAGTGGATAAGGTAGTCTAGAAGTCACACAAACATGCCCACATTTTTTTCATCATGTTTTTCTGTGACACTAATTTCTCTGTAAGTGGTTATACATGGCTATATGAAGCATTTAAATTTTTTCCTCAGAAATAACAAAAGGGACTTTGGTATTATCATTGCTGACTGAATTACAGCACAGATCACTGATTAAACAATCAGTTCTTGAAGACAACCCAGTCTCCCTTTTTCTTCTAGAATCACCTCAGATCACCTTTGCCCTGCATTGTGATCAAAGGGCACAAATTTTATTTTTTTTTCAAAATACTACTTAGGATAAAATACAACCTCCAAAGGCAGTATTTCACAAAAATTTCCTGTACAGTCTTGTTAATCAAACTCATATTCCTCACAACAGACCTTTAGCATACCCTGTGGAAGATGCTTGTCACTGCTCTGAATACATAGACTTTTATGTATTATTTACTTTGGCACTTATAATTTGTCTCACTACAGAAATTTATGTGCCTTCTTTTGTTCACCTGAGTTTTTTTTTTTTCTTTGAACACACACTGGGAATCATGTATCTTCTAAGGTTCCATAATATCTAAAACAAAGTCTGACAAATAGAGCTATAGTATTTATTTTTACTCAATCAGAATTTTCAAATTCAATGGTTTCATGATCAACTATATGCTCATGATTAGTCTTGCCATATCTAAATAATTTGAACCATAAAATGTATATAGTTCCACAATTAAAATCAAACTTTCTCAACAGCCTTAGTTTTGATCTCCTGTATAAATACTTAATGATAGACATGAATTGAATTACATAGTCACATCATGTGTCAGCTTAATCTGTTGGAAAATGAAACTATGAAATATATATAATAAATTGCTGCTCATAAAAAAATACTATAACTATTTTTCTGGTTCTTTCCCAGTGGTATCCATTTAAAGTTAGTACTTTTATTTCTTGTTTAAAAGAAACAACCAGTTCTGAAGGACAATGGAAACATTGGTTCCTTTCTGAACACCTTTATTTCTTCCTTCCCTCCTTCGTTCCTTCCTTCTAAACTTTACCATATACACCTCCTTGCTCGCTTTCAAATGCACAACTATCTCCTTCAATATGGTTTATTTACCTAAACAGAGGTTCATATATGAAGCCAGTAAAAAATTAATGATAATAAGACAAGAATACGCATCCCTGACATCAAATGGCAGAATTTAGCATGACTGCTCCTTATATAACCAGATTCTCAATAATATTCTATTAATTAACAAAGGATAAATGATAGAGCAAACAAATAGCCTGCCTCATTACATTTGTAGTGGGCACCACACCATGCCTAAAAGATCAAACAGAACAATGCTTCTCTTGCTGCCAAATGTCTTACTTTCATCTTTTACAGTCATGGGGATGAGTAAACTACAAATGGAAAGTTGGAAACATAAGGGTGGTTTCCATGAACAACAAACTGCAAGAATTTAAAGTTTCTCAAAGCACAACGTAAGGCTAAGATTGGAAAAATGAAGAAGTTCCCTTTGGGCCTCTTTATCCTTACAGTTTCATCCCTCAAGCCTTCTCTTTGTCTCCTTTTCTCAACAAATCACAATTAAGCATAGTAAATACTTATAATACCTTTTGGGTTTTGTTGTTGTTGTTGTTGTTGTTTGAGTCAGGGTTTCTCTGTATAACTCTGGATGTCCTGAAACTCATTCTGTAGACCAGGCTGGCCTCAAACTCAGAAATCCGCCTGCCTCTGCCTCCCACATGCTGGGATTAAAGCCTTGGGCCACCACTGCCCAGCAATACTTTTAATACTTAAAGAGGATTCCTGGGCTATACTCAAGTATCTAGGAATTTAGGTTCCAAAAGAGAATTCTATTAGACACATCCTCATAGCATGCACTCCTCTTAAGTTTTTTGTATGTTCGTTTCTAGTGGTATAAAATGGATTTTCCTCTGTCTAGTATTTCTGATATTTCTATATATCAACATGACATTCTTTCTCAAAAATAGTTAGCCAGAAAATAGAGCCTCTACAAGCTTTTTAGGGATTAGGAGATTAATTTAAAGAATGTATATATCTGAGGATAGCAGAAGAAATTATGACCTGAAAAAGCAGAATGAGTAGAAAGATCAGAAAAAGATATTGCAACATGAAGCAAAGTCTACACACACAGATCCTAGAAACATATCAGAAAATAATGTATGAATGACCGCAGCTAGACAGGATGTTAGGAATGCACTTGTCTAGAAGGAGCTCATTGTTGAGCAGACAGCTCAGTGATCAAAAAAAGCACCACATCCTACCCACCACCACTGCAGTACACCCATTTGACTAGCACAGTCTTCTGAATTTAAACATGTTTCTCTCTGTGGGAAATATTGTCCTCAGTCTTTTCAATATGATACAATCTAATCCAGATCCCATTTCTACATTTACTATTTTATTAGATACCAATAAAATGATCCTCCAAAGCCAGCATGGACATTCAGTAAATTTCATACTAGAGAAAATTCAATTGGACCAACTGTGTATACATCACAGTGAAGAATTACTGAATCTGGACTCCACAGAACATAAATCAAACTCAAGGGCTGGAAGTGACACAACCCCCTTCCACTATTGACTTCCTTGATTCACAGTGAAAAAGAGCAGGGCAAGGACTGCAAATTACCTTATCTAAGAGAAAACAGCCAGCTCGTGTTGCCTTTTAAAGTGATGAATGTAAGTAAACACATGGAGGATTTTGTTTCCTTATACAACCAAGAAAATAAAACTAGTTTTGAATTTATGCAAGAGTTTGCCTAGGCTGCTGAGGTCACAGTTTGAGACTCACCTTTGCCTACAAGACTATGGAGAAAAGAAAACAGTAAGCATTGGTGTTCTTGCCCATAAATAGGACTTTATATCAAGCGACTTGCTTTAGTTCTAGAAATGGCACAGAGGGAAACCAAAATCTGCTTTAAGAGTAAACCTCTAAAGCATGTATAGGCTGCCAACCAATGTAAGTTAGTATTTAATGAAAGAGAAAAGAAAGAATTTCACCTATAATCCAGATTGAAGCAGAATCAATCCAAGATCAAACTTCTCTTGAAGCCTCCACCATCAGTAAGAAGCACAAGGATAGACCAAATATTTCATGCACTGTCCTGGCTCTGATAACATAATTATCTTTGACTACACTGTGTTTTCCTACTTTGTGAGGAGCCGAATTCGCCATTAAAAGATGGCGCAGGCTTCTGCTTCCTGGTTCTTCACAGAAGCTTTACTTGAGAATGCGCCTGCACATGGCACGAAAACCGAGTATGACAATTGGATGAGAGATTTGAGCCAATGAGGGATCTGCACGTCTCACAAAGCTCTATTTAAGCAGCGGGCTTTCTGAGCTCAGCGTCCTTCCCCTTTCCTCCATCTTGAAGAGCTGTTCAATAAATGCTGTCAGAAGAATCCTGAGTGTGGTGTTCTCCTTATCGGCGAGGCTGTGCGCTACATTTGGTACGGAAACCCGGGTGGAGCCGAACGTCTCGGAGTTTTGACCAGTCACGAAGGACCCTGTTGGCTGGCAGAGGATTCAGAACTGGCAGCGAGGAGAGTCTAGACGCTTTTCTGCAAGGTATGGCGGATCTTGTTTGGCTTGCCATTGCTCTTTCTGTTTGGGCGGTGATAGTCCTTGCTTGTTGTTTGTGTCTTAATTGTCATCAAGAGGGGAAAGAGTGCACTTACCCCCCCCCCCCTGTGTTTACAGGAACTGTAAGTCACAGGTAGAAAACTGTGCCAGTTCGCCCACTCCTATAGATAAAGGAAGCATGGGCAAACAGCAAATAAAGCCGCTTCTCGCAGTGATGCAGGCGTTGCTGCAGGAACGTGGTTTGAAGATTCCGGGGAGGGTTTTGATCAATTTTTTAAAGGAAGTGGACCGAGTTGCTCCGTGGTTTGTCACCACCGGATTCTTATTTAAAGGCTCCTGGGATAAACTCGGAGCTGACTTGATCAGTGAAAAGGAAAAAGGGAAGTTAAGACCAGGGACATGGCCAATATATAAAATGGTTAGAGCTTGCATAGAAGACGTTAATTGCCAAGAAAAGGTGAAAGAGGGACAGAGAGTTCTGGCGGAACATCAAGATAGCCTATCAGAAGCAGAAAAGGGAGAGAGCGCTAATAAAATAGAAAAGAAAACTAGGATAGAGAAGAAAATTAAGAATGAGAAACCAAATAAACAGAAAACAGAAAAGGAGGATACCCCAAAAAGGGATCCTCATAATAAAGTGAAAAATCATGTAAAATTATTATATCCAGTTTTGAGTGAATTTAGTAACTTGAGAATAGATTCGTCCTCTTCCTCATCTTCAGAGGAGACGTCCTCGGGGGAGGAGGAGGAGGACACGTCATCAACTTCCTCATTGGAGGGGAGTTCCCCTGAGCCTCTCAATTTGGAGAAACAGAGAGAAATAGAAGAGGAGGCAGCACGTTATGAGTCCGAGAGATACAGGCGGGATCCGCCTTACGCACCAGGGTATGTCCCGTCTGCCCCATCGATAAAGGAGGTAGCTAAGATAGAAATGAAAGGACCAAAAGAGAAACTAAAAAAGATATCATCAAATTCTCTTATTACTGCCAAGGAGATTAAAAGGATAAGAGTAGCCTTTCCTGTCTGGGAGGATGCCAATCAGGCTAGACACCACTCTCCATTGGATTTGAAGCAATTAAAGGCCTTGGCTGAGTCGGTACAGACTTATGGAGTTAATGCCTCCTTTACTCAAGCCCTAATTGACAGGCTTACAGCCAATGCCATGACACCAGAAGATTGGTATAATACAGTTAAGGCCTGTTTAACCATGGGACAGTATCTGGATTGGAAGTCTATTTTTCATGAACATTGTACCTTACAGGCAAGACAGAATACTGTCCAGGGGCATCCACAATGGAATTTTGACATGCTTACGGGACAGGGACAGTGGACAGTTAATCAGACTGCCTACCCTATAGAGGTATATGAGCAGATCAATAAAGCAGCTGTGAAGGCGTGGAAAAGTCTGCCTAATAAAGGTCAGGTTACAGGGAACCTGACCAAGATTATCCAAGGGGGCAATGAGCCATTTTCAGACTTTGTGGCTAGAATGATGGAAGCAGCAGGGAGAGTTTTTGGAGATGCTGAGACGGCTATGCCTCTCATAGAACAACTTATTTTTGAGCAATGTACTCGAGAATGTAGAAATGCTATTACACCTTGGAAAGGAAAAGGATTGAATGCCTGGATGAAAGCTTGCAGGGAGATAGGAGGACCCTTATCTAATGCCTGATTAGCGGCTGCTGTTTTAACAGTGCAGACGGCCTCTAATATTAAATGCTTTAAGTGTGGGAGGATGGGACATATACAGAGACAATGCAGAGCTTCTAACCCCAGTAGCCAGGCTAGCCCTAAACAGCCTGGGATGTGCCCTAGATGTAATAAAGGGAAACACTGGGCAAATGAGTGTAGATCAGTCAAAGATTACAAAGGCCGACCATTCACTTCTCAGCCAAAAAACGGGCAGCCGGGCCCACGTCCCCAGGGCCCATAAATGTATGGGACAATAAAGGAAGTACAGAACCAGTCCTCGCTGCAATAAAAGAAGAATCAGCCAAGAGAGCCACGTCAGGCTCTGCGGGATTGGACCTCTGTGCCACCACCAGAGCAGTATTAACACCCACCATGGGGTGTCAGCCCATACCCTCTGATTTTTCAGGCCCTCTGCCTAATGATACAGTAGGACTGGTGTTAGGGAGATCATCAACAATCTTAAAAGGATTAGTTGTTCACCCTGGAGTTATAGATCAAGATTTTACTGGCCAAGTAAAAATCATGTGCTCTTCGCCAAAGGGAATTAGTTCTATAAGCCCTGGTGATAGAATTGCGCAACTTTTGATTCTTCCCAGCCTCCATTCTTTATTCCCTAGCAAAAATGTAGTTAGAGGAGAACAGAGATTCGGTTCATCCGGAGGCCAAAATGTTTTTATTTCCTTAGATCTAGATAAAAGGCCCACCTTAGAACTTAAAATACAAGGCAAATCCTTTACAGGACTTCTAGATACAGGAGCAGACACTACCATTATATCCACCACTTGGTGGCCAAAGGCTTGGCCTGTTAATCGTTCCTCTCGAACCTTACAAGGTCTGGGCTATGAGTCTACCCCCGATATTAGTGCAAAAACATTGTGTTGGGAGGATTCTGAAGGCTGACAAGGAACCGTGATTCCTTATGTCCTACCACTACCCATTAATTTATGGGGAAGAGATATTCTTAAACAAATGGATTTTAGACTTACCAATAATTATTCTGTACAGAGTCAAGATATGATTAAGAACATGGGGTGTGTTCCAGGAAGAAAGTTGGGAAAGACATTACAGGGCAGAACCAACTCAATCAATGCTGTAGAAAAACAAGACGAGAGAGGACTGGATTTTTCCTAGGGGCCATTGAGGATGCCTTGCCTATACCCTGGTTGTCAGAGGAACCTGTATGGGTTCCTCGGTGGCCATTAACCTCTGAAAAATTAGAAGCAGCAAAATCCTTAGTCCAAGAGCAATTACAATTAGGACATCTAGAGATTTCCCGGTCCCCATGGAATACGCCCATATTTGTTATTAAGAAAAAATCAGGCAGGTGGCAGCTGCTGCATGATCTTAGAGCTATTAATAATCAAATGCAGTTGTTAGGATCAATCCAGAAGGGACTCCCATTGTTGGCCACCTTACCCAGGCATTGGGAAATTATTATAGTGGATATTAAAGATTGTTTCTTTTCTATACCCCTACATCCTAAAGATAAAATCAGGTTCGCCTTTACGCTTCCCAGTATTAATCATGAAGAACCAGATCAAAGATATCAGTGGAAGGTCTTGCCACAGGGCATGGCGAACAGCCCCACTATGTGCCAAATATATGTTTCATCAGCCATTGAACCAGTAAGAAAACAGTTTCCAAAACTTAGAATTTGTCATTACATGGATGACATACTTTTGTGTGCCAACAATGGAGAGGTTTTAAGACAAGCATTTGCCATGTTAATTACTGCCTTACGACAGAAAGGCTTAGTCATAGCTCCTGAAAAGGTTCAAGAGGGAGAGGTAAGAAAATTCCTGGGAGCAATGATTACTCCTGATTATGTGAGACCACAAAAAATAACTATTAGGAGAGATATGTTGAAAACCCTAAATGATTTTCAAAAATTGTTAGGGGATATTAATTGGATTCGCCCTTATCTAAAGCTGACTACAACTGAGCTTCAACCCCTATTTAAGATATTGGAGGGGGACCCTAATATCACCTCATCAAGAGAGTTAACTCCTGAAGCATCAAAGATATTGGATAAAGTAGAATCCGTTATACAATTGGCTCAGTTAGACAGGATTAATCCTGAATTATCTTTCCAATTATGCATTATTTCTTCCCCACAACAGCCTATCGCTGTGCTTTGGCAACAGGGACCATTGTTATGGATCCATCCACACAATTCTCCTGGAAAAATACTTGAATATTATCCTACTGCCGTAGCTGAGTTGGCTTTGAAGGGACTTCAACTAGCTGTAACACATTTTGGGCGATACCCTGACACGATTGTATGCCCTTATACCATGCATCAAATTCAAATGTTGTGTGCCTCACAAGATGCATGGGCAATTTTGAGGTGTTCATTTCCAGGAGATATAGATAATCCTTATCCCAAACATCCTTTGTTACAGTTTACTCTTAATAATGCCTTTATTTTTCCTAAAGTGACCTAAAGTACGCCTATTGCAGGAGCCCTAGATATTTATACAGATGGGTCAAAAACAGGCATTGGTAGTTATGTGGTTAATAAAGTTCCTACTCAGATTAAGTTTAGCTATACATCACCGCAATTAGTAGAATGTGCCATTGTAGCTGTGGTGTTACAGAAATTTTCTGAACCTATCAATATTATTTCAGATTCACATTATGTTGTCACAGCTGTTAGACAACTTGAAGTAACTGATTTTATTCATCCTAGAAGCATGTTGTAGAGGTCTTTAAGAGTATTCAAAAATGTATCAGGAATAGGAAGTATCCATTTTTTATTCAGCATATGAGGGCATATACCTTGCTCCCCGGACCCATGTCTTATGCAAATGCAATTGCTGATAATGCTACCAAAGAATTATATTGGGCAAGCTCACCCTTAGAAAATGCAGTTGAATTTCATAAGCTGTATCATGTTCCAGCTAATACCTTGAGGTTGAAGTTCCAGCTAACGTGTGCTGAGGCACGAGATATTGTTCTTAAATGTGCCTCCTGTGTGGAATTTAGACCTCCCTCACTTATAGGAGTTAACCCTAGAGGTTTACAACCTCTTCATGTTTGGCAAATGGATGTCACGCATTATAATGTCTTTGGGAAACAGAAATTTCTCCATATTTCCGTTGATACATGTTCTGGAGTTATTCATGCCACCCCCCTTACAGGAGAAAAGGTGTCCCATGTCATAACTCATTGTTTGGAGGCATGGGCTGCTTGGGGAAAGCCCATTCAGTTGAAAACTGATAATGGACCAGCATACACTTCAAAAGCATTCCACCAATTTTGTATACAACTTGGTGTATGCCACGTGACTGGCCTACCATACAATCCTCAGGCACAAGGAATTGTGGAGCGTGCCAATGGCATGCTGAAAACCTATTTACAAAAGCAAAAGGGAGGAATAGGCCCCAATATGGGACCTAAAACTTCTATTTCCCTTGCCTTATTTACATTAAATTTTTTAAATTTGGATGCTGATGGGCGGTCTGCAGCTGACAGACATGTTACGCCCTCTCACACTACTAAAGAGAGTGTTAAATGGAAGGATGTCTTATCTAATCAATGGAAGGGCCCGGATCCGGTTTTGGTAAGATCTAGGAGAGCTGTTTGTGTTTTTCCGCAAGATCAAGAGAATCCCATTTGGATCCCCACAAGATTAACTCAGACAGTGGAAGATTATGAAGCACTCGTCTCTTCCATTGAAGATAGTGCTTTTGGAGATACTGATAACGGTGGTAATGGGGGTGACCAGATGGGGAATTATGTCAACATTCCCATTGCCTATGTCGGTAATGTATGATGCATAGGTTTTTCCCCGATTCTTTATTACAAATGACTCCTTGGGTTTGCCCTTTTTATCCATGGTTGATAATGTTACCTCAGTTAAAGATAACAGATCAATGTTTTTGAATGGCAGCCTCTGTTTTACTACATCTTGGAGCAGTCCCAACCAATTATTAGTAAATTTCCGGGGCTGTGTGTTACCTCCATTCAATATGAAAATTTTACTCGGGTAGCTAACCTTTCAAGAATCTTATCTCAGCAGCTATTGCAGAATTGGATGGCTGATTTTGATGAGACCATGCGACGATTGTGGATTGCCATCGTCCAGATCAATTCTACTTGCTTGGATTTCTCCCTGACCCAGGGACTTTCCTTGTGGATCTCTTCGGTTTTTTCTTACTTTAAGGAATGGGTGGGGGTAGGGTTATTTGGCTGCATGATCTTTGGGGGAGTGCTGCTTACCCTCTGGTTGCTCTGTAAATTTAAACAACAACATCAAAAGGATAATGTGGTGATCAAGCAAGCATTGCTTGCCGTGGAGCAGGGAACATCCCCTCAAGCCTGGTTGAATCTGCTTAAACAATGAGACACCATCACTTAACAGGATATCCTGAGGGCTCCTGTTCCCATTGCACCAGGTATCCTAGTGGTGGTCCTCCACACTTCCCGGGGCTCAGGTTCCCATTGCACGGGATAAAAGGTGTGGAGGGTCTCGTACTGTTTAACTGCCTTGAACGCCTATCGGTAGAACGGTGGGCTAGATCGGCAACCTAACAATCCTTGATTGTTGTTGCAGTTTAATAAGGAAGGGGGAGATGTGAGGAGCCGAATTCGCCATTAAAAGATGGCGCAGGCTTCTGCTTCCTGGTTCTTCACAGAAGCTTTACTTGAGAATGCGCCTGTGCATGGCGCGAAAACAGAGTATGACAATTGGATGAGAGATTTGAGCCAATGAGGGATCTGCACGTCTCACAAAGCTCTATTTAAGCAGCGGGCTTTCTGAGCTCAGCGTCCTTCCCCTTTCCTCCATCTTGAAGAGCTGTTCAATAAATGCTGTCAGAAGAATCCTGAGTGTGGTGTTCTCCTTATCGGCGAGGCTGTGCGCTACACTACTTCAATTACAAAACGAATCCATGTTTAATGAAGTCCACTATGAATAACTCAGTGATGTTAAACAATTGCTTGGGAAAAGAGGAAGGATAAAGAATCACTGGAGTAAATGAAAAAAGATAGAAACAAAAATTGCCATTACTAGAATTCATTATAAAATGAGCTTCCTGGTACACCCAGAGTCCAGCATACTGCCATGCCTCACAGAACATGTGTTGGAAAAGATGTTCAGAGACCAGTACCCATGAGTTGAGGACACTCAGAGGAAAGCCCACAGAGCACAGACAGACTGTAGACACACAGAGGCTCTCTGGAAGCCATGTAGCACAGGCAGAGGAAGACACCTAGAGATCTGCCAGCTCCATGGCCTGCCTACATTAGGTGAACTAGCCAGGGCAGTACTGGAGAGCTTGCCCTGGTTGTGTGGGTACAGGAGAGCTGGCAGGTTGACCAGCTCAGCTATCACCTAGGCCCAGATCCAGGGCTTTTACTTGGCTCAACCAAACATCTACCTCATCTATGAACTGCTGGAGCATGTGAAAGAGCAGGTCCTGCAGATCCAAAGTTGCATGATACCCATGTTACAGGACAACAAGGCATAACTGGGAGGAGTCCCAATGAGGATCCAATTTTGATGGCATAGCAGAAGCCAGAGACCTTGAACCAGACCAATGACTCATTGCAATGAGCTTTTACAAATAAAGAAGTACAGATGCAAGGGTATTCTTTGGGACACACTGCAAGACACTATAGGTTCCACAATGATATATTTTCTATGTTTTGT
The DNA here is from genome assembly GCF_011762505.2 of Arvicanthis niloticus. Taxonomy (NCBI): domain Eukaryota; kingdom Metazoa; phylum Chordata; class Mammalia; order Rodentia; family Muridae; genus Arvicanthis; species Arvicanthis niloticus. The sequence continues at coordinate 158,304,657 of NC_047658.1, forward strand.
TTATTTTTGTTTTTTTTTTCTTTCACAAGGATGGATATGAAGGAATGAGGAGATGAGTGAGATTGGGGTTCATGATGTGAAATTAACAACAAATCAATAAAAAATTTTAAAAATTAATGAGTTTCCTAAATAAATTGTTTAAGTTCTTTCTTGGCTATTCAACACCACAGAATAATGAAGAGGCAAAGAAGATGCAGGAAAATATGGAACAACAACCACTCTGTTCCACCCCTAGCCTCCTCCCACCCAACGCCAGTAATTAGCAGACTTTAAAATGCTTTGCCATCTGATTTTCAAAAATGAGAAGATTCCTCTGGAGTTGTTAAGCATGTCAGGATCAAAGGAAATTTGGTGCATGTCTCGGGATGGTATCAATGGCCAGATGAAGACTCTGATCTGTTGACTCAAACTCTACATGTGGCAATTGTGAAAGCCAGTTACTTCTAAGGTTTGCTTCAATCTTCATTTCTTTTGCATGTATAGCAAAACATGTTTTTAGCAACTTGACACATAAAGCATTTTATCATATTGAGATACAGATACAAAGCAGCCACTATATAAGAAAGCAAAATCAAGATTCACTATAAAAATTAAGTGAATACTATAGCATTATATAAGAGAACTTAAGGACATAGGAATGTGTATAACTTACTTCGGTGACATGAATATGGCATCTCATCCCAAAGGAAATACTAAGGAAAAACCACCATAACTAAGATCCTCATTATGGTTTTACATTAAATAGCAAGTGATAAAATTTGTATATACAAGAGTATAAAATTAGTTCTGATAATACTCATTAATAAAAAATAATTTAAAGCAAAAATGTGTTGACATTATAAAACTATCATGATATTTTGATAAGCAAGGGTCAAGAGAAATCTATAAATCGGTATTACACTACGATGACATTTTTGTTAAAATATGCATTGGTTAACTGATTAATTAGGCATAATCAGAAAGGAAGTGGTTCATAATCTCATTGATTTTTTTACAAGTCAAATCTGATTAATTTAGCCACTGGGAACTCTCTGTACCCAGGTGGAGAAGGGCATACTATTGGCAAAAAGCCATAATGTCCTAATAAAATGGAATCCTAAAAAGAAAGAAAGAAGAGAAAAAATAGATTAACCCAGAAATCAACATCTAGAAATAAAATAAACAGCGTTCTGAAGGAAACACAAACATTAGGCTGGGTAGCTGGCTCAGCTAGTAAAGACATGCCACACATATGTGAGGATCTGGATTTGAATTTCATGAACGAGCACAAATCTCTACCCATTACCCAGTGCTACTAATGCAAGGGAAAGGCCAACGAGAGAATTCCCAAAGCCTCAGAGACAGCTAGCTAGGCATAGACAGTGGACAACCACAAAGAGAGTTTGTCTTAAACAATGGGGATTGTGGAGACTGGCACCAGGATTTGTCCTCTGACCTCCACACATTTGTGTAAATGAAATCACACAAATAAGCATGCTCACACAGACTTATATTGGATACACATCATATACACACAACAATAATAAAAATAAATAATAACATAAATGAAAACACAAATTCATGAAGCTTAGTAAAAGTGTCCAGGAGAGAACCAGAAACTCATTGGCTAAAGTTTAAATCCATTCACCCTTAAGACAGACGCCTTCAATTATGCCTTAGAAGTCATAGTCTTGGAGATTTTTGGATACGGACTTAAAACTCACCAATAAATACATTCACCATAGACATGAGAAGTGAGGTGGGTTTTAACTTTGCATCCTGCTTTTTTTGATATAGCATTTATCAAATAGAATTCCATCTCTCAGTCCTCTTTTGGGCTATGTGAATTAGGGTTTATTCTATTTGTTTTATAAAAAGAAAATGTCACTTGCCGTATTATGCCTATGTTTTAAAAGGCATACACTAGGAGCATGGGTGAAATCCTTTGGCAAGAGCCAGTATGAACAGATTTTATTAATATTAGGGGACTTCATGGTAGTTGAGCTGCTGTTTATGATGACGGTTCATTGGAACACAAATGCAAAGTAAGTCAGTGAGAACTACAGCTGATAGGTTCTATTGAATCACAGAGACACAAGAGAGAGTCAGTAGACATGGAAGAGAGGGATCAAAGGAAACAATGTTCATGTGAGTGTACTGCAGATGGATACGATTACCAAGCAACTATGGACTCCTTCAAATTAGGACCATGGTCTGCAGTCTTCCTGCCATGAATTTCAGTAGACAGTATTTTCAGAGTCAAGGGAAGAGGCATAATCTTTCTTTTCCTAACAGTACATTCAAAGCCATAGAGTGGCAGGTACTAGCTTGAATGTACTATTTCCCTGTAGGATTCTGGCTCTGTCTGGTTGAACCAGAATGACAGCAAGAGTGTGGTTGCCTGTGACAACCTGGTTTGCTTTCAGCCCTCCAGCCAGAGGGCTGAAAAATGTCAGATTTTCAATTCATCAGATGTCCTGTCCTGGTACTGGTGAATAGACATATTGATACTCCTTTTCTCTCCATTTACAATTGGACCTTGAAACAGTGTGGACCCATGGCACAGAGCATAAAGATATAGGATTTTAGTTTTGCCTTCATTAAAGCCAGAAAAAAGGTCAAAGAAATATGAAGACTTGAAGGCAACCTTAAAATTTCAAACTACTTTTAAAAACGGTAAACAGCAGACTCCTCCCAGGATCACAGGATTGTAGCAGGAAAGTCCATTTCCTTTCCCCGTATTTCCCCCCAAAATACAGCTACAGAGTAAAGTGCTGGCACCAGGAGCACTGACCCTTCTAAGACAGTTTCCACAGGCCTCCTTCAGGAAGAAGGAGATAGCCCTTTTACTAGCAGGGAAGGTGCTAGCCTGGAAGGCAGGGGGATGGAAGAATCTGCTTTACGCCTTGCCCCACAAGGCCTAATAGACCCCTACCTGCCCCCTAAGGGAAAAAGAAGTGGCATCAAGAGCAAACTGTGGCCTTCAAAAAGCTTTCCTGTTACCTATTATTTCCCTCGCCTTCATCTCTACACATGGGGCTTAACCAGCCTGTGCTGGCAGCTGCAATCACAGCATGCAGAATGCCTGCTGTTGTCATCCAAAAATACAGACAGGAAAGAAAAACGCTCTATGGTCATGGCAGTTCTCAAGTGCATAGACAAGTCTGTGTGCTGTCTAGAGGCCTCTCGTGGAGAGTAGACTCTGCATCTCAAGCCAACCTGGGAAACAAAGACAAGAAAGAGACCTTACAAGAGCAGAGAGGCTGTGAGAGGGAGCTGTTCATCTGATTGCAGGGTGCTTCTGGAACTAGAAAGCAATTCCTTCTTTTCACTGTGAAATCTTATGCTTTTGACTCAAAAGCCCAGCAGTAAAATAATATCTCCTTAGGATTTTGAGTTGTTCTGAAAATTTCCCACAGCTAATTTTAAAAGCTGTCATGCCATATTTGACCACAATCTCAGCATATGAAGAAAATCTCAATAATTTTACCTGAAGAAACAATGCTTAAAGATACACAATGCACATAGCTCAAGGTTATTTCTCAGTACGTCTCACTGTAAAGCTGTGGTCACACCCCTGTTGCCTGTGTGCTTCTCCCAGATTGGAGTTCTTCCCACTACAGCAAGGTCTGGCAAACTGTAGCCATGAGCCAAGTCTGAGCAATGAATAACATTTGTAAAGAGAGGTTTTATTTTTTTTTTAGAAAGCAGCTATACCATGACTTGAGAACTCTGAAAGAGTCAGAAGATTGCAGTAAAGAACATTTTATACTACACAATGCTTAAGCATGTTCTTACCAGCCCAGGGTATATGAGAACCCTTCAGGGTCTTTGTTGTATTCCTATTTACTCTCTAGTATCACCACTTAACATTTGACAATGTCCTGGGGGGGGGGGGTTGATTTCAGGCATAATAAAGGGTTGTTACATCAATTTTGAAGTTTATCATGAAGTTTATCTACATTCTCTGTAGAGTAATTTTTTGTTACTAGTTTAAGGTTATTTAATCTCAGTTCATGAATTGAACCCAAACCTCATATCTAAAGGATAGGTTTTTCTACTCGTATCTTATCTTTTTTAATTAAAAAAAAAGTGGATAAAAACTATACTTTTTATGTAGCCAAGTATGGCTAACCTTAGAGTATGGGAGGACTAATAATTCAACATATTTACAGTTAGTCCTTTTTCTACTTTCCATCTTTCTAAAGCATCTTCAGTGTCTTGGTCTACTCTACCCCATGACTGGAATGCTGGCTTTATTCTGGGCAGGTTTACAGTTCCCCTTTAGGAGACTATGGGACTCCCTAACTCAGATGAGCAAATGGTGCACATTGCCCTTGCCAGCAGACTCCGAAGATTTCTCTCAAAGGGCCTCATCAGGAGGAGAGAGAAAAGGAGTAGGAAATTGAAAAAAAGCTTCAAGAGGTAAAGAAGTAGACCCAGAATGATAAAGAAAGGCTGTGCTTTTCCTGAGTGATAATCCAGTTGCAGGGTTGTCATCCACCCTGCCTGCACACACCTAACTTTCTGCAAGAGGAAGTCACATTTGGGTTGTTAATCAGCACTTTGCCCTGGGATACTGGCACATAGCAGCCACTTGATGAATCCAAACTGAAAGATGATTAATGTTAAGCAAAGTCGAGCTCTCCCTAAAATACACATTTTGCCAGCAATGACAGCCATTATATCTGCTAGTACAATTTTTTTTTGCTTGAAATAAGTTTTAAGGTAGCATTTGAAACCAACCTCAACAGAAGAAAGCTCCTGAGCTCAGCAGAGAAAAAATTCAAAGAACACTGTGAAGCACTTCCTTTCTTCAGTAGTACATTTATTTTAAAATAAATTCTCATTTGTAGGAGTCAGACACTTTTAGAAATCAGAAGTCCAGATGAAATGTAATTTCTTTATATTTAAACCTAATCCCTTACCTTGCGTTTCTTTCAGAGTTTGAAAAAAAAAAAAGAAAGAAAAAAAAAGTATCCTCCGAGCTTTACATTTTAAACATAAATGTTAAAAGCACAACAATTTTGAGGGAAATGCACATTATGGTCACATTTGCATCCAGTTTTTGGTGAGACTGGACACTTAAACTCAGAATTTTCTCTTTCTTTATATTCAGTGACATAGGGAAGAATTTCACTCCACCTTATGCTTACCTACCTTGGAGTCTTTCTAAGGTGTCTTAACAGAAAAGCTTCTCAGAGATCAGCAAATATCTGATCTGTAAATGAGGAAAGCTAAACATATTTTCACGTGCTCACAGCAGATGGCCAATGGCCAGTGAAGTTTGGGTAGCAGGTCCTTTAGTAACAGGCCTTGTGAGCAGAAAGCATAAGAGAGTATCATAAATTAACCTGAAGTTTGACCCTGACATGACACTTTGCCTCTGGTGGTTGCCTGCTTCTTTTCTGAGGTTAAAAAAAAAAAAAATGCTACTGATTAAAAAAACAACTTGTGGCCAAAGCAGACAAGCTAGGCGGGTCTGAGTGCCCCTCTAACTCCAAGGGCTGCTGAATGACTCAGGGTAGGGCTGCATGCTGGGAGGAAGAGGTTCACAATGCCATGTGCTCTTCAAGGACCCTAACCTCAGTCACCTTGGTAACTCTCAGTCACCAAGCATTTGGAGAATTAACTATTGCTCATCCAACAGCAGAGTTTATGCAAACAAACAAAATCATGAAGACACATTGGTAGCGCAACGCTGAGTCTTCATTATATGCTTCAGGAGACTTTTCAGCTTTCCCAGATGAACAGACTCAGAATTTCTACAAAAGGTTATAATGTATGCCTCAACCTAAGACACACTATTCTGCGCATAATGTCTTGAAGTATGTCTGGGACCAGATAACTAGGACATTTCAGTAACCTGCTAAAAACAAGGGGAGAAAATAAGATCAGATGTCAAAAAGGGTCATCTCCTTCAGGAAGAGGCATGTGGAGACTGTCTGAGAAGGGTCAGTGCTTCCTGGTGCCAGCACTTTACTCTGTAGTTGTATTTTGGGGAGAAATATGGGGAGAGGAAATGGACTTTCCTGCTACAATCCTGTGATCCTGGGAGGAGTCTGCTGTTTACTAGCTTAGGCCTTAAGCCATTTACCCATTCAGACCTCAGTTTTTAAAGTAGTTTGAAATTATAAGGTTGCTCTCAGGTCTTCATATTTCTTTGACCTTTTTTCTGGCTTTAATGAAGGTAAAACTAAAATCCTATATCTTTTATGCTCTGTGCCATGGGTTCACCCTGTTTCAAGGCCCAATTGTAAATGGAGAGAAAAGGAGTATCAATATGTCTATTCACCAGTACCAGGACAGGATGTCTAATGTCAAAAAATATGCATAATAAATTATTCACCAATTCTTATTAAATAAACAAGAGAAACCCTTTTCTTTCTTGTTAAACATAATTAGGGAATATGAATGCCCTGATCCAGTGGGAATAGTCATATAAATTAGCTCAGCTTTTAGCATGACATCACATGACAAGGGCTATCCACAGCATCTACTCCTTTTGATGGCATTTGATACAGTCAGATTCCACACAAAGGATAATCCATGGCATTTCCTTAGAGTCACTTTTTGAGTAGGGTAGGGTACAGTCCACAAATGGAAGCACTTGGAATAACTAGTAGATGCTTGTGAATTCTTGTTCCTGATTTTCTCTTTAGATCTCAGCCTGTGGCAATTCTTGCTTTAATTGAGCAATGGCAAGCATGGAAACGATATGCTTGCTGATTCTTTGAAATCCAGATGGACTGGTGAACTGGAAGGAAAGGGCTAAATCTCACCGACCAGCAAAGACATAATGTCAAAATGCAACACACCATCTTGTATTGACTCCTTGATGAACCAAATAATTAATGAAAAAGTTATAAATACCCAGGATATAAGATGGCACTAATGTCAACCTCTTACTTTTAAATAAATCTGTTGTTATTTTGTAGGATGATAACATTCTGACAATCTGAGCGAATGGCCTTCACAAACTCCAGGGTTTGGTACTCTTCTGGTAATCTAAAAACATTTCAAAATAAGAAAGGCATCATGAATACACTACAAAATAGTTGTAGGCTACCGTTTCTCATATGTACAATAAAATAAATCCTACTCTTTTATATCAAGGATCACAGAATATGTCTCATTTTTTGTTGTTGTTGAATAAAACATCATTTGATATAACCAAAAGTCAGGAAACTTCAAAGTGGCCTTGAGTTTTGCTAGTATGCCTGGCCTTCACACGTGGGTTTCTGTATTTTCAGTTGCTGCAGAGATATTTGACCAGTATCTCCTTTACAGAAAAGACATACCCATTGTCTCCAATTTCTACCTCAAAAATACGAGTAATCAAGATGACAGAGGTACAGAAAGTGTGTTTCATATCAGTGAGAGCAACAGATTAGTTGCTCTTTCTCAGGAAATGTGTAGAGACTGAAAAGTGCACCTATGTATATCTGGAGAGGATTAAAGAATGGGAACGAGCAATCTAGCTAATAAACATAATACATTGAGAGTTTTGGTGCTTAAGAAATTACCTCCCTTATCATTGATTATTTATTTTATAAATCTCATCCTTCATCCTATGCTGTGCCTGGATTCCTATTAGCCATTCTGTGGTTTAGAGCGCATTGGATCAAAGTGGAGTGGTCTCTCATGACATTTCTGACCAGCCTTTGCACATCTGCCAAAAGTGTGCCTCCTTCTCCTCTGCCTTTTCAGGATGTTTCTTTCAAAATACAAACAAATATGGGTGTGAAACCCAGAGCTATGCCACCCACTTCTAACTCAAGTGGCATTAAAAAGAAAATGTAATTCAAATCCAAACTTTGAAAGTTCTAAAACTTGTCTCTTCAAGTTTTACCCATTTCATAAATTTCAATTTCCCACTTAAGTACAGAACTTTGATTAATTACTAAAGTAGCCAGAAAGTTATTCAATTAGTATGAAATGATTCAGGTTTAAATTGCAAGATTACATTTCATAGTGATAATAGAAAAGATGGGAGCTCGAGTTAGGGAGTGAAGACAATAATCTTTCAAATTTAAATGGGAAGAATTTCTGATTCAATTATTTGATTAGACGACTGTAAAAGCATAACCTTTGACATAAAGGCAGAACTGCCCGGCAACTGCAGATGGTCTCATCCTAACGGCTGTTATCATGATTAGCATTTATAATGTTTGCCTATTTCCCCTAAGAAGTTTAAAAATGCACAGCAGATGGAAATGTTGAAATGCGTGCAACTTTGACTTAAAGCAGAAGAGAAGTACAACTAAGTAAAACACTATCTTTGTAAAAAGAGTTCTGGCAGTTGCCACTGGAAACAGGAACAGATGCCAGCCTGGTGGAACTGTAGGTTTTCTAAAAAGCAAACTGGAATTAAGTGTGTGCGTGTTCCTTAGAATCTCCCTGGATGCTTAGCTTTTGAATGGGTGAGCATGAGGTAGAAAAGTATAACTTCGTAGCTGATAATTATTATGTCCAAAGAATGGCGGTAGAGGGCTCTAGTCTACAGAAGCTCTTACATCTAAAAGCTTCTTCCAATTGCATCGATCTTTGCTGCTTGTTGACTTTCTCCCTTTCCCATTGCCACCTCTTTGCATGTAGTTATGAAGCCTGTGCCATCCTCATTCCATATGGCCTTGAAATGTTTCATTCTGTTGTGTTTTGAAGACGTAAGTGCACCTGGCTTGTCTGTGTGGTAAGCCTCTTATTGGGTCAAACCTATATCTGGCTAGCTTCAGGTCCTTTGGGGAAGGCATAGCTGGGCCTTACTGTCTTGGTCCAGGACATTCATTGGCACACCCTTTGTCCTCCTGACAACTCTGCCAAGAGATGGCAGGATAGGAGCTTGGCTCTGGAGGAACCTGCTGATGCAGAGAACTTCAGTTCAACAGGACCATCCATGAGCGCTCTGAAGGCCAGCACAGTCCCTGCTCAGCACAGATAGAGAGATATGGTAATGTTGTCAATATTGCCCACTCTTCATCATTGGATCCCCAATCTGGATGACATTTTGTGTATTGCTGCAGAGCAATTGTAGGAAAAGAAAACTCTGAACTTGGCCTCTGCTTAAGAAGGAAAGGTCAGTGAGAGGCTTTGTATCCCAAGGCAGCTGCTTAACTTTTTGGTATTTACTGATTGATTTATTTAGTTTATTTATTTTTACTTATTCACTTTACACCTTGCTCCCCTCCTGGTCATCCCCTCCCACAATCCTTCCCCCATCCTAGATAGGCACATGTCACAAAGAACACACTAGAGAGGGAGCTGAGGACTTCAGACCCTCATCAAGCTTTGCAGTCCACTGGGACCATACAAAGCCAGGAGTTTGTACCTGGAATCTAGGAACATGAACAGTGTTATAGGTGTGCATGCACCTGTGCATGTGCGTATGCGTGTGTGTGTGTGTGTGTGTGTGTGTGTGTGTGTGTAAGAAGTTTGAGAGGATCCTGTTCTGTCTTTGCACTAAGACCATAGGCTGAATGTCCCATGCTAAATGTCATCTCAGAGATGCAAGGGAGCTCATCCTCCCCCTGGGAGGAAGTAGGCAAGACAGGTAAAAAACTATGAAAGCCACACTGTTTGTGTGTTTGTAATTAAATGAAATTCTAACTCCTTGGAACATCTAAGACAAATAATAAATCTATTTAATTAACAAATGAACCATACCCAAACATAAATTACAGTCATAAAGTATGACACTATTTCTATTCCTATTATACTTTAAATGTGCTTTTTGATGGTGGGTAATCTGAAGATTCAGTTCTTGTTACTCATCCAAACCTAAAGACTTTTGGTTGTGTCTGGGTGAAATTCATTGTAATCTAGCTTCTTTTCTTCACTCACTCCACTTGTTTTACCTACTGTATGGCTATGTCAGGTATTGTAAAATGGTGGTATTCGTGACCTTTTTCATAAGGTTAATCCTGACAGGCTGAGTTTAATAAAGAAAGTGACATAATAAGGCTTCCAAGATTAAGTGAAAGAAGATAATACGAATTCTGCCTTGTTTTCTTGGGCACTTACATTGGTGCTCAGCCATAAAGAACCCTAAGAATCAGCTGAAGATGGCAAATCCACATTCCTGTTGAGCTCCCAGCCAGCAGACAGTGTGACCACACAGCCATCTGAGTGAGCCATTCCCAATGATGATTCACAAACCTCAGGGAAGCTGCCTCAACTCTGAAAGGAAATGGAGTAGAATTGTTTGCTTCAGCCAAGTGACAAACTTCAGAACAAAGAAGACGATTGTTATAATCTTAAATCTTGTTCAGATGTAGAGTAGGATAACAGAAAGTATGCAGTCAATGCATTGAAACTTTCACAGAGTGCTGAGATTTAACTAATGTCTTATCAAAGGCAATGCAACAAACAGGAAGGGGCTTGATCCTGTAGCATTGAGTAGATGTGTCACAGGCAAGACAGGGCATTGGTTCCTCCATCTTGTATTCTTGCTAAGGCCATTTCATGCTTAATTAGAATTTAATCTCTTTGATAAGAACAAGTGCTTGGGATCAGTCTCATGCAAATTTACTGAATGCTAAATATTCTCTAATGCCTTCTGGTATTGATTTGAAGTAAGAGTAAATGATATGCATGTTAACTTGGCTTCATTTTTTAAAAATCACTGTAATTAATTTAATGCAACTCTTCTACCTACTGACCTCTATCAATAATCAGAAATGAAAATATCAGACTTTCCAAGTCAACTCCTGTGCCAATCATGTAAAAATATGAACTAGTCTAATACATAATACTTTTACTATTTTTCTTCTTCTGGAAAATAGACTTTCATATAATATATTTTAAATATGTTTTTTCCCTTCCTCAGCTCCTTCAAGATTCTTATAATGTCCTCTTCCATTCAAATACACACCTTAGAGAACAAACATGCATCTAAAGGATAACAATAACATGAGATGAAATAAAGTGAGACAAACCAAACACGTTGGAATAAGACAAAAGAAGCAAACAGAAGCAAAAGAGCCAATGAAAAAGCACAAGAAACACATATGGAAACAGAGGCACACACGTTCAACCAGACACATACAAGAAATTCACAATAACACAGAGTCGGAAGCCAGAATATATCCACAAAGGACCTGTAAAAGTAAAATAAATGAAATTTAAAACTGCCCTTAAAAAACATTTGAGGCAAAGAACCTCAAAAGATGCCGTTGAGTTTGTTGGGTTTTGGTCATCTACAGCTGGGCATGGAGCCTGGTGATACTCAATTGGAAAAGATAAATCTTGTTTTTTTTTTTTTTTTTTTCTGGTTTAGGGATGGAGTTTCATGACCACTTCTCCCTCATCCCTTTGCATGGTGCCACAGTCTCTAAGTTCATATGTGTGTCAGTCCTGCTATGTTAGAGGGCCTTGTTTCCTTGGTGCACCTCATGCCTTCTGGCTCTTACAATCTTTCCCACCTTCTCTAACTTAGAGTTCCATGTGCCCTAAAGGGAGGCTTCTGATGGAAATATCCTTTAACATTAAGTGTTCTAAGGGTTTTCACTCTATGTACATTGTCTCACTGTGGGTCTCTGCATTTGTACTTATCTACTACAGGAGGAAGCTTCTCTGATGATGGCTGAGCATGGCAAAGATTTATGAGTATAGCACAATGTTATTTGGAATCATTATATTGCTATGTTCTTTTAGCAGAATGGTGGTATTTTTCCTTTGGTCCTTTTAGCTTAGATAATCTTAGATAATCTCAATGACCACTTGAACCATGCTGGTGATGGATGACACTTCATGTAGTGGGCCTTGTATCCAGTCAGATACTGGTTAGTTAGTCCCACAAGCTTTGGTCCACTATTGCTCTAGCACATGAGGGGGCAAGTTATCATTGTAGATACGAAGTTTTATAGGTAAATTGGTGTTTACCTTTCTCCTTTAGTACCATGCAGAGTACCTTCCAGTAGAGGTGAATGCTCAAAGCAGGCACCAGCGTGACTTCTCCACATTCAGTGAGTTGTACAAGTGTTATCTTAAGCAACAGGCCTTGCTATCAGCTTATAGAGAGCAGCCAATAGCATTGGCAATAACCAGGTTTGTTTGGGATTCCCATGGGATCCATTTGAATTTGACCAACAATTCAATTAAATGTAACACATTCCTGAAAACAGAGACTTCACTTGGTGATGAAGGATGCCTATTTGGGACTTTGTGCCTATACTATCATTTGGTGATTCCATTTAGATTGTGTTCATATATGAGTATATTTTATAAAGCTTCTGCTCTATTTGGTTTCCATAATTGAGACCTCTAAAGTGACCTCTAATTTTAGCTATACCCCCTATATTTACCTCCACGTTCTCTTCCTTTCCACTCCTCATTTTAACCTATCAGCTCATTAAATTATGAGACAGTAAATGTAAAATTAATAATACATAGAAAAATCACTGATATCACGAGCTAGGCAGTGTGTATGGCTATGTAACCCTAAGTTTGACAATTTTGCATTAGAAAATGCATAGTAAAATTTTTGTGTTTTCTCCATCAAAATCATGACCACGGTCTCTCAACATCATAAAGTTCTAAAAGGAAAAGCTGTAACAACTGTGCATTGCTATCTATACATTGCACTCTTGTCTCCTTTCCTCCCATATAATCCCTTTTCTAATTACAAGACCTTCAGTATTTATTATATTAATTCAGCAGAACTGAAGAAAATTGATCATTAGATCAAGTTACGAGAACATGCTAGTACTTTTAAATACTAATGCTATTTACTGTAAAAATTATAGAGGTTCATTTGGCTCACAATTATTAGAGATTGGGACTCATAAAAAGCAATCTCTAAGCCTTGCTGAGGATTTTCTAGCTACATGGCATCAGGGCAGTATCATGGTGGGAATGAGCAAGAGGAAACATCACATGCTGAAAAAGAAAATAGGAATTCAGGTGTGGTGACAAGCTTCCTTGTATCAGCCCTGCCCTGCAAGAGCCAGTATGCACTCCCACAAGAAAAGCACTTTTCTGAGAATGAAGCCCTATAACCTAGCTACCATCCATTAGACTTTAACCCTTAAAAGTTCCTTCAATTCAGTACAAACCCAACAGAGAGAGGGAGGGAAGGAAGGAAGGAAGGAAGGAAGGAAGGAAGGAAGGAAGGAAGGAAGGAAGCTAAAAGTTTGACAAGAAAGAAAGTAAGAAAGAAAGAAAGAAAGAAAGAAAGAAAGAAAGAAAGAAAGCAAGCAAGCAAGCTAACATCTTGACTCTGGAGACATATTTAAGTCATACAAGGGCAAAAAAGTTATACTTTTTTTTCATAGATTGAAATTTCACTTTTCTTAACATTTATTTCATAAAAATGACTCTGGTACAGTAACTTCATGTTTTATTACTACCAGACAAGAACTACTGGTCACATATTATTTCTAGACCCTGATAGGCAACTTTGAAGACAGTTTAATCACTTTTGTAAAAGTTGAAAATGTTATTCATACGAAATATTCTGATTACAATTTCTCCTTTTCAAGTCCTCTCAGATCCTTCCATTTCCCCCTTGACTCAAATCGACACTCATTCTTTTAAATTACTTTTATATGATAAGTTCAGTTATGCAAATAATTTGGGGGAAGAAAAACTTGCTCTGACTTCTCTTTGTGGTGAAAGAACAATGAAGAAATAAATACTTGGCGGTTCATTTTGTAAGCCTATAGTGTGGGCAGTAGGTAATCTCATGTTCCCTTCCTTCTATTATGTTATCTTTATGGGTGGTAAGTAATTTTCCCTTTATCTTACCCTCAAGCATACAGTAAGTTGGGTAATAAGAATGAAGTTTTTTTTTTTATAAAAATTTACAAAACACTTGGTTGATAAAGACTAAGAGATCATGTCATACAATTCAAATAATATCAATTGTAATCATAGGAAAGTATAAAAGTTTGCTTAAATTATGCCAAAGAAATCGTGGCTTTCTTAAGAATAGTCTTAAAAACACTATTATCAGTATTTGCAGTTATGTATACGCTGGTCCCGTTTCACACATCACTAGATGTTAACATACTTGCTGACAATAGAACTTGTCATTAACTAAGTCAGGATTTATTTGAATTGACAAGGCAGAAAATATCCTTGCCTGTCACTGTCACTAACTTCTTCACTTAACTTAGGAAGAATTTAATGGAGAACAACATTAGTAAAATAATCAGAAGATTCCAAGGGTGATGGTCTATACACTACCTCTTCAGTTTGTTTTCATTAAGAACTGACTGCATGAAATGGCTTCAGAAGAAAAGAAAAGCTTTATCAATATTTTACGTAAACCAGTAAGTATTTTTTTTCATGGAAATGAGTATAGAGTTCATGGAGAGATCAGAAACAGAACTACATTTTGATCTAGCTATTCTGTTCTTGGCACAAAGAACTCCATACTCTGTACACAGATACATCCACATTCAAAAACACGGGAGCACTACTCACAGTAGCTAGGAAGTGAAACAACCCCAGATATCCATCATAGAATGCTTAGGTAAAAAAAAAATGTAGAGTGTACACATAATAAAATTTCAGTCTGTTGTAAAGAAAAATTAACTTCTGAAAATGTTAGGAAAATGAATGGAGCAGAACAGTATTACATTAATCAAGATGTCCCAAGCTCAAAAGACTTCAATTCATGGTCTCTCTCATATGACAACCATGTGTAATGTGAATGTTCACATAAATGTTTGTGTTCATGGCCAAAGCCTAAACTCCTGGAAAGAAGTAAAAAAAAAAAGTTTTAAGGGGTGTGGAGAGTAAGGGGTTGGAGAAGAATGTGATGGAATATGTGGGACTTGAAAGCATACTGTAACTGGAGGTAAAAGTGAAAAAACAGCAGGGAGAGGACAATTCACTTACATGCATTCTGTGAGAAAATAACTTTATTATTCCTAATACTTTGTATGCTAATTTTAAATAACAACATGTATATTTAAAAAAGCAATTGTGCAGACTTACGGTATTAGAAAAACAGAAAACTTGTTTTGTTAAAATTGGGCCCAATTTGGAAGTTAAGAAAAACTCAGGACTGAATTATTGCTGTAAAAGACTGGATAAATGTGTTTCCATTCTTAATCTTCTCCAGTGAGCAGCTCAGTTGGGGACAGATCTTCCATTTCAACTCACAGATGATATTAACCAGTAATACGGTTGAGTTTTATTTAACAAATCTG
The DNA here is from genome assembly GCF_011762505.2 of Arvicanthis niloticus. Classification (NCBI taxonomy): domain Eukaryota; kingdom Metazoa; phylum Chordata; class Mammalia; order Rodentia; family Muridae; genus Arvicanthis; species Arvicanthis niloticus. Next base: position 158,319,791 of record NC_047658.1, read on the forward strand.
GATACTTTCTAGACATCTGATTAATACTAAGAAGCACCTAGTTTTCTGCAAGAACTACATTTTTAGCATCCACATAATCATAGACTTGTAAAAAATAAATTACATGTTGAAGGGCACAGAGAATTATTTTCCCAGCAAGGCAAACACACACACACACACACACACACACACACTTACACACAAACACATATATGCATGCATGAATGCACAATGCACTCACACATATATGTATATAAGTATATGTGTGCATATATATACATATTTGTATATATATATGTATTCAATATGAGTGTATGTCTATGTGTGAATTTGTAAAGCAGAGTTTTGAACCATCATGAGCACATGTTGAAAGGCAATGAGTGAGAACTAATTTTTGAACTTGTGAATCTCATAATGAGATAAAGATAAGAGAGACCATTGCCAAGCAGAAAGAACAGATGAAAAGATTTTTAAGGATACTTAAGAGGATTTTCATTGTTGTTATTGTTGTTGTTGATTTTCCTTTGACAAAGGACTTTTGTGGCATTTGGCTCCCCTGCTACTTTGAAGATCAGCTCAACATGTAGTAACTACTTCTTTTCTTTCCTACTAAGAATCATCACCATTAATCTCCATGTCTTCTCCTTGGTGATTATGGTTCTAAGGAAAGAAAGAAAGTCCATAACGTAGCTTTGTGATACCTCCAAGAAGGGCTTCTCCTGGTCTAAAAGTCTTCACACCTTCATCATTGGTGTTGAAACTAAATACAAAAAGCAATAGTATTAGGAAGTGAGATAAGGCAGAACCAGGCCATCACAATGTCTCCCCTATGAAGGGGACTGATGCCTCTAACCTGGTGACTGCCAGAAAGCTTCATACATATTTAAATATATGTGTGGGCCTGTATGTGGGTGTGTGCACATGTGAGTTCAAGTGCTCAGAATCTAGAAGAGGGCATCATATTCTATGAAGCTAGCATTAAAGGCACATGAGATGGACACGACCTGAATCCTTGGAACTGAATTTGGGACTTTTCCCTGAGAGCAAGTAAATTTTTTTTCGAGAAATCTATTTTAAAATCACGTATTTGTAATTTTTCTTATTTAATTATTGTATTAATGTGTGCATGTGTGTGCATGTGTGCATATTTGTGCATATGTGTGAGTGGGTGTGTGCATGCTTGTGCATGTGAATTTGTGTGTGTGTGCCTGTGCGTGTTCCACTGTGCATCTGAAGACTTCAGAATGTTATTCTCAGAGGCAGATTCTTCACTGCAATCTTGAGATACCAAGGCTTAAGCTCAGTGGGCAAGCTTCACTCACATGCACCTGTACCAGCTAAGCCATTTTTGCCAATCCTGCTTCTCCACTTGAGAATCTCAGACTAGAAAGCTCATTTCAGACAAAAAAAGAAGTAATAATTTATATTTCTGTAAAATACTATGAACCAATACAGATAAACATCATACACTCATGATTCTTTAAAAATATTTTTTATTCCTTCTGAATAGAGGAACTTACAAAAGATTATTATGAGTCACTATTTCTTACCAAAATTTGCCTTTTTCACTGACCTGGTTGTTAACGGGTTAAAATTTTGATTTATATACTTACTGATTTATTTACTTACTGGGTTGGATTTTACCTATTTTTTGCTTGTTGTTTTATTTTCTTCCTTGCTAATTGATTAAGACAGTTCCATGGATGCCTTTAATCGTGCAAGCAACCCCTAACTGAATATGTAGCATCCTTAGTACCCTGACAATGGTTCAGTACGTATTCACAGTTATGTTTTCTCCACTCAGATTTTACCTCTTTTCTTAAACAACACAGGATGAATAAATACGGCAATGGAAACAGACAATGCCTGTTAGCAAATGGATTCCAACATATTCATGTGGGAATTAATTCCAAAAATCAGATATTCTACACCCAAGGGCAGATCTATCCTAAAGTGAGTACCATGTACAAACAAGCTACAGAAAATTTGAGGATTTGGTGCTGTGTCAAGAATGGAAACTTAATATTTGTGCCTAGAATTTATACAATAACAAAATATACTTGTTTCCAATTTATTGGTAAGAATTCCTTAAAGCGTTTGTTGGTCTTCATCCTCGGGAGCAGTAGTAAGACACATGGATCTTTCTTTTCCTAGATTATGAAATCTTAAAGGAGAAAATATTATATTTACTTTAAAACCCATGATTATCAATTAGCATTCTGTACATAGTCACTGTTGAGTAAAGCAAAAACACCACCACATTCCTCAGCATGTTTTCCCTTCAGCCTTCCTACCCCTTCTGAATCTGTGTTGCTTTGTTCAAGAGACCGAGAGCAACAGTAAGACTCGTCACATAATCAATCCTCCATTGCTGGATTTTCCAAGTTGGCCAAAGCAAGATACAATTCCATTGCTTAGACAAGGTCAACCCTTCATTTATTTTTTTCAAAAAGTCTTAATATAAAACTTGGTCCTTCCTGTTATATTCAGGCTTCCTTTTACCTCTGAACCTCCTATTAATAAGTTTCCCAAGACTCTCAAATTGCCAATGCCCATGATAACTTCCATTCTGTCTTCTGTGTCCAGGAATGTAACTACTCTAAGTATGTTTATCATACTTAGCACTGTAGCTCCAAGTTCTATCCATTTAGCATGAACTAGAGAAATATTCCATTCAGTAATTACTTTGGATTGTGAAGCTACTAAATATGTGTAACCCTTTCTACACAGGCTCAATGTAGTCCACTCTACCATTTTCCATGTTGGCAAAATGGGCTCCATTTTATTATTTAAATTGGTTGCATTCTTTATTTCTCCTCTCATTTTCACTTTCCCCCTATATTCTAAGGCTGTCATAGGAAAATATTAGTCACTTTAAATTTTTATTAACAGGAGAGCAGCATCAGAGTTCTTGGTGTCATTTTTCGTGGTACTCTACATTGTGGTTTTATGATTTTTCTCTTTGAAAATGTGTACAATCATTGCAAGGTATCACAGAAGATTGCACCAACCTGTGAAAATCTGATTTTAATTGTGTGCATTTATTGTCTGACGACATGGCAGGATTCTATTCTTCTCTATATTTGCATTTTAGAATATGAGAGGCTGACCACTCCCAATTTAAGGATAGGCAAAAGCTTCCAGTGGCATGGTTAAGTAGATGCTGAAATATCAATATTACCATTGCTAACATGAGAGCTATAAACTGTTTCCATTATTTATGCTTCAAGTAATTTGATTTATTTTTAACGTTATAAAATTTATACTAATTAGTTTTCACTTATCAATGTTTGCCTTTAAATCTTTGGTTTGTTTGATTTCACTAATTGATGCTAGCAAAGACAAAATTACTAAGGTCAGTCTGTGTTTAATACTGTTGCTTAAAGATAGTCTTTCCTTCAGTCTCTGCTTTACTCTTTCTCCTTGCATTTCCCGCTACTTCCCAGAGATTATTTTCCCCCTTCTGAGTAGGACTGGGGAATGATATTTAAGGCCAGTAGAATAGTTAAAGTTCGCCACTTTGCAAATTCAGTCATTTGCTATATAATTCACATTAGCAAATAATATAAATGAAAGTATTAAAACTTACTTTTTGTTTAAAACTACAACTGACATTTCCATAAACTTTGTAAATCTGTACAGATATGTACCATTACTTTTACCAAAGTCTTTACAGTACATCTTACCAGGTATCAACTCAGGTTCAGAGAATGAGTATCATCTATTTTTTAAGTGTTATCTCTGTCCATAAGTTTCTGCACAGGCAATATACTAAGGCTAGTTCTTCGGCCACTTTAAACAGAGTAGTGAGTCTCCAAATGTCAAAGGCTATTTATTGAGTAGTCAAGGAAGGTACGGGTTGATGGGGTGATTGCTAGAGCTTTACTTTGCATGCACAGTGCCTTAGGTTTGATCCTCAGCATCACATAGACTGGGTGATGACATAAATCTGTAGTTTCAGTACTTAAGAGTGTCAGATAACTTTGTTATTATGGTAAGAGTCCTCTGTGACCAGAAGGCTTCCTGAGCCTTTCTCAGAGGGGCTTCCATGTTCCTGCTTCTTTCTGCTGAATGATTTTTCTGGAGAGTGTCCCTGAACACAGGTGCCTGACCTTGTCCATAAACTCACCTTGTACAGAGCTCTCTGCAAGGCTGTATAACTCAGCACACACAACCCACTCTGGCTTCCTGCCCACATAATAATTAGGTGCTATATTATAAATACCACATGATAATTAGGAGCTGTATTATAACCAATCAGCCCTTCCCACTAGCTTGGTGCTGTGACCAATTATCCCTTTCCACATACCCCTAAAGAAGCCCTTACATACCATGTCCCTGAAATAATAAAGCAGATTCCTCTCTGCACAATGGTCTGCAGAGGTTATCCCACCATACTAACGGCCATCATAACCCTGCTCTCCACCTCAGTGGGACAGGACAGGATGGGGGGACACTACGGATGGAGGCAAGAGGATCATAAATTCAAGACAATGTGTAGCCGCATCACATGTTTGAGGCCAACCTGAGATATATGAGACCCTGACTCAAAAATAAATAAACAAATAAAATAATTCAAGGTAAAGAAACAAAATCACTTGTCTTAATTTTAATTGACTGTTGGTTTTGATTTTAATATCTATAAATGTTCCATTGAAGGTTCTCACAAATACATGAATAACTTTAAGCTATTATTTATTATCTCTAGAAACACAATTCTATAAGTGTTATAATTACTTATATTTTAAGACAATCATTGGTAACGATTTTTTGTGGGGAGCAGGGCTTGGTTAGCATGAACCTTGCAGACAATTTAACTATATTCTCGTTTTTATTTTGTGACAATATTCTATTGCTAAGGCTTTCCGGTTTTATTTTGTAATTTTTCTAACAACTGTTTTCTGTTCTGGGGACATTGTAATAAGGATTTAGTTTATTAATACCAATGTAATGTACATACCTTAGGATAGCTATAATATAATTATATACTAAGGACTTTAGTACCCAATTTAACAAAAATAATCTACACTTTACTGTATTTTAAATACATAATGTCAAATACATACTTTTTTCTTTTGGTTTTGACATTAGGCATACACACTGCTATAAACACAAAAACTATTTGATTTATAGCAATACAGAGAGAATTAAAATATACTGCACATAAAATATTGTTGCATTGGAACTGTCTATGGGAGGGTTTCATGCAGAAAGAAGCCATTCACAGTCATGAGATCACCACAGGTAGGCTTTAATGTAAATATCCATCTATTCCATTGTAGCAGGAAAATAAACAATTCCCTTATAGATGTTAATTTGGGGATTTAAAGTCAATTTCATGGGTCATTAAATATTTGATTTTTAAGTCATTTGAAAAGAGTTCCAGGCTAAATAAAAGCAAGTGATAGGCATGTTTAGCCCTTTCTCTATAATTTGTAGATGCTATGATTTGCATGTTCAAACTCTTATTTCCATTAGTACCTCTGGCAATCAAAGTCCTGAGTGGTGTGTATATGGTTCAATTTTATCTGCTTAACTAGAATAATAATACTTATCTCATAGTTTTGTTAAGAAAAGTTCATTAGCAGTACTCAGATTATGGCCAGGTAAAGAGTGTCCTATGTGTGAGAATTCTGTTGTTAAAAGGCTGGATTCTTGCCATTTACAGCAATGCAGATAGAACTGGAGGTCACCATGTCAAGGGAAACAAAAAATATAGCAGGAAAATATTATATGAGTTCAGTCACATAGAGAACCAAACAGAATGAGGTTATGAATGCAGTGAGCAGAATGCTTATCACTGCAGGCTCCAGAGTGTTAAGATGGAAGAGATAAGGAATGGTTGTTAAGGCCCGCAGAGTTGTAGCTGGCTGTATTCTAAGTTGAGATATTTTGTTTCACAGATGGTGACTACATTTCACAATATTGCACAATGCAGTGCAAGAAATATTTACAAAGGGATTTTAATATTCTCATTAAAAATAAATAAATACCATAATCAACAAGTGATATATACTGATTTGGCCAAAATACAGAGAGTAAAAGGATGAAAACACTACCCTACAACTGATTAAGCTGAAAAAGCACTACCAATAAAACTTAATTTTAAAATAAGTGTGCTTAAGAAGTAAACATTGTTTTGATTTCTACCTGTCTTGATAGTGAACCTCAGAATTAATTCTTCTAGAGAAATGAAATAGCTAATGTGTAATCCTTGATTTTTAATTCATTGCTACTAGTTGATAAAGGAACATTTGCCTCTGGTTCATTATAGTCATATCTGGAGACCTAGTTAAGGAAATGTAAGTTTCAGTCTTGTGATTGATCTCCAGAGCACACAGTGTGGAATATAGAAAGCCATTCTTTTTTTTACCCAGAAGAACAGAAATTTCAATCAAGGAACACATCTTTTCAGAAACCAGTATCTTTGGATTTCTTGGTGAAGAACATCTCAGAATGTTGAATAAATTGTGTTTAGATTAGTAAACAACTTCGTTTTCAGAACTGTTAATCAAATAGCCATGAGAATCTCCTAACTGTTTAAAATGAAAATGAGTTATTTCAGGGCACTTGTTTGAAAATGTCAAGTCAAACATGTCTTGATTGGAAATGAATGTTAAAAGGTTCTATCTCAATTTTTCCAAGTCAGAAATGTGAAGTCTATGGTATAATGAGTTCACATTTATGGTTGTTATGTATCACAGAAATGAATGTTACGCCTGGTTTGATCATGTAGAATATATCGACACATTCATATAAATTACAGTTGGAAGGAAGGTAATGTGATCCCCAAACTGGTGACTTTCTCCATATGACCTCTGATTCCTGTAAATATCTGCCACCTGAGCTGAGCTCTCCATTTTCAGACTATGTGAAGTAAGCCCCCAGTGGAGATAAAAGTGACTTCCTTGCAGGCAAAAGTGATTCATACCCTGGCCATTCCAATCTCTAAGCTAACTGTTCTTTTACTGCACAGAAAATTTTGAAAATTTCAGCAGACAAATTTTATAGAGTGACCAGAATTGAAGTATGTGCTTTGCAATCAACTACTCTATTCAGCAAGAGTTAAGGAAGTTTACAAATGTACATCTTTGCATTCCTGCCCTTCACTGGCCCTGGGCAGACTTGCTTTGCTGTCTCCCTTTTAGAGGGAATCTCCTAGCTATGGGAGTGCAGCACAGGCCCATCAGTGAGAGTAGTTTGCATGCTATTATCATCATTCACCTTTAATTTCCTGAGCCCAGTATGGTTAGTTATAATCAGGTTACATGAAGTTGGTTGTTCTTTCTTCATTTCAGATATAATGGCACAGACAATAGGTTACAGCGAATTACCAATAAAACGAAATTGCAGAAGTCAGTCAGTCCATCATAGCATACGGGCAAAAATTAAAGGCTGTAAGCATAAGTGCACATAACAGCAGCTCGAGTCCAGCTTAAATTGGAGCATTTTCTCTTCAATTGCATTTGATTATGCGAGTGACATTATTGCCACGATTATCACAGTTCTAATCTAGCAGCATGAATCCAAAGCTTCCCTTGGGAGAGGAGCTATGGCTCCAAATGGAAAATTCAGACGGCATTTTCCCTGAGCACTCGTTTGGAGGGATATTGATCAGGCAGCAGGCTATGCACTGAGCTTACAGTACCACTCCACATAACCCTGGACACTTACAACTAGGAAGGCAGTTGTGGAAAGCACAGTGAGATTGACAAGCACCACCTCTGGTGCCCAAGAGACTGTGGGACTAGCTGCTTTGCATCTAGCTAGTTTGCATAAGCTGTGCCTCTGTTTATTGTTACCATGACCTTTTTTGCCTATTTCCTCTAGGGTGCATGCTCTTCTTTTCCATTAAGATTGACTTAGCAAATTATGATTTTGCTTAAACACTTTTATTCATGTCACCCTGATCTCTTCTGGTAGGTGTACCTACCTGTAAAAGGCATTCCAGATACAAAGGTCTCTCTCTTAGCAGTCATCTAAATCTCCTTATAGTACAATAAATGACTCATTCTGGTGGATTCCAGAGTCTGATGAGAAAGTTCTTAATAGAATTGAGAGAGAAGAGAATGAAAGCAGGGATGATATAAATACAGTATATGCATGTTGTGGTAAATCTCTGACCCAAAGTAAAACTGGTCAATGAAAACATAACTCAATAATTATAAATATATAAACTGCACGCCTAGATTGGGCAGATTCACCCTTACACTACTCTGTTCCCCAGCTATGAGACCCTTATAACTTGTGGGTTTTCCATCCAAGAGCTTGTCCTTCCACCTCCTGCTCCTCTGTTGTCTTCTCCTCCGTCGTCTTCTTCCTCCATTGTCTTCCTCCTCCATCTTCCTCTCTCTTCCTACCAACCTTTATTTCTCCACTTCCCCTTCTCTGCCCAATCACTGGTTCTAGCCTTTATTTTACAAATTAAGGTGGGCAGAAGATTCACTAGAAGTCACCTGTGTACTGATTCACTCTTCCTCTGCAGCTCCTCCCAGGAAAGTAGAATTAGCATCAAAATACAAGGCCAGGACTATCCACAACATATATATATATGTATATGTATATATATATATATATATATACATATACATATATATATACATATACATATATATGTATATATATGTGTGTGTGTATGTATACGTATATGTATGCATACATATATGCATATGCATATACATATATGTATATGATGTGTGTATGTTATATGTAATTTTATTTCATATTTATATTAAAGATAATCTATATAAAATGTAGATATAAAATACAATCTGTATGAGATATAGATATGAAATAAAATAATTTAAGAGTACTTTTTAGTCTTCGACAGTTTCATGCACATATATAGTAATTTTTACTCATTTCCCACCCAACCTCTTTCTCCTCTCCTCTTCCCTCTGCTGTTGACACCATCTTCTAAAAAAGTTTTGTCATATTTCCATGTCTTTGCTGTGTATGGCTCACTGAGCTTACCTGGGATTGTTTGCATTCTATAGATCTTTGTGTTAGTCAGGTTTTATTTCTGCGTTTAAAACTTTTTCTTCATTGTTATCATTTAAAGGTTGACTGAGACATTGATTTCTTAATTCATGTTCAATTATTTATTTGTTCTATTCTGACTCAACAGAACTTCACAAATTTCAGAGATAATATTTTAGATGAAACTTCATAAATATTAATAACAATCTGTATTTTTATCACTGAGTTTCCCCCTCACAGTCTTCCTTGAATTCCAATTTCATGACTGTCAGAATGTTGAACATTGCCCCCAAAAATCTCAGTGCTGTGCTGACTTTCTGTTTTAACTCTGCTGCCTTATTCCATGGTTTATTTTGTTTAATCTTTATATTTACTATTCACCGTGGCTATTGTTCTATTTAATCCCAATTAAATTTGATTCCTCATGTTTTACTGTATCCACTAAAGCTCTTAATCTCTTTACCCCGAAAATCCATCATTTCTAATGTGCCTTCCAGTTATCTTAAAGTCATTTTTTAAATTGTTGCTAATTTTAACATCTGGGTCATTTGGGATGCTTTTACTGAAAATTAAAATTTGTCCTTACTTATGGTAATATTTTCTATTTTCTACCTAACATTCTTTGAATTTTTTTTAGTCAATGTGAGTGATGAAAATACTGTTTGTTATCTGTGCACCCTCTGATGGCAAATGGTTCTGTATTTTATCAGAATGAAATCGTGGATACCTCAGATTAATCAAATACACCTGATGTCAGAGCTGTATATAGATTTCTGTTACTGTGGTTGAAAACACTGACCAAAACCAAGTAGGCAAGGAAAGGGTTTATTTGGCTTACATTTGCATGTTATAGTCCATCAGTGATGGAACTCAAGAAAGGAACTGAAGCAGAACCTGGAGGCAGGAACAGAAATAGTCCAGGCGGGAGTGGTGATTACTGGTTTGCTTCCCATCGATTCCTCATCCTGCTTTCTTACACCACGTAGGACCCCCTGTCAAAAAGTGGCCATTCATTTATTTGGTTGGTTTCCCATCTATTTTTTTTATTGGATATTTTATTTACATTTCAGATGCCATCCCCTTTCCCCAATTCCCCTCCCTAGAAAACCCTTATTCCATGCCCCCTTTTCCTTTTTGCTTTTATACAATTTTTTTTAAAAAAATGTTAATCAAAGGCTTTATAAGTTTGGTAATGCTCAATCAGAAGTGTAACCCAATACCCAACTGAGATATATCAACTATCTTTGACTGGTGGAGACAAGTGAACATCTGCCTCCATGTCCCCCCCCCCCCTTCTCTCTCTCATCACCTAGCTTCTCCTCTCCTTCTTCTCCTCTTCTCCTTACTCCTTCTCTTCCTCTCACCTTAGCTCCTCCTACATATCACCCTTCCTGTTAAAATAAAACTTTTCTCTCAAAAATACAATTAGAGCGTAATTATATAAATTTGTACCAGTGAGGTACAAGATAGTCCTAATACTCAGTCCATCATTTTGTTGACTAACCAGAACCTCTGTCATCTCTCCTAACTAAAACACTTAGTTTTGAACCTGGCTTTTTTTCCTTGGCTTTAGAATGAATGTCAGCTGAAAACCATCACCTCAAATCTTTTCTCTCAAATTAATAGCCAGGATTGGCTATGAGACTATATGTTTTCAACCTCGTCAGAAATCCAGAATGACTGAGTTAACTGAAATTATGGGAAGCACAAAGCATAGCTTCTAAAACTTGGCCAATTTTTAGAGTCCGCTGAATACCTGGACAGTCCCTATACTACACAACGTTGGAGCATCAAATCTTCAGCCTTCTGGCCCAGGATCATCTGACAGACTTTAGTGATGCAGAATTATTAAGGGCTGATTACTCTGTCTTGGCAGATATAATCAGTCTACTATTTTGCAAGTGTGTCCTTTTCTGGACAGTGATTTGTCTGTAGATGGTTTCCCGTCTATTAATTATCATACAAGAAAATGTCCCCCAAAGATTTGTCTGTAGGCTGTCTGATAAAGATACTTTTCTCAATTGAGGTTCCTCTTCCTATTTGACTCTGGCCTGTGTCAAGTTGACAAGCAAGACAGTCAATTAACTACATTCCCAGACCAAAGGTAAACCACTGTTTTTTGAAGTTCTTCAGGAGCAGAGCCATGCCTACTTTTCAGGTATTGAGGATGGTATTTCAGGTTCAATTGCAAAAAAGAAACCTTTGTTACAAAAGAGATGAGCTAAGTAACCTGTCATATCAGATAGCTAGGATATTATAGAGAATGTTCTCCAACCCCTATTCTAACATATATTTAATACATATTTGGGGAAAAAATAAATATGCATACAAGAATCTAATGCTGGCTAACTATGGGTAGTCATATATCCTGTGATCGCTTAAATTTGTAGGATTCCTTCATGTTAGTAATGCTACAAACGTAAGGAGACAACTCCATAAAAATAGAGCATGCAACTTGCATCTTAAAACAATGATACACAACCAATACTCTCCTACTAGCATGGTGAAAATAATTGATACTATCTCCGTCATTTAAATATAAATAAAAATCAGTAAGGAAACCAGTAGTCCAAAACAAAAAAATACAAAGGGATTTGAAACTATTTTAAAGAGCTGTAGTCTGTAATTCAATGTATACTTACACTATTTTTGGCTTTTGTTTGAATTACTTTGCTTTGGTTGCTTCTATTCTTTTTGTTTCTTCTTCACACTGGCTGGTGTCTGCACTGTCAAAAACATACTTGAACACTGAAGCCAAAGAGACATCACAACCAGATAAGGCACTCAACATAATTTACTTGGAACAATGTACACGGATTTTCAGATGTCAATTGCAGAAATTTTGGACATAAATGAGGTGGGAAATGCTCATTAATCAAGCTCGCACTACCTATTTCTCAAAGGACATAAAATCAATATAGGTCAAATTTTCTATTTCGCAGAAGCCTATCTCAGTAAGCACCATGCAAGCGACTTTATAGGCAGTTTTCTTGTAGATTTACTGCTTAGCATGCAAGAGTGCCAGCTTCTTTAAATGCTGGAAAGAGAGAACCTAAATGGTGAAACAGTTTGCCTGATTGAAAAAAATAAGAACAATCAAATGGCAGCTCTACTCAATGGGAATTCTCCCTGTGAGAAGACAATGGGTACAGACAGGTGAATTTCTCCTGTGATAAGACAAGGATACAGACAGGTGGACTTCAAAATTTCATGATGTAGCTGTTGACTTCGGAAAGGATAATTCTATGACTGCCACTCTTAAAATAAACACATTCCCAAATAGAAGTACTTTCTTTGATCAACAACAATAATCAGAAAATTCAAAATAAATATTTGAAATATAATTAAGAGAATGTTTTTACCAAATATAAAAAGAGCTCCCACTATTAAAATTAAATATATTAATCTCCAAAACACTTGCACAAGGAAATATACAGATTTTACTGTTAGTATTTCACTAGTATCATTTTGTAAAATTGTTAAATATATCATTAATATATGAACCTGATATGAATATGTGATTGAGTATATTTTTTCTAGATGAGGTACACACATGAGTAAATTATAATGAATCATTGTTTACATGCAACCAAACTAATCACTAGAATAATAATAACATTTTAAGTTATGCATTTTCTCCTTGAGAAATCCATTTATGTAGCTAGAGAATCAATGTGTTTATTATACAACATTATATATCATTATCTATTGGGTGTTATGCATAGATACAGAACCAGAATTATTACACTATGATGTTATAACAACTTTGTATATTTACAGTAATTTTTAAGAGAATAAGTGACTTTAAAAAAATTACAGAAAAGCATATCCCAGAGGTACAGTAGTGACACCTATATCTTGACAGTAAGCAACAACTGTCCATTTTGACTTAAGACAATCAATAGAAACAAAGGCATCTTTGACATCATAATCTTAGCCAACTCCAAAAGAGGCTGGGAAAACCATGGATATTAGAGGAGAATTATTATTGTCACTTTGCTAAATCAGTACTATTTCTAGCTGTATTTAAAATACTTGAATCTCATAAAAGAACACAGTTTTTTCTAATAGACAGAGAACTTTAAAGTAATCCACAATTGATGAAAATGCAGAGAACAACTGACCATGGTATCCTCAGCCTCATTTGATACATCTGCAGCAGAATACCTATACCAAAGGTTCAGAAACATCATGATAGAAGGAGCAGAAAGACTGTAAGTACCAGAGGAGGCCTGCTTTAAGATAGTATCTTTATAAGCCCTCTTTTATGACAGCAAGTTTGTTGTACCAATATTAATAATATAATCACTTAAACAAGATCAGCACAATGGCGATACTAGTTGATGTGCACATATGAGTGAGAAACATATCACAAGGCTTCATAGGATGCCCCTATGATGAGGCAATTATTGACAGTTGAAATAGGATGACTCAGTCTTCTCCAGGAACATATCAATAATAATTAAAGAAGATGTTGGCATGAGTTTGAGGGGTAGGAGGGTGTAGAAATAAAAAAGATATGGCACTCATGTATGAAATACTAAAAGCAGTTCACCATTCTTTAAAAATTATTTTTAGATTGTAATGATATCATTTACCCATTTTTCCTACCCCAAACCTTCCCATATACACCTACACATCTTTGCTCTATTTCAAATTAATGTCATGTTTTTCATTAATTGCTCTTACACAGAGAAAGAGAGAAAGAGAGAGGCAGAAAGAGAGAGAGAGAGAGAGAGAGAGAGAGAGAGAGAGAGAGAATACATAAGTACTGCCTGCTCAGTTTATATAATGGCGTTTGTAAGGAAATGTCAGCTGGAGAGAGACAGCAATGATAGGTATGCTGATATTAAAGGGATAAAGCCTCAGCCTTACAGTAAGAACTACAGGAAACTATGGAATCCTGAATGTGAAAGAAAGGCTCTGTTTTAGTTAAAAAAAAAAAAAAAAAAAAAACAAAAAAAGACAGTGTGTACATGTCCAGCACAATGGCTCCGTGAGTAAGGCATTTGATGCCAACCTTGATGTCCAGAGTCCAATTCCCTAATAGACACATAGAGGAGAAACGAATACTGAAATTGGTTCACTGACCTTCACATATGTGTGCCCACATACATAAACACAAAAATAATAAATAAATAAATAAATAAATAAATAAATAAATTTATTAATGTAAAAGTATTCAGAAATCAGTGCCTATGGTATTTAGGAATTAGAGATTTATGGAATAATTTCTTATCCACAAGTTATAGATGCATACGTGCACATCTGCATGTGCAGCTACACATATGTGCACATACATACACACAATTATATTAAAATATGTGGCTCAAACATTGAAAAGTTGTAAGGGTCTATTAATAGCTATAAACATAATCTACTAACAACAGCATTGTAATAGTGTCATTGTCAATAAAGGAATTCAATACTGCTCCATGCATCCTGCATTTGTGACTTTTTAAGTAGTCAGAGGACCCCTGTCTATAGCCCCTTGCTGAAGATCCAGATCTTTAGTAAGAATGTTTCTCTGGATTTGGCCAGATTTGCAGAAATGTACAAAGACCAGGCAACCTTTGATGGCCACTCCCATGTCCCATTTTACTCTTAAGAAAAAAAAAAAAAAGAACTCCTGAAAGACAAATAATGGACCAAATGCTACATTTTGGCTTCTTTTTTTATTATTGGATATTTAATTTATTTACATTTCAGATGTTATCACCTTTCCCCATCTCTCACCCCCCCAAAACCCCCTATCCTATCTCTCCTCCTCCTTTTTGCTTTTATACCATTTTAATTACATACAAGAATTAAGGTCAGTTCTAGGTTGAAGAACTAGCAATACAATAGATGCAAATAGTTAAGGAACCATCAAGACAATAAACACAAATAGTCAAAGAACAAGCAAGGCAATAAACAAAGTTCCATGATCACTCCTGTGATAGAGGAGTCATTATACCAAAATATCTGAGCCTACTTCTCTGTCCTAGCCCAAAGTCATTTTTATGCCTGAAGCCTACTTCTTTGTTCTAGCCTAATGTCAGACTTCTGCCTGAAGCCTATTTCCTTGTCTTTGGCCAATGTCAGATTCCTGCTAAGCAGCCCCCAAATCTCTCCCTTTTTTATTTCATAAACAAGACTGAGCCTATCTTAGGTCATTCTGAGAAGAATGCCTTTCTAACCCATCATGGAATATGCATTATCAAAAGCAGTGCACTTCTGTCTTAGATTGGTAAAGCTCTGTACAAAATGTTACCCATCCTTGGCTTGCCAGCCTTTTAAATTAATAACTGTCTGGGGGTCCATTTTCAGTTTCAAGTCATGTAATTTGGCTGCCAGCATGTTGATGTTGTTAAGACAAACTTTCACATGATGGGCAGGAATAAAAGTATTCCCAGGACAACAAGGGCTAGTGTGATCAAGCTATATATGCCATATTTGATGCTTGACCAAACTGGAAATACTGACATCAAGCCATGGATAATTTTATCAGCATTATCTACAATATCGCAGCTTCTTAAAATACCAGGAACTTTCTGGTTACTAGAAAACAAAACAAAACAAAAAACAAGCAAACAAAAGTTCTCAGCACAGCCTACTGTGAATGAAGTAGGTGACAAGTCTCTTTTCTGTCATGAACCATGAACCCTGAACTCTTCATCTCTCTTTTTCCTTGTTCTTTCAAGGAAAATTTAGCCATTGTCTCTTTTCCTTGATTTCTTTAGGTAAGCACACAGTTTTGCAACCTAAGCTACAACTGTGTGATGTGTACAGATTGTTAGCTTTCTGTATTTTCTTTTATTATTCTGCCTTTTCTAGCAAGACACTTCTGCTAACCCCAACTGGTTGAATTTGGAATGCCAGTCATTTGGCTGATATATAACATTCTGTAACTCTTAGACTTGTGAGAATTCAAGGGAAAAAACGCAAGGGAAAGATACTTTGGCAAATGCAGGCAATGCTGACGTTGAAAAGCACCAGGAAATAGGAGTGCACAGGTTCACACTGTGTAAGACAATGACCATCTAAGCTAGTTATATTATGATGCAAATTTAACCTTTATTTGGTGTTTAATGACTTGTACATTTGTTTCTTATGTTCATCTGCTTCATAACTAGATCTTTCAGATAAATTATTATAGTATATTAAATAAAGAAATAATGCCAAAGAGTTCAATGAGTAGAACAAAACATATGTGCCAAAAGATATAATAATCATGGGATATATTTTTAGTAAGGAAGGTTAAAATTCAAAGAGATTACTTTGGAATAGAGAAAGGCTTTTTTTTTTTTTTTTTTTTTTTTTTTTTTACATGATGGAAGCACATTTTTTTTCATTCCAAGATAAGACGTCTAGATGTATCTAAAAGGGAAACAGAACAGAAACAAAAGCAGAAACATCACAAAATGTTTGTAAATGGTGAAACTCAAAGATAATATATGTATGATATTGAAAAGTTATTGATGGTTCTCAGGTTAAAACTCAGTCTACTAATAGAAGATTAGTTCACGCTCTTCTGTTTCAAAAAGTGAGATTTCTCAATGTTGCTCAAGTTTACTAATAGTTGGATGCTTATTTCCCTTGCTCTATTTCATTCTTGGTACTAAACTATAAAGATTCATCAAACAATAACTATCTATTTCACTGAGAGTACATACACCTCGCAGTGTGATCAGAGCATCAATATAATGACACAGTGATAGGTGGCTTTTATCATCAAAGATGCAATTCAGAGAATAAAATGTCAACAAGAAGAGGGAGGAGAGGGAACAAAGAAGGGGAGAACTATATATTTATACATGTACAAAAGAATCTATCTATCCTCCATATCTCTACAAATAAAATAAAAACCATACAACTTGGTCAAAAGCCTGAGTAAAATCCAGCAAAGTCAAAATAAAAATAAAAAACATAGTTTATAAAGGAGTTCATATAAGATTGTATTTAAATTGACAGATATAGGAAAAAATGTCCCCAGTCACACACTAATTCAGGTAAATGTATATAAAATGGAAATTTTAAAGAAAGTACGGTCTTAACATTTTCACATTCCAAAAAGAAGAAGAAAGTGTGGGACCATGGAAGGATAGCTTGGTTTCTGGTTAAACACTGGCTAAAGATGGCCGGAGACCCAACAGGTATGCCTGCAAGGGACAGCATGCATTTTGCCATGTTCCCAGACTCCAGGCTCCTGACATGAGGCTGAAGATCTCCTGATCCGTGTCTTTCAGTCACATAGGGCGAGCCTACCAGCCCCTCCACAGGTAGAGGGCATGACTACAGGCCGCAGAGCCTCAAGAGATATCCATTATTAATGAAGTATTTAAAAGCCAGAGGGTGTAGCCAATTAAGCATTCCTTCCCAGATCCTCCTCCTTACAAATGGTATTTAAACTCAGGCCCACCCTGAGGACACAAGGTACAGCTACATCTACTTTCTGCCATGATAATAAACCTTTTAAAATCATGACTTCCTCGGTTTTTTTTGGGGGGAGGGGGGCTGCTGTGAAGAACCATGGAGGAAACTTTGACTACTGAGCAGTCTAATCTACCCCCGGAGGACCTCTCTGCATTCCAGCCACGGAGAACCCACCAACTCAAGCGAGCTAGCAGAGCCAGCCATGACTAAGCCAAGCAAGTCTCAGTAACCAAGAGTCTCCACCCTGTGGGACTCTGCCAGAGCTTCTCCCACTCACCCCTTTCGGCTGCAGGCCAGTCCAACCCATATGTCCCGTCTGTCTCAGTCCCTCTGTGGTCCTAGAGGCGTCTGGGTGCAGTAGGGCTGAGACCACCGGTCTCCAGTCAGCTGCTCAGCCTGGAGACCCCCAACCTAGGAGCTCTGCCCCCAAGGGGTCCCAGGCTGAGATCTCCCTACACCTGGAGCAGAGCTTGGTGGCTTCTCATAGCCCAGCGTCCACCCAGCACCACGAGGAGTGAACTCAGTCAAATTCCTGGGTGCTTCTGCTCTCCGAGCCTAGGTTCCAGCTGCCTGGGGAAACAGACATACAGGATCCACAACTCAGCCCAACAGGACCCATGCCCATGCGTGAGCTACAGCCCCGCAAGAAAGGATAAATGGGAAGCATTGTATGTGGTGCTGAGAGCACACCCAGAGTCTCAGGCATTGTAGTATCTACTCTTTCACAGAGCTATGGCCTCCAACACCACAAACAGTCATTTTAAATGGCAAAATAAACAAAAGACATTGGTTAACATTTGGAGTAAGAGTAACTCTTAAGTAGTACTGAGTGTTGGTTGTTAAATCTACTTCTGGAAAATTGCAGACCAGTAGCATTGCTTGTGTCATTCATTCATTCGCCAGATGCTTATATATATGGCAATTTATGAAGTAGTACTAGTTTTATATGTCCTTCCGTTATTTTCTGAGCTGTTAAGAAACAATTTACACTCTCCTGCATTTCCACAAATGGTTTATCTTTCTGAATGACTTTTCAACCATAATTGTGATTGTTACACAATTAAAATAGTATGAAAACCATTTTTGTATGCACTTGTGCCCTCATATCTCTGCTGTGTAATAAGAACTTGCCTTGATTGTGTTGCTGAAGAAGGCAGTAGATATTGAGTGATGTAGATTATTTCTGTCCAGGCAAGACCAGCTTAGATCAGTCACCAGTTAATGCCAGCCCATACCTGAGCCACTCAGTGAATAACAGAAACACCATATTCAATCCCAGTTGATCAAAAACAGGTAGGCCATAAGTTATTATTTTTTATATTTTATAATTGGTTATTATACAAACACATTTTAAAAATAGAAAATGGGTTAAAAGTGCTGTTTCATAATTTTGATATTTGGATTTTTCTGTTCTCTAAATGTCCATGTATACAAGGCAGACTCCAAGGAGAACAATGTTGGGGATGAGTGGGAGCACTGAGAGGTGGGGCCCGGTATGAAGTCTTCAGATCCCTCAGGTAATTCACTGAAAGGGCTTATGGAACCTCATCACAACTTCCCCTTCCTCTCTTTCACTTTGGGACTATGGAGTTATTGGCTTTGCTCCATGACAAGCTCTCTGTATAATGCATTTGCCCGTCTCAAGACTGGATGAAGATCAGTAAATCCAGCCAAGACTAGAGATGATTACCTAGGATGTTTGCTGTAGGCATGAAACTCTACCACTCTGAGTAGATTTGTATACCTTATAACTTCACACAGACACACATGTATGTATATGTGCATATATATATATATACATATATTACACATGTATACATGTATACATATATGTAAGCATACATATCTACATATATACATGCATACAGGTATACATAGCTACATACTTACATACTTCCATATCTGCATACATATCTACATCATATCCATATATTTATATATCTACATATCTAAATATTTTCATATATTAATATAGACATATATACATGTATAATCATCCTAGTAGCAGTTTTCCCAAAAGCAAACAAAATGAGAGAAAACAAAATAAAACAAGAAAGAGTTCAAGTGCCAAGCAATAGCTGGGTGTATGAATAATTTGTGGTACATTCTCCTGCTGGGTTATCATGCAACAACAAGAATGATAAATTTGCAACTGCATATTTTTGAGCATATGAAGCCAGCCACAAAGGAAACCATCGATGCTGTTAGAAGTAGGTTATCAGACATCTGCAGTGAGGAGTGCAGCCTGGTGAGAGAAGAAATAAATGAGAAGTCTCTCTGTTGTGGAGTAATAGTCTACACTAATTTTTGTGGCTTCAATTTGTAAGAGCATTCTCAATTTCTGAAAACTCTATTGGATTAGACCCACATTTCCTAAAACATGTTTTTTCAACTCTCAACATGATAAACACAAAAAGGAATGTTATAGTCAAACGTGTTTGAGGCATGGTGTATGTTCTATATCCGCACAGAATTTTACCTTTCTTATCTCTGAGCATTAATAAATCTGACAGAACTATCACATGTTTCCTTCTGAGAAGCATCAATTACTAATGAGCCCAGAGGAGCAGTATTCTACAGATCCAGCATAGAAAACTTCAAATTGAATAATCCCCAAAGCCTCTTTTAGGTTGAAGAGTTTATAAATTCCAGTAGTAAATGCTTTATATGACTTGAGAATATTGTGAAGTCTCTGGGTGGTAACTTTATACTTTATGAAAATCTTGACAAGCATGTAGGGGAGAGCTAGGAACAGGGATGAGCATTATACTAGGAGCCAATTTCTCGTCCAACTTAGTTTCCCACTGGCCATAAGGATACCAGTCTATGCCTGTGCCCTAATCTTTATATGTGAAAAATCTGCCCAGTCTATACTACTAGATGCTATGTAAGTTAAGTTTCAAAAAATAGGCAAAATGTAGCTTAAATTGTATTTCACCTCTACAGAAATCAAGACAGAACAAGTTGCTTAATTTTAGGACTATAAAAGCAAAAGACAGACTAGATATGATGTTGATATAATATTTTGTGCCATTTTCAGACACCTTTAATTCCAAAACAGAACATTTTGGAACAGTTGAAAATAATTTTCC
Organism: Arvicanthis niloticus; assembly: GCF_011762505.2. NCBI lineage: Eukaryota > Metazoa > Chordata > Mammalia > Rodentia > Muridae > Arvicanthis > Arvicanthis niloticus. The sequence continues at coordinate 158,340,256 of NC_047658.1, forward strand.
CTCAACCTAAAAATAGAAATGATAAGAGTATTTTGTTCTGTTTGAGATTATTCAGTTCTGTAGCTAAATATGACTATACATACACACAAAAATATACATACCAAAAACAGTTGCCAACAGATAAATTAACACCAGTTGATTTACAGGAAGAAACCTTGTTTTGTTACCTGAGCTACCAGGGTCCAGTGACATTTGGGTTTTTAAATGTGTTCCAGCCTTGATATTCACTCTCTTCCCTGAATCCCACACAGAGTGAGATAGACAAGGCCACTGCCTTCCTGAGATCTCCTGTAGATATATAGATATGACGTGGATATGTATGTAGTTATGGAGGTATGTAAATATGTAGCTATGTATACATGTATGCATGTATATATGTCAATATGTATACCTTTATGCATGTATTATATATGTACAGATATCAATGTAATACACATATATATATGTATACATATACATATACATATACATATACATACATGTGTGTCTGTGTGAAGTTATAAGGTATACAAATCCAGTCGAGTTCTATGCCTACTGCAAACATCTGAGGTAATCATCTCTAGCCTTGGGTGGATTTACTGACCTTCCTTCCGGTCTTGAGATGGGCAAATGTATTATGACAGAGAGTTTGTCAGAGATATATCCTGCTGTGTGCTTGACCCAATGTTCATAAGTGAAATGCTCAGTAAGAAAACAGTCATGAAGTTGTCTCTGATGAATAATGCATGTTTGACTTATAAAGTGCCCATCACTATTGAAACACTATTAGGAGTGTCATGATTCTGAGAATGACACAGCATGATAAAATTATACTATAATTTCAAAATTATAAATTTATTTATAAAAGTTCATTATTTGGACATAACTTTAAATTATTATTTTTAATAAATTACTTAAAATAAGTAGCCTTAATAAGAACCTAAGTCTAGCTGGAGGAGATCATTAAATCCTGAAGTAGCAAGAAAATGAAGAGTAATAAATTCACTATGTTTATTTTAGTTCAACTTTAGTAAGGCTCATCACATAACTCACCAAAGTGATTTGTCAATTTGTATTCCTGTGAATCCTTATATCCAGGAACACCATTTATCCAAGATTAGTTTTTGACTCTTTGGAAACTAGCTCAAGTGGTCACCCTTGTATTGAACTTAGTGTTTAGTCAAAGGCAGGAACCCAGACCCACAAGGATCAAGATTATCCCTGCATGGCTGCTTCACAAATTGGAATTTTCTTGCTTCTTCAAACCCCAGGTATTTTCCAGAAATCATTATAAGATTACAGCCTACTCAAAAGTAGGGTCCAGTACAATGGAAAGCAGAACTTGACTGACAAGTGTGTGAGCTGACCTTATAGTATTTGGGTCCAGTTGCTATAACTCTGGTGTCCTGTTTCCTGACATGGTTGCATAAAATAACAGCATCTCAAGGTGGCACCTCAGTTGACAAGATGTTGAAACTAGTTTCCAAATGAGTATCTATCTGAAGCTAATTAGTTCCTGTAATGTCTCAGAGCAGTCAATTGTCACCAAGCAAATAGGAAGTAGCTCAGCTTCATTTCAAAAGAAACTACCTGTAAGGTGATTGATTGTTCAAATTAGGACTTTATCAGATTAGACCAACATGATGTTTGTTGAGGTCACCCCTGACTTGGTTTCCCTTCCTTATTGTTATTCTTGGGTCAGAGTTCCTTGGAAATTGACCATACCTTAAATTAAGGTAGAGATTTATGGGTAGATTATGTAACTTTTTATTCCTATTTTGGGTCTAAAATGAGGTGGGATAATGGTAAGATGTATCCATATTTATCTGTATATATAACTCAAGCATTTTGGTAAATCTTAGCTTAGAAAAATGTATAGAATACAAGTGCACATTTTTTCTAAGTAAATACATTCATGAGGTCAAATCAGAAATCAAAAATAGAACATTGCCAGAATCCAAGAGCTGTATTTTCCTCATTATATTCATTAACCTGTGCCAGCTTTAACGACAAATTTTTACCCCATGATTTAATACACAAAATGGATTATGTAAATAAAATTATGACTTTTAGAGATAAGTCCAGAGAGAAGAAATTATTTGCTTTAGGTCACAAAACAATTTAGCACAGGAATTAAGGTAGTTTTCAAACCTCCTATGACCTATCCAGTATTCATCCTATCTTGCCACTGATTTTATTTTAAAAACAAGACAAGAAACTGAAAAAACTTTTGGATGTTACCTCCCTGTTTTTCCAGTATAGATTCAAGACTCTCAAACATGAAGGCTTAGTCTATGCACCATTTTACTATCTTCCACAGAACCTATTTCAGAAACCTCGTGCTTCTCATATTGTAGCAGGCAACAGAGACAATTAAATACTCAGAGATGTGTCTCAAAATACGTTTGAGTAAAATCAAAGAATGAATAGAAAATGTAACTGCCCCTTTATCAGAAGCTTTCTTCTAGCAAATGTTCAATTATGTAGCGTTTCACATTGGGTCAACTCAGTGTGGGAAAAGAGTGACAACGGAAGTGTGGTGTGGCAAATATCATTTGTGCTCTCCAAGTCACAAGACATTTCATGCTACAGGCTGGATTTCATATATATTCAAAACTCCTAGATATCCCAGTTTCCCAAACATGATACTCTTTTCTCTGTATCTGTCCCTAAGTGTGTGACACAGTAAGCAGTAGATGTCCACTTGCTCTATGAGAGAATCCACATGAGCTAGCCCCATATTTTTATTAGACGGATAAGTCCTGATATGTTATCTCTCTCAACATATTTTTTTCTAATTCCATCCACTTTCCTGTGAGAAATAAAGGTGTGTTTAAAAGGCACACCTGACAAGGCATGATGGTACATACCTTCAAACTTAGGAGAAACAGAAAAAACTTTGAGAATTTGAGACTAGATTGTCTCCATAGTGAGTCTAGGCTAGGTAGAGATGCACTGTTAGACCCTGTCACAAATTAAAAAAGAAAGAAAGAAAGAAAGAAAGAAAGAAAGAAAGAAAGAAAGAAAGAATAAAAACAACAAGTTACGTTTGGTCTCACTGACCTATTTCTTCAGCATAAAATGTCTTAACGGAAAATAGACCATCAGTGTGTCTCCCCCCACTGCTTCTTATCCTTTCCTGGCTTTGTGTTTAGCACCTACCAGTACCTCTCCAGTGGAGTGATCAAGAACCTTCTACCAGTGGCAGTAAGAATGACCAGGATGCCTTCTCTGCATGAAGTGAATGCTGTAGCCATGGGCTCTCAATAATATGGAGAGTTCCCTGCATAAGAACCTCTCAAGGTCACACAACTCAGTATGGAACCTTAGATAAGGGACTATTTCACAAGGGAACACCAATTCATGAAGGACTATCAGTAGTCAGTGACTGTTGAAGGAGGAAAATCAGCTTTTTCTAGAATGAGTCAGCTGATAGTTTTCCCAGTCCTTAGTGGTCAACCTTAATATGTATACAGACAAGCAACACTAATTCAACTCAGTGTGTGTGTGTGTGTGTGTGTGTTGAATTTGAAAGGACATGGTAGAGATATGAGTATGCTGATAGTGGGATTAAAGTGATGTAAATATAGTGTATTCATTTACGAAATTATCATAAAACTAAATGCTTTTTAATAATTTAATAATTTTTACAAAAGTCATTGTTGATCCACAATACAAATGGATAATGTGCACACCTGACCATGCTGTCTTACTGATGAAATCAATTCATCCTCTCTGCATTGATTTTTAAGTAAAACCCATATTCTGGTGCATATTGGGACAATAACCACTGACGGGCATAACTTCTTCTATATTTAACAGTTGGTTCTTGAGTCAACTGTAAAAGGAGTTGGTGGATGGCTTAAAAAAGAAAGCCTAGTGGGAAGTCTGCAGGTCACTGAGGTGTGCTCTTAAAGGGAGGTTCATTGAACTCAATCCCCATCTTCTTCTCTCCCTGTAGCTTCCTAGTACATTATATAAATGGTTTTGCACCTCCATCTGTTTCTAGCATGCTTTGAAATTTCACCCACAGTGCCAGAGCAGTAGAGCAGAGAGTAGAACCTCCCAAGCTGTGAAACCAAAGAACTAGTTTTTAAATTTTTCTTTTAATATTAATCGTTATACAATTAAAACATGGATGTCTTTATTATAGAAGTGGAAAGCTAACTATTATACTACCTTTTGAATATTGTTATATTGTTATTATTCTTATTTTCTCTCATATTAGATATCATTTCTCTACTTTATAATATACAAATGTGAAAAATAATCATTTAGCATCATTGTCTAATTCCTTTTCTTTCATTCTTGTATGTGAGCCTTTGCTAAAAACAAGATTCAGTGGAAACAGGATGGGTTTTGAACATTGCGTCTATCACTTGTCGTCCTCCAACATCACATGTGTAAAATAGAGACAATATTAGCAGTTAGTGTGCAGGGTTGATTGACAGTAGCAAATGTGATAATAAGTACTTGGCAAACACTCCATAAATGTTAGCTATAGTTAACATTCTCATTTCTTGTGTTCTTCTCACAGATCTCTTGCCGTTTTTCAACATACAGACTATACTTCTTTAAAGACCTTCTACTGACTGCCAGTTCCTACTTATTCCCACAAGATGCTCACCCCTCAGTTCTCATAGTGCCAGGGACATACCAAGACAATTGTTCTTCCTTCAGAGGTCTGTGAACATTTGAGGACAGATTTTAGTATTATTCACCTTTGCATCTTTAGTACAAGGACACAAGGTTTAAAGAAAAAAGTTCCTTCTATGTCATTTGGATAAAAATCCTTATACAACAGAAACAAGGAAGCACAGTCACTGAAGAAAGGTCATCAAAAATAAGATTTCCTGGCTGGTTGAGAATTTTTCCCTCTATTGCCTTCCAAGCCAATGGACAGAAGGAATATTTCATGACCCAGATGAGCTTTGATAAATATGATGAGCTGATAAACCAGGAATCCCACTGACACCCTGGATATAAACAACAATCCAGTCAAGCCTTGGCTCACATTAAGCCTGGGTCTGATTTGCCTTTTCATGCATTTGCGCAAGCTTTTGCTCCCTTAGATTTTTACTTAAAACTTTTCTTCAAAAGTGCCAGTAGATTATTTATTGTCAAAATAAATTACACCCAAGGAGACTTACATTTGTGGTGAATACCAAGATTTACTATTCCCAGACTCAAGACAGAAGAATAAAGGCTTTTGTGTAATGATCTGACAATTCCCAGAGCCACAAATCTGAATGTAGAAAGTATATTTTTACCCATAATATTTAAAAACACTGATCTTTAGTTGGACACATTTTCCTCTCAAGAAAGATCTTTACAAACAGAACTAAAATTACAATGACAATCCCTGAGGCAATGTTATTAGGTTTCATTAAATTTCTAATATGTAGGCATTTGGTTATTTTCTCTTATTAAGTGTTTTCTCAAAATACAAGTAAATTAGTCATGAGATACAAAATAGTATATATGAAGAGTATAAATTGTCAAAACTTTAATATGAGTTTATAGATAATGTGTATACACATATATCTATATATTTATATAGATATACATAGATAAATGATACATAGATAAATGATAAATAGGCATATATATACATAGTTATCATTATACATACACACACAAACACAGAAATTATCCCAATACCAGGCTTATTGTTATATAAAAGTTATTCTTATTCTCTGAAGCTCTTTAAATTTGGATGGCATTCTTGTTTGGTCTGATCAGACTTACCTGGCTATTATTAGCATATTTTTGTTGGTGCAAGGAAATAAACAAAACACAGACTAAAGCTACCGTCTTGCAGATTGACTCTCATTTCTTAACTCTTCCTCATAGTTTTCTTACTTGTGCCTTATGTTACACCACCTCCAAGAGAGATTCCAGTTTTCATGATATCTGTTTTTCGGAGTATGTGAAAATATTTAACCTCTTGTATAGGAATAAGTGAGCCAAAATGTGTGTGTGTGTGTGTGTGTGTGTGTGTGTGTGTGTGTGTGTGTATGTGTGTGTGTGTGTGTGTGTGTGTGTGTGTGGTTTATACATATATAGATATATACAGAGAGAGGAAGAGAGGGAGGGAAGGAGGGAGGGAGAGATGATTCTGTATACATACATTATGAGACATATACCATTTCACAAAAATTTTTTAATGATGTCTCAATGAATTAAATGACTCAATCAACAAATTCAAACTTGCTATATTCATTGACAGATGAATAAATTGGATGCTTTGCTATTTACATTCCAAACATTATCTTAGTACAAATTACTTAATTGCTTAGAAAAGGACAAAGGATACTAACTCATGCTGATGGGCTGAAATAGACATGATGTTTGTAACTGAGTTATCATTATGCTTATGTATTTTGAATATTGAAATAATTATTTAGGATATAAAGCTATTTAAAATAAAGAGGTGTTAAGTTTCTGGTGAAGACATATTCTCACTCTGCTGAAAGTCACCATGAGTCACAGTCAAACTGACATCTGACTTCATACCTATGAGCTGTCTTCAACTTTAATGTCTGAATCTTCTTTACCACAGAAAAACATTTTATTCAACTAGTTGACCTTAGAATGGGTCATGAAGATACTTGTACACAGTGAGAAAACTGTTTCTGTGTGCTTGGTATCACTTCTTTTGTCTAAGCGCTAACTGAAGAAACAAATATATGAAGATATATATGTATATATGAATGTATGTATCTATGCATGTATGTATGTATATAACAAATATAAGTGTTTAAATATGTGTATATTTCTTCCACGTGGAGATTATGATTTTGTTTTACTAGTAATATCTAGTAATTTATTAGTTATTATTTTTGTGTCTTATTTCTCTGTGTGACTTGTCCCAGCAGTTATTTTTTTTTATAAAGTCAAATAGAATAAAAACCACTAAGGTTCTAGCCACTGCCGACTCTCCATTTTTCTGGGCTCTATATGGTCACCATGACTGATGTCTTTCAATAAAGCACCAGCACTTTCTGTCACACCCCTTGCAATACATTTCTTAAATGGAATTTATTTGTATAAACATTGCCCCAATGTTAACTATGTGTCTGTTTTGTTGATAGGCAGAAGTCCTATCCCCAATTTGAGTTTTCAAGCTATATATCCTTTTATCAATTACTATTTCTGTATGAAAATAATGACTTACTTCATTAACTGTCTTTTCCTTCTTCTCCTGTATATTTATTTTGACCAATCTAATTGGGAAGCCAACACATATTATTCACCATCAGATGATATCAAGGTGTCACCAAACTATGATAAAAAAATATAATGTATTTTAGAAGGTATCTGAACCCCTTGTTGACATTTTTGTAACTTCAAGACCCTGAAACAGCCAAGTGTGCAGAATTGCAAACCAGTGTCCCATTATATTTTATACAGTGATCTCTAACTGTAGTAGCGAATTTAGTAAGGTGCAATATACACCTATGGGGATTTTAGTCACATGACTGTGTGATAACATATACATGGATTTAGCTATTAAACTTGTCTGTGCTATTTGCAAGTAAATTGCATACCCTATGCCTTACTTTCCCCCTCTTCTAGCAACTTCAAGTATTTCTGTTATATTAAAAAAAAGCTATTAGCAACAAGTGGGCACTGAGTTACATAGAAAAAATAGAGATAAAGAGATAAGGCCAGGACAGTTCTTTAAAATCTGGAGACAGCTTTAATTTCACAAAATGTGTTCTCTTTTACGTGAGTAGAAAAATCTTTCTCATTTGCATTGTCCTATTCTTGAGAAAAGAGTAAATAAAGGCAGTGAAAATCCTTTGCTCTTTCTTGCTACATCTGTACAGACACTGAAAATTAAAATGTTCAACACAGCCAACACTGCTCTACTTTCCCCCGGAACAGGTCATCTTGCTTGTGTTTGCGTTACTTATTTCATTTTTTTTTTCAAATCTATTACAGAGTTCTGTGTGACTCTAAAAACTGAATTCATTAAATGTAGGCAAGCATCCCTGGGCATTAATCAGGTGGATTTCTGAATAGAAATACATTTTTTTCGATCTTTATTGTTGACTTAGTTCCTCACAGATGCTCAGGAGAAAATGGCAATCATCTCTCTCTCTCTCTCTCTCTCTCTCTCTCTCTCTCTCTCTCTCTCTGTGTGTGTGTGTGTGTGTGTGTGTGTGTGTTCAAAAAGAGTGGCACTTTAGAGTCACTTAGTGCTTGAAGTCTTCATCAGAGTTCTGTCCTACATAGGACCTGGCCAGAGTCATACATGGCCATGAGTTCCCATAGCCTATAATAACACATTTGATTAGCAACATTAATTATAATCTTTCCTGTTATTGTGACATATGAAGTTTATGGAAACACATTCCAGTCTGAAGAGTGGATGCCTAAAAATCATCTGTAGGCGCTTGATGAGTAAGGGGTATTTTCTGTGCTTTTCCCTCTACATAGTGGACTAGATGTTTTGTTTATTAAATGTTTAAATTAACATCATTTGTTATATTTGCTACATGCTTAACATCATTTCCATGGGTTTCAGATGAGTAGGGAAATGTATAAATCACCATCTTCATCTCATCCAAAAACACACTGCTCACCTGAAAATTGTCTCTTAAAAGGATAGTAGATGATTCAGTGGTAAAACTGTTTTCTGATCCTGGGAATGGAGTTTAAACTGTGATAAATATATAAGGAGTGATCCAACTCCACAAAATTGTCCTTTGTCCATCACACATGTACCATGGCATATATCTTTTAAAAATAATAAATATGACTTGAAAAACTGTTGTCAAGTGTTGTGTAAGTGCTTCATAAATATTTAGATAACTTGAGCTCAAAATGCCTCCTGAAAATCCTGCCCACAAAACAGCTTTGACAAACCATTTCCTTCTCCTATGCAAACTTTCTCTATTTCCTTCACTTGATGACAGTAACTAAAGCTGCCAAGGCTGTGCAGAAGCAAATATTGAGCCTCTTGTTTCTCAGTTATGTGTTCTGTCTTCTTGACTGATGTATTGTGAATTTAGTTGCCAGTCTCCAAACCTTCCATTCATGTTTATTAAACTTCCTTCTGCTAACCATGCAGATATCTAAACATTTTCTGAGTTTTGATTTGTGTACCACTTTTGGAATTTTATACTGACCTAATCTAATCTCTCTTCAGCTTGACAAGAACAAACCAAAGATATGCACTATATGGGCACCTGTTTTAATGTATTTGTCATCTGCTACAAAGGAATATTTATGTCTTTAAAAGATCTGTATTTTTTAATCAATAATTTTATGGACTGCTCAAACTTGACATTCTAGATCATCTAAGAACTCTGAGATTTTAGACTGAGGGAAAGATGCTGTATAGGTCACGTAGGAACTAGTATAGACCTGAAGCAGTTGAGACTCCAGAAAGTTACACATCTCTCTTACTTGGGTTTATATTTCTATTGTGTATTAAATCTAGGGAGGCCTGTTTGCTGCTTCTAAAATAGTGTCTGGCATACACTTTCTCTCAAAGGAAGACAGCTGTCTTACAATACTAGTGGGCTGACCACAGACCCTGTGTAAGGTGTTAATCATTCATGAGGGCAGAACATTCATGGCCTAATCAAAGCCCTCTTTCCCCCCTCTAAGTCTCTTTTCTCTTTCAGTAGAGGGTTAGAATCAGAGGATGATGAGTGTATGTATATATAATGTTTGCTAGGCAAACATTAGACTACTAGATCTATATTCCCAGACCTGTAACATATTCATTTTAACATGAGTTTTGAAAGGACACAAAAATTCAACTCATACTAGCACAAGTGTCATGGCCAAACCTCAGCATCCGAACTGGGTTTACACAAAGAGCCCCAGTAGATATTCAAAGTCTCTAAATGCCCAAAAGTCTTACATGCTTTAAGTCAGTTCTAAATCTGTTTTAATATATAATGAATTTTTAATGATATTTAAATAATTGTTCTCTATTTCTTAGGGATAATGAAAATAATAATATCTATTTAGTACAGATACATTTTTATAACTTTAATTTTAATTATATGTGTTTGAATGTTTAACTTAAATATCTTCATGTGTACTGTGCGTATATGTGTAATTCCCACACAGGCCAGATCTATAAGGGCAGTATTGTCTTAATCATCACTCCAGTCCCTCATGCCAATTTTTAAATCTTTAGAATTTGTGCTGAATCTGTAGATGTAGGATCTGTAATTGTAGAATGGCAAATTCCATTAAACTCTTGTTTTTACCATCAATCTTTTTTTTCAACTTTGAGCAATATTGATCGTGTGTGTGTGTGTGTGTGTGTGTGTGTATTAAATATTTATTTTCTTTAACTCTTCTTTTCTTTTAAAAATTATAATGTAGAATCCATCTCACTTTGGTTTCCCCATGTTGGGAAACTTGGTGTCAGCTCATCAGTTAAGGATTATGGTGTTCTACTCAAGAAGGCTTCTTTATACAGTTTTAATCTACCCTCCATTATGTTGCAGATTTAGAGTAATTGAAGGAGAAAATTCCCCATGCATTGTTCTTTGCACTGAATCAATTCCTAACTTTTTCTTTCGATCAACATCTACCTCAATGCATACATTCAGTATGATTTTTTATGTCCTTATAAAACTCCCCCTAATTGCAGTGAACCATTTCCTTTTGGAAAAGATTAGCTTCTGTTATCTACAGCTGTCCCCATTTTCACTGAAGTTTCCTTCTTTTATCTTCTAATTAACTGGTGCCTTCTTAATGAGCTTCTTAAGAGTTTTTGAGGGAAAATAATAATTTTATTTCTTTGGAACACACACTTCAAGATAAACTGAACATCACCACGTGTTCATGGCACATTGCTGCAAATTCATCACCAGCAAAGGCTGTATAGACATATTAACTTAAAAACAAGACTGAAGTACCATAGGCTGCTCAACTCCAGCATGGCCTTTAGTGGATCTGCTTCCTTTCTTGTAAACTTAGAGAGAAATCAGACCCTTCACTCAGAAGGTTTGGCTGTCTCTGTCACCTTTAGGCACAGTTAAGCTCTTCTGTGACTTCTGTGGAGCCTCCTAAGTACAAAGATCAGAATGAGGCTGTTGAGTATAGGAGGCAACACAGAAGCAACCAGTAACAGAATGAATTCTAAAAGCCCAGTTCAACGATTTAATCTGAGGAGTAAACTCATGGCCCAATTTCCCTTTAAGTGTTATTTTTTTTATAAACTATCTGCCTCTGTTAAGTATTTATCTATCTGCCTATTATTAATAATATATGTACCTACCTACTTATCCATCTTCTATCATCTATATCTATTTATCTATCTGTCATCTATCTTACCTATCTAATCATCTATCATCTATCCACACATCTAACTACCTACATACCTACCTAGTTCTTTCTCTGTCTGTTTCTGTCTGTCTGTCTCTGTCTCTGTCTCTCTCTCTCTTTCTCTCTCTCTCTCTCTCTCTCTGTCTCTCTCTTTCTCTCTCTGAAGAGTAGCAGGAAAAAGATGGTCAGAATAAAGGTGAGCAGAAAAGGAACGATGTCTTTACATAGCATCTGGGATGCCAAGATCTATAACACCCAATCTTGCAACAGAAATAGCACCTCACCCACCTTTGCTATTTCTGTGGACCACAGGTTTGAAAAGATGAAATAATGGTTAAAGAGGGAATTGAGGAAAAATGAGTTTAAAAGAAGGGAGAGCCAAGAAGTCCTATGAAAGACCAACCTGAAGTCAACTTGAGGATGAAGCAGCTGTAGAGAACAATTCCTTAATAATAGGATGATTCTTGTTCTTTTCCCTCTGCCTTTTTTGTTTCAATAAACACACCATTTGTTTCAATAAACATTCACCATTACTGAATCTTCAGATTTTTGTTCCTAGGTATTAAATTCTTTCTTCAATCTTGGAAGAGTCTGAACTCCTGGAGCATCTCACACACGTCCATCTATGTATCATCTTCCAATATACTATGTAGCTTTATGTGAATAGTGCAGTGAAATTTTGCCGACACTTATGATTATTCAAATGAAGAAGGTACTTTGATTTAGAATCTGATTTGAATTTGAAGTAAAAAAACTGAGACTGTTGAAAACATACTACTTCACAAAGTAAAATTAGAAAGTCACACAATCCATTGCCCCGGTTTTTTATGTGGTTATTAAAATAGTATCAGATTAGATGTGATCTGAATGTAAAATCATTTTATCTTCTTATACTCAAGTGTTTGAACACATGACCCTAGTCAATGCTGCTGTTTTTTAAAGCCTTAGAAGGTAATGAGTCACAGGAGTTCAGACTTAAGGTTGAAAGTCTAGTCCGAACTCTCATGCTTTCACTGTTTCATGGCTACAGAAGCAACACAACCCACTTCCTGATACCCCTGCCACCATGCCCTCCCCATCCTGACTGACTGTAATCCGTGACTGTCACACACCGCACTCCACACCTCAAACACTTTTTGCCAGGTATTTTGTCAAAGCAAAGAGACAAATATCTAATACATTAAATAAATCAAATTCTGAAAATTTATATAGACTACTTTTTCTACTCAAGGCCTGAGAAACTGGTGGATGTACATGCTGTTTCTTTTGAAAGAAATCAGAATTGAGATGAAGTAATGGTGAAGGAGACAGGAGGAATTTAATGATGGAGGGGAAGAGTGAGAAATTATGTAGACCCAGTATACTCATACATGAAATTCTAATAGAATTTAAATTTAGTTTTTAAAAGCACTAAGGCTCAAGTTGTTGTTTCTTAAAGCTATGCTTTTTTTTTTTTTTGAATTTACATTTTATGGCTTCAAAGAACTTTTAGATCTGGGCTCTTCAGCCAGTGCTGTAATGTTCTTAATAAAGGCATCAGTGGTGTTGCCAGAAGTTCATGGGGAATTAGCTTTGTCACAAGGCAGATTCTATCCTCCCCAATCTATAGCATCAAGGTACCACTTGTTATCTTGTCAGTTGACTGGCAGCTAGTACAGCTGCCACTCCACTGTCTCCTCCTGACATTCCACTGTGTAAGGCATTCCTTCATTAATGTATAGGCATCAAAACTACTCATGTCAGGCTGAGCTAGGATGATGAGATTGGTGTATGTGCTAGGCAGTGATGAGAAAGTAGAGTCAACTTTTTGCCATCAATGCATATCTCCCATCACTCCCCCAAGCACTTCCTGGCATCACAATTTTACAGATACATTAATAATATATTCACATGACAAAGATGGCTTGTCAATCCCTTTAAAGTGTATAAAATGCTCTGACCATGCAACTGAAGTGAGCTATTTCTGTGCCTATGATAATATGCTGTCTATAAATATTATTAATATATCTCTTCTTAACATGTAAGATCAGAGGAATGTTTTAAAGGGGGTTTGAGACATGTAGGCATTGTGTTCATTGGTAGTGATGGAAGTTACCACAGAGCCATTTATCTGTAATCCACCTATTGAATCTAACTCAGGCTAGAATTTAGAAATTTAAGTTTTAACTTAGAAATTAACTAAAAGTCAAGCTAGTTTTTTTGTTTGTTTGTTTGTTTTTGGTTGATTGGGGCTTTTGTTGTTGTTGTTTTTGGTTTTGGTTTGGTTTGGTTTGGTTTTGGCCTTTATATTTGGAAATAAAAAGAATAAGCCAAAAATGCTAATGAACTCTACAAGGAGTCTATTTTACTGACACTTCTTCCTCTGTTAGGTCACTAAAATGTTTCTAGTTTAAATGTTTTAACTATCATTCTTCATCATGTAACCTTGAGACATCTCTAATTTTAGCAAATCCCCACTGTAATGAAAGGCTGTTGAGATGCCTGTAGAAAGACACTACCCTTATTAGCATAAGCTCCACTCACAAGGCATGCAGAGGGCCATCCTATTCTCATTTTTGTTTTCTTGGTAATAAATTAGTAATTATCTACCAAAATGTGACCATTAGAAGAATTTGCCCCTTGTCAGATTCACTTGGCCAAAGATAAATTATAGGGAAGAAAAATTGGGTGATTAAGAATCTTAGGACAAAAACAACCCAATCCTTGAAGACATTTCTCTGATTCAAAGCTAAAAACCCACATTCCTGTGATTGTCTCATACAGACATGATTGTGATTGTTCCATACAGACAGGCATGCTTGTGATTGTGCTATACAGACATTCCTGTGATTGTCTCATACAGACATACCTGTGATTGTCCTCTGCAGATATACCTGTGATTGTCCCATACAGATATTCCTAGGATTGTGCTGTACAGAGCTTACAGAGCTGTAACTACGAGATGCCACTGACACTAATATTACCTTAGGCTTCATAAAATCAGTAAATGTGGGACTTTGTTGTTGAAGCTGTTTATCACAGAATATATGAGGCCATTTTTCAAGTAATCAGTTTTACTTGCTGATCTCATAAACATTTTAATAACAAAATCAAATGTAAATGAAGACACACTGGAATCTTAAAGAGGAATACAAACTCCAAAGAAATGTTTCAGTCACAAATAACTATTTTATGTGGCTACTTTAGGTCACCCAATATACTTCCATAGAAAGACCCTAGTATAGGGATTCTTTAAAACTAGATTGCCTATGGAACTAGATGTATGGAAAGGTTAGAATTCAGTGTAGGGTACCTCTAACCCTGCTATGGTTTGAGCATGAAGATTTTGTAACAGGAACACTGTGACACTTAGTCCCCAGTTGTAGGTCCCATTTGGGCCTTTAAGAGGTAGATCTGGGTGGTAGGAGTAGGTGATGTGAGATAAGCCTATGAGTTATAACCTGTTGTCTAACTGGTTTTAGTTTGGACCTAAATCTCTTTCTGCTTCCTATTTGCCATCTCTGATACCAGGAGCATAGAACCAGTATCAAAACGGTTATTCTGCCTGTGACATGCATGTTATCAGTTGATTCAAATAGATCTAATATTCACCCTGTGAGATCTAAAATCTTAATGTTAGGGTTACAGTGTTAGAATTCCCCCATGCTGTCTTTCAAAGACTGATTAATTCAGACGACTCTTCGAGGTTTTAAAACCAATGTTTCCTGCCTGTATTTCTTAAAGATAATTTCATAACCATGTGACAAAAACGGACTTCTCATTACTTGATTCTAATGTGTGCATACCCAAATCTTCCCATTTCTTATATGCAATCTCAAATTCTACTTTCTAGATGTACACACACATAAGCAAACATGTGTGTGCATGCACACACACACACACACACACATAATTTCCTCAACAACTCTAACTTCCTACCACT
Organism: Arvicanthis niloticus; assembly: GCF_011762505.2. NCBI lineage: Eukaryota > Metazoa > Chordata > Mammalia > Rodentia > Muridae > Arvicanthis > Arvicanthis niloticus. Next base: position 158,355,458 of record NC_047658.1, read on the forward strand.
ATAAATTAGGATATTACATTCAGTAAATGTTTATTAAATCTCAATTCTGTGAAGGCAGGATATCAGATACCAAAACTGAGGCCTTGACAAAAGCATCAGTGTAGGGTATGTGGGACCATGCTACCAAACAGACAGACATAGGAGCTGACAAATTTGAATGAGTTCAGACCTGGGGAATCTCTGAGATCTGAGACCAGAAGGAGTGGAGCAGCTCCTTACCAGTCTGTCTGCCTGCTCAGGCCATATAACCATGACACCCCACTGAGAAACGTGGACACTGAGTCACATGGGCACTAAATCAGGAGTAACACCTGGTGTTCTTCTCCAGGCAAACAAGTCATCTAAATAGCCCCGAGCCTTCAGCCAATAAACTTCTCTTCCTGGTTATTCCTTCCTACAATGGGTGTTTAATCCCTGGTTCACCTGGAATAAAGTGTTCAAATTTACATCCACCATCAAATAAAACAGTATAAACAAGCAAGAATCTCAGAGAGCTGCTTCTTTAAGGATTGCCTCTGGAAAGACCTTCCACTAAAAAGCCTTGCCTAAGACTCCCAAGGAAGGCTTTCTCCCCTCTAGCTCCTCCATTACTCTGGGCACTGACTCCCAATCAGACCTGGCTCTGCTCCTCAGAGGTTCTGCTTATCCTCTCCACCTGGTATACGGATGCTCTGAGTGGAAGCAGAGTCAATAGACGAATTCCTGACCTCAGCAGTTCTTCAGCCTTGCTCAGGTACCCAGACAGGTGACCGGAAACCACAGTATTTATGCCAGACTCCATTGTTTCCCCTTCTGGTCAAGCAAATGAAGACAGGGCCTGTGGACCCTCATTCCATTCTGCCTCCCTGAGCAGAATGGAGCCCCTTGAATCCCCAGCGGAGAAGCAGAACACCATATGGCAAATTAGGTTTAATCTTTTCTGTTGTTTCTATTCCCTATTATAATACTTTGTAATAGTCACCGCAGTTCATTTTAATATCATGTTATAATGTCTTATAAATATGATGTAGTGGAAAGAGGATGAATTTTCTAGTCAGCAGATGAGCAGCTAACACACAGCTGAACAACAGCAAACCTGTGAGCTCAAAAATGCCATTAACTTCACCAAATCTAGTCTGTTTCCTAAAATGTAGCTCATTATATGTTTAAAAACTGTACGTACACACACACACACACAGTCTGTATCTGTTAAATAGACACAGATACTATTATTCTGCTTCTACTAGCCTCTAATAGTTTTAAAGGCAAAAAAAATCATAGCATTCAACAAAAGAAGCAGCTATTAGGAACAAAACAAACACCAAAAGAATGCATGTGCTCTAGGGAGAAGTAACATAGTCGAAGAAGCACTTCCACGCACAGTGAAGGTTAGGGCGCAAACTGTAAGAGAAAGAGCAAGCAGCATCCTATCTTATGTGGAATGGTCCTGACTCAGTACAGAAAATCTGGGATTCAGACTGGAAATGGTATCATAGTTTATCAAAAGCCGTCTCTTCCTACACTACTCCTAAATCTTGCTCTGTCCTGCCTTTCCCTTTCCGGGTGATGGGGAGGAAATATTTCAGAACCAATGACAACGGCAGACTGGCTTCCATAACCCAAGTGTGTCAGGGCACAGCTTTCTCCGCTTTGAGACTATCTTTGTAAGAATCTAAAATGCTGACTGTGTCTTCTTTGGGGGGGTTCAAAAAAGAAAGATAAAATGTGCTGGGACATTTATTTGCCAGTCAAATTTATAAAATTGGAACACATTTGTGACCATTTAGTAGCAATGGTCACGTAGTCAGTTTATGGAAAGTAGGCCTGGAAATGTCAAGCTTGATGAAAACTTTAACCAGATCTTGTTTTCCTCTAGTATGTTTATTTTTTGAATTGCATTTATTTATGTGTTGATGTGGATTGTATGCTGTCAAATACATGTGACGGGTGAACTGTCTCAGAAAGTCAGGCTTGATAACAAACGCATTTACCAACCAAACCACTGGACCAGCACCAGCCAAAGAAAGTTGTAGGATGGCAAACTTCTAAAGTAAGCGAGTGAGTAAGCTATTAGAGAAAATATTGTTCCTCAAAGACAGAAGGCAGGGTTATGAGAAAAGCACTATTCCATATACATATATACATATACATATATGTGTGTATGTATATATGTGTGTGCATGTATGTATATATACATTCAGATATATTTTGTCATATGTTTGTGTGTGTATATATATTATAAAAACATTCCCAGGCACTTTAGGTAAGAACCCTTTCCATAGTCATTGGATAAAGCCAAAGTTCACAGACAAACAGTTGAAGAACCAAAGGAACCTATTAATCACAGTTATGTCTTCTGTCTTATGTTTCCTCAACCTGACCAAATGGGTGAGCTCCATTTGGTTAAATGTGTCCATGCATGTTTCCTCAGCAGAAGGCTGAATAGAACACTGACAGGCCATTAAAAAGAACAAAAGTAGCAACTATTGAACACAGAACCTGGTCATGGAGAAGAGCTGAGCTCAGAAGTTCACAGCATGTGGGACTAACCATCAGAAGCATACCTGGCACATAAATAACACCACTTTTTCATAAATTAAGTCACCAATGATTCAATCAATCAATCAATTTAAATGCTCTCATGAATATGTTTTCCATTTTCATTTTTATTTTTAATTTTTTTGTCCTTTCAGGAAAGCCATTTTTTTTTAGTCACCCATTGTGGAGCAAAGGCTTACAGAACACATTAAATAAGAGACTACTCTTCCCCTCAAAGGCAACAGGATCTAACAAAAACAAAAAAAGCAATGAAAAGGATACTATCCATGTCAAGAAATAAACAAGAAAAGATTCGGTCACGGAGTGTTACAGAACAGGAATATCACCTGACAGGATGTTCATGCTCACTTAAAAGTTATCAGAGGAGTGTCCTCCATTGCTGGTAGGATTGCAAACTGGTACAACTACTTTGGAAATCAATCTGGAGTTCTTGGAAAATTAGAAATAGATCTACCTGAAGACCCAGCTATACCGTTCTCAGGCATATACCCAAAAGATGTCCTACCAAACCACAGGGGCACATGCTCCACTATGTCATAGTGGCTTTATCTGTGATAACCAGAATCTGGAAATAACCCAGATATCCCATAATGGAAGAATGAATGCAGACAATGTGGCTCATTTATGAAATGCAATACTATTCAGCTATTAAGGACACAAGTTTTTCAGACAAATGGATGGAACTAGAAAATATCGTCCTGAGTTAGATAACTCAGACTCAAAAGGACAAACATGGCATATACTCACTAATAAGTGGATATTAACCAAAAAAAAGTACAGAATACCTAGGATTAGGATACAATTCACAGTATCCAAGAAGGTTAAAAAGCTGAAGGGCCCAAGTACGTAGAGGAGGGAAGGACTTGGGTAGGAGAGGGAAGGTGAAGGCGGAAAGGGAAAGAAACATAATCAGGTATTGGAGGTGGGGGAAACAGGAGAGAAGCCTTGAGCTCCAGCAGAATGAATAGAAATATGCAACCTTGGGGTATGGGAGGTGGGGAAACCCTCTAGAATGTAACCAGATACCTGGAAAGTGAGAGACTCTCAGGACTCAACAAGAGGGACCTTAAATGAAATGGCCAACAGTGGGGAAAGGGAACGTGTATAGTCCACCTCCAGTAGAAAAACAGAGTATCAAGTGGAGGGATGGGCTGCCATTCCACAGTCAAAAACTCTGGCCCAGAATTTTTCTTGCCTAAAAGAACTGCAGGGACAAAAATGGAGAAGAGACTGGACTGAAAGTAAGTCCAGTGACTGGCCCAAATTGGAATCCAGCTCAAGGGGAGGCTCTAAGGCCTGACACTATTACTGATGATATGGTATTCTTACAGACAGGAGCCTAGCATGATGGCTTCCGAGAGATCCAACAAGCACCTGATTGAGACAGATGCAGATACTTAACATCCAACCGATGAACTGAAGTTGGGGACACCTGTGGTTGAATTAGGGAAAGGCTGGAAGAAGCCAAGGAGGAGGGCTACACCATAGGAAGAACAGCAGTCTCAACTAACATGAACCCCTGAGATCTCTCAGACACTGAACCACCAGCGTTACAGGAGCTGGTCCATGACCCCAGACACATATAAAACAGATGACTGGCTGGTCTGGCCTAAGTGGAAGAAGATGCATCTAACCCTCTGTAGACTTGAGGCCCCATGGAGTGTGGAGGTCTGGTGGGGATTGGGGGTAGAGAGGTGAGAGGTAGGAGTGGTAGGGGTGGGGGGTGAGGGATAGGGACATCCTCTTGGGGACAGAGGGCGATAGGGAGGAAGATTGAGATGAGGAACTGTGGGAGGGCTGACCAGGAGGGGGTTAATGACTAGACTGTAAAACAATAAAAGTAATTTTAAAAGTTGAAACATTTTTAAAAATTTAAAAACAAAATAAAAGTTCTCAAATTGATAAACAACCCATATAGCCTCTAAGAAAACAGTTTAGAGACTACACCCATCCAAGCAGCTTTCTTTCCATAATTCTGTATACTTCACACACATACACACACACACACACAAACACACACACACACACACACACACACACAAAGTCTAATTTTATGTCTATTAGAATAGGGAAACATGTTTTGCTGGCTTTCATGTATTTTAAAAGACACAGGGTTCATCCATTTGTGAGTTTCAAATAAGGGAAGCATACAGATTCACATCTGATCTTGGAATTTACCATAAAATATTAATATTCTGGGATGTGATCCTCCTTCTTCTTATGAAAATCCAGTATTATTGCTTGTTGCTGCCAGAGAAACAATTAGCTCTTCCATAGAGAGATCAATGCTTGCCCATTCTTTGGATGGCGAGATCCAATTTCCAATGTCCCATCTGTACATTGGCACCAAGCCTTCCTCCAAAGAGCAGCTGTGAGTGTTGCTTTAATTCCCTATTTCAAAGGTGAGGAAGTAGCCTCAGCAATATTAATCACACACAAGCAGAGAAGTGAATATCAAAGTGACCATCTGAATCCCTGGTTCCTTGCTCTGTGTTGATTCATTAAATATTTATATTCTATCCGCAGTTACAGCTATGGCTAGAAACACTGGGCCCTTTTTGTCTGGGAACTCGCACATCCCTTACATCATTTATATAAAACATACCTGGTTAAAAAAGAAACACCTCTCAAAAATGGGTTCTACTTTCTGTTCTCTGATGCTTTATCCCCAAAGCTTGCCATCTTTTAGATGATGCAATGTTGCAGCTATAGTTGAGCACACCCATGGGATTTGGACAGAACTTTCTTGCCTTTCCAACAGGACTCATGTGAAGAACTACAGAAGCAGCCAGCAACTGCTCACATTGTGGCTTTATTTCTAAGAGAGTCTCTCTATAATACTGACTCTGTTTGAAGATTTGTTTATGTGACTTGAGCATACTTGTGTGAACCATTGACCATCTGTATCTGATGGTCACGTTTCTAAATGACTGAAAGTGAACATAATTTTACCATAATGTCAGAATAAAGAAAGAACACTTGCAAAGTAGAAATTTATTAAAAATAAATCAATGTGACCCACACAATCTGGATATTATCTCCCTGGTGATGGCAAGAAGTGATACCCAGGATATCATTTTTAATTTTCATGTATGTTTCTAAATAAAGAGTTTTTTTTTAATCCAAAATAAAATCACATCATCCTCCCATCTTCTCCTTTACTCCTACACATTCCCATAATCCACCTCCCCAAATTCAGGACCTCATATTTTAATCATTGTTGTTGCATATACATATAAATGAATAAACATATAAATAAAACCTGTTGAGCTACTTAAGTGTAATATATATATATATATATATATATATATATATATATATATATATATATCTTAGTGTTGACTATTTGGTATTGGTTAATCAATCAAGAGGAAAATAATATCTGGCTCTGTAAACCTCGCCAAATACATGCAGCTAGTGAGGTCATCAATTTTAGAGGAGCGTGTACTATCACTGTTTCCAAACCAATATAAGTCCTCACTGTATTCTAAATATTTATACTTATAGTCACAATACGTATAGATCTCACCCTCAATGTTCTATTTTTATGCCTAAAATAAACTATGGAAATATCATCTGCAAAGTGTGATTCATAAAATACAAACAGCAATGGATTCCATAAAATACCATTAAATTTTATCTGCAGTGAAGTGGTTTTTGATGTTATTTAAACATTAATAACAGAACATTACACCACGTGTACATTTTCTATAATATGGTCCACCCTTTTAAAGTTTGATTTCAAAGTCCAACCATGGCTAATGAAAAAGAATGTTAAGAGACCCACATCATCTTCTTCTGAGGAAGAAAAGAAGGAGGAGGATAGAAAGAAGAGTCGAAGAAAAAGAAAAAACTGGTAAAGAAAATCCCTTGACATTTACCGTGACAAAATGTTTAAAGAATTTTGCATTCATAGTTCTAGAAATTTACTAGTGATAAGGAAGATTTTTTTTAAAAAAGAGTTTAGTGTGTGTGTGTGTGTGTGTGTGTGTTGTGTGTTTTTTGTTTTGTTTTTAATTTTATTTAATCTACTTTTTTTTATGCTCCAGATTTTTCTCCCTCCAGGTCCACCCACTGACTGTTCCCCATCCCATACCTTGTTCCCCTCCTTCTCCACAAGGATGTCCCGACCCCCCACCTTCCACCCCACCAGACTTTCCCACTCCCTGGGGCAAATGGTTTTGTTCTGCATGTATTGAACAGCATAGAACTTAACACATGAAGAAATAATAGGATACTTTACAGAAGTCTTTAACAGAGTTTTACAAGGGGTTTAGATACCGATGCTAACTCAACACAAATGACCCAGACAACAAACGGTACAATAAACATTATTGTTTATTAACTCATATCCATAAATGGTTATTTTCAACCTTTATGGTGTATATTAGGAAGCTGTTTTCAATTTCTGTATTTGCTACATGCACTTAATGATACACACATACCTTGCTTTGTGTCAGAGGCACGGAAGAGTACATAAGCCTTATCTAAGGCTGAAAATATGTATTATCGTAGGTTGTGAAATCTGATTACATGGGAAACATAAGCCAAATAAGGCTGCCTGTCATGTTGTTATCTTAAAAGCAAGCTAAACCGTGGGCAAGAAGTCTTAAGTCTTGAGTGGCCACAAGGCATGTTATGTATTTTGGCTATGAGGTCAAACAAAGACTCCAAACTCTTAGAAGAGGTGTTTTTAGAATTTTGCATTGACAGAGGAATCAAACACTGGTAGTTTCAAATAGCAAGAACTTTGGAGCATTTTATTGAACCCTCAACACACACAGATACACACACACACACACACACAGAGTTTATTTTTAGGAATTATCATAATTAAGTTGGAAAAACAGATTATTATAAATAAGCCAGGAAACAGAACATCTAAACAATATCTTTGTGAAGATTTAGGGGGGAAAAGGAGGTGTTTGGGAAGTTATCAAGATGTTAGGAAACATGAAATACAGAGATTTGCTCCATGGTTGATTATTTACATTGGTATATAAAACTATCCATCACATTCTGCATAATTTAATGTTGGTACCTTAGGATCATATGCGATTTTCAGTCTCTAGTGCGTCTAGTACCTGATGTTTATCGGGGCTTTGGAATCCTGTGTGTATCTCTGTCTGGTTTTAGATACCTATTTAGCAAATGTTATGGCTTGTCTAATCACAAGCTTCCCTCCTCCATCCCTGCTGATCAGCAGGAACCATAACAAGCGTCTGAATCTATACAAGGTCTCGCGATCTCCAGCATCCTGTGAAGGAGCTCTGGTTAAATTATTTTAGTCAGCACAAAAACTGCAATGACTACGTTTGCTATTTCCCTTCTAATTGCACAGTCTAATGGTATAATCTGAGCTGCAGTTTGAACAGTGAATTAACTTTCAGAACAGGACAAGAGTCAAGTGGGAGACAAACAATGACTGATGTTGCTGTTATCATCTGCTCAAGTCATTTCTCATCACAAACACTCATTCCCCATTACCTCAGCATGGTGATGTACAAGATCATAAATTACTACTTCTTGGAAATTTATCAATATGTCGCTCTAATAATAAAATATTCAGATTCACGCAGTGCTTCTGTAAACACAATAGAAGGATTTATCCTTCAGATATCTGGAATGAAAGAATATAAAGGGTGACAGCTGACAGCTTCTTGTAAGAGGCAGAAAAATATGACTTCATCTCTTCTCTCATTTGTGGGAAAGTTAATTAACCATCAGTGCAGAAATTGCAGAGGGAAAAAAGATGAAGCAATGCAAAACTTATAAAAGAGTAGCAGACAATCTGGGCATATTCCATTGGTTGGTGTGGACATTGATAGAAATATCTATGACTCTATATTTTTGGTTTAGGACTCATAAATACACTCGGATTTTACAATAACCCAGAGTAGTAATCCACTGTGCAAAGCTCTCTCTGAGAATAATTGTTATATCATTAGCAACTTGAGGATACAATAGAGACAATATAAATAAGGAATATAGGGAAAAGAGTATTCAAACAGTCTACTCGATTTTGTGCCTGGTCTAAAAAGGTCTCTGTACTGCTGTCCCACAGAGAAGTTTTATGTGGTTGTTGTTAACTTTCCATACATTTCATGAAACATTGATATCAATGACAATATCAACACTACCAGAATTTTCCCCACTTCCCTTATATAAAGGAAATATCAGCCTATTAAATGATAGTAGCTAGAATGGTCATTTCTACTTTAACACAAAAGTTAAATGAAGCAAGACTTACTTGAAGATAACAAGAATGTTGGTGAAAATTAGGAGAGGAAAGATAGTGGTTCTTTTGCAGCATACCACACATATTTTGTCCTATAATCCTTGTGATGGAAATACAAGTTAAAAGGATGGAGATAGAAGTCACAACTTAGGCTGCCCTTAAATTTAAATTCCCCAGGTAGTTTCAGAACTGTGTGCCAGACATGACAGCAATGTATTCAATGGCAGCTTTGAGAGAATTTTGCCATTGCTATGACTTGCACCTGAGGAGAAATGATCAGACCAGTCAAGGTTAATCTGAAGCTATTGGCTCTTCAGATGCCTTTGTCTGAGACCCACATAGAATGATGGTGAGTTCTTCAGCCTCAAATCAAAGTAACTGTGAGGCTAAGCTGTTGTAGAGTGATAAAATCAACTGCCTAACCAATATATATCCAACATGTCCTGTCCTCACTGGAACATGTCCAGTATTATCTAATAGCTCTGCCTTCTTAGCCCATGATAAAAGAAGCCACATACCCCTGCTCCTCTCCCTCTCATGAATTTCTCTAATACTTGACAGACCCAGCAAGAGCCTGTTCTTCTCCATGAGCCTCCCCACCTTGCTTGAATGCACACCCACAAATCCAAACAGTGTTAAAGGATGTGGACAAAGTGAAGTATTTTCCAAGAATGTTGGCTTAGGCAGAAAGCAGAAACAGGGCATAGTAAACAACCAGGAAACGCCATAGACTTCAGAAAAACCCTTCAAACATCAAAACTAATAGGTTGTTTGTAAAGAGATGTGTGCTTACCTGGAAAGGGGAGTAGAAATTGAAGTGAGAAACAAAGCATGGAGCTGGGTTATTATTTAGTAGCTGATAGGATGAAAGAGCAAACTTACAAACTGCCAGTCTACAACCAGCTAGTTAGCAAGCTAAAGACTGAGGGGATGTGTGCTGCTTTTGTCTGGCCTGAACTCATTTTTTCTCATTTGATTACAGTTTTCATTTTCCACTCCTGTATTGTCTTAACAGGTTTTTTGGTGTGATGATGTGTTTATTCCACCTTTATTAGGCATAACCATGTCACACAAGAATGTCCACTAAAGAATATCCCAAACTCCTAGGTGGAGTGTTTGGTTTAGGATTAGACATGTTATGCAAGGCAGAACAACCTGAATCACTGAGCAATTCTTTTAGTCTTCGATTGAACGTAAATCAACATACTTTCAGAAGTATAGACCAAGATAAAATCAGACATGCAAATGAGATGATAATAGATGAGCTAGATATATTGATGAATAGACAAATTAGATAAATTATAAACACACAGAGACAGACAGACAGACAGACAGACAGACAGACAGAGCCAGCTAGGTGAAAGGCTAATAGACAAGGCCCTCTCTTCCTTGTAGCAACCTGCTATGTGATTATGGAATGATACTTTTAGAATACTTATAATTTCTTTGGTAAACTAAGAATCAGATGGTAACAACTTAACCCTTGCAATCTTTGTAAGGAAGATTATTTATTTATTCATTAGTTAGTTATTATCAATGGTGTGTGTGTGTGTGTGTGTGTGTGTGTGTGTGTGTGTGTGTACGTGTGTGTGTGTTGGCATATTTGCAGAGTACAAGTATGAATGTCAGACAGCTCCTGAGACTATGTTCTCTCATTCTGCTGTGGGTTCTTAACATCATTTGCAGGTTGTTAAGTTTGTGTAGTAAGCGCAAACCTACCACTGAGCTATCTGTCCAGCCTGCCAGGAAGAACTTTAGAATTAACTTTTGATTTGATAATCCGTCCAAGCCACATTTCACTTTAAAAATCGTTACTTTCTGAGAAGACTGAAGATAAACAATTTTATAGCCAGGTGAGTCCTACACCTGAGATTGTCTGTAAATGCTGTGTGCAAACCAAGCAGTTTCTTGTTCAGTTCAGCTCTTTGTCCCGCTAACTTTTACAGGCTGTAAAATGAAGCCAAGTGGAGCATAAAATATTCTGCATGGGAATCAACTTTCCAAGTTCACTTTCATTATGCAAATTGTTATCTTCCGGATACCACGAGTGGCACTTTCCCTTCCAGAATTTAGGTTGTCATGTCTTTCTGGCATCATATCACCTATCCTCAAGGCTTTCCTAACATTGTTGTCCCGATTGTTCACCATTTATACAGACTTGTCTAAGGTGTTCTGCTGAGTTTTATTCAAATGTGGTTTTAATTTCTAAGCAGAGTATACCTTACCTCTAGAGGAGAGCACAGAGGCTACAAAGAAGACAGTGTCAATGAAATAAAATTAATTTACTACATGTTAATCAAGCAGAATACTTCACTATGCCCATAAAAACATTTTCTTGACACATATTTATTGTCTTCCTGCATTTTCCACGAGAGTCATATCAACAGTAATGAAGCAGGAAAATTATTCATGCTATGGAATTAATGTGCTCCATAATTGCTTATAAACTTGTGCTTCTTCATTGCTTATGCACTTTTGATAAGCTTGACAAATTTTAGACCTCTTCAATCGAAAACTGTGGAAGCAACTTCTCTATCATTAGAATGCTGCAGTGTTTCCATTAATCTAAAAAGAGTTTTACAAAGAGTAACTTTTTTTTTTTTATCTAGTTCAATCACTCTGCCGGTTCTAAAAAAGAAAGCATGCTATTTTATAAGAATGCCAAAATCTAGACTTCAGGCAAATATCATTTAAAAAATCATGATTATAGAGTCACAATTTAGATAGAAGCCTGAAGTTGTCAGCAACTCTTCTGTGGCTTCAAGGGCATGATTTGCTATGGAGAGAAGCTGTATCTAAAGAAATCAGAGGCATCGGGGTTGGAGTAGAGTATTCGGTGCTTCCTCTAGGGCACACATTTCCCACTCCCCAGTCTGTAGAACTGGTCCTGCCCCTCTTTCTCTCTCCTTGTCACCCTCGGCTACTTACTGAGAACATGTGTCATGCTTTAAAATGAGAAATACCAGAGGGGTTGTATATATTGTATACATTCCTGATGAGCGTTACCTGTGGTCTCATTTCAATATAATCATTTACTAAAATTCTCCAAAAAGAACATTTGGTTAGATTCAAAATGTATCAGAGTGAGTTAAGAGATTCCTTTAATGATTCAGCATTAAAATTATTGACTCGCAATTTGTGTGTCTTATGGATTCTCAGGAATTTCTAGTAGTTATACATTATAAAGGGCAGAGTGGAACCCAATCAAAAAATACTAATAGGCAATCAGAATTCCATACTCAGAGTCTCATCAAAAATAAGGAGATCCCAGAGTGGCAGACACATGGAAATTTGGTCTCCATATCACCCTGTTGATCAGGGAATTTTCGACTCCAGCTGCCTTAGAACTTGAGTAAAGGGACCATAAACCTAGAATTGTAAGCTTGAATAAAATGGTAAGGAGAGTCAAATAATTGAAATAACTACTATTGTTGGAAACAGATATCAATCTTTGCTACTTTGCAGCAAACATCATTCATGTAGTAGTTATTGCTGTGTAACAAAATAAACCAAATCTAAGGACTTAAACTGTACTTAGACTATGGTTCTATAGTCTGCACATGAGCTGGTCTGTGCTCACCTCTACCACGCAATGCTTGCTTACATTTTTTTTTTCCAGGCAATACTTGTTCATCTGCAGTCAGCAACAGAGTTGCTTTATCGCTGAGTCAATTAAGATGGTTTTGTTGGAAAAACTGATCTTTGTTCCTAGTCTTAATTTTCCTGAAGAACAGCATTGGTCCATTCAAATTGTAGATGTTTGTGAAAGTTCTAGAAATAGTTGCATAATATTCTCCTATAGGGCAGAAAAGATGTTTCAATTGTTAAGAACAATTGTTGTCTTGCAGTGGGTTGGGGTTTTTATCTCAGCACCCATATAGTGGCTTACAATCATCTGTAACTCAGTTCCAGGCGATTCTTCTTCTGAACTCTGTGGTACCAGGCCTGCACACAATACATATACATACCTACATACAGGCAAAACACTCTTCAACATAAAAGACAATTAAAAGAATCTTAACAATATAAAAACCTCTTATATCTTTACTAAGAGCTCTACATTACCATATTCAGTTATCAAAACCAATACATCACATAATCAAAGATGGGAGAACTTCTGCTTTGGATGTGAGAAGATTTTTTAAGCCATTTATTCAAACTCTATTCTACTATAAATCACTTCCCTCTGATGTCAGTTCTCTGACCTGTCACTTGGAATTTCTCAACACCAACAAAACTGAGTTGGTTACAGTATATGACAATTTTGAGTATTAACTTGTACAGTTACAACTAAGAAAATCATGTTTGATATAACCTAATAAAATGATACATCCTAACTTGATATGTTCTAATCAGTCAGTCAGGAAACTGATAAAAATTATTTTGAGTTAAAACATCCAGAATCTTTTCTTTTCATTTTCAGAAACATTGCTTAAGCCTCTTAGTATCAGTGTGTATTTCTCTTTAGATGTTGATAAATTCCTGTGTTTTATTATATGTAATTCATTAATTTAACAGTATTTATTACAGAAATTAAACTCTTTGACCTATGAAAGGATCAAGGCAGAAATTGTTCTCAATTAAAATTTTAAACGAAACAACTTATAAAAATTTAGTTCTTTAGATATATCTCACATATTTAGTAAAAGGAGAACTTAAAACAAAAAAAAAAGTTTCTAGTGCTTAATCCAAAGAGTTGAAGAGTTGAAGAGAATATTCTCTGGAGTAATTTGTTTAATTATCTGCTTAAACATATTGAGAACTTGGGAAAATAAATGGGATGTAATATTTCCCCAAGTCCTAAATATCCTAGGGCTAAAGTTAGAGATTGGTTTTGTGTTTTTATTTAGGCCTTCGTTGTGACCTATTTAGGATCAAAACCAATTCACTAAATCTAGAAATTCTACCACTAACATTAACAGTGCCTCAAAATTCTAAGAATGAGTTAACTGAGAAATAATATCATAATACACCATGGGGAAAAAGTTATTGTTTATCCTCCAGGCTTTTGTTACTGAACCATAGTATGCAAACAGTCTTTTAGCTCTCATAGGTTGAATTACCAAATATATTATTAGAAATCAGGACATTATCTGGCCCTGCTCAAGCTACAGGAACAACAACCTACTTAATCACATCCTGGGTTCATGTATCATCAACAGGACTAATGCTGTTTGCAATCACACCACTAATCCATGTTCTCAGGAACAACCATGGGTACAAATTAATAAGTTAGAGGCTGTGTCTACAGCCCACAGAGTAGAATTTCACTCTAAATACCAAGCAAGAATAAATTAGAACCTATAGATAGCATTTGCACATTTTAAATAAGTAAAGAAATAAATGAATATGAAACACAAGTTTATAGTGGAGATGTTTAAGGTTGGGAGGAACTTGAGAGAAAGGCACTGGGTCCAAGTCATTACAGAATGATAATCCAAGCCCAAAACACTCAGATATTTTCAGTTTAACAAACATCCTCATTATCTCTGAGGTGATGTGACCTAAATAACTGTCTGTGTATGGAAATATACTTGTCAGTTCCGGAGATAACCACACACATGCACACACACACATATACACACAGACACACTGACACACACACAGACACACACACACGAACACACATACACCATTCCTAAATAAATGTGCAACCAGTGTTCTAACTTTAGACTCAGATGGAATTCCTGTTTCAAGCCTGATCTCATGTTGTCTACATCCTATTTCCTTCCAGGGAGTTCCCTCAGAAGAACATCTGTTCACCTGAGATTTTTCCATAGGGTTTATGTTCAGGGAAGGAAATGATATTTGAAGTTTTGGTCCAGTGATGAACATGTGCTTTAGAATAGTCTACACCACCACCATCTACAACAACAAAAAAACATCTGGACAAAGAAGAGTTTCAGAAAGAGTTTCTGAAAGAAAAAAAACATAGTAGTCTAAAGAAAATGAAATTAAATGTGGCTTTTATATTTTTAAAGAGGATGATTTAGGATATATTATAGAATTTACAGAGGTTACATTCAGCAATTATTTTATTATATGAGCCATTGTGCTATGTGTATGTCACTAGGGGCAGTGGAAGGGCAAATAAGTAGTATCTACAGGGAAGAGATTGTTAGATCACACTAAGAAAGACTAGAGACATAAATTTATATCTATATCTGTCTTTCTCTCTATCCATAAAATAAACCAGATGTCAAAAATATTTATATAAAACCATTTAAAATGGAAACTCCTAGCACTGAGATTTCCCAAATCAAAGCAATATGGTCTAATATCAGACATCTGAAATGGCCACGGACCAAAGAGTGATACTGGGAATGAAGAAACAATTTCTAACTAAGGTAAATAAATTAGTTTTCAGGTAGCCTATTGCTACATAACATTTGGATAGGGGTCTTTTTAATTTTCTCTTTATAGATATAAACAGGTTCTTAGCTTAAAGATTGTTGGACAAATCTCTGCTAAGACAGCGTTAATCTTTTTGTACCATGCACACAAGGATCTATGGCCAAGTCTCACACAGTTTACTTTGGATCAATTCTAAACAGATTCCCTCCTTAAAGAGTTGTCAAATATTCTCATTGTATTGGATTCTATAATCTCAGCATTTGGATGGTAGAAGCAGGAGGTCATATTTGGGTACTTATGAGTCTGAGGCTAGCCTTGGATGCATGAAACACCATCTCAAAAACCAAATACAAGACTAATCAAAGAAGTAGGAAGTAGGGCTGTTTTATTTGAATAAAACATTACTACACATTAACTTTAAAAATATAAATAACCATTTTAACAATCAACACCAACACAGTTCTTTCTAATTTTTTATTATATCAGTAAGGTCTATCAGGCAATTCAAGAAGTGATTGCATTTCAAAATTCCAGATCCTCTGAGAAGCCAAAGATGAACCTAAATGTTCCATACCTGACACATTTACTTCAATAATATGGGGGCACCACAAAATCAATATATCTGTTACAAAAGACATTTCCACTCCCTCCATTCATATTAACATAATTTACTCTCCGCTACCCACTTTCTTTTCCAGTGTATTACAGACTCATTAGACTTTGTGGTTTAGAAACACTGAGGTGGCCTTCAACCCTCTGCTCTCCCCGCTTTTCCAATAAAGTAAGTTAATCTTTAAACAAAGTTGCTTTAGCCTCAAGGTGCCTCTAAGTTCAGGCATTCCATACTAGAAACTGCAACAGTACCTAAACAGTCCTGGTCTCTTCCACCAGCCTTCCCACCAGTCCCTCTAATTCTGTCACTCACTCTCTGATCAGTGTAGCAAGTAGAGGGGACATTGTCTCTAGAAAATGTTTTCTTCCCATTTGAAACCTAAGCTTTACAAGCCTTTATATTACAGTATCTTGGTTTTTTTACTCTTGATTAAATCCAACATCTTAAGGTATCATTCAGCCATATGTTCGTTCTCCATTCTCAGCTCTCTGGGTACCTCTCCTAGACTGCCACATAGTGATTAGCTGAGCATCCATGAAGACACTAACCTCATTGGAATCATAAAACATATTTCAAATTAAGAAAAAGGAGTGCCACATATCGTTCAAAGAAACATTTTGTTAATCTAATTAGAATGGAAGGTGCAATTTCTAAAAGGCAAGCTAATATATACACATGGTGTCAGAACCTGTTTCTAAAAGTTCCCTTGTGCTAGGCTAAAACCACACATTTGAGGTGGGAACCAATGGCTGAGAACAGGAGAGATCGAACAGCCCCAGAAAAATCCTCTTTTTAAAACAAAGATCATCAGTGAGTCCAGTTAAATAAGAAAGTTTACAGTGGTTGAGGGAAGCAACCAGGTGTTTGCCACTTCCAAGATCTCCAGCCCCAGACAGCTCCAGACCAGGAGCAAAGATGAGCCCACTTGCCCAACACAAACTGGGTCACTCACAGTGCTGTGCTTCTGGCATGCTGCTTTCTGTCTCTCAAAGTATCTCATTCTCTATTTTCCTCTACTCTCACCCTTTAGAAAACTGTAAAATTGATGTTTTTTATACCTATAATTGGACTGAGAAAAAGAGGTAGGAAAAAGCTTTAAAAGCTTTCATGGATGGCACTGAAAAGTCAAATTTCTCGTGTAATCTATGGTTATTTTATACCATAAGGACTTCACTAACTATTTTAATGTTAGTGGGCTAGTACAAACCTACATCCTTTAATGGTTTTTGAATTACTTAAAGACAAGCAACATGTCTACTTTATCGTGGTCCCTACATTTGAACTCACTGTCCATCACCAGAGATTTGCTCAACAAATGCTTGTTGATTTAACTGAATGCAGTCATTGACAGAAAGCCTGGATTGCATTTCCTCTCAACTTTTACGAACTAACTACCTGCCACAACTGACTCTGTCGGTGGCAGGTGTTTAAGCTGGGGCAACCACTGTGCTTCCAAGTGATCCATTTCCCCTGATGCTTTGGGGAAACTAATTAGAATGAGGTAAAATGTTCTACTTCATTGAAATGGTTGTTTCAAAAAATAGAATTTGAGCATGTATAAGAAAAATTCTATAATAACTGTATAGAACTCTTCTTATACATGCTCAAATTCTACTTGCTGGCTTTCAGGTGCACATTGTGGGTTATTGGATACTGCAGGAGAATGTACCACAGGGCTTCAGCCCATCTGACCCCTGAGTGGGCTATGGGTTTGTGAAAGGAGAGATAGAGGAGAAGGGACCATTAAGTGGCTTGGTGCCTGAGTTCTGCTTTCTCTCTCCCTCTGAGGCTGAGCTGGAATTTCAGCTGAGCCTAAAAACCCAGCTGTCAATGGGAACTGTGAAACAGTCCAAGGGACAAAGATATTAGGTCCCCAACAACTGCAGCTTCCTGGGGAATGAGGTGGAAAGTGCTCACCCAAGGAGAAGAAGGCCTCACCGGCTCTGGAACAATGTCCCCTGTTGTGAACTGGTTCATCAGGCCATCTGGATCCTTATTAAGACTCTAATTACCCTAGGGCTAAGTAAAGGTGTTGACGTCCAATGAGCACTTTCTGCAGACCTAGCACCAGGTAAGTGTTTGGAAACTGCAGCTTCAGCCCCTCTGACCATCTGCTGACCCACCCCACCTGAACCTTTAATGGCCCAAACAGCAAAGTCCAGGGGGCAAAAAGGAGGTGCTTTGGGCTATAAAACTAGTGGGCACCCAGTAACCCCCTGCCCTAAGTGACCAGCTACAATCAGAGACCATCAGCAAGCAGGTATGTACTCTCTTTGTTGGGCTTGGCTTCCCAGCCAAGACTCTAGTGACTTGAGGGAGAATGTGGGCTCCTTTCTTACAGGGAGGGACCTTTCTCTAGCCTCAACCCTGCCTATTTTTCAGGTCATTATTCCAACATGGCCCTGTGGATGCGCTTCCTGCCCCTGCTGGCCCTGCTAGTCCTCTGGGAACCCCACCCAGTCCAGGCTTTTGTCAAACAGCACCTTTGTGGTCCCCACCTTGTGGAGGCTCTTTACCTGGTGTGTGGGGAACGTGGCTTCTTCTACACACCCAAGTCCCGCCGTGAAGTGGAGGACCCACAAGTAGCACAACTGGAGCTGGATGGAGGCCCGGGAGCAGGTGACCTTCAGACCCTGGCACTGGAGGTGGCCCGACAGAAGCGCGGCATCGTGGATCAGTGCTGCACCAGCATCTGTTCCCTCTATCAGCTAGAGAATTACTGCAACTAAGCCCACTTCAACCCAGCCCACCCCTCTGCAATGAATAAAACCTTTGAATGAGCACCAAAAAGAGAGTTCTGTAATGAATGAAATGGGATTGTGTATGTGAAAGTCTTTTTCTGTGGCATTTATTATTACGCTAGCATACTGTCAATCAGTCGTTAAACTGAATGCTTGTGTATTCAATCATTTATGGAGCTCATGATAAAACCCCAGACATAATTCAAGTATCCAAACTTTTGTCTCCTGCCCAAGAAGAGAGGCAATGGATAAATGCCACTGAAGCTACTAGTCTAAAAGTGACGTGTCTCTGTCATTGTCTCATCCCCTGGTGCTAGGATAAAACCCTGATAAAAGCAACTCATGAGAGGAAGGTTTTCTTTAGTTCACAATTCCAGATGACACTCCATCCATAGCAGGGGAGTTACAGCAACAGGAATCTGAGGGAACTGGTCCTATTAGCCCCACAATCAGGAGTAGATATCTCTCTATATAAATGAATCCATATATAAATCTATCTAGATAGTGCCTCATTAAGATTTCTCTTCCTAGATGATCCTAGACTGTCAAGTAGACAGTTAAAACATCACACTTACTTTGCAGATACTAAAGTCATCCTGCAATAATCCATTCACTTTCTCATTATACATCAAGAGCTAGTTCCTTCGACAGGTAACTACTAGTTCTACAGTGGCAGAGGTCAGTGTGAGTTAAGACGCATCTGTGGAGTGATACAGTCTGTGCCCTTAGATACTTCAGTGTCCAGACAGAGGAAAGGACGAGGAAATAAACACTGGAACACAGGAATTGGGTTTGTAAACCAGTACAAAATGTTCAGAGTTTTAAAAAGATTGTTGTGGGGCAACTAAGGAGTGAACGTCAGAGCCAGAAAATGTCTTTCCAACCTTTGTGTGAACTCCATGCATCCATCAACACTATAGAATACAGGGTCCTGACATCCAGGCTTACCAAATCAGACCTTGTGTTGTCAGGGCTATAGCTATAAATCTTAACAAGGCTCTTCAGACATCTTACGCATAGGGACAACTGAGAAACACTATTCTAGATTACTGGCTACTGTGCTGAGGCAAAAAGAAGTGAATTAAAAATCTTTCTCCTCACTATATTTATAACTACAAATACAATCCATGGATGTGATCTACACCAGTACATTTTAATTATCAATCCCCGGACATCTTGAGTAACATTTCTTAGCAGTATATCCACTTTATCACATAACCAATCACAAGCCAGGAGGTAATCATTTCAAACCTTGCCTGGTTTTAAACCTTAACTTTGCAACTTGCCAGCTAAGTGGTTTTGAGCAAATCATATTCACATCTCATGAATAAGTTTCCTCATTTACAAGATGGAAATAGTAAATTACTGGGGCTTAACTCACAGGTAGAAGGGAGAAAATAGCATAAATAATAAAAATAGCATCGAGCATAAAACATTAAGTGTTGGGTGTCCTTGGGTGCCATCACCAATACCGTTCTGTTTATCTGCTTCTTCTTAGAGTCATAATGCACACTCCATGTCAACTTCTATTTAATCACATTCCTTTGCTTGTCATTATTTATCTTATTGCTTCTACAGTACTGCACACACACACACACACATACATACACACACACAAATTGAATAAGGTCCTACTAAAGCACATGAGAAAGAAACCTGATCTTCATCCAAGAAATACACAAGTACACAAGTGTTTGCTCTTTCCTTATAGAAATGAATTTAACTTTACTTGTACTATTCTTTGGAGAGAAACTGACAAAATGAATATTTATGTCACCAGACTCTTTATGTTGGAAAGTAAGCCCCAGGTCCAGGTCATCGTTTTCAGGAGTAGGTGAAGCCATGGGAGTTGAGCTTCCTTACATGAAAACCTCCAGTATAAAAGAAGCCCCAGGCACCTCCCATGCTCCTCTGCCTTCAGGAAACTTCAAGAAGACAGCAATCTCTAAGACAAGAAATGAGTCTCACCAGGCACCAGATCAGCAGGTCCCTTTATTCTGGACTTCTCATTCTCCAAAATTATAATATATAAATATTTATTGTTTGTAACATCCCTAGTAGATAGATGACACTTTGTTACAACACAGTCAGGCAAGAGATACTTTGTTTTCTAAGGTATGTTTGTCTAAAAATCTAGAATTTTATTTTATTACTTATCAGCAAAATAATTTCTACAACCCATCTAGTGGCATCATCCAAACTGAGGATAATTTATATATATTTAAAAATTAATATTTTATCATACCAAAATAGCCTCCAAAGTGGTGGGTACAATGCACATTTCTTCTTTATCCACACCACACATGCAATTACTGTTATGTGATTAAATTAAGCTCTCTCTATTTTTAGATTTTATCCATTTATATCTCTTGGCTCTTAATTACAGCATTTATTGAAGTTCTCTCAATTTTTATAAATTCATTTATTTCCATAAATCTTCTGATAAAGGGCTTGAAAGTGAGAACTGGGTAATTTCCAATTACATCATATCTCCAAAACCTCTAATGCTCTATAAAACTAAACTGCATTAAATGAGTTTAAAACTATATAAAAAGAATGTTTAATGATCACCTCCAAGAAAATTTTGGATGTGTTTCTATATTTAGATTAATATATATTAATATAAAACTTAAAACATTTTAGGTATTTAGATGAAAGATATTTTAAAGCCATGCTGACGACTATACTTATTTTAAAATGTATTTAATAGTAAATGGAATCACCGAGATTTTTCTCCTGGTCAAAGAGCGAAAATCAGTGTCTTCTACACAGTTCTGTATGTTTGATGGCATCACATTGTACAAAAAGAATATGAACAATACAGCAAAATGAGAGTGTTAAAATAGGCCAGAACTTTTTGCCAAAGCCAACTAAATTCCAATAGCCTTGCCTTGAACAAGTGGAAACATAACTGTATATGATTCTTTTGAATCACAAAGGATACATCTTTAGTTAAAAATGTTTACAAATCCTCCTTATGAAAAGGTGCAAGCAAGTGACATGTTTTTTACTTCTATAGCAAACTGCCACTAAGCACTGAAGTAGAAAGAGCCCTAAAGAGGAGCCATTATTTGTCAAAGTGATATTGTAAGTAAAGCCATTTGATCACAGTGAATGCAAGATAATCAACACCAATTCATGCCATACTGCTTACATAGTTGAAAATGCTTTCTAAAAGAACAGCAAAAGACAGAGAGAGAAGAGAGAAAGACAAGGGAGAAGAAAACTTCAAAAATATTAGGAATCTTCAAATACCCCAAATATTATTGATATCATGCCAGGTACTAGAGGAATATAGGAGATCCTGTATACACAGTTAGAATCATAAAACTAGCAATGCAGAAAAGGTTTATGCTACCCTGCTCTGAGGAGCTTGCAGTTACTCAGATGCTATGAGTAAGGACAAAAAAAAAATACAGATATCAGGAAAGGACAGACTTGTCACATGCCCTCCTCTAATATCATGTCCAAATTACGGTATGTTGGTCATGACAAAATATAAGCAACTCAAAATGGCACTGCAATTTTCTATTACAGAAGTAGAAAATGGCAAATCTCTTTTGTAAACATCATATAAAGAAATTAAAATATGGGTTTAAAATTTGCATTGAAAGGACTTTAGATCATCTAACATTTTTATGCATTGAGTTAAAACACATGTTTAAAGTCAACTTTATCTAACTTTAAATTGTGACTACTGGAAACTTAAATTAAATGATTGGCTTGTACTCTATTTCTCCTGGAAGAACAGATCCAGAATTTCTTACTGCCATTCTTATAACAATGTAAATATGAATCCTTGACTTTAGAAATTCAGGAAAGATGAAAGAGATGAGACTCGAGATATATCTCAGCCTCCTAAGGACTTAAGACTAGAGAGAGGCTTTATTGACTAATAGGAATTTGATGAAAGAAAATGGAAAATTGAAAAGCAATGATCTAAGTCATAAAGTTGGCAATGAGTTTGACACAAGGAATTGGTTATTTGTTTATAATTACAATCATTTCAAACAGCGTCTGCAAAAGAGCACACAAGGAAGATTGAACCTGGTTGATTTTATTTTCAAGTTAGCACCATACAATGAAGGAAATAATGTATGTTTCTAATTTGAAATGGTAATGAACAAGAGAAAAAAGCTAATCATACACTATTTGATAGTCCCAATGCCTGCCTCCAATTTGAAACACTCTTGGAGAGCTTAGCACAATTACTGTGATGTGAAAATCAAAGCAATTCTATGCGGTTAAAGAACCTCAGAAAGGTGAGGAAGCTTGAAACTTCCAGAGACCTAAAGAGCAAGAAATCAGAGTGGTGCCAGGTTTCCCAGGCACAGTAGGCATAACTTTTTTCAACCTATTTTCCTCTCCTTTAGCCCACCACCCAGCATAGGTAGCAGACACGGGGGGGGGGGGGGGGAAGTAGACCTGTTTAGAAATAGTTCTTTGGCAGTGACTTCAATCTTCATTGTCAGGGTATCAGCAGTTCAGTCCAATAGCAAACACCAAAATACGAATCAGCAGCTTCAGTCCAGTCAGCATCAACCAGCCAGGGCAATTCAATCCAGAAGAAGTGCGAGGTTCACCGGGGCGGGCGGGGATGCACAGAAGCAGCAAGAACCCTGTACATACATTCTTTGGTTGGTTGTCTAGTTTCTGGGAGAACTGGGTAGTCAGGCCACACTATGTTGTTCTTCCAATGGAGCTGCGATCCCGCTCTGTTCCACCAGTCCTTCTGCCAGCTTCCCCACCAGATTCCCTGAGTTCAGCCTGATGGTTAGCTCTAAGCATCTGCCTCTGCATTGGTCAGGTGCTGGCCGGACCTCCCCGGGAAATGCCACACTTGATTCCTGTCCACAAGCGCCTCTTGACCATGGCAACAGTGTTGGGGTTTGGTGTCTGCAGACATGATATATCCTCATGTGGGGCCATTCCCTTGGTCCCTGGAAGGTTTGATGCCCCAGAGTAGGGGAATGCTGGGACGGTGGGGCAGGAGAGTGTGAGTGGGTAGGGGTCACTCTCATACAGGCAAAAGGGAGGGTGAGGGCAGCTGTGGAACCTGGAGGTGGCAGAGGGTTAAGCAGGAAGTGGGATATCGTGGGATGGGGAGTTGGTGGAAGGGGTAACTGGGAAGTGGGATATAATCTGAGATGTAAATGAATGAAATGATTAATAAAGATTTTCTTTTAAAAAGGTGCAATTGACTAGAACCCTATTTGATTCCCCCTTCCCCGCCAAAAGAAGAAGCACCAAGAAGCCACAGGAACCTCACTAGAAGTTCTTTGTTGAGTTTCTCTCTAAGGCATCACCACAAGCAGAGCTCAGGAACAAGGCAGTGTAATGTGCACCAATACAGGTGTGCCGTTAGCAAAGAGGAGTGAGGCAAAGCAAACCAGTGCTAGAAATCCCACTGTCGGTGGGGTCATATTTATATTTCTCCTGAACATCATATGTCCTTTCACATGTTTGTTATAGCAAAACATCCTTTCACCTGTATCTACTTCAGGAAACCATCCTGTGTGCCCCCAGCAAACCATCATTTGACATAACTGACTTTCTAAAGAAACAGGAAGTTTCCATTTCACAGTGTTCAGTAAGCAGAAGTCTGCAGAGGTAAGCTTTCAATCAGTTGCTGAGTAACACCCCAAACCACAGTGGTTTAAACTCAATAATCATTGCAATGCACCCACCACTTGAAGTTAAGGTGCAGTGATGCTCATCTTTTCCACGGTGTCTCCCTGATAGAGACCTCAAACATCTGCAGTTAGCTGGGATAGGATGACACTAAGTCTGAAGTAGAGACTTCAGCCACTGCTGTTGATGGGTGTTCCACCCCCTGTCTCTTATTACACTCATGCTTCCTCAGCCAGAGAAGAAAAATTATTTCTTCACTCATGGACGGTGGTCTGTGCTAAGGAGGCTGGGATAGCTGTGGGTTTGAAAGCATGTATCTTTCATACCACGCAATCTGTTCACATAATAGTGATGGAGTTTTTATGATGTGAACCTGTTAAAATAAGTTTCCATGAAAAAGGTTTAGAGGCAATATGGACTCAGTATTTTAATGGCTTAGTTTCAGAATTTCCAGCATGCTTTTGAAACATTCTACTGGTTGGATGCACCTCTAGATTTAATGAGAAGGAAATTAGCTTAAGTGTCTCAATAGCAGTAATAAGAAAGAATGTTAAATACTTATTTTTAACATAAATGTATGTATTCAGCTTACTTCTCAACAAACCATAAAAAGAAAAAAAGTCTCAAACATACAGTACTTAGTATTTTTCAATGTGTAATTTCTCATGAATTCACTGAAGAGTTACTGCCTACCAAAAATTTTAAAAAGTGTATTGTTTAAAAATATATAGAATTGAGAACAGCTGATTATGGGGTGCCCAGACATATTGGATACATTAAAAAAAAATTCCTATACATAAAGCTCATGGAAAATTGCAGAAAATGTGCAGAAAAAATGGTAAGAACCAGAGGACCAAAAAATTACTATACAATTGTTTCTCTTAGAAATGACAGAGGCATTATATTCATGACAATTTCTCAATATACACTGCTTACACAACAAATCTCTGTCCACCTTCATGCTCTTTTAAGGCTCATAATGCACCAAGTCTAGTTGCATGTTGATGAGTATGAGGCTATCCACTGAAATATGAGAATTCTATCAATGGACACATCCTCAGAAAAGAAGGAGTCGCCCTCCCTGAGTAACAGCTGTGACTAGCTCCTCATTAATGGCTGAGGCCTGGACATCACATTGACAGTGGGATCATCTGTACAGATTCTGGTTGGCTTGATCTTCAGCAGGTCATTTGCAGCCGTTGGAAGTTCAGTAGCCAAGACATGTCCAGAGACAATTTTATAGCACTCTTCCTCATTTCCTAGCTTTTGCATTTTTTCTACCTCCTCTTTTGTCATGTTCTGAAGCCTTGGGAGGTAGGAGGTTGATATAGATGTCTCCTTTAGGAGTGAGCACTCAAGTCTTTACTCTCTGGTTATGTATTTCTAGGTTGACTGCTACCCACTGCTAAAAGAAGATTCTCTGACCAGGGTTGAGAATGGCTCAGGTTAGTGAATATAAATAAATATAAATATGAATACTGTAAGTATAAATATGTAGAAGGCTTTTGGACAACTCTTTGACCATAGACCTAGTTGAAATTGGAGAGAACTCTTTCTTTGCCTCTGGTACAATTCAACTAGAACCAAAGATTATTGACTATTTAAGATTTTTGTAGAGCCGTATAAATGTCAGCAGCATGAGAATCAGCATCCTTCATTAATCTCACTCATTCCACTCTCTTATAGGAAGTCGAACTATTTTTTCTACCAAGAAAGTTTATGATCCATTCATGAAGAGTGCAGTGGACCACAAGCTTGCTCCAGAGAGGGAGTGACAAATAAATATCACCACTTCCTTTTCCTATCCGTAGTAGTCATTTGCACACAGGTGGGACACTGATCCATAACCAAAGTACAATCTTGACTCCTATAGAACACAATATTCAGCCTAATAGCAAATGAATCCTGCTTGTCATGGCTTCTTATCAAATTTTGTCTCTTACTAGATTTTTCATCAATATACTGTCCATCCTTCCAACAGTTCATCTTTTGGAATTTATTCACTCTAATGCCTATTATGCAATGCTAATATCCATGTATACATTAACTATTAAGTATGACTTATCTATTTTCATCACCTATGATTGTGGAAGGTGTATACTAAATATATATGCAGGTAGTCATCCACATTTGCAATCAACATACATACATATTTATTAAATTTAGAAGGATTTTATTTTTATTTATTTGCCAATAACTAGCAGAGGGATAGTTTAATAAATGACTAAAGAACTAAACATTTTATGGGAACGTATTCAAAGTTAGAACCATATAAATGTTTGAAAGTGTTAAATCCAACTCCTTGTTAGCATACATAAAGCAAAGTTCAAATATTGGTAAGCGATTTTTTCTATAATAGAACAGTGGATTGGACTTGATAAGGAAGGCAAACCTTCTTGAATAGATTTCCATGACACTTCCAGTACCTAATGTTCTTGTAACAGACATCAGATCCTGGAAATAGCACATTTTTTTATTCTTTATTTTTTTATTGCCAAGTGAGTTTTTAAAATTTATCTTTAATATTTTTTTTACAGTTCACTAAGTTTTAAAACTTTTTTATCTGTATTTAGAAATCCTATATCTGAGATGATGTGTGTAGAGTTACATTGGATGACAAGAAGTCAATATCAACAAATTCAGCATCTCAAAAATATAATTACATGATACTTGTGAGTGTTGTAGGCTCCTGAGACAACAAAGCTTATGAACAGCTAAGTCATTAAGAGGATTTTTCTGATGTATTAAGAAAATAAGAGAAGAAACAAGGTAGAGAAAGAAGGAGGAAGACAGAGAGATAGAGAAGAGGAGGGAGGAAATAAATGAATATTCCAGGTAAGCTACAGTCTGTGTATATTTGTGGCTTCATTATCTTTACACTGAGTAATATTCTTAATGTGAGATAATTAATTCCAAAATACAGTAATTATTAAGTGATTATAATTAAACTCAACAATTAAATTTATGGGCTAAAATGAGATAAAGGAAATAAGATGCATACTTCATCAATAAAAATATCAGTTAATGAAAAACTAATTAAACACTTCAAAACTGCTGTCGTTTATAGACAGTGTTCACGCTGTTACTTCTCACAGCAGGAATAAGGATGTGTCTGCAGCATACATCCACCAAGTAACTGATTTCTCCCTTCATGCTGAGAAATCTTTATGAGAGTAAGTAAACACAGAAATGGAAATTGCACCTATCTTTCTAACCTCATAAGTGATTCAGTGTATGCATATCATGAAGTTCCTTCACATATTGCATATTTTGTATTAATGCCTATCATAATGAAATCCTGCTCACGTATAACTTGTCCACTTATTCTTAAACCCCTAAAAATGTTCTGTAGTTTTGATCCCATGTTATTTCTAGGAAGAAATAAATAAATAAACGGATGCTCAGAGGATTTATACCACTTGCCTCAAGTCTCAGCACCATGAAGGAGGTGAAGAGATAAGAATCTAAAACTCCATCACTGTGACAGATCTTCTCAACATCTGCTTATGCTGCCCTGAGAGCTCTGGCCTCAGAGCTATTTGTAGTACTTTTATTAGTCGCCTTTTAAAACACGTTTTAAAAATTAACTTAGTCTAAATAAAGATGCACTAAGTTACGCCTAGCTTCCGATTGTTAACTATAGACCACATCCTCAAGTCAGAGCACTCCAAATGCCTGGCTTCTCTGAACATAGACCTAACAGAGGGCAAGTGTAGAAGGAAGGTGGACAGAATATGATAATGGGTCAGTGTGTGGCTAGAACAGGCAATATTAATTGCATCTTATCGATAAGGTTGATCATCAATTTGTCTGTCTCTTCTATTATGAATATAAAATAATGTTGGTGAAATCCCTCTTTAAAAAGAGAACCAGAAGTCTATACATATTCTATTGAAAGTGAAGTGCACATCCCCATACTCTTTTGCTCTCCTTGGGTTTTCAATAGATTGGAAGACACCTAGTCACGCTAAGGACATTCTGACTTGCTCTGTCCTTGAACCCCAAGTCGAGCTTCATCCAAAAATGTTCTCACAGATGAACTCAACCTATGAATGTTCAGTTCCATGTCTGCATTCCCTACAACCTCATTAAATGAATACAAAATAAGCCCCAGTCAGGTGTCCACACCTTTACGGTTAACAATCTATTAGAATGTAATTTGCACTTTTGTAAGAGAGCTTTTGCCTAAGCTGCATTTGACCTCCACTTTGGTGTCTGAATTAATTCTCACCAAATGGATGTTTTAGCTTTTCTTATATACTGAAATGTTAGCACTCTCTTTCTTAGGGAGAAGGACTTTGATTGATTGATTGATTGATTGGTCGATAGAGTTTTGTTTTTATAGTTTCTAAGTTTGTATCCAGAAAACATTTTTTATTTCATTTTTGAAACACTGACAAGTCAAACCAGAAAAAGAAATTTTTGTGATAAAAATTTCTGGGACAGCCTCCCAGAGCTGTCTTGTTTGCCCTGTTATTCAATGTTTAAAAAGGAGGAGGCTAGAGAGGTAGCTTAGTGCCTCGGAGTGTACACTGTTCGTAACAGAGGACAAGAGTGCATTTCCCAGTATCCAAGTTAACTCACCACAACCTAGAAAATGCAGCTCTGGAGGAGACTGCTGCCTCTGGTCTCTGCGGCCATTTATACCATGTGCTCATGACTACTCACAGACAAACACGTGCACACAATTCAAAACTACAAAAACAGCAGCAAAATCAAGGAAGGAGAAGGCGGCAGCTGAAATCCCACTGAATCAAAGCTGTACCTCGCAAACAAGGAACACTGATGCTGGGAAAAGGATAGTTCAGGGTAAGAAACTCACTAAGTATACATTTCTGTTTGAAAGAGTAGGGGGATATTTTCATTAGACTAAGGGATGGATCTGACACTTCATGGCATAGAATAATCAACTGACAATTATAACCTCAAACATCTTTCTCATGGGAGAGATCTATACAGAAAGAGAATGTAGTGAGCTGTGGAGATGCATTTTGTCATGATGCAAACTTCTAAGTCAATCTTACTGAGTGCTTTGCTACCCAGAATGAACACAAAGTGAAACAAGTAACCTTTGAATGTCCAGAATGAGAACTAGAGACAAGCATGTAGTAAGTCCTGCAGAGAAAAAAAGAGCACGAAACAATAAACCAAACAACTGAACTAGCTTTTGTATGATGTTACAGTACTAAGATGGTTTGTTCTTCTCAGAATCTTTAGAGACTTGACTTTCCTTCACCAATGTTGAGAGGTAGAAGAGATTGTAAGAGTTTTTTAGGATCACAGAAGCACCACCCTGCAAGAGAAAAAAGCTGTCCCAAGAGAAATATTTAGGTCTTCCAGGAATAAATCAGTTACCAGAAGAGTGAGTTTCTAGGAAAGCTGGCTACACATATGCTGTTTGGTGTCCTTGCTTATATTATTATTGGTGTCCCTTCTTCTTCTTCTTCTTCTTCTTCTTCTTCTTCTTCTTCTTCTTCTTCTTCTTCTTCTTCTTCTTCTTCTTCTTCTTCTTCTCCTTCTTCTTCTTCTTCTTTTTTATTATTATTGTTGTTGCTGTTGTTGTTATTAATTTCCATACAGCAAAGGAATTACTAACCTGTATGCTTTTCAAGATATTGTTTTCTTACTCTGCCACATTATGTAATTTTTTCCCCAAAGAGGATCTGTTAATTGGCATTAAGAAGTAACCTCTATACTCTATACTTTAAATTTAAGGCATGTCTTTTTTCCTCCGTAGATCACTTTTCTCTGTGTTATTCTGTAGCTTGACTCATAGGTACTATATGGTTGTTTTCTATCAAAGAAACTTGGTGTAGGGGATTTGACACTTCTGAACAATATAATTAAGGTAAATTTCAGGAGCTAGGAAGAGAGGGAGAATCCTCTTCTGAAGAGATGAGATATGAAAGTCCTCAAAGATTGATACAAACCTTTGTGCAGTATGCATGAGTTACACCTAAGTATCTACTCCATTACCCCTCTCTAGAATATCCTATCAGTAAGGAGGGGTGATTGTGTTGATAAAGACCTCAGAAGCAAAAGTTAAAACTCCCAATTAATTGGGTGGAGCACAAGAAACATATATGAACTTTTAGAATAGGAAAACATTAAGATATGTACACACATATACGCATGCACACAGAGTGCATGCATCATGTGTGCATATGCACAAAGATAAGAACAAGGGATGGCTACTCTAGACAGAGGTAACCTTTTTTGTGACAGTTTCTGGGTTCATCTCAGCCCTCTGATTAGAGAGATCTCACTGGGATTCCTTAGAAAAGAAAGTTTGTATTTAAAAAAAATTATATCTCAGCTACAAACCAAATTTCAAAATGAAAAATAAATGTTTCATGTGCATGATCGCTGATATAATGCAAATAACTGCATTTCAAGATAAATTTATTCTTCAGCCACACTGCTGAATACAGAATACTCAAATATTAGCTTTTTGTAGCAAATATTAACAGTTTCATAAAGGCCCTAGATTAATATTTTATAAAATAGGTGAATATTTTCTCCCACTGTTTTTTCCAATAGAGAAAAACATGCTGTCTGTGTTGAAAATCAATGTAAAATAGTTGCTTCCTTGTGTGCCTCTGATTTTCCAAAGCATGATTAATGTTATTTATTGTATAAGTCATTACTGGATAGTCAAAACAGAAAAAGATTGATTTATAATTTTTCTCAAAGAAATTCTTTTATCAGCATTAATAAGATGTCACTGCCTAGAATAATTCAATTGCCAAATATTTTCCATCTGTAAATTTTCAGAAATGTTAAGAACATACTAATTTTAGAAAACATTATTATTGTTCCTTTGATCCTACTTTATATTATACTGTGGTTTTTAAAAACACACACTCTATAAAGGAGACGTACAGACAAGGATGCAACACAGTTCCTTTGGAATTTAATTCAGTTTGAAGAATTGGAAACTATGGATGTGTCTCCAGCATCTCTTAGAAATGGTAGACCCCGGGCCTTTCCCCTCACCTTGGCACTCCCTCCAATTTTGTTTGTATCATCCTATTTAATGTCTGCTTCTCTCTTTGTGTCTGCATGAGGAAGCACATCACAGTGGAAGTGCCTGGAGAAACTGCTCTCCTCTTCTGCAGGATATGAAGGAGCAAGAGATGAAGGAGCAAGGAGGCTAAGATGCTGACTTCCCTCCTAAAGGGCAAGCTCCCAAAGTTTTGTCCTCCTCTCACTGACTCTGACTTTAAAAGCCCTGTCCCTTCCCTGAGTCACAGTAAGCCAGTAAACTAGGCTTTGACATGTGAACATTTGAGACTTTCAAACTAGAGATTTTTATTATTTTATTTATCTGCAAATTCAGTGTGAGAGATTCATCATTTTAGTATATATCCATGGAATGTAATGGATCAAGCACCTATGTAAAGAACCTGTCAGTCTGAGACTAGAAAAGAAGTCTTATAATTCAGTTCCTGAAATACCAAAATATTGAGGCTTTAAGAAAATGCTCAAATAAAATGCCATATTCTGATCTTTTCAGGAAAGATATTCAATCTGCCAAATATTTCATTACTTGATTTTGATTTCCTCAAATCTCCCAATAAAAGAAAATATCATATCATAGAGAAAAAAAGCACTACACTAGACAGGAAATATCATAAAAATTTGTTTCAAATCACCTTCTAAAATATTTATAAAAACATATGTATCTCATGTCATTAAATAGTATTACTAAAATGCTGTTTAAGATAAAACCTTTCATTTAATACTTAAATCAAAGAAATTTCGCATTAATTCTAGAAGAGACTAAAACAAGGTGTTTTGAAGTAAAGTACACATGACATTAAAGATGGATAATCAACCAGAAAGAGCTTTAATCCAAAATATCAGCCCAGATAAGAATATAACATCAAACAATATAGAAGGTATGTTTTATGACTCCTATTATGTAACATGTATTATATAGTATTTACTTCATACCAGGAAATAGCAAAGTGTGTGTGTGTGTGTGTGTGTGTGTGTGTGTGTGTGTGTGTAAATTTATATTAAGTTCAACAGCATAATATAGTAAAAATATATTTCTGAAATTATTGTCTATAACTATTAGGAGGCTGATGGAACTCAGAAAATGATATGCAAATGACACAAATTCTAAATATAAGTTCAGAGATTCTATCCTGGTGTTTCCATTGCTAGGATAAAACATCACAACCAAAACCACCTTGGCAAGGAAAGGATTTGTTTCAGCTTATCACAGTTCCTCACTTAGAAATACTCCCCAGACTACTACCCTGAATGATTCTTTTCTCTTCTTAATCACAATTAATTCTTCAGTCCCAGATGACTAGTGTCAATTAACCCTGTAAAGCAGAGGTTTCACTCTAGTTGTTCTTAATTCAAAATATCAGTGTCCCCAATTGAGTCTTTAAGGAACTCTCAAAACTTCAGAGGGAAGTTCTGAGAAACTTCACAAACCACACCACAATTATTTGAACTGTTTCCAACAATACCCTCTAAATTCCCACGTAAAGCTAGACTTCTCAGACCTGCCTGACATGAGATTTTTATTATACATTGAAACTTAGGGCTTTTACTAGGACGATCTCCCAGCCGGCTCATCTAACTTAAGCTATCTGGCCCATGAACTGCCACATGTTCTTTACTACTACTCTGCTGTGGTTCGATCCACTCTGTGTCTTCTCCCAAATCTCCCACATCTGCCTTTGTCTCCCAGCATCTCTCTCTCTCTCTCTCTCTCTCTCTCTCTCTCTCTCTCTCTCTCCCTCCCTCCCTCCCTCCCTCTCTCTCTCTCTCTCTCTCTCTCTCTCTCTCTCTCTCTCTCTCTCTCCCTGAAGTTCTCCTCTCTACTTCCTGCCCCAACTATTGGCCATCAACTCCTTATTATAACCAACCAGCAGTGAGACAAGCTCTGATACAATTCTAGATTGACTTTAGGCAGGTGAGAATGGACAAATATTTACAAATATAAGGCAGGCAATGGACCATAGAAATGACAATACCAAGATCCTGCCAGCACTTAGTTCTTTGTCATTACAAAAATTAAAAACTGAATATGCAGAGACTCTCCTTCATACAAAGTAAAGAAAGATGACCCCAACACCCACAGAACAATCTACTGACCTCTGAGCACTAGATGGTTTTACCAGCTCTAAGTGCTAAAGTCCTTCCACAATCCTCCAATTTGATCACGTCTTTCAAAGCAATCACCCTGACCTTGGACCAGATTCTATCTTACTTGGTGCTATTTTTTTTGTTTTGTTTTGTAATGAACCACTATGACCAAAACCAATTTGCTATGAAAAAACATCTTTGTTGGGATGATCTACTTCTACAGAAATTGTATCAAATGACTCTGTAGGTGTGCCTCTGTATCTTCAATTGTTAATCACTGTGCCTGGTGCTGGCGGGGGTATTTGATATTGTCATTTTTTTATGGACCACTACCTGCTTTCTATTGTCACTACCTCATCTGATTCTCTGACATTATCATGTTAAAAAAGCATGCCCCCCTCGAGGGAGGTCAGAGGTCACATTAGTTTCAATGGGTCAAAAGACAAAACTAAAAGGTATAGACTGGGTGAAGGGATGTTGTTGATCACCTCAGCAAGTGTAAACTGTAGAACCTCTCCCACTATGTTAACAGCTTTGCTGTATGAGAAAAGACTGTGGCTTTTGATGAATAAAGAGCTGGAAGTTGGAGCTGGGGCAGGACTAGCAGAAAAATACCAAGAAGAAAGATAGGCAGAGGGACAGGAACATGGATGAGAATGGAGCAGGGACATAGAGCAGTGAGACCCACTTGGAAGGACACAATGGCAGAAAAGTCAGGTTAAGGTAGAAGCCAGCGGAGAGATTGCCCCAGCAAATGGTCCAACAGCCTTAAACTATACGCATGTCTCCACGTGTCTTATTAAACCACAGTGGCAGCCTCAATGCTCCACAATAGTAACTTGTGGAAGAAAGACTTTATTTTCAGTTAAGGTTTCCAGGGAGTCGGAGTCCAAAATGATGGGGAACCCGTGGCAACTGGCAACCAGCATAGCAGCTACAGCAGGAAGACTCACATTCTATATCACAAGCATAAAGCAAAGAGAGCAAACTAGAAGTGACCTTTGAATATCAAAGCCCACCCTAGTGCCAGAAGTATTTCCTCAAAAAGAAAATCTCTCCAAACAATGCCACCAACTGGGGACCAAATGCTCAAATACCTGGGGCTATGGGGATATTTCTCATTTAATTCGTCAGACTTTTTAGATCATAGACACAGAACTGAAACCGCAGTGGGTTGTTTGCACTGTCTCTTACCATTGTCTGGCCACATTCCTTTTAATTTGGGTATCTTTTGTTCATTAAACCACTGTCTCTTGCCTTTATCTGGACATACTCCTTCAATTAGGGTATCCTTCGTTCATTAAACTTCAATGTGATTGGAGAGTTTACTGCTGAATATCTCCCTGTGTTCAAACTTTTGTTTGTTACCTTAATTAAGAACAGTTTTTCATATCTTAATTAAAAAGTAATTTTTTTAACAGAGTCACGGGATAAATAACACTGACACATTTTCACATTCCCATTGAAATTTTTATGTACTTGTGACAGTTCAATACTAAAGCTAAATTCATTTCCCTCATCATTAATTATGAAGCATATATTGTCATCTGTTATCCTTCTGAAATGACAGTTCTGCCAAAACATGTTAAAAATCTCTTAGATCAAATGGGATTTAAGACAAGACTTTCATTAAGTAGATATTTTAACTTTCTAAAGTCTATCAAAAGCATGTAGCTTAAACTCACTAAACGAGTATCTTAAAGTCTGTGTTTTCATCCTACCAAGGACATATGCAGATGTGCAGAGTTCCAGATGCGTTACTTCTAAAGCAAAATGTTGTCACTGAGGACCTAGTCCTTTGATCTTTCAGCTCAGCATCTTAAACATGTTGTCTATTTTCTATAAAAGTGTATGCCTCCATTTATGCTTCAAAAATTGCTGCCACTTCTCTGTATGTCATCGTTTTGCCTCATACTAAGTCTCTATCTGTATGTGTCTACCAAAGATCCACTTCTTATCTGTGTGCCTTTGATGAACAGGAATCAATACTTAAAGATGTCTTGAGAGCAGTTCGGTTTGCATACCAGCTTGGTGCATGAAAGTTCTGAATTCTTTCGACCTGATACTGTGTTTGTCAAGTGTGGAGCACATATAAAATGGGCTTCCAGCATGGCCATTCTGATGGTCTGGAAAAGTAAGTTTAAGCAAGTCATTTAATCTCTTTTCACCACAAGTCTACCAGATATCAAGTAAATAACATAAAAATCTCTGGAATTTCTCAGCAGCTAAGAGTGCATCTTGTTCCTCCAGAGGACTCAAGGTTGGTTTCCAGCAGCAACTCTAGGGAGCTTCCATTGGCCTGTAATTTTTGCTTCATTGGTTATGTTACCCTGTTCTGGCCTCTGTGGCCACCTGCATGCATGTGGGTACATTCAAACAGAAAACACTTATACATACATAAAAATAAATCTTAAATAATTGTTTATTCTATAGCTTGTTTCAGAGATTATATGAGTTAATTACATAAAAGTTTAAGACAATGCTTTTTTCATAGTAGATCTAATGTGGTATTTCTACTTCATGATTCATATAAAATAACCATTGACATCAGCTTAGTGGACATTGTAGCATCCATAACACATAAACACAAACAACCTTTTTTTTTGTTGTTCTTTAAGTTTTCCTCATTCTTTGGGCTCCTAGTTCCTATAACATGCAATATGTGATAGGAGAGATGAATTCAGCAGGACTGTACTGGGAGGTTCTACCAACAACCCATCCTGCTCTGACCAAATCTTTGTGGATCAAGGCTGTAACCAGTGAACCACTTTTTTGTCCCTCCTACATATCCAGAAGCCCTAGACTAGAGAAGAATCCACAGTACAGAAAACCTCGATACCACCTGGAAAATTTAGATTTTTCTAAGATAACAAGAATGAGGTAATCATCAATACATGCATTTAAAATATAAAATAAAATTACATTGTATGGGCCGAGAAGATTGTGGTTATGCATTTACATCAGCAATTAAAGAAATAGAGCTCACAGATTTGACAGAAAGCAAAGGAGTGGTTTGTGGGAAGGGATGAAAGAAGAAGAAGGAGACAGAAAACAATATAAAATAATTATATTTTAATTTCAAAAAATAGAGAAGTATTAAAAAATAAAATTTGGCTTATAAAAATATCAAAACAGGCTTATAGTGAGGTTCTAAAGTAGAAAATTCTGGTTTCTTTAGAGAATCAGTTGTGTCATGTGATGTTTTTCTGGAAACTGTCTTATAAGAGGATGTTTTTGCTGAAGCAGACAGATGGGAAGATGTTTTGCTGAGAACAGATGTGGTGTTTCTCTAGGAGCTTCATTGAAAAAGGGCATGTGATGTTTTGCTAGAACAGATGCTTGAAGAAAACCCATCATTTGGAAAGTGTATAAATATACCCAACAGACAATAGACAAGAATGTGTGGTCTTGGTTTGCCTTGCCACTCTTTTTTTTTTTTTTTTTTTTGATCATTATTTGTCATGACTTCATAGAGAGAAATGCACCAAAGAACTTCTGTTGCTGATCTTGCAGCTTCTTGCCACTTCCTCAGACTCAGACTGATTGGCAGGGCCTTGAGGTTTCTTCTGGATAGAACTGCAGTTGTAGATTCACGAATGGTGTTTGTGAGTAGATTGAGCTACCACTGCTGATTCATGTGAAATGAACTGCCATATCCTGACAACGCAGATTGTATCTTCCCCAAAGAACTATTTCTAAACAAGTCCACATCCTCCTTTGCCCCATCAACCTTTCCTTTCTACTACCTTTAGTGGGTGGTGGGCTAGAAGGAAAGTTAAGACATTAACTTATTAAAGTCGGGTTTGAAAAATATAAATCTGCAAGGTTAAATCTTCAAGAAACAAGTAACGAATCCCTACCATGCCTGATGACATGAGCAATATCCCGTACACTGTTGTTTTGTAAACCACCAGAAATACTTCATGTCTCTCATACTCTATTTAAATCATCCATAAACTCACCAACAGCTGAAATAGGGAGTGAAATGTCACTACAACAAGTTTCCATAAGATAGGATTTGGGAGACTAGTGTTACTGAGCTTAAGGAAAGTGTTTTATATAAAGCCAGCATTTTGTCCTTGGAATGCAGGTGGGTTTATCTCATTACAGGCATTGTATCACCATCGAGATATGGTGGCTATACATCTTGGATCTTTCAAGACACTCACAGCTCTAAATAAATTTCTTCTCTATTTGTCTGACCACCCCCCCCCCCAAAAAAAGCAAAATTACATGTACTTGTAAGGATTGGTAAGCATTTATGCATGTGTCCGTAAATTGCCACAGAATATTCTGGTATTCTTGATCCTACTTATCTCTCAATTTTGTTTGACAATTAACTCATTCAAATAATTACTCAAATATTAGAAATATGGCAACCCAAGGGTTTCTAAATTATTTATTTAAATCTTAACATCCTTTCAATGTCCAAGTCTTTATAGAAACACAAATGTAACATGATACTTCTATGGCCTGTACTTTTTGACATGTTATGTAATACATTGTAAAGTTTCACAGTCTTTCTTCAACAGAGCAACTCCTCCTTGGTTTTGTATGACACCAATTTCTCATAACTAATTGCCTTAGAAAACTACCTCTCATGGTTCAGAAAGGAGATATAGTATATATCTATAACTTACACTTACACAGAATATATCTATAATTTACACTTATTGCATTGGGTAGATTATTTAGCTTCCTTGTGTTTTCCATTTTCATTCATGAATGAGCTTTGTAGCAGTATAGGACTGTTTCTTTAGAACCAAATGATATAACACACAGAGCCTTAAGTGTATAGCTGACATATGGAAGGAACTCAAAATCTGTTGTCATTGATGCTGATGACATCATTGTTATTTCATAGCTGCTAGCAATGTCTTACATGTGCTGCCTTTTTCCCTAAGCTTAATGACAGTGCTTAAAGTTTGGAACTTGAAAATGACAGTGACTGACAAAAGTAATCTATCCTTTATTAGGATACAGTATAAAAGTTTGGTGTGCATCATCAAAAGGGCCAAGTAATGTACAGCTATAGCAGAGTCCCTACTACGTGTCCAGAATTATCTCAGATCCAACAGGAAAAGACAAAGCATCCTTGCCATTGATCAAAAACAC
Organism: Arvicanthis niloticus; assembly: GCF_011762505.2. NCBI lineage: Eukaryota > Metazoa > Chordata > Mammalia > Rodentia > Muridae > Arvicanthis > Arvicanthis niloticus. The sequence goes on from NC_047658.1 coordinate 158,393,796, forward strand.
TCAGTCTTGGTTGTTCTTTAATGCATTTTACTGATGTCCTGAGTATCTAAAATATAAAGACATAATACTTTAGTTCCAATATGGATGCAACATAAAAGCTATAAAGGTAGAATTCTTGGTAGTAGTGTGTCTGTGTGTGTATGTATCTGTATATGTAGTATTGATAAATATTGAAATCAAACATACACACACAGACATACACATGCACATATACAGATACAAAGATTTTAGTCTAAAATCTAGAAACAGCAATGGGTTTTCTTTACTGTTGTTAAATTTTGGTGATATATTATAAAATTGTTCAGATATGCTGGTTGTATCAATACAAACAATAATACCTATATTCATACTATGCAACTTAAGAAGTAAAATGTCAACTGAAGCCCTTTGCAAATTCCTTCCCAATACTGAATAGAAGCATGTATGGACATATCTGTCCACTTGCCCAGTACTTTTTCATGTCTTCATAGATGGGATTAGTCAAGTATTGTTTAACAGTATTGATAGCTAACAGCTTGTTGTTGGCCTTTAAAGCAATTATACAGTTCAAAGTGAAGCAAAGGTCAACTGCCTGCCAGTAGGCAATGTGTCAGGTGCATTTCCTAAATTTATATTCTTATAAACTTCTTATTTTAACACATAAAGAAACCACACCTCAGCACTGGCCAAAGAAACTCTGTTGTACCAGTTGGGCCTGGACACAACAGGATCTCTGTATGTAACAATTAAAGAAAGAGGGATCATGAATTTAAGAGAGAGAATGAGGGTTTGGAGGAAGAAAAGACATTTGGAAAATGATGCAATTATACTATCATTTCAAATAATCGTTAAGTAAAAAAAGAAGTCACAGCTCAGTGAGTTTGCTTTAGATGCCTGACTAAAAATAGGGAAGTTGCTGTCTTTACTCAGCCCTCTCTGCCAGAGTCATTGGTGCCACCCCATGACAATGACACTATCTGTGGATTCGTGGAATGTTGGACTCCAAGAGCATTCTGAACTAGCTTCCAGGGCATCATTTTATTGGATTATTTTTAACACTTAGTTCTTTTCATATACAAAATAGATACGATGAAATCAACATGCTGTGCTTGTCTAAAATAGTAAAAGTTCTTGCGAAGTTCCTTGTCACTGTAAACATTGGAAAACAGATGCTTGATAGTGATTAAATGCTGTTGGCTCTTTTATTTCTAATCAGGAAGACAGAAGACTTGGAAATCTGTCTGATAATAATCTTTGCAAGTAAGTGAGTAAATTTGCCTAGGAAGGATGAAATGTGGTCACTGGGAGATACTCATGGAACAATGACTCTTGAGAAAAAAATCGTCCAAGGTCTTTGTTTATGGCTCTGATCCACAGAAGAACAATTTGGAGATACAGTGAACCAACTTCCTTGCACCTGGTGCTGCTTCCTCCAAAGTACAGATAGCAATAGGCTTCAAAAAGTGATGGCTAGAACGAGAGGGAGCCTCTACTGTCCAAGACAAGTTTCTGTGCAGTATCTAGAGACTTTCATCAGGGATTATTCCCAAGTTTCAGAGTAAATTAATCAAATTTAATAGGTCCTAAGTTTTCCCTTCTGAGAGGAAAAGGTGTAGCAGGATGGTATCCTGCTGCTGCTACATTGTTTTGTATTGGAGCGATTGAGGAGGAGCTAATGTGGGAGGAGCAAAGAGGAGAAGGAGAGGAAGAAGAGAAGGAGGAGGAGCAAGGGATGAAGGAGGAGCAACGGAGAGAAGATGGCTGGAGACGTCTGCCTGACTTTAGCGGTCTCAGGTAGCTATTCATATCTAGGTTAGTTAATTGGGTTAACTATTCTAATTGTGTGGGCATCTTGTTAATTGAGCATTTCCAAATATATAAAGCCTTTGGATAATAATTAAGCTTTAGAGTCTCATTTCTACTGGGTACCGTGGGCATGGTGGGTATTCTGGGGTTCAGCCAAGCCTTGTGGAGACAGCATGGTAGATTGACAGAGCCATCTCCCACGCTGACATCATGTGGGTGCCAGGGCCGGTGTTTCGGGCTGACTAGAGCCACAGTCTCCAGGATCTAGTTGTGGCACATGTGGCCTATGGCCGCTTCCAGCTTTGGTGAGCTTGGCTCTGGCCGCAGAACTTGGCTGCCTGGGTTAAGCAGAGCCGCCGCTGCTTAGATAGTTAACTCACACAGCAGCAGCATTTAAATATTAATGCCAACAAAAAGGGACCCTTTACATCATTAAGATTAATATATATAATTTTGTGTTACTTTATAAAGGGAATCCTTTTAGTACCTTGGCTCAGTTCATCTTTAAACAATAAACTAGCTCAGGGGTTCAGGTTGGTGATGTCTTTGATATCCTTCAGGAAACGTGTGTCCATGGTAAAACCTCAGAAAACCATCAGAAACTGATATTTTAAAGGTTAAAGAAAAAAAGCAAGGAAAGAAATAAAATCCAGAAAAAATAGAAAATGCATATTTTACTAGCAGACTGGCGCAACCTTAGTTGCCATCAGTTAGCTGTAAAATAATGTTTGCAAAGAGCTCTGGGAGTAAGAGTCATCACATACCAATTTGGCTCTGATGATTTTATTGTTTTCTGCTCCAGATTGGGGTTGATATGTTTTAAAGAATGCGCTTTTACAACATCCCTTGTAGACCTTGCCAGCTTAGGTACCAATAAAAATATTTTTTTAATCAAGCCAGTGACATTTTTACAAGAGGTATGAAAAATTCTATATTGAAAAATGCAACTTCCACAAAACCCACGGGCTTTTCCTTCAGCCAAGAACATATTGAAGCGAACAAGAGCATTTGACGGGACAGGTTTGATGCATTCTCTCACATGGGGAGTTTGAGGGCTTTATCAGCACATGATGCCCTTTACCTCAGAAATGTTTCCATTCGGTGACTCATATCCTTATTTTACAAGAGTTTTCTTTGAATTTTCTACCAGGTTGTAGTTTATGAGTAAACTACAACTTCTTTGCCCAGACCTCTATTGCACTCTGGGTTATCACAAGAGAATACAACACTTTGCCTGTACCTTACAGGTGAAGATCAGCTGAGATTCTTCATCCCAAGGCACCAAGAAACTTAGCACCAACATCAAAGCTCAGAGCCCATTTACCTATAAGGATCTAGCTTACGGCAACACCAACATCTTCCTCATAGTGCAAGTATGCTACACTTTCTGGTTCTCAAGTGCATCAACTTCACTCTTCACTGTGCCCGTGCACTTCTGAATGAGCTTGTCTTGTTTTCTTTGAATTCCTCCCCCCTCCCCTTTGACAAATCCTCTTCTGTTTCTATTAAACTGGTTCTTACTCTGCATTCTGTCAGATTTTTATTTCAGTAGGGATGAATCCATACTTCAATTATTTTATGGTATTTTACTGGTTTTGCTTGTTAGAGCTTAACACGGTGTCGTGTATTTTCTCCACTCACAATCAGGCTAATATCCATTAACCTGAAAATATTCTAAAGGCAAGAAAATCCTCCCTCACCCCTCCCTCTAAGCATGAGTGTCCCTGCCAAGTAGATTTTCTGTAACTAACATGTAAACTTACGTAGCTTTTTACACGTATGTTAAATAATATGACCCAGGCTCATAGAAGTTAAATGTATAAAAGATAATTAGAGTCTAACTTAGAGCTATCTCAGAAACTGTCAGCTATTCTTGGTTTACAATGATTAGGAAATTGACTCTATTTTGCTCTTATGGTCTACCTAAAAATGAATGGTATTAATTACTGTCTCGTAAGAGTTATTATGAAATGTTCACCCACACAAATAAAACTATAAATTTGGGACAAAGAATGTATATAGACACTGTTAATAGTTGGTTTTGACATATTATCTTAAGCCTTTGGGCTCTCTAGGTTTTATGTCAACTTGACACAGGCTAGACTCATTTGGGAAGAAAATGCCAACTTAGAAAATGCCTCCACCAGATTGGTTTTTTGGACAAGCTTGTGGAGCCATTTCCTGATTAATGATTATGTTCAAGGGTCTAGCCCGTGAAGAGGTTGCGCCCTTGCTGTCAGGTTGGTCCTGGAAAAGTAAGCAACCTAAGCAAACCCCCGGAGCAAGCGAGTAGCTACACTCCTCAATGCCCTCTACAAAAGCTGCTGTCTTCAGGCTCCTGTTTGGTGTAAGTTCCTGTTCTGTCTTCTCTTAGTGATTGGCTGTATGCCAGGACTTTATCCTAGAAGTATAAGCATAAATATATTATTTAATCTACAGGTTGCTTTTGGTAATGAGGTTTATCACAACAATATAAACCCTAGTTAAGACAGTTTTTATGGAAGTCTAGTTAATCATTCTGCTATGAGACAAAGAAAACACAAATTTTTAAAAAAAACACACAGAAACATGGATATTGAATGCACATCAAAATAATACAGCAGGACAGGATGATGTATAGCATTCAGTACCTATATAAAATACACATGTAAAATTAACATATATACTATGGCAATTCCAGGCTATGTGGAACTGTATGGTGACATGCTAGATAATTCTGAAAGAAATGAGGCAGAAAATAATGTGAGGTGTTCGACAGCATCAATCTAAAGGAAATATAAATGTAGAACAAAAGAATATTAATCGAGTGGGAGGTGGATCACTTTACTCGTTTGTGGGACAAAGACTGCAGTAGAGTATGGATCCATGGGGTACTCAGGGTATGGTATCAAGGAAGACTTGCAGCCCCAACTTACATACAGTGGTTGAGGACAGAGGATTGCTATGTGTATTCAGCAACAAAGGTCCACATCCTTAGACAAGTACAGTGTGAGCAGTTTCATCATGAAACCTGGCATTTAGCTACAAAGCTGATGAAGTACAATAAGAAAACTCACCACTAACCTATGATGCAGATAGCTGGACAGATGAAGAGTAGAATGGCTCCAAGAGTGCTTACTGTTTCAGAGACTCGTTGATCAAACCCATGCTTGCCCTGTGACTTCACGCAGCTTGAGACTCTTATTTATGTTGACCCCATAGGGAACAATCTAAAGATTCTACTACCCCTCCTCCCCCAAGGGTGATTCTATTTGCTCTGAGCAGTGATGGGCTCTCTGAATGCCTTTGCATGCACGTCTGTCTCCTTGGGAGACTCAGTATCCAGTGATCTTCCTAAAGGGTCAGAAGAATCACAGAAGTGTAAATCACAGCCAGAAACTGGAGCTCAGTGAGATTTTATTAGTAGCTTTAATTAAAATGAGGAGTTTTCTCTAAATCCTTTCAGTAGCCCTTAACACATAACTAAAAATATTCGAGACCTCTCTGGCTCCCTGCTCTGTAATACAGACATATGGTTTGCTCTGTGTTGCTGTTTGCTTTGATTGGAAGTCGAAACTTTCATAGAATATCTATATACAAAAAAAAAAAAAAAGAAAAGAAAAGAGAGAAAAGAAAAGAAAAGAAAGGAAGAAAGCATCTAATACTCCTGGGGTCTTCTGCTTAGGGTAAACTTCCTTCTTGCAGTTGTTTCATTTGTCAATCACGCAACTGAAGCCCTGAGTACAATGGATAAATGTGGAAAAAGCGCAAAAGAAAAAGAAGAAGAAGAAGAAGAAGAAGAAGAAGAAGAAGAAGAAGAAGAAGAAGAAGAAGAAGAAGAGAAACTTTAAACAAAACACTACATGAAAAGGAAAATAGAGAACCTGTCCCCAGCACACTATCCTAGAAGAGTAGCATGAAGAAGCCCTTGGCACAGAAAAGAAACGAAAAGTCTCAGACAATGGGACAGAATAAATAAAAATGGGCATTGAAAACCAAGGATGAGTATATTCTTGTGTTCTGTCAATAATGAAGCAAGAAAAATTCAATAGCATCTGTATGTGATTATTAATGCATAGAGGGGACTTATTTGAGAGAGTTATAAGCAGGAGAAAGTAAAATTTCTTGAAAGAAGATAAGTTTTCAAGCCAAAATTGTGAGAGTTCAGTGATGTCCAGCTCTAGTAAGCAACTAGAACATCCCTCAGTAAACAGAATCAACATGAAATGTTCAAAAATATCTGAGTAACTCTCAGTGATGCTAGAACATAAACAGGAGATGTGAAGCAGAAAAAAAAAAAAACAGAGTAACAGAAAAAACTAAAATAAGATGGAATTAAGCTAGAATAAATAAAAATATGATATAAAATGTATAGTTTCAAAATATATTACTTCAGCAGCAGATTTGTCCAAGTAGAAAAACATACAATTCATAAAATATGTGCTGTCTTCAGAAATCTCAAGTCACATAAACCTGTGTTACGAGTTGAAGTCAAAAGAAGAGGTAAACCATGAACCACATAAAACAAAAGCCAAAGGCAGCTTCATGTAGTAAGACTTCAGGATGAAATTATCAAAGGCTTAGAAGAAACCTTCATATTGATAAAGAGATCCAACAACAAAACTTAAATGATTATAAACTGAAACACAGGACTAAGAAAGAACAGTAAATACTTACAGAACGGGATGTAGAAAGAGATAGATCCATCATTATAGCTAGAGTTAAAAATCCCCCTCTCAATGGTCTACAATAACAAGATGAAAAATAAACCTTTGTAAGAACAGACATGTGGCTCTGCCACTGGTTTTGGTCTGGAAATTGGGCTTCATAATGACAACATTTGTACTTTGCGTAGTTTCTTGATCATAGAATGTCTTCATACTTCTAAACATAAACTATAAAGTAGAACCCATAGGTAACTAATCCTCAGCTGCTATCCAGTTAGCAGTAGAACTCAGAAAGAGTGGTGGACACCCATAATTCAGACACCTAAAAAACTGAGGTAGAACAACTACCAGTGTGAGGCCAAGATAGGTCACATAGTGAAAGCTATCACAGACAAGAAAAAAGACACATGACAACTCAATCATAAAATTAACAGAAATAAGAAAGTAGATCAAAATGGGAGAAATGTGATTCTCAGGATACAAAGCCCTGTGTTACTTAAATTCCTTTTCCTGTGACCAAGAATCAGACAGAATGGAACCTATAGGAGGAAGTGCTTAGTTTGGCTTACAGTTTGAAGAGGTACAGGCCACAATGATGGGAAAGGCTGTGGAGAGGAGAGTAGGGTGACTGTCACACTGTCTATACTGTGGAACTTATGGGGAGTGTGGTGCTAGGCTCTCAATCCTCAAGGCTGTTCCTAATGACTCGCTGTGTCTAGAAAGGGTTCTACAGCTTTCCACATTAGTAGCAGCAGCTGTTGTCCAAGTGTTCAGAATCACGAGTCTATTTCACACTGAAAACACAACCGGTCTCAATTATTGTTTCTTCAAAAAAGAAGCCTTAAGAAAGAAATCACACTTTTTCAGGTTTTGGTGTTCTCTTTGCCCCAGTACAATTAATTATCATAACAATAGCTTAATTTTCAAATAAGCAGGGAAGTTGTATGATGATGTTAGAAAATTAACTTTGTTATTTACAGACAACTAATAAATCCTTTGTATCAATTAAGAATTTCTGCACACGTAATTGCTTAGAAAGCCTTCTAGTAAGAAAGAATTAATAGTTTACTCATGACAAAACAGACCAAAGACTGTACCATGCCTATGTCCTAAAAAGGCAATCTCATGGATTTATCTTCACTTCAGTCGACAATGCTCATTATTCTTAAAAGCAATGCACTTTAGTATGAGAAAATATCTTTACCTACACAATTATTGAAAATGAGACTCCATTTTAAGCCCAAGGTAGGAGTGAAAATAATTGCTAACAGGGTTTAGCATCTGTAATTAACTTTGACCCTTGATCCTTCTTCCATGCACACAACCTCCAATGTTTCTTTCTAGATTCATACTCCACTCACTCCTCATTTAAACCCTTTAAGTTTCAGACCATCAGCTCTCTTATTCTGACTCCCGTCAAGGCAGAGGTATAGGACCAACTCCTTTCTGCAAGATTCCTTGGATGGAGGATAAGCATAATAATACAAGTTCATTTACAGAATTGTGAAACGCGTATTAAATAGTTTCCTTACTCAAAGGGCTTAAGTGTTTTTACTTGGGCCAAATGTAAATGAGCACAGACCGACCGGGCATACAGACTCAGATGCCACTACCTTAATCTCACCCAGTTAACATGTTTGTATAATTATGAAACAAAATAATATAAATCAAGGTACTTTTCAAATAGTTGGTGAAAAATCAGGTCGCCGGATTACAGCAGAGTGGAAGACTGGCTTAGATATCATCTGATAGTATTCTTACCAATTGGGCTACTGGAAACTAGTGGTCTACTTAGTTAATACGTTCTAAAACACATTACTTGATAGCCACAAGGAGACTAAAGATACCTGGAGACAAGATGGCTCTGAATCTGTAGCATTCTAACTCTCCATAGTCAGGAAATTCCCTCTATCTAGGTGAGTGTAATCTGTAACAAGTTGACCAAAACTAACCTACGCAGGTGTCTTCCTCTTTATTTATTGAAGTAGGATTTCTAGTTAAACCCCAAGATGGCCCATACCAGATAGTGTTGCTTGCTAGTGTGCCTCAGGAAACCCCCATCTCTGCCTCTGGAGTTCTGGAATCATTGGTGGCCACCATGCCCTTCTCAGCTTTTAATGTTGGTCTTAAGTATCCAAACTGTGAGAAAAGCAGGTCACCCATTGAGCCACCGCCCAAGATCAACCAAATCAGTTTGAAGGACATGCCATAGTTATAATCTTGTTTCCAGAAGGTGGATTTTTTAAACCTATGCTCCATTTCCTCATTTATTAGAAAATGTGAGTGTTATCCATTACAACCCTCACATGTTAATAACAGTTTTGTCTCTTCTAATTCTTTTTTTTATTTATTTCAAAATGTTTATTAATAACATGATAAGCTAGCCTTCATTAGTACATCTGTTTCACATTTCAGTCATCCTCTGACTCTACTCTCCATATTTTCTCTTGATGTTTGGCAAGACTTACATGTTTTCCTTGCCTCCAGACCCATCCCATCACAAGTTAGAAACTGAAGTCAATAAGTATTCAGTGTGTATGTGAACTTGTCTAGAATTTATGGTGCCCTTGAAACTTAATGTGATTTCAGATCCCTCTGGTATTCGTTTTTTAATTCATTATTTTATTTATTTACATCCCAAATGTTGACCCCCTCTTAATCCCCTTCTGGAGTTCTTCATCCCATCCCCCTTGCCTTCACCTATAAGAAGTTGCTCCCCACCCCATGCTTCCCCATTCCCTCATGCATCAAGTCTCTATAGAATTAGGAGCATCTTCTCCCACTGAGGCCAGACAGGGCAGTCCTCTGCTACATATGTCCTGGGGGCCTCAGATCAACCGATGTATGCTCTTTGTCTCTGCAAGCTCCAAAGCATCCACGTTAGTTCACACTGTTGGTCTTCCTATGGATTTGCCTACCTCTTCAGCTCCTCAGTACCTCCCCTAACTCTTCCATAGGGGTCCTCGACCTCAGTTCAAATTGCTGGTAGAAGCACAGAGGACAGACAGATTAGGCTTCTCTCTGCAACCACAACACAGCATCAGTAACAGTATCAGGATTTGGTGCCTACTTATGAGATGGATCCCAAGTTGGGACAGTCACTGATGGCTTTTGCCTCAGTCTCTGCTCTACTTTTGTCCCTGTATTTCTATTGGCCGTTCAAGGACAAACAAACAAACAAAAAACAAAGTCTGGTAAAGTGAGACACTAGGACCTTTGTGTTGATGACTTTATGAAACTGAACTCTGAAGAGAAGAATATCATAATGGAATGAAACAAAGCAACAACAAAAACAACAGAGCTCCAGACATTTAGAAGTATCTTCTCTGTGCGCTAAGTTTTAAGATGAGGTCCTGGAAGTTGGTAGAAAACTCTTTGCCCAGAGGAGTAAATGAAGGAAAAACCAGAACACACAATGAAGATGAGGTCCTGGAAGTTGGTAGAAAACACCTTGCCCAGAGCAGTAAATGAAGGAAAAACCAGGACACACAATGATGGAAAAAAAGTGGGAGGACCATGTGGGTTACTGAGTATCTGAGTGAATTCACCAGAAGAGCCTACCTGGAAACACAAAGAGGACTTCTCCAGACTGCACTAAGTCTGAAATCAAGCCACAAGGGCACCACCTTGTCCAGAAGTGGTTATAAAATGGCTTACCAAAATATTTAAATTATTTGAATGGCTATGTTAGCTCTCTAAAAACAACTGTAATGATGGTTGTACATATTTATGGAAAACTATAAAGGTTGTTAATTTATTCAACAATAATGAGTAAGTTAGATGATATATGAATGGAATCTCTATAAAGCTGTTAAAACTTTAAAAACAAAACAAGTGCCTGATATTATTATTCCCAGATGTAAATTATCTCAATAAAAGTGACTACTTACAGACTACATTATTATATATTAATTAAAATGTTATCAGTGAATATCTAGTATATTCAAAATAAAAGTCAGATTCTGTGTTATGTGTTGAGATGCATATATGCACAATCTTGGAATACAATTGACCATTTATCGAGTCAGGTGCCCTACCTTCATATGTAGGTACAAAGCTTGTTGCTCCTTCCAAGTACAGGTTTTATATCTAGATGTTCTCCCAATGTCTCAATAATTAGGTCACACTGTTCCCAGAAGCCAATTTTGGCTCTGGACTGCTTTTCTAGTTTTAATCCACTTTCAAGACAAACATGGCCCCTGTCTTTCTACAAGCACCTCTTATCACTTACCAATCTTGCTGATTTTAGATGAAATGTTCCTTCATGCCATTCCCTGAACATTCTAGTAACAGGGCCTATCCATCTGCCTTGAAGGGCTTCTCTTGCCAGAGCTGTATTCACTGATAAAAGGAAGTAGAAGTTTGACGCTGCTGCCTTATTCTGAGCCGTAAAGGATTCAGAATATCACCTTGAGATCTTAGAAGAAACCATACACAGACACAAACACACACACACGGGGGGGGGGTAGAGACAGAGACAGAGAGAAACAGACAGAGACAGACAGACAGACATATACATACAGACACCACAATCACAGACACAGACACACACAGACATACACACACACACACACACACACACACACACACAGTAGAGGTGTGCAGAGAAAGGAACAGCTCATTTCAGTCCAAGGGAAGATTCAATCACAAATCCCTTTTATTCAACACCAGTGAGAAATACTGGTCAAGAGTTAAACTGAAACTTTCTATATTTTTTGAGAGAAAAATATCTGTTACATTTACAAGAATGTAAAAGAAACTGCTGTTTCTGATCTCCAATTGTTTCCAGAGCTATGATATCAGCTCTGGGTCTTCCTGACACATAGTCACTACATTGTCTTTGATATGTAAGTCTATCTGTGTCTATGCTGGGATCTGGAGTGTAAGATCTGAGGACCTCAGAATCTCCTGAAGTGTCACACAGCTCCACTACAGCGAATGGGTTCTCTTCCATCCCTCAGTTTGTCAGCGCTCACATGAGTGAGTTATTCCTGCTGTCATTTACCAAATTAGCTGCCGAGTTCATGCTAGATCTGCTTCTGACTCTCTTACTTGTGGGAAAAATTGAAAACTGCTCAACCTATATAGTCATAATAGTGACTGGCCCTCACTTGACTTTCTCATGTTTTTCCTCGATACATTTCATGAAACATCTATTTCAGTTAATTATGCTTTCTCTTGCTGTGTGTGTGTGTGTGTGTGTGTGTGTGGTGTGGTGTGTGTGTGTCTGTGCATGAACTGAGTAATTCAAAGGATAGATCCTAGGGTACACACTCTGTATCATAATCCCACCTCTCTTTGCTGTGTCCTCTCTATCAAGTTGCTGCTTCTCTCTCTGCCTTCATCTGTTCATCTGTTCAGCTATTTTGCATAAATAATCATTGTAACAAACTCAAGAAGTAACAGTGACACTTTTGCAAAATTACTTAGTTATTTAGAGAGAGAGAGAGAGAGACAGAGAGAGAGTGTGTGTATGTGTGTGTATACACAGTATGTTTATAAATGTCCATACATTTACCTCAGTATGTGTAAGGTCAGAGAAAAACTTCTGGAGAACAATTTTCTCCTTCTGATATTGTGGGTGGGTTTCAGGGATCAAACACATGTTGCCAGGTTTGTTAGAGAGAATTTTTAGCCACTGGGCCATCTCACCAGCCCCACAGTGACTTTCTTTACCACAAAAATTCTATCTAGAATGGTAGTCCATCATATAGTCCATTCCTTAGACATCAGTTACTTTATAAATTCTCTTACCCCCGGCTACCCTCTACCCAAGGCTACCATTGTGAACCCATGTCACGATCTAAGCTTCTATTCAAGCTGTCTTCATTGGTTCCTCTCTTTACATTTGTTTCCAGTCACACCTACAAATAAACACATTTAATTCCCACAGGAGCAAAGAAGCCCAACAAGAAACAAGAGCTTCTTTTACTTCAGTTTTAACATATAATAAATATCCAATAAATATTTCAATGTGATTTCAATTTTATAGCAAAATAAAACTTAAAAGATAAAGCACATTCAATTCATTACAAATCCTAAGGCCTCGACCAATTCAATTCACAAGAGCCATAGAAGCCTCCATCTAGAGCTGCATCTTATACCAAGGAAGTAAATCCCAGTTTAAGATTAGGGTTTAAGATTTAAGATTATAGGCTGTATGTAATAGTTCTTCCTCATCTGCTCATTTCCACTAGCTATCAGGATCGGTTGTCTTAAAAAGGTTCATTTATGCCATGTGGAAAACAGCATGGTAAAAGGAAAGACTTGGCCAAGGTTTGCTGATACATTGTCTATTTTACACAAACCCGTAAGCTGGAATTTCATCTCCAGTAACCACTTATGTTTATAATTCGCATGGAACCCCTAAAGAGCTGAGACTCTCCTAGAAAATCATTATCTTCATTCAAGCATATGTCCCTCCCAATCTTTATCTGCTTTCTGAAATAAAATTCTGTCCAAACAATCACTACATTAAAATGGTTATTTGGACACTAGTTACATGGAAAAGCTTCGGCTCTGTAATTAAAAGATGCTCTTCATTTATCTACCACATGAGTTCAGAGATAACTAGGGGAAAATGCCAATTGTGAGACACACAATTTCAACACAAAATCTATTTCCTACATAAAATATAGAACCAGAGATCAGTTTTTTTTTTTCTGCTTTGTGTTATTAAAGGTAAATTGCATCCGTTAGCTCCAGTACTTCTTTGTGTAGTTTTTGTTTGGATGACCTGTTCATTGACGAGAATAGGATATTGAAGTCTCCCATTGTGTGTGAGGGTCAATACATGATATAAATTCTAGTAGTATTAGTTTAACAAAATTGGCTGCTCTTGTGTTTGGGGCATAGATGTTACTAATTAAAATGTCAGCTTGATGAATTTTTGATGAGTATTAAATATCCTTCCCTATTACTTATGAATAGTTATGGTTTGAAGTCTATTTTGTCAGGTGTTAAAATGGTTATATCAGATTGATAATTCCATTTGCTTAAAATATCTTTACTTTGAGGTGATATCCATCTTTGATATTAATGTGTGTTTCTTGGAGGATGGACACTTTTTTTATATATATCCATGCTGTTCGTCTGTGTCTTTTCATTAGGGAGTTGAGATCATTGATTTTGGGAGATATCAGTGACCAATGATCATTGATTCCTGCTATGTTGTTGTTGCTGCTGCATCTATTGCTGTTGCTTCTGCTGTTGTGTTTCCCTCCTTTTGATTTTGCTGGTCTGGGATTATTATTTCCTTGTATTTTCTTGGATGCAGTTAACTTCTTTAGATTGGATTTCTCCTTCTAGTACCTTCTGCAATGCTGTATTTGTAGATAAATATTGTTTAGATTTGGATTTATTATAGAATATTTTATTTTCTCTGTCTCTGGTGATTGGAAGTTTTTCTGGCTATTGTAGTCTTGTCTAACATTTATGATCGTTCAGAGTCTATAATATATCTTTCCAGGCCCATCTAGCTTTTATAGTCTCCACTGAGAAAATCAGATGTATTTCCAATAGGTCTATTTGAATATATTACTTGTCCTACTTTCTCTTGCATCTTTTAATATTTTTCTTTGCTCTGTATATTTAATGTTTTGATTGTTATCTGCTGAGGGAACTATTTTCTAAACCAGTATATTTGGTGTTTTATATTCTTTGTCTCCTTTGACAGCCATCTCCTTCTTTGGTGAGGTAAATTTTCTCTATGATCTTGTTGAAAATATTTTCTGTGCTTTTGATCTTGGATTCTTCTCCTTCCTCTATTCCTATTAGTCTTAGATTTGGTCTTTTTATAGTGTCCCAGATTTTCTGGATGTTTTCTGTCAGGAATATTTTTATATTCAATGTGTTCTTTGATTGATGTATCCATCTTTTTTATCCTATCTTAACACCTAAGGCTCTTTGTTCCATCTCTCCTATTTTATTGGTGAAGCTTGCCTCTATGGTTTCTGTTCAAATTTCTAAATGTTTTATTTCATATTTCTTTCATTTTAGGCTGTCTATATTGGCTCTATTTCCACTTTCATGGCTTAATCTGTTGTAGGATTAACCAATGAATAACTGATTTGATTTTACTCCATGAGATTGAACCCATACCCAACACTGCATGTGTGACCAAGAACCTCAGAGTAGTTAGCCAAGGGAGCTATCATAAAACAAAATAATACTTATCTTGAGAGAGAGGAGGGGGAAGGAAAGAAAGAGACAGCGAGAGATAGAGAGACAGAGAGACAGAGAGACAGAGAATTCAGAAAACCCCGCAGAGAAGGACAGTAAATGAGTTTATGGAGGTGGGGCTGGAGGATATCAGTAGAACAAGGTCCTCTAAATTAACTGAGAAAAACTCAAACGAAGTCACAGAAATAGAAGCAGCATGCTCAGGGCCTTCATGGGTCTGCATTAGGTCATCTATATACATTATGACTTCCAATTTAGTGTTTTTATGAGATTCCTGAGTGTGTAAACAAGTGGATCTCTGATTCTTGTGCCTTCTCTTGGGCTCCTTTCCTTCTGTTGATTTGTCTTCTCTAACTTTAATGTAATGGGTTTTTTATCATAATATATTTATTACGTTATATTAAAATTGTGAATGAATGAATGAAAACCTAGCCACTATAGTAAAGGTTAACAACTGAACTATTATTTATGCTTGCTCAAAGAGAAAATTATTCTTCAATGGAGCAATGCTGGATACATCAGTCACTCTAGGGCAGGCCTTATGTTCAGGAATCGTTGACAAATATAATGGACTCCACAGGATTTTGGTTTTTTTGGTTTTATTTTTGCTTTGCTTTTTGTTATTTCTTTTTGTTCATTCATTTTGGTGTATGTGTGTGTTCTGTTATTTGCTTATACTTTGTTTTCTTTGTGAGGAGAAGTGGTGTTTATTTCATTTTTGTGATTTGCGGGGTGTTGTTTAAATAGGTCATTGTTTTTACAAAATAATTTAAAGATGAATTAGTATGGAGAGAAAGAGCATCTGGGAGGACTTGAAGGACAGGAAGAATATGGTCAATACATATTAACATTAAAATTGTTATAAATAATAAATATCAGTGGTAATTATTATTTTAGAACACAATATTTTTGGAAGTTCCATTGGTATGTAGAACTAAACTTTCTGCTTTTTCTGATTATGAGTTACTGTGCTGTTTGCACCTAGGGATTTGCTGAGGTCAAGATGAAGTCTCTGCCCTACAGGAGTAGTTAAGATAATTGTACAAACATATCTAAGATTATACTAAGATCTATAAGAGATTTATAAGAGCCATTGGTGTACATTGAGGAATTGAGTTGATGTAGCTGGATGGCAGAAACTTCATACAAAATTTAGGGAATGACATGTTATATACCATAAAGAAGACACAGCCCCAGTCAAGTGAAGTGGTGAAGAAAGGGTTTCTACAAAATTCCAAGGATGAGTCTTAACCTTCCTTTGTTTCTTCTTATATAATACCCCTTCCTATTAAAAAAAAAATTAAAGCTCTAATATGTCCTTGAAAACTCCCAATTTCAAGATTGTACTATTTTTTGACTTTGAAGACCTCACTTCATTCCATTGTCTGTTTCTCAGTGGTCATTTTAGGAGCTGAACATGCAGGATTGATCAGGGCTTAGCCAACAGAATGGCCATCATCCTGAACACAGGAGCAGGTCACTCTTCAGAGATTGTGAAGGAGCCATCACAGAAATAAAAAGCAAGAGCTGCTACAGATGCATGGCTGATGGCATCAATTGAGGGCAAACAGAAAAATTATGTAGAACCAACCACTTTCCAATTACTTGAAATAATGTTTTTCTTCCCAAGGTAAATTGTATATGGTGCTTTGCTACTTTTATAGTTAAGTGTTCAAACTGAGTAAGTGAGTTAAGTCTAGTCCCTAAATAAATATGTTGAAAAAGGATATTATGAATCACTCTTACAAATTTCACATTCAGAAAACAGAGGCAGAAAAATAATCTTGAGTCCAAGATATCCTGGGCTATAGTGTAAGTTTCAAAGTAATCTAAGGTACAAAATGAGTCCTTGATTAATATAAAAAAGAAAAGGGGGAAATGGAAGCCTCAGAATTTAGAATTAATATCTCCCTAGGATTAGACAATATTGTTAAAACATTATGAATAACTGTTAGCATAATATTTTGATGCTGTCAGGAATGAAAATTGGCTGTTGGTTTCATAAGCCACTAGGTACACTATTGTGGAAAACTGAAAACGTCAGCATGCAAACCTTACCACGCTTTGTTACCTTAGCTATCTGACATAGGAATCATAATTTTCACTCACTTTACTTCTATTGTGTCACAACAAATACTAAAAAATTTCAGGTTGTTGGGTGATTTAATCATGGTGTATTTTATTTACTGGAGTTCCCTATATGCTAAATACTATACTATATGTACTACGCACATAGTTCAGTCAGGCCCCCATCAAAGTATTTTAGGTCGTAGTTTATTTCATCATTATACAAATGAGAAAATTGGGTTTATAAGTAGTAGTTAATGTTCAATTTCTCATTGCATCACTCAACTTCAACAAAACTTGATTCCAAATTCCAGTTTCAGGCATCATATTTTCTAGTAATCTTTGAGTTTGCAGCAGGCTTAAGGAGCTGTTACTGAATAAGAACTGTTGATTGACTAATGGGGACCTTATTTTTTTGCTTTCCCTGGTGTAGAGACAACCACAACTTTGTGCATGCTATTGTGGCTTATTTGATATCAAGAAAAGTCCAGGATTATCAGCAAGAACAGTTGATTGTGATGAAAAGATTACCCCCCCCTTTTTTTCTAGAGATTCAGTCAATAGGTACTTATTCTGATATATGTTTCTTTCATTGGTTGTGGTTACATAAGAGAAAGATGATATGGAGAGAGATGAACTACATTGCTGCTTTTCCGATGGCAGCTAAAATCTAAAGCATAGTAAAGGCTTCAGTTTAATCCAAGTTAAAGTGTGTGGCAGTCCCAGAGTCAACCCTGTAGCTCTCATTGAGCTTTTGTTGAGCAGCCATATGCTAGAAAAAATAGGAAGTGCTTCTTCAGTGAAGGAAATGAGCTACAATGAATTAAAATCTAATTCTTTTATTTTTCTTAATCAAATGATAGCACACTCAGCACTTTTGTGATAGATATTAACATCTTTGAGCAATAAGAAAAATATGGTATAGAAGATTATGTAGCATTTCCCACACTACCGAAGGAGAACTTTCACAGCCAGAATGTAGACTCTTGAAATCATGCCTTCAGATTACATTTCATTTTACATTGCACCTTACTTTCTTTGTTGGCAGTGATGTCAAAACACACACACACATACACAAACACACACACCACATATAAACACATTCATTCCTGGAAGATAAAGTTTTTTTTCTTCTGTATAAACTGTGTTATCCACAAAAAGTATTCCTCAGTTACTTATAAAATTCAATGTTATAAAATTCTTTATAAGCAATCTTTGTTCTAGCTAAAATAGTCAAACTATGGATTTGCATCAATGTACTGAATAGAGCAGTTTATATTAAAACCATGAATATAAGAAGAAAACATGAGCGTTGTAAAAAGATATAAGAATGGGTCGATTTTCATTCTTCTACATGCTGACCTCCAGTTGAATGAACGCCATTTGTTGAAAATGCTGTCTTTTTCCCACTGGATGGTTTTTAGCTCGTTTCTCAAAGATCAATTGACCATAAGTGTGTGGGTTCATTTCAGGGTCTTCAATTCTATTCCATTGATTTACCTACCTGTATCTGTACCAATGCCATGCGCAGTTTTTATCAATACTGCTTTGTAATGCAGCTTGAGGTTAGGAATGATGATTGCCCCATAAGTTCTTTTATTGTTGAAAATAGTTTTGTTTTGCTTTTTTAATCCTGGGCTTTTTTGTTATTCCAAATGAATCTGAGAATTGCTCTTTCTAACTCTATGAAGAATTGAGTTGGAATTTTGATGGGGATTGCATTGAATCTGTAGATTGCTTTCAGCAATATGGCCCCTTTTACTATATTATTTTTGCCAATCCATGAGCATGGGAGGTCTTTTCATGTTCTGAGATCATCTTCAATTTCTTTCTTCAGAGACTTGAAGTTCTTGTTATACAGATCTTTCACTTGCTTGGTTAGAGTCACACCAAGGTATTTTACATTAGTTGTGATTCCTGTGAAGGATGTCATTTCCCTAATTTATTTCTCAGCCTGTTTATCCTTTGAGTAGAGGAAGGCTACTGATTTGTTTGAATTAATTTTATATCCAGCCACTTTGCTGAAGTTTAGGAGTTCTCTGGTGGAATTTTAGAGGTCACTATTATTTAAATTTTAAGCAATACAGAAAAGGGAGAGCAAATTTATGAAATCATCTCTTTTCTCTCAGTCCTAGTGGTTGATTTTTTTTAATACTTTAGATATTTGTGGACTTACATACAGGGAGTCTTTCTCTTTTTTTCCTTTTTAAAAAGATTTATTTATTTATTTTTGCCTTTCTTTTTTATTGGATATTTTATTTATTTAAAATACAGATGTTATCTCCTTTCCCCATTTCCCCTTCCTAGAACCCCCAATCCCATCCCCCCTCCACCTTTATGCTTTTATACCATTTTGATTACATGCATGTATTAAGGTCAGTTCTAGGTTGAGGGTCTAGCAATGCAATAGATGCAAATAGTCACGGAACAAGCCATATAATAAACACAAATAGTCAAAAAAAAAAAAAAAAAGCAAGGCATTAAATCCAATTAGGTGATCACTCCTGTGATCATTGTTTCTAAGGTCTTATCAGGATGACAAAAGTATCTGAGCCTACTTCTCTGTCCTAGCCCAATGTCATTTTCATGTCTGAAGCCTACTTCCATATTCTAGCCTAAACTTTAGATTTCTGTCTGAAATTACTTCTTTGTTCTCACCTAATATTTAGGTTCCTGCCTGAGATTACTTCTTTTTTTCTAGCCTAAGATTTAGACTCCTACGTGAAATTACTTCTTTGCTCTAGCCTAATGTCAGATTCCTGCCTGAAACCTACTTCCTTGTCCTTGGCCAATGTCATATTCCTGCCAAGCAGCCCATTTCCTTGTCCTTGGCCCATGTGAGATTCTTGCAAGCAGCCTCAAAGGCTCTCCTTCTCTCTCCTTTTTTCCTTTTATTAACAAGACTTAGCCTGTCTTAGGTTGTTCTGACAAGAATGCCTTCCTTACCTGTCTTGGAATATGCATTATCAAGATTTGAATCTGTTTGGAAGAACGGATTGATGCTCTTTATCCTATTCAAATTACTGGAAGGAGGTTCAGGATTTAAGGGGAAGGAGCCATCTTGAGTGTCATGCCAAACACCATTTGATTCATGTTAGATCTGCAATTTACAGTGGTAGTCATTATAATTAGGAAGAAGTTTAATGGCATGTGTAGTGTATTTGGCATAATTCTAATACCTCTTGGGATATTTTAACAATACATATGGAGCTTATAAATTTCAAGAATGCTGCTCTGCTGAGCATTGAAATTGTAGATACTGCAGATAAAATTACCCATGGTCTGAGATCAGAATTTCTATTTTGGTCAAGCTTCAAAAATGGCATATATAGCTTGATCATGCTAGCCTTTTTTGTCCTGGGAATACTTTTATGCCTGCCCATTGTGTTAAAGCTTTTCTTCAACAATATCAAGATGTTGGCAGCCAAGTACATGGCTTCAACCTGAAAATGGACTCCCAGACAGAGTTATTAAATTAACAGGCTGGCAAGCCAAGAGTGGGTAAGATTCTGCACATAGCCTTACCAACCTAAGACAGAAATGCATTGTTTTTTACTTATTTATTTTATGTATATGAGTACACTATAACTGTCTTTAGACACACCAGAAGAGGGCATCAGACCCCATTTCAGATGGTTGTGAGGCATCATGTGCTTGCTGGGAATTGAACTTAGGACCACTGGAAGAGCAGTCAATACTGTCGGCTCCCTACACCTACCAACTGAGAAAAGATCTTCACCAATCCTCCATCTAACAGAGGGATGATATCCAAATATATGTAAAGAATTCAAGAAGCTAGAGACCAATGAACCAAACAAACTGATTAAAACTAGGATACAGATCTAAACTGAATTCTTAGAGAAATCTCTAATGGCCAAGAAGTACATTAAGAAATGCTCAACATCCTTAGTCATCAGGAAATGCAAATCAATAATACCCCGAGATTCTACCTTATACACATCAGAATAGCTAAACACAAAAACTCAAGTGACATCACATGCTGGCAATGATGGGGAGCAAGTGGAACACTCTTCCAATTCTGGTAAGAGTGCAAAGTTGTAAAATCACTTTGAAAATCAACTTGGTGGTTTCTCAGAAAATTAGGAATTAGTTCTACCTCAAGATGCAGCTATTCCACTCCTGGGCATATACCCAAAAGATGAACCACCATACAACAAGGACACTTGCTCAATCAACTATGTTCATAGGAGCTTTACTCATAATAGCCAGACACTGGAAACAATCTAGGTGTTCCTCAAACAAAGAATAGATAAATATAATGTGGTATATTTACACAATCTAATATTACACCACTATTAAAAACAAGGACATCATGAAATTTGCAGATGTAACTAGAAATAAATGGATATAACTAGAAAATATCATTCTGAGAGGGGTAAGTCAAGTGTTATTTTTTAATGCTTAAGTTTTTTAGCTTTATGAATTATACTTAGCAAGGGATTTTTTAAGTCTAATGATGAGTCACATGGATATTCACAATAATATTTCTTAAAAATTTTCTGGATAATATTATTAGAACAAGTTTATTTTATAAAAAGCTTTCTTTCAATATCTTGACTTTATCTAGCAGTTTGGAAAATGTTTAGGAGAAAGAAAATCTAGCAAAAAATAACTATAATTATGACCAAACTTAAAATACCCTTTCAAAGCAGCAATGGAATCTGTCTCCTATCATGATACAAATGGAATATGCTCTAAAGCATGCTGCAGAGTTTTGCTGTTATCGAAAATAGATGTTTTTCTCAGTATGCTCTTATTATGGTTTCCTCTCCCTCTATTCCCCCTAGTTCCTTCCCACCTCCTAAATCCTTTATGGCCCTCATTAGAAAACAAGCAGGCTTCTAAGAAATGATAATAACACAATAAAATAAGATAGAACAAAAACTAACATATGAGAATAGAACAAAACAAACAGAAGAAAAAGACCCCCCCCCCAGAAATGCACAAGAAATTGATGGAGATGCAGAGACCCACTCACTCATCTGCACTCTTAGAAATCCCATAAAAACATTGGAATTGGAATTGGAATTGGAAGCTATAATATATACAAAAAGGAACTGTAGCTGTTAAAAGGAAAAACTAAGATAAAATTTTTATTAGAAATAGAAAATCCCTGACACCTTATCAGACAAGGGACCTCTAAAGATGCCTATAAGTTCGTTTGATGTTGGCCGTCTATTACTGGCCTTGTGGTCTACCCTTAAGAGTGGATTGTTTCCCCAAGTGAGACTTGAAGTGTTTTTAACTGCTGAGATATATATCCAGCCCTTATATTCTACTTTCAATATTCTTCTTCAATGTACATCACCTACAAACTATGCATTAAATAGACAGTCAGACTGCACATCAGTCTCTCTAAACCTGTACACTTATCTTTTATGAAAGTACTTTTATAAACTTCAGTATAAACTCATTTTACTCTGCCTACTATGTATTAGTAGGGAGTAGGAAGGAAATCCTTTAATAGGCAGAATATTTTCAAATATCAATGATAAATTAAAGTCTGTATCATCTGTAGGAGAGCAGAATTGGCATTCCAAAAACCTGAACTTGCTTTTTCCTCAAGTTACTATAAGTAATGAGAAAACAAGTTAATTTACTGTGTTGAGATCTATAGCCACAGTTTCCTGTGAAACTGGATTAGTCACTTTTTAATGTTTTTCAATAAACATACATGTACTTTTGATTTTGTGCATGGCTCTGACTAAAATAGTTGGCAGAAACAACTCACAGGAGGGAAAGTTTGTTTAACACATTGTTTCAGAGGGTATATCACAAGGAGTGAGGGTGTCTCAAAGGATTCACAACTATCCTTGATGGTTAGAAATGACTCACTCCACTGCAATGAGAGCATATGCTAGATCCAGTTCCCATGGCAGCAGACCAAGAAACAAAGAATGCAAATGGGACCAGGGGTACCATTGTAATGGCCTTTTCTTCATTTATTTATCAATTATCTACATCCTAATCTAGGTGCCCCTTCTCCCAGTTCTCCCCTCATGTATCTCCTCCTCTACTCCCCTCTGTGAAATGAGAGGTTCCCCTTAGTATCACCCCACCCTTATACAACAAGTTACTGCAGAAATAAGCAAACCCTCTCCCACTAAGGCCAGACAAGGTAGCCCAGTCAGGGGAATCACATGCAGGCAATAGACTCAGGGACAGCTCCTTCTCCAGTTGTTGAGGGCCCTGTATGAAGGCCAGGATGAACATCTGCTACATATGTGCAAGGATAAGGGTGAGTTCCAGTAGATGCTCACTTTTTGGTGGTTCAGTTGCTGAGAGCCGCCAAGGCAGGTTAGTTGATTCTGTTGGTCTTCCTGAGGAGTCTCTACTATCCCTTTCTGGTCTCCCCTGTCTTCCCCCAATTCTTCCACAAGGCTCTCTGATCTCTAATGTTTGACTGTGTGTCTCTGCGTCTATTTCTATTGGCTGCTGAGTGGAGCTTCTCAAAGTAGTTATGTTAGGATCCTGTCTGCAAGCATAAAAGTATCCTGTAATAGTGTCAGGGGTTGTTTCTTGCCTATGGGATAAGTCTCAATTTGGGTCAGTTATTGGTTGGCCATTCCCTCCATCTCTGCCCCATCTTTGTCCCTGAACATCTTGTAGGCAGGACATATTTTGGGTCAAAGGTTTTTTAAAAAGCTTACTTTTTCTAGCCCTGCCTTTTCCACTTTCTAAATATTCTACAAACTCCTAAGAAGCAGCACAAGCTAGAGAAAAACTGTTTAAAACATGAGTCTGTTGGACACACACTAGATCCTGCTATGACAGAAGCATAGGATTTTGTTGCTTTGGAAGCTAGCTGGAGAGAACAGACTTTGAGTAGGCTAAGACAATCCTACACCACAGGACTGATGCAGACATTCGTGTTCTGGGTGTAATCAGTCAGGGTTCTCTAGAGAAACAGAACTTATAGAATGATTAGATTTATTAGATTTATTGCATGGCTTACAGGTTGTTATTCAGTTACTCCATAATGATTATTTTCCAATGGAAGGTCTAAGGATCTAATAGTTGCTTTGTCTAAGAGACCAGATGTGTCAGCTGATCTACAGTATATGTTGGAATCCTGAAGCATCCTGGAATCCTGGCTACAACCACTAAAAGAATGGACTTATGAGTTAGGCTGAAAACAAGCAGGCAAAGAGACAGAACTTCCTTCTCCACGTCCTTTACATGGGTATCCAGGAGAAAGTGTGGTCCAGTCTGAAGACAGACAGATCTTTTTACCTTATAAGATACAGATTAGAAGTGGATCTTCCCACTTCAAATGATTTAAGAAAAATCTACTAACAGATGTGTTCAGCCATATGTTTTATTTTGTTGTTGTTAATTCCAAATGTAGTCACATTCACAACAAAGAATAGCCATCACCCTGGGAAGGGCTGGTTTCCTCACAGAAGCAGTGAATGTGTGGATAACATCACCTCTTTTTTGTCATGCCTGATAAGGAAAAACTTTGCTTCTTATACTAAGAAAAAAAACTTCAGTTTTACTTAAACATAAACAACAGAGACCTTCAAAACACACTGCTATCACTGTCTTTCACACTACCAAAATATTTTCATCCTAAATAAGATAAATACCTCTCAGTCGTACAGGGAAGCACCCTGACATCAAAAGGCCAATTAAGTAATTGCCTACAGTTAATTTACTATTAAAGCCAAAACTGCTGGGTTCCAAAATTCAGCATTAAAACCGACATATAAACCCATGCTGAGAAGAGGACGGCCTGCCAGCTTTCATCTTTTTCATATAGAGTGCGTACTGAGGGGCCACTTTAGGCTTTCCTCACTAATGAAGATTCCTAAACTGTATTGGGTATGCTTTGAGACAGAGGGATGCAACTATTCACTGCCTAGAGGACAGAGCACTCACAACATTGAAGCAACTTCTAGTGAGGCCTTGGATATTACTGGAGCAACCAACTCTTTCCTATGCCATTGAATAAATAATTACAAGCATTTGTAAATATTTCTGCTCGTCACAGGAACAAGCAGAAGCAGGAGAATCAGAAAATAATAATTTTAAATTTGACTTCCTATAGTGGAAGATACGACATTCACCCCCACACCATCCCATCCCACTCCTCACAGGAGAAAGCTTCACTGTGAAAAGCTCAAATTTAAAGTGTCCTAATGATTGCAAATTAACTAACACTCTTCTACCCAATCTACATCCTTCTAATCAAAGAAAGTTTATCTTAAAAATTATAAGATATTTTCCTCTCCCTTATAGTTTCCTTTTGATCCTCCAACCTCCTAGGCCTCTCCTTCATGTAATACGTATTTGGATTTTCACAATTAGCTTGGCATAGATATGATAGCATCAACAATATTGATAATAATTTGGAAAACTGACATAAGGCTGTAAAATATTTTTTCATTTTAATCTATCTGGTTTCTATTGCTATTCTTTTCTGATATTAGCTAATAATTACAGATAACAAAGTTTTCAGCCCTTTAAATCATTTAAATTAGCATGAAAATCTTAAGTAATATTCTTATTTAACAATTACAGATAACATTGTTTTTGGTCTTTTCTGTCTTTTAAATTAGTATGAAACCCTTAATTACTATTATATTTTTATTTTTATAATATGTACTAAAACAAAGAGACCAATGCCCCAGTCTCACACCCAGACAGTGCCCCAAAGAGTCTAACACCAGAGCTTGATCTCAGAACCACAAAATGTGTTTACTAGGCCAAGTATTCCCAAACTGAAATTGTATGATTGTATGTTCTTCTTTTCTATAATTTCTTCTTCTTCTTCTTCTTCTTCTTCTTCTTCTTCTTCTTCTTCTTCTTCTTCTTCTTCTTCTTCTTCTTCTTCTTCTTCTTTTCTCTCTCTCTCTCTCTCTCTCTCTCTCTCTCTCTCTCTCTCTCTCTCTCTCTCTCTTTCTCTCTGTCTTTTGGTTTTTCAACACAGGGTTTCTCTGTGTAGCCCTGGCTGTCCTGGAACTCACTCTGTAGACCAGGCTGGCCTCGAACTCAGAAATCCATTTGCCTCTGCCTCCCAAGTGCTGGGATTAAAGGCTTGTGCTACCACATCCCAGCAACGCGTCACCTCTCAAAGGTACATTCTACTACCACTATTGTTGTGGCTTGAGCTACCCTACGTTGGGGGCCAAAAATGTTGCGGACTGCTCTGTCAATGTTGGAACCAGCACTGCCAAAAGCCTTGGGGGCTAAGTGTTAGAGCCCGCAGTGGCCCAAGTTGCTCTGGTCTGTGGGTCAGGGTTCAGCAAGAGAGAGAGTGAGGACGGACAGGAAGAATGGAAATGAGACAGAGTGTGATTCAATCCTGTTTATTCTTCAGTCTCTCTTCCTAGTCCAAGTCCCAAGTCTTGAGTTCCTAGTCCCTAGTGCCTCCAAGTTCCAAGTTACTTCTTCCAAGTGTCTAGTCCTAGTTGCCTGTCTTGAGTCTCAAGTGCCTACTGTCTAATTCCAAGATCTTCCTCCAAGTGTCAATAATAATCCTTCTTCCGAGTTCTCTAGTCCAAGTGTCTTCTACCTCAATGCCTAATTCCTACTCCAAGTTGTACTGAACTCTTCTGTCTGCCTCTCACCTTTTATATGTCTCACTTCTAAGTCACGCCCTTAAGTCACACCCTTAGGTCTTATCTCTAAATCTGATCTCTAAGTAACAACCTTAAGTCACACACCTTTAAGTCTCACACCCAAGG
The DNA here is from genome assembly GCF_011762505.2 of Arvicanthis niloticus. NCBI lineage: Eukaryota > Metazoa > Chordata > Mammalia > Rodentia > Muridae > Arvicanthis > Arvicanthis niloticus. The sequence goes on from NC_047658.1 coordinate 158,420,185, forward strand.
GAAAATCCTGGGTATCTAAAGCAAAATGTTATCAGAGTGTGCTCAGCTGTTGTAGGCTATTGTAAACAAGTCTCTTCTCAAGGTAGATGGCTCAAGATGGCTGCAAGGATGATAGCTGCCTTCTGTTAGCTCCCCACACACTATCACTCTTTTTTTCTGACAAGTTTAATGCAAAGTAAAGACTGACTCATATAGTCTCCACACCCGTTAGATGTTATCATATTTCAATGATTTCTCTTCTTGTGATATAGTTTGAAATTTAGTCATGAAGATTCTTTGGGGCAAATTCCAAAATGTCAATTTGCACATTGCTTTGCATGATTTTCTTTTTTGAAGATTCTTCACTGTCCAGTGAAAGTTGTTATTTTAATATTTGCTAATAACTCAAAATATTTTAAAATTAAGAATAATAAAAATAATGAATAAGCATTTATGACTGCCAATTTAGGAATGGAAGTTGAATTGTACTAGTAAACAGAAAGGAAGTAACATTGGTCTAGTTGCTTTAAAGCCTCAGCAAGTTCTATTTCAAGATCAGACCAGGTTTTATGAAGAAAATGTCAATATGGTACAATTGTACCAGAATTACACCTAATAACAGAATATTTCCATCTCTCTCTCTCTCTCTCTCTCTCTCTCTCTCTCTCTCTCTCTCTCTCTCTCTCTCACACACACACACACACACACACACACACACACACTCACACACGCACACACACAGCACAAGTCTAGTCCATGTGATTTGCTCTTAAAGGGTAAGTTACTAAGTAAACTGCCACATGTTTTCACCGTTCTGTTCATGAGAAGCAGCACATGTACATGTGTGAGCACACATGTATAAAAACATATCAGCTCATAGAGACAATACCAATGTAAAAACATATAGCTGTCAGTCCATAGAGACAATTCCAATGGGTCATGTGCTGACATGAGTCTCAGTGGCTCCAATCTGTCCTCAATTGCCTGTAGATGCTGCATAACCATAAACATTTAGAAAGTTGTATTGTGATACACTCATGGGGCCAGTTAGGGTGCCTGACTGGCCTGGTAATCAGGGTTCTCTGGACATCAAGTAATAGATAAAGTTATGTGAAATGAACAAACTGGAAAAGATAAAGTAGAAGAACTTGATCACATTATATCCCATAAACACATATTATTATGTCAATTAAAGTTTTTAAAAGATGGTACCATTGAGAGAGATTGGAGATATTTTGCCTCTATGTCCTCAAGGGAGCATATAGTTCTTTTTTCTTTCTGTGAAAGCAAACTAATTCAGCAGCCAACAATTATCCAGTGTGCACAACATAAAGGACTACCTGTCAAATACCCTAGTCACATTTCTATTGGTTGAGGTCATGTCTATATTATCAGCAGCCTAGCTCACAGGATGAAAGCCAGAGGTTTGCATTAGTAATTTTAAATATTTGTCATTTCATCAGTTTTCAATTCACATTGTTCCATTTATATCATTTTTATAACAAGAATTTACTTGGGTTACATGTCGATAATTAACTTCAACATCCAGAAAATAAAAACTCTTTCACAACAGAATCTAACACAAAACAATTCATTAACTTGAAGAGTATGTTTGTGCTTAAAGCATAAAATTATTGAATAATTTTCTAGTATGTAGATACCAGTCACACATTTACCAACATTTATATTTCAATGCTCACCTTAATAATGAAACTGAATAATCTGTCCTAGATTTAAAGTTGTTTTTGAAAGAAAATGAAAATTTCCATCCTTAGCTCAAAGTGCAACTTTTGAGAAAGATCTTGTATTTCAACTCCATTTTCTAAAATGTTCAAGTGGAATTTTTAGACTACCAAGTAACTTGCAAAGAATGTTACTTTTATTCATATATCTTTAGGAGGCAAATTCCAAACTATTGGCTCCTTTGTTTTAGGTACATCCAATACCTTCTGTATAGCTCCTGCCATATCTCTGACTTGGTCTCTTTCTGTTTCACTCTCCCAACCTCTGACACTGTCTCCCCCCACCCTCTTTATCTCCCTTCTTCTCACTCATTTATCACTCACATCTTCCTTAGGCATATGAGTAAAGTAATGACATACGTGTGTGTGTGTGTGTGTGTGTGTCTGAAAGAGAGTGCAAATATGCATGAGAGACTGAGAAATTGCAAGAGTGTGAGAGAAAGATATAGCTCTAGTTTAATAGTTGTCAAAATTCAGTTTCACTGTGTGTATGAAATTAAGATTTTATCTTAATTGAATAAAATTCTTCAGTGTCCTTATGCACCAGGAGAAAGTCTTAGTTGTGTTTTCTAATGGCGTTGTTTTCATATTTTCTGGAAGGAAAGCTGTGATGTATATTTTGATTAGCATTGTAACAATTCTGCCTACATGTATCAGAAACTGACTGATCCTGACTGACAGACCAGCAGGAAGGACAGAATTCAATGAGGCTTGGCTATAAGCTAAAATTAAGCATCAGCCACCTTTGGTGTTGCTGACTTGTAATCATGTCATCTACTCTGGAGGGTTAGGTAAGAGAATTACTTAAATTACAAGAGTTCTATATAACAGTTCTTAGAACAGCCAGGTAAATACAGTGACACCACATCCTTGCATTAAACATCAAACAAAGTAAACAGACAAAACCTCACCCATAAGCCTTCATTTCTATATGTATTCATAGTATATAATGGTAGTGAGATAAAAACCAAAAACACACATAAAAGTTGCTGTTGGTTCTGTGACTTCTCCCTTTATCACATCAGCACAGATCCCTGTATAGCTCAGCTTTTTTTATTACTTCACGAATCTTGAGACATTTTAACTTCTGCTCGATTTACTGACAGATGGTCTTAGGCCTTGATGACTAGAGATCGGCATCTTTGGTGTTGGACACCCATGTTTTCCTCTTATTTTCCTTGTGACTAAAGCTCACTTTACTACTCATATTTCAGCATCTCTTTGTGGAGGCTGTGGTATGTTACAGTGTGTTTCACAGTGTACACTTTTGTTCACACTTCTTTGCTTGCAAATGTTCATTGCAATGAGTCATTGGTCTTCTTATACCTTGAGGGTTGGCTTTCCCACAACCCTGCCACTAGGGTCAGCTCTAACTGTGCTGCCCAGGCAAGAATGTCCCTGCATGTGAGGGGCAGGGTCATCTCTCTTGCTCTCATGACTTCAGGGCCAGTTCTCCACACCTGCCACAGGTGGCAAGGACAGGTAGAAGGTGTTACTGCCATCCTTGTTCAGCTCACATTTGAGTGGTCTTACCAGAAAGACATTATGCATAAAGGATCTAATGTAAAAACCTATAAACAGTTGTCCTTCTGCCCACAAGTAAGTATAGTCTTCAACCATTGTCAAGGAAACTTTTCTTTGCAACAAATGAAAATGACCACAGAAAAGCACAACCAATCAAAATGTAGGGTTATATACCCCAGTTCCAATGGATGCATCTACAAAACACTTCCATAGCTGAGGCTCAGGGATCACTGAGGAAAGATAGTTGGATGCATCTTTTTTAGCAGAAAAAAAGTAACTAGAACCTAAAGTCCTCCTGCCTGCTATAATCCTCATGTCTCCATGCTGTTGCTTGACTTTCACCTCTGACTTTGTCAGTATAGAAAAGGGCTACGTGGTATAAAAATTCTGGCAAAAACTTTAAACAATGCACCTAAAATTTAATTTATAGAAGAATGGCAGACTCGGGGTATTCATGTCTTCCAGGAGGCTCTCACTTCCTGCACATTTCAGAACTGTGGTTGAAAGCATAGTTGAAGTTATATAAGCATGACTTCAACATTGTGAACTGCTGCAGGAACAACCCATTCAAGGTAAACAAAAGATTTAATTACAGATATAGCTTGGTAAGTTCTGAGCTATCACAGGAACAAACAGCTGAAGGGGATGCAAGGAAGAATAATCTGCACAGAGGACCCCTGTAAGTACCAGTGCTCATCAGTGGATATTCACCAACCGATACAGTGTGGTGACACCAGTGATGAGTTGCTATTAGGTAGTCACCAAAAGGTGGGTACTACACCAAGGATTCACATTTACTAATTCTCTTACAGAGTTAAAATCATGGAATCATAGGTGATGACTAACCCAAAGAGCCATAATTCAAATATAAGAGACATCCTTGACTATTGTATAGGACCATAGCTTTGCATTTATAATAATTTACAAGCTGTTACCTGTATGTAAGAAAGAAAGAATATCTTTGTGGAAGAGAAGTAGGGGTTGGGGAGAGAACATCGTCTAACCAGTCACTGAGAGCCACAGTTCTGAAATATACAGGAAGTGAGAGCCTCCTAGAAGACTTGAATGCCCGGACTCTGCCATCCTTCTCCCATAAACAAATCCATATTCCTGCTCTCATGAGGACATTTTAAAATTCCATACCATGTCTGAAACATAAGATTTAGAGATGGGATGACCATCAAAGCAAGGCAACTACTTCACTAGATGCCCACTTCATCAACAATCCCTCAACATAAAAAAAAAAAAAAAAAAACCAAACAAACAATTTATACTTATCAAGATGCCACTACTCTTTCCAGGATAGTATTTTTACAAGGTGTTTTGTTTTTGAACTATTATACTATTGCCTTTGACCACCTCTAAAACCTAAGGACAGAATGAGAGACAGTTCCTTCTTGCCTTTAATTATGCAAGCCGTGCTTCCTGAGAAGAATCAGCCTCATCCAATTAGTCATTTTATAAGCCTTGTTAATATAATGTGGTGTAAAGTAATGTACAACAACTACTTTCTAAATCCTCTAGGGAGAAACTATAGATTCTTTCCTAAGAACAGATTTTTTTCCCCAAGATGTTGATTACGATAATCATTTTGAAATGTCCAATGCAGGCTTTTCTTTTCATTTGAACTAGCATAATTTCTATTTGTGAGTAAGTGAGTAGATTGCCAGGTTTACATTAAATAAATAATGAAGTTGAGAGAAAGGGAGAGATAACATAAAGCTTGGAAAGAACTATATTTATGTAAACATACACTCGATGTCAACAGTTTCCCACTGTGAGCTTTCTGCAATGACAGTCATGAAAACCTCAAAAACAAAACAAAAAATCTGATTAAATTCCTTCTATTCTCTATTAGCAATACATTCTTTTAAAAATATATCTGAGATCCTGTAATCATAGGGCTATAGTAATAACTACTTCAAGAGTTTATTGTGGAGGTAAGCATAGAATTTCTAGAATGGTGGTGTTTCATTAAAATTGCTGTCTCCACAATTCTAACTCTATCTTATTTCAAGAAATAAATAATAGGTACCTTTAAGCACATAATCAAATCTTAACTCCCTGAGAACCCAATCTGCTTTTGATGAGGTAGATCTTTTCACCTGCCATTCCTACTTGGGAGTGTGCAGGGTTATTTGTTCATAGTCTGTGTCTGTCTCAATGACTTAATGTTTTCTTTCTGTGACTTCTTATCAGCATATCTGCTCTGTTGCCTGTATAACAATATCACACTGTGAATCAGAGAAGATGCTGAAGGAATGCAGTAACAACATCTATGTGATGTATCCAGCTTTGTCTTGGAAGAAGACAAATAGGCTTCCCTTTGCTCAGCTTATCAATTTAACTGCTTATGGAGCTCTGTTTCAGAAATTCTACGCTAGTGCTGTACATACTTAAAATCAAATTTAACAAGGAATAAGTTATACTAATTTATTTGCCAATAAAGTGAAGGCCAGTCCACTTTCCCCAAATTCAGCTTCTAGAAAGAACCAGGTTATTTTCATTCAAATATTTAAAGCAGAAGCATCATTTTATTATTTAAAATAAACCATATCAGTGGAGGTATTTACCCCATTCTGCAGTTCAGGAATGTGGTCAAGAATTGGAGACAACAACTGCAGTTAATACAAGCTGATGTCACTGAACAAAGAGCAGACAAGAAGGCATCTGAATAGACAGCATTTAAAACAAAACAAAATATAAATGTACAATAACAGGCAGTGACAAATGAGGCCACAAATTGGAAGGAAAGTGGGGAAATGCAGTGGGTGGGTTTGGAAGGAGAGACTTTATAATTAAATTTCAATCTCAACAATAAAATAGGAGGAACGTGTATTCTTACAGCCCTCTTTTAATCTCCACTCTATTGTCAGTATGCTTCTTCCTATAGCCCCAGACTTCCTCCATATATTTTTCCTACATTTTTTCTCTTCCAAACTATTTCCGGTATCTAACTTTTATACCAAGGTATTCCTAAGCAGCATCACTCCCCCAAGAAATGCTTTTGAGAATCCAAAGTTGTGGGGGAAAGTAGAGTGGCAACAAATAGGGGAGTGTAAGAGCGTGTTGAGCAACTCCTAATGCAGGGACAACTTAACCTATGATTTAGAGTCACTGCAAAGGACATTATAAGCATTTGGAGTCTAACAGGTATGAAATGATGACTATTTAAAAATTTGCCATAATAAATCACTGTTCCTTAAAAAGAATTAACAATGCAATCATTAGAAGGTAGCAATAAGACAGATTGGTCAAAAATGTCCTTGGTTTCCTTCCCAACTCTGATACTGATTTGCTAATCTTTATCAAAAAAAAATCTTTTCATGGTGCATTGCTTCTATTTTTAGTTGTGCTGTCTCTCAAGGGCAGAATGACATATTAATTCATTCCTTTGGCAAGTACTACGGCATTTGCATCAAAGGTGCTTTTAGGTGGTAGTTAAATGCAAAGAGTTTATGGCATGAGGCTCATTCCTGGGAAATAGTCAATGAAATCAATAACAGACAATCCAACCCTGGCACTGATCAGTTGTGATATTCTGTAAGTTACTTTTCCTCACTAAAGATCATTTGGAAAATGGGAATATGAGGGTTACATTGTATAATTTTATATGAATTAAGTGAAAAGGTTAATTTAAGGAAATTAGAACATTAGCTAAATTGTCTGATTTCAATGACTATTGTGGCAATAGTGACAATGATTTTAAGAAATGTTGGAAAATATCAAGACATTAGGAAGTCTTAGGATTTTGGTCAGTTCCATCAACCCGAGTTTTAATTAGGTAATTTATTTCTGTCATTCCTATAGATAACTAGAGTATTGTACAATACAGGCTGAGTGTGTTTCTCTGCCAGAAAATAGTTGCATCTGTCACCTGTACATTATAAAAATTAGATACTTTGGAAGGTCAATGGGAGTAAAGAGCTGAGACAAATACCCACCTCTGCTCCTTATACATCACTGTAGGCTGCAGGTGGTGATAGACTCTCCATAAAATCAGTCATTTGCAACTTCAGGTAGTGTCTCTGATCCCCTGAGATACCAATAAAATGAAATTAGCTTGAAAATGACAGTACAAAGACAAGGATGTATATTTGCAGTAGCTTAAAAAATAATCTTTCAGTTGTACACAGGGGACATTATCAAATCAAACTGATTATTCAAGTAGATAAACACAAGCTTCAGATACTGATTAGCACTTTGTTCTGTTTGTCTCCAAGCTCCTGCCTCCTCCTGTAATGATGCTCTACAACTATAAGACATGAACAGAGTCACCTGCTGTGAGGGTCTGCTGGGTACCAATGGCACATCACCTGAGAGGGAAATCACAGCCAAGGGAGACTGGTGCCACTTACCAAGAAGCAGGGCTTTCATGTTAGCCAAATAACAACCAGCTAATCCATCTAACCCCTCTGATAGGCTTTCACAAAGCATACATCCTACTCCTCAGTACTGAGGTTAAGCAATTTGACCTAGCTTCTTTTTATCTTTATTATCAGTGTAGATTAGGTTGTCAGAAGCCATTTAGGAAAGCCTAAAAACATGCAAGTGGCTTTTCTGGAGATGGCCCACCATTTTGCATGGCCTGTAATGGGTCAGCTCAGAGGCAAGGTCCCAAAAGACTTCATTCCAGGATTGCTTCCTGCTACTATGTGTTTCCTGTCATTATTACATAGCCTAATACTTCCTGAGGACTAACTCACCTTATTGGGCAGATTTTCTGCAGATGAACACGAAGGTGTACTCTTATGTAGCAATGCTATGGAGATGAATTGATGATTTCATAATTCCTAATAATTATTTTATAAAATTTCTAAATTTATATAGGTAATTTCAGCCCTCTACATAGAAAGCTGCAATTAGAGCTCTGTAACTTTTATGTGTTATGCACTAATTGAACTAGAAATGGAAAGCAAGCTTGGAACAAATGTGGGATCAGGGAAAATATTCCTTCTAGTGTAGCTATGAGTCCATTGTCTGATAATTAAAGGTTGTAAACTTGGAATAGAAATTTTATTATAGGTACAAAGACAGACAATAAAATATTGACTAGTTTATCTGTATTATACAAAACTTCAAAATAATAAGACACAAGCCAGATGATTTATTTCTTGACAAAACCATGCTAACTTGTGACAAAAATTTATTACTTTAAACTTATAATAAACTTATGGGTATAAAAGGTAAATAATGAATGTTTAGTCAGGTACTAGTCTTTATTTATTCATTTTATTTATATGTATATTATATCAGTCTTCAGACATGGAAGAGGGCACCAAATCTCATTACAGATGGTTGTGAGCCACGAAGTAGTAGCTGGGAATTGAACTCAGGACCTCTGAAAAAACAGTCAATATTTTTAACTACTGAGCCATCTCTCCAGCCCCCCATGTACTAATAGAAATGCATCCAAATATTTCTTCTGTAACTCTTTTTAATTTTATGACATGAACTATTGTCTTGAATTTGCTATGAACTTATGGAATGTAAAGATGCTTGGAAAATCATCTGATCAATTATCCTGAGAGGCTATAAGAACTAAGAACCAAAAATAAATGATGGTGCAGCTTTCTTCAGCTTCATCCAGAATGAAGGAGTATTTTCTGTATGTGTGAATCTTCTTTCTTTTACTTATTTCATTCTTTCTTTCTCTTCTTTTCTTTTCTTTCTGGTTCATGAAGAGTTAACAAGTTCCAAAACTCGGGCTAGGGGGAGGTCCTTGAGACCAAGAGAAAAAAGTCCTAGCAATTAAGCCTTTTTATTTCCTTTGTGTTTTTAAGATTTATTTATTTTATGTATGTGAGTACACTATCACTGTCTTCAGACACACCAGAAGAGGGCAGCAGATCCCATTACAGATATTGTGGGCCACCATGTACTTGCTGGGAACTGAACTCACAACCTCTGTAAAAGCAGTCAATTCCCTTAACCACTGAGTCAGCTTTCCAGCCCCCTCTCTAATTATTTTTTATTTTTATTTTATTGGATATTTTATTTAGGTTTCAGATGTTATCCCCTTACCCCACTTTCATTTACCCCACCCAGGAGCCCCCTATCTTATTCCCCCTCCTTCTCCTTCTACGAAGATGGGCCCCCTACCATCCACACCCACCTCCCCACCATCGAATTCTCCCACACTGGGCATCCAGCCTTCATAGGACCAAGGATCTCCTCTCCCACCTATGCCCAACAAGGCCATCCTCCCCTACATATACAGCTGGAGCCATGGGTTCCTCCCTATGTGCTCCCAGCCTGGTGGTTTAGACTCTGGGATCTCTAGTTGGTTGGTATTGTTGTTCTCCTCATGGGGCCACAAACCCTTTCAGCTCCTTCAGTCTTCTCTCTAACTCCTCATTTGGGAACCCCATAATCAGTTCAATGGTCAGCTGTGAACAACTGCCTCTGAATATGTCAGACTCTAGCAGATCTCTAAGGAGACAGCTATATCAGGATCCTGTCAGCATGTACTTCCTGACATCCACATCAGCATCTACCTTTGCTGACTGCACATGGGGTAGATACCCAGGTGGAACAGTCTCCAGATGGCTCCCCTTTCAGTTTCTGTCCCACACTTTGTCTCTACATTTGCTCCCTTAAGTTTTTGTTACTCCTTCTAAGAAGGACCAAAGAACCCACAGTTTGGGCTTACTTCTTTATAAACTTCACGTGGTCTGTCAGTTGCATCTTGGGTATTGTGAGCTTCTGGGATAATATCCAATTATCAGTGAGTGAATACCATTTGTGTTCTTTTGTGATTGGGTTATGTTCTTTTGTGATTGGGTTATCTTACTCAGGATGGTATTTTCTAGTTCCATCCATTTACCTAAGAATTTCTCCAATTCATTGTTTTTAATAGCTGAGTAATACTCCATTGTGTAAATGTACCACATTTTCTGTATCCATTCCTCTGTTGAAGGACATCTGGGTTCTTTCAAGCTTTTGGCTATGATAAATAAGGCTGCTATGAACATAGAGGAGTTCTCAAATTCATTTGGAATAACAAAAATCCCAAGATAGCAAAAACTATTCTCAATAATAAAAGAACTTCTGAGGGAATCACCATCCCTGACCTCAAACTGTACTACAGAGCAGTAGTGATAAAAATTGCATGGTATTAGTACAGAGACAGGCAGGAAGTTCAATGGAATAGAATTCAAGACCCAGAAATGAACCCACACACCTGTGGTCACTTGATCTTTGACAAAGTATCTAAAACCATCCAGTGGAAAAAGGACAGCATTTTTAACAAATGAGGTTGGTTCAACTGGAGGACAACATGTAGAAGAATGCAAATCAATCCATTCTTATCTCCTTGTACAAAGCTCAAGTCCAAGTGGATAAAGGACTTTCACATAAAACCAGATACACTGAAACTAATAAAAGAGAAGGTAGAGAAGAACCTTGAACACTTGGACATAGGGTAAAAATTCCTGAACAGACACCAATGGCTTATGCTCTAAGATCAAGAATTGAAAAATGGGACCTCATAAAATTGCAAAGTTTCTGTAAGACAAGGGATACTGTCAATAGGACAAAATGGCAACCAAGATTGGGAAAAGATCTTTACCAATCCCACATCAGATAGAGAGATAATATCCAATTAGACTCCAGACAAGCAAATAACTCTATTTAAAATGGGATACAAAGCTAAATAAAGAATTCTCAACTGGGGAAACTCAAATGGCTGAGAAGCACCTTAGTCATCAGGGAAATGCAAATCAAAACAACCCTGAGATTCCACCTCACACCAGTCAGAATGGCTAAGATCAAAAACTCAGTTGATAGCAGATGCTGTCGAGGATGTGGAGAAAGAGGAACACTCCTCCATTGTTGGTGGGGTTGCAAGCTGGTGCAACCACTCTAGAAATCAGTCTGGTGGTTCCTCAGAAAATTGGACATAGCATTACCTGAGGACCCAGCTATACCACTCCTGGGCATTTACCCAGAAGATGCTCCAACATATAACAAGGACATATGCTCCACTATGTTCATAGCAGCCTTTTTTTTTTCTTAATCCTCTGCTGCAGCCAACAAAGTTTATTACCAGAATCCAGAGGCGTTTGACCACAGAACAGTAAGAAACTAGCCTGTATTATCACAAAATAATAGGACGAGTTTCAAGGCCAGTAATCATCAGTCTTTGATTTTTGTTCAACAATGTATCCCACCTCATCTGAACCTATATGCTGGACCTAGGTAGTATAATAAAGCTGACATCTTTTTGGTGAAATGTTTATGAGCTTGATTGGCCAGTTTTACATTAAACTACTTGAATTTTGACTATTAAATTATGAAACTTAAATTTTCTTCATACAAGTATTTAAGCAGACATAGGAATTTAATAGCTTCCTCTTATTTGAGAGTGTTGCCTTTTCATGATCTTAAGGTGTTAATTGAGAATATAAGTCAATAATATTGATATGTGCTTTTGTATGCCTTTGGTTTTATAAAACAAAAATTACAAATCCAAAGTACAAAAAAGTTAGACCAATGAGATCTACTAAAACTGATACAGTTTGAACACTCTCATTTATGTACATAATTTATGTTGAAGTGGATTTTATACAGTCAGCTCTGCCTATCCTTGCTTTCCAGAAGCATGGATTCAACAAGTCATAAGTTAAAAATATTCAGAAAAAAGCATGTTCAACTCCCTATGCCTTATTACTCCTTAATCACCTATTGAAACTACATTTTCCTATGGTTTGAATGTGGGTGGGAGATTCAAAAGTCTGCCATAGCTAAAGATCCCCAGGGTGGCAACGTAGAGAGATGCTAGATATATTAAGAGGTGGGGTTGTTAGGCATCGTTATACACAGCTGTAACCCCAACTCTCAGGAGGTAGACACAGGAAGAGGCTGAGTTTGAAAGAAGCATTCCTACAGGAGAGTTCTAGAGCAGCATGGACTACTTATGAAAGCCTTGTCTCCAAAAGTAATAACAACAAAAAAAAGAGGATTATGGAACCCTCTGATGAGTAGGTTCTTTGACTAGTGAATTGTCGAGAACCTCACTAGTCCCTGTTTGGGCGCCAAAAATGTTGGGGCCTAGGCTGGCCCACTTTGGGCGGCCTAAAATGCTGAAGACCGCACTAGTCCCACATTCAGGCACAAAAATGTTGGGGCCTTCTCCACTCCATGCTTGGCAGCCACTGTTTCCCGGCCCAAGCTGCCGCTCTGGTCCGAGAGTTCAGCAAGAGAGAGAGTGAGGATGGACTCGAAGAATGGAGACCAGACAGAGTACGTTTCAGTCCTGTTTATTCTTCAGTCTCTCTTCTTAGTCCAAGTCTCAAGTCTTGAGTTCTTAGTTCCTAGTTCCTAGTGCCTCCAAGTTCCAAGTTACTTCTTCCAAGTTCTCTCCCAATTGCCTGCTTCTCTGTCTCCTCTGTCTGATTCTCTCCATCTGCCTCTGCCTTTTATTTGTCTCACTTCTAAGCCATGCCTTTTGGTCACACCTTTAATCATGCCCTTAGGTCTTGTCTCTAAATCTGATCTCTACACTTCTAAGTTACACACCTTTAATCTCACACACCTTTAATCTCACACACCCAAGGTATCTAAACCAAGATTATCAGAGTGTGCTCAGCTGTTGTAGGCTATTGTAATCCAAGTCTCATGTCAGGGTATATGGCTCAAGATGGCTGCAAAGCTGATAGCCGCTTTCTGCTAAAAGTCGGCCCCCAACAGTGAATGGTAAATGCACTCAACCCCTTGTACTTGCTTCCTGTGCAGCTTCCCTGGGGTTAGAAAACCCAAACTAAGTTGATTTTTTTTTTCGATTTCTTTCAGAATTTTCTTTAAATTCCTGTGTGCTTTCCTTTTATTCATTCTGCCTTCAAGTTTAATGTCTTTTTCTATAATTCTAACAACTGTGCAGGCCACCTTTGCTGTTGACTTGAAATAACTGAAAGTCCCCTTGCATGAGTATATAGCCATGACTATTAGTTGTTTTAAAATTTCTTCTTGAATTTGTGCAGTAAAGTGACACTTATTTAATCAACTCAATTTAACAACCTCAATTTAAAGTCTACAACTCTGGAATCTGAAGAACTAAGGCTATTTTATTTTTAAAAAAAAAAAAAGACTGCAAAGAAAAAGCACTCTCTTTTTTGTTAATTCATGAAAATTCTATTTATTATTATTATTATCAATTATTATTGCTTTTATTTTTTTGCAGTTCAGCCATTGCCACCTCCCCGTCCTCCCTCCCACAGTTCCTTATCCCATTTCTCCTTATCCCATGTCTCTAAGAGGATACCTATCCCTGCCAGTCTCCCCAACCCCTGGGGCCTCAAGTCTCTCTAGGGTTAAGCACATCTCCCACAGAAGACAGAACAGTCAGTCCTCAGCTATATATGTATTGGGGGTCTCGGATCAGCTCCTGTACACTGACTGCTTTGTGGCTCTGTATTAGAGATCTCAGAGGTCCAGGTTAGATGAGACTGCTGGTCTTCCTATGAGGTCACTGACTTTAGGCTAATGATTGGGTATAAGTATCTGAATCTATCTCAGTCAGCTGCTTATTGGGCCTCTCAGAGAACCACCATGCTAGGCTCCTGTCTGTGAGCATACCACAGTATCAGTAATAGTGTCAGATCTTGAAGCCTCCCCTAGAGATGGATCCACAGTTGGACTGGTAAAATTCTATAGGTCTGACACACACCCAAAAAAATTACAAAGCAGAAAACTATAGCCATCACTAATTTGGTCACAGATGAACTACACTATGAAAACTTTTCATTTTTAGTGTGCTCCGACTTGAAAACACACGCACACGCACACGCACACGCACACGCACACGCACACGCACACACACACGATAGTCTTTTATGTCTGTCTACCAAGAACAGAGATGCAGAACCACAAGGTCTCATTCTAAAACATTGAGTATTCTTTTTGCTTGATCTTGTGTCTGTATCACTCTTGTGTGAGAAGATGTTTAAAGGAGAAAAGAGTCACTCCTGTGTAAACCAATATATTTTCTGATAGCTGTGTAAGTCCAATTAACTTCTCTGACAAGGTAGTAAGATGAGGATATTGGATTATGTTTGTAGCCAATTATAAATGTTATGGATGAATACTCCTGTAACATTATTTGAGGTTATGAAATTCTAGGCCTGAAAAGAGATGCATAGACCTCTTTTATGGAACTCAGAAGTAATTGGAGGCCTTTTTCAGTAAATGCAAGAAGCATATAGGGTGTAAAGTGGCATGGTAATCCTGTTATTATAACCAATATTATTACCACATTGTAAAAATTAGCATTATTGATGGCAGAAAATATGGTGCAACAGATGGAGTATTAGTTGAAAATTCCACAGACCTAGATACAAGTTTTCTTTCTATAGCCTTGTGCACAATTATAAATTTCTTTTGAAAATAGAAATAATATTCCCAATGAAATGAACACTAAGTCTACAAAGTAACCCTTGAGAAGGATACATCCTAATGTATAAATGGCATGATAAAGTAGTAGAAGGAAGTCCAAAGTGTGGGTGCTTCAGTCCTACTTAGAAGGGGGAACAAAATACTCAGGTAGCAAATATAGAGACAAAGTATGGAGCAGAGATTGAAGGAAAGGCCATCGAAAGACTGCCCCCTTGTGGATCCATCTCATATACAGTCACCAAACCCAGATACAATAATGAATGTCAAGAAGTGCTTGCTGACAGGAGCCTGATATAGCTGTCAGCTGAGAGGCTCTACCAGAACCTGACCAATACAAATGCAGATGCTTGCAGCCAACCATTGGACTGAGCACAGGATCCCCAATGGAAGAGTTGGAGAAAGGACTGGAAAAACAATATCAACTAACCAGAACCCCAGAGCTCTCAGAGACTAAACCACCAACCAAAGAATACACATGGAGGGAACCATGGCTCCAGCAGCATATGTAGATGTAGCAGAAGATGGCTTTGTCAGGCATCAATGGGAGGAGAGGCCTCAGAGTAGGGAAATGCCAGGGTGGGGAGACAGGAGTGGGTAGGTGGGTAAGGGAACACCCTCATAGAAGCAGGGGAGTGAGAGGATATAGGGGGTTTTTAGGGGGGCAGGGCTGGAAAAGGGGATAACATTTGAAATGTAAATTAAAAAAATACAAATGCCTATTTAAATCCTCTTGTACACTCAACACATTAGTAACTTTTTTTTTGCTAAATGATTAACAAAAGTAGCTGTCTTAACTTCTTGTGTCAAGGTAATTGCAGAGGCAGTAGTGCTAGCAATTAATGTAATTAAAGCTGTTATACCAGCAATAATCAATCCCACTATGATCTTGCTTCTGCTTAAAGCCTAACTCACTTCTTCCAGTACTTGGAAGATTTTTTTCAGAAAACCAAGGTTCTGTGATACTCAGAGCAATAAGACAAAAGCTGGTTGAAAGACTCCCATAATAGACATGCCAAGTTTCAACACACTAACACAATTAGAATGTAATCTAACACCTTTCTGGAAGTTTTAACTCTGATATTATGAATTTAAGGAATGCTGCTCTGCTGAGCTTTGATCCTGCAGATAATGCTGATAAAATTATCCATGGCTTGAGGTCAGTATTTCCATTTTGGTGAAGCATCAGGAATGGCATATATAGCTTGATCATGCTAACCCTTGTTGTCCTGGGAATACTTTTATTCCTGCCCATTGTGTTAAAGCTTGTTGTCTTTAATAAGATCAACATGTTGGCAGCCAAAGTACATAGCTTGAAACTGAAAATGGACCCCCAGACAGCGTTATTAAATTAACAGGCTGGCAACCCAAGACGGGTAAGATTCTGCACAGAGCCTTACCAACCTAAGACAGAAATGCATTTGATAATTCATATTCCACGATGAGTAAGGAAGGCATTTTTGTCAGAATGACCTAAGACAGGTACAGTCTTCTTTATGAAATAAAAATGGGGGAGATGTAGAGAGCTTTGGGGGCTACTGTGAGGTATCTGACATTAGCAAAGAACAAGGAAATGGATTGCTTGGTAGGAATCTGACATTGACCACAGACAAGGAAATGGGCTTCAGGCAGGAATCTGACATTAGGCTAGAACAAAAAAGTAATTTCAGGCAGGAATAAAAATCTTAGGTTAGAAAAAAGAAATAGGCTTCAGGCATGAAAATGACTTTGGGCTAGGACAGGCAAGTAGGCTCAGATATTTTGGTGATCCTGATAAGCTCTTAGAAGCAGTGATCACCTAAGTGATCACAGAACTGTTTGTTCTTTGACTATTTGTATTTATTGTCTTGCTTGTTCCTTGACTATTTGCACCTATTGTATTGCTAGTTTCTCAACCTAGAACTGACCCTAATACTTGCATGTAATTAAAATGGTATAAAAGCAAAAAGGAGGAAGAGGAATGGGATAGGGCTTTATTTGGGGGTCAGGGAATGGGAGAAGGAAATAGCATCTGAAATGTAAATAAATAAAATATTCAATAAAAGAAAATATCTAAGAGAAAAAGAAAATAATCCCAACAAAATGACCACTAAATGCACAAAATGACCCTTGAGAAGCAAAAATCCTAAAGTATAAATGGCATGATAGAGTTAGAATTTGATTTTTCTCCTAGAAAATAGTTTAGATTCTACTGTGTACATTAAAACTGTACCAGAAAAATTGCTTTAAGTTTTTCTCCATTTAATTTGATATTGGCTATTGGCTTGCTATATATTGCTTTTATTATGTTTACTTATGTACCTTATATCCCTGATCCCTCTAATAGTTTTAACATGAAGCAGTGGTTAATTTTCTCAGTGAGATGATCATGTAATTTTTCATTTTACCTTTCAGTGTGTTTATGTAGTCAATTACATTGACAGACTTTTATATATTGAACCATCCCTGCATCCTAAGGGTGAAGCTTACTTGGTCATTTTTGATGATCCTTTTGATGTGTTCTTCAATTCCATTTGTGAATATTATATTGAGTATTTTTATATCATATCTAAGCTTTTGTCTTACATATTGATATTAAAATCAGGGCTATGTAAGAAACCTAGGACTCAGTGTGACTAGACTAAGTGTATAGTGGTAGATCCCAGGACTTCTTTACACAAGTAGTCTAACAGTAGCAGCCTAATTACCTGGAATGATCAAGTATGCCTGACTCAATATGAAAGGGGCTTCTTGCCCCCTCTGCTCTCTCTTTCTCTTGCCTTCTTGCTCCCACTCTGTCCTCCCTCACCCACCTCCCTCTCTGCATGTTCATGGCTGGCCTCTACCCTTCTACTCCTCTACTTCTCTCTCTCTCTCTCTCTCTCTCTCTCTCTCTCTCTCTCTCTCTCTCTCCCCCCCCACCTTCCTCTGTCTCTCTACCCTCTGAACTCCCCTCCCCATGCCCTGAATAAATTCTTTTCTGTACTGTTGTGTAGCTGGTTCATCAGAGGGAAAGGATGCCTCACTATGGGCCTGCAGAAGTACCCCTTTCCCCTACACCTTACCACACATCCACCAAAACATATCCCCTCTCCCCTTATCTTTTTATAAACACAATGGGGAGTGATACAGGAAGACACATTGAAGTTTGACATATGGCAACCAAGTGCACACATTGAGAAGCACACTACCATGCACATGGGCACATTTATGAATACAGTACACACATGCACACACACGCATATACACACACATGTTTGCAAACTGAATTTAAGCAAAGTGTGCTAAGAATAGGCAAATATCCCTTTTCCTTGGGATAGGTATTTTGTGGCAACAGATTTAATAATGTCATGGGAGACTAGAAGAATTTATGCCAGGAAAAGCAAATGCTCAAAATAATTAGGCAGATGAATTTAAGTAGGTGCTTTTTGTTAGTTTGGGTTTTTTTTTTTTTTTTTTTTTTTTGTTATTGTTGGTTAATTCTTTCTTTTCTCTCTTTCTTTTTCTTCCTTTCTTTCCTTCTGTCTTTCTTATTGAAAATAGATTCTTCTCCTTTGCAAAATATTCAGACCACAGTTTTCCCTCCCTCCTCTCTTCCCAGCTCCACCACCATCACACCACTCCCCCATGAGGAAAGAGAGTCTAACTTGGAGGTCTCCATTAGGTCCCTCCCATAGCAACTTGGGGGAAACCACAGAAGAGGGAAGGAAAGATCATAGGAGTCAGAGGATGTGGGGAAGAAATCTCGCGGGCAGGGGGAGGGAGTCTGGCAGCAGGGTCCCAGGGCCGTCCAGCATCAGTGTCCCAGGCGGGCTTCCCACATCGCCAGCGGAGGGTCCCACATTCACGCAGCTGTCGGTGGGCGGGCCAGCGGCTGCATCAGCAAGGTTCCAGGGTTCCAAAAACTGGGAATCAGGCGGAGAGACCATGCGACACGTGGAGTCCGGTTTTCCAAAGCTTTATTGTTCATGACATGGTAAATGGATGTAGGTGGTACACACTTCCCCCGCCCAAAGGCCAGGGGAGTCTCATTTTATAGGGAAGGAAAAAGGGGAGGGAATAACTTAATTAGCTATGCCCCTGGCCTTTTGATAATTCATTAATATTTAAATCTCTGGAGGTAGAGACTTGTTAATCACGCCCTCTACCTGTGTCCTACGTGACTGAAGGTAACAGGTTAAATGGAGTTACCTTGTCCAAGGCCCAACAAGAGGGGATGAATAAATAAAGGACACCAGAAGAACACAGCCCATTGAATCAACTACGAAGATTTTTGTGGTTGTTTTTGTTCTCTTTTTGGATTTTTTGTTGTTGTTGTTTACTTCAATGCCATGTGTCAGAAAACAAACCAGTAAACAATTATAAGCACCAAGAACAAACAACAGAATTGAATCTCAGTTTCCCATAATCAGTTTACCCACAAATCACTGTAGTCTAACTCTGATTCACTGAAGTTAATCTTCCTAACACCTCTTTTGCAATTTTCATCCACAGTTTTTGAACCTGAAGACCCAGAATCAGCAATATTATATATTGAAGTAGTATAGGAAACTGAACCTGTGTTTGTTGTACTTTTTACCTCCAACATCTGTGTCCTTCTCCTCTCTCTATCCAAAGAAGTCAAACATTTCTTTTAAAGATTTCTTTTAAATGATAGCCTGTATAACTAACTCAACTTTTCATCACAGGAAAATAATCACCTGGTTTTGTCACGCAACTGCAAGAGGAAAATAAAAACCAACACTAAAACAAACAAACAAGACAACAACAACAACAGTGTTCCTTGAATAATTAAGGCAGGTGGCTGGCAAGTCACAGGTGGGCTTCTGCTCCCCACTGGGTGAGAAGGCAGAATGGCTGAGAAGGGTCATGTCTGCAGGGCTGCTGTGTAGTAGGACAGCTAAGAGAGAGAGGAGAGAGAGAGAGAGAGAGAAAGAGAGAGAGAGAGAGAGAGAGAGAGAGAGAGAGAGAGAGAGAGAGAAAGAAGATGAGAACTCTTCCATCTAGTCTGGTGGGAGGAACATAGTTCTGCCAATATTTTGATTTTGGCCCAGGGAGTATATTTTAGATTCTGAACTCCAAAATTATAAAAAATATGCATATTACTTTAAATTACTGTTTGTGATAATTGTAACAGTATAAGTCAGAAACTAATATACTGTATTAATTCATGTGCATCAAGTGTTCTTTATTGTAAACAACTGTGTTCTCTAGGGGGAAGTGACAACTCTGAAGAACACCATTTATTGCCAGGAGTAGAAGTAGTAGGGGTAAGAATCGTGCTAATTTCAGCACCACAGTGTTAGTTACAGTCCAGAAGTGCTGTCTAGTGGGTCCCAGCAGAAAACCCCAGCAACATAAAGAGAACAATCCTCTTCAAAAGGAGAGCATTGCTTAAATTGAGTGTGCTGCTATCTAGTTTGTATTTTTACAAGCGTTCTTTAATTTTTCCAACTTTGCACTTTATGCTATTGTTTTATGTGATTCATTTATCCCAAAGTTATAAACTCTAGAACACACTCTTGGTGTATATTTAAACACTCAGTGAGATTTCAACAGTTTTATTGAGCTATAACTCATATACTATGCAATTTACTCATTTAAAGATTGAAATTTGGTAAGCTCTAATATGCTCACAGTGTTCTACTGCCACAGTTAAAATCAATATTAAAATGTTTTGCACCACTTTTCCTCTTAGGAAACTCACAGTAGCAATCACTCACCAATGTCTTGCATCTTTAGGGACTGATTCACCATAATGCCATCTTCCATCTTACAGATGTTGAACATTTATATAAATGGAATTATATGCTATGTTAGACTAGCAGACTGTTTTTTTGCATTTAAATGTACATCTTCAAGATCATCTATATTACTAATATATTTTCTTTTAACTTTTTCATTACCAGATTATAACCCATTGAACAGATAAACACATTGATACATCACCCATCAGCTGGTAAACATTTGGGCCTTTTCTACTTTATATTATAAATAATTGAGCTAAAAAAATCTTACATTCTATTTTCAATGTAGATATTAATTTGTATTTCTTGTAGACATTTACAGAAGAATAGATCTGCTGTGTCAAATGGCAATGACCTTTAACATTTTGAAAAATTTTAATTTTCTAAATGTATATTTGTAGTACCAATATATATTTTCACCAGCAATGTACACAAGCATCTATGCCTTTCTGATCTAATTAGCATATGTTCCTTTCTCGTCAAGATTATAGATAAAGTTCTGGGTATGAAACAGCACTTGATAGGGGCTTTAACTTGCATTTTCTAAGTGGCTGAGTTTGAGTTGTTTTTAATGTGCCTGTTCACTATACTTATGTTTTTTTGTTTTTTTGTTTTTGAGAAGTGTTTAAGTATTATTTTGGGGTAAGAAAGATTTTAGAAGGGGTAAAATATTTGCTGTGAAAACCTGATGATCTGAGTTTGAGTCCTGGAACTCATGTAAAAGAGAAGAGAATCAATCAGCTTCACAAAGTGATCCTGACATCTACATGTGTGTTGTAGCAGGTAAGCTCCCACACAGCCGTCATGCATACACACATAATAATATATTTTAATATGAGCAGCACTGTTGAATTTGGTGGTTATCAGAGTAAATCACATGATGTTGGGGGTGGGACATGTTAAGGTTATAAAAGAGAGAAGGAAAATGGGAGGGAGATATAATCTTATTTTATTGTATATGTGTTCTCAAGAAAAAAATGTAATTAAAAAACATAATGTTTCTATTAAGTAGAGTTATGTTTCATGTATTGCAAAAATATAATAGTTCTTTATGTATTTGGAAATAAGTACCTTATGTATGATGAGTTATACATGTTTTCTCAATACATGCGTGACCCTGTTCTGGATGGTTTTCTTTGAAACAAAAGTGGTTCTAGCACCGTTACGATATAAATCATGCACCTTTTCTCACTGACCTTCATCTCCCCTGTAAGAAACTAATGTCTTACCAAAGAATTATTTCTGAGTTTCTGTTTAGAACAGTGGTTCTCAACCTTCCTAATGCTGCAGCCCTTTAATACAATTCCTCAAGTTGTGGTGATGACCAACCATAAAATTTTTTGCTGCTACTCCATAACTGTAATTTTGCAACCGTTATTAACCTTAATGTGTATATTTGATATTCAGAATATCGGATATGCAACCCTAAAGAGGTTGTGACCTACAGGGTAAGAACCACTGGTTTAGAATTTCATAACTTTAGTGGTTATATTTAATTATATAATTTATTCTCAGTTAATTTTTTGCAACGTTATTTTTAAAAAGTCTGATCCAACATCCCTGCTTCATGCAGTTGTTAAATTGTTACCACCCATGAGTTTTACACAGAGCTACAATTCTCTCCTATTCAAGGAAATTTCTAAGCAAATGTTGAAACTTTTTCTACTTTTTGATGGTGCTTTGAAAGCAGATAAATGGTTTTAAAAAAAACCTTTAAAGGTTTTTTTTTTTAATAAATTATGTATTTTCTCTGCCCCAAACCTGCAATTTCAATTTCTTCAGTTATATATAAAGTTATGTCTAGTTAAGCTGTTGGTCCTGATCAAATTGAGAGAAGAAAAACGTAAAAATTGCACTGTACTATTGACAAAAATATGTAACAAAAGTTTTATTCAGTATAGTATATTTATTCAGCTATAGTATAGCTTTTCCTTCTCAAGACCAGGAGTGCCAACAAAAACTCATTTCTGGCTTCTGTGTGTCTCAATACCCCTGTGCATTTCTCTGTAATGTAGTACACTTTCCTGTGCAGAAGATTATATAAAGCATTCTCATCGATTCCATGCAACAATATAATGAATGAATATGGACATGTTGATTCAAAAATGAGGAGAATTTTGTTGTTCAGAAACATCAGTTCCCAGGATGAGCCAACAGCCGGCTCTTTACTCTAATGGATGTTTCCTGATTGCTCATACCTCACTTTTGTACAAAAGCCTACCAAACATGACGTAAATACAGGACTAAGCAGACTAAAAGAAAATTAAAGAATTAACCCTCGGAAACAGTAACTCTCGGAGAATTTTGTGGAATGGCTTTAAAAGAACAACTGGAGTATGAGAGACTTGAGGAGCTCAGAAGCCCAAGAGAGCAGGTCTGGGCCTCAGCACAACTGTCTCTTAATGGCTTAATCTTGAACAAGTCACTTTGAACTTCACTATCTCTGGGTGCTAAATGAACTTGGCAATCATACCTAGCTTTGCAGAGGTGGGAAAATGGATTGAGATATCAAAAAAATTGTCTGGCTCAACAGTTTGCAGCATACTGACAGGAACTCAGTATTGACTCTCTCATACATATCCTGTCCTAGGATACATTGTTACCCTGCTGATCTGCCTGTAGAAAATGGATTTAGGATTACTCATCTCACAGATTTGAGCACAACTTTCCCCAGTGACTAAGTGTGCAAATTCACTATGTCAGTAGAGGGGGTTTGTCTAGAAGAAGCTTCCAACACAGACCTCCCTTCTGGACTCCACTGTACATGCCAACCATAATCAGATCAATGAACCAGTGATCTGGGAGATTACTAAATTGAGAGAGGTGTTGGTTTTGAAAACAGAGATCATGTTTTATTGACAGTCTACCTACAACACACTTTACTGTGTTCTAAACTCTCTCTGTGTAAAGAATGCCAATGGTCTTGTACTGGGAAAAGTTCAGAAATCATTTAAACTAAGGAAGAGACACAGATGAAGAAGTTTGAATCCATATGACCCACTTCTGGAAGATGAGCCAATTATTGACAGCACTGATTATGCATCCTTAACTGGCAGCAATCAGTCTGTTGTGAATCACAGTGAAGTTAAATGCTAACAGGTAAATACCTGTTCAGAATTTTATTCTAAACGGAAAAGCAAGATTTTCTGTGATAATAAAAGCACAGGTTAAAATGAGCTTGTACTTCACAATATAATGAGATACGTATAATTCTGGGATGAAATTAAATATGTTATACAATGTAAATACATGCATTAAGAGTTTATAAATAAATTACATTAAAACCAGTTTCAATTAATTGTCTTCTTTTAATATGATGTTATAATTATGATATGAATAGCTGTTGCCTGGTACTTGTCTGATTTGCAACCAAGTGAAAATATTTTTCCCAGCTACAATAGTGTGAGTAAACATGCAATTTTTATATGAACATAGTTATTTTTAGATGTGCAACTATGAAAAAGAACAGGTTATTACAAATTGAATAATTCTTTGCCCTGTTATACTAGAAACACCATCAGTTCTTATTCATTATTCTCCTCATAAATTGTTTCCAAATATAGAATCTCAAATATTTTTATCTCTTAGAAAATTTTATGCCTACTTACAATGGGTATTTTTATTACCCACCCCTCATGATCTCTATGGAACAGTCACTAGGACCCATTAACCTATTGCCCACCCCTTCATGTCCTCTTTTTAGAGCATTGTTATTACTATTGTCTCCTGAGTTTAATTAGTACATCGGTATGGTATCATACACTGGATTGTGAGTAACCTCAAAGAAAAGTGATGTCATGTCCAGGAGACATTATTTCACAGCTCTCCATGCCCTGGCTCTTACAGGCTTCCCCCCTTACTTTTTATCAATGTTCCCCGAGCTTTGGATGAGGAGATATTGACATAGAAGGTCAATCTTTGGCTGAAGCTCACAGACTATGTTTTTCAACTCCTTGACCAGTTATGAATCTTCCCATTTACCCACTTAGAAGAGAAGTTTCTTAGACTAAGGTTCTAAGATAGCAACACAACTCTATAAATAGATACAATTATTAAGAGGTAGTTTGACAATATGACCATTTAGTGAAATAACACCAGTTAATTTCCCTATAAAGCCCATCATCTCACTAGTCATGGACAGCTGACCAGGTTTACATTGTCAGACATGAAGTTGTAGTAGGCCTGTATTATACACGCACAATGCAGCACTGGGTCAGACCACTGGTATTTGTTCTCCCCATGTAGCCTACACAATACCTTTCAGCACTATGAAAGCTGGGCAGCAATGACATAGTTTATGTTGCTTTAAAAGCCTTGATGCCAAGTTGACCAAAACTTTTAGGGAGATATTCCATGCTTGGCATGTTTGCATTATATAACTCAGATCTTCTGGGAATAGTATTACCCACATTCTATTTAGCTTACCATCTAGTAGATTCCCATAAATCTTCCTTCTGTGTACTTAGTTTTAGTTAATCTACCTCCACTTAGTGAAATGAAGGATGTTTATAAAAGTTATATGGAAACATGATTTTGCAGCCCAAGTAAAATGTATAATTGGAGGAGAAAGTGGGACACAGTTAAAGGTGACATCAAAGAACAAGATGGATCCTCTAAAGTACAAAACATTTAGGTCACATGATTTTTTTTCATATGTTCTATAATACTGTATAGATAACACTGCAGTCAAAAATGCTGACAGAGCGTCAGCTCAGCCCTGTTAATGTTTCATCTTCTCTGTTTAGTCTAGACCAAATGTGCTGTATAATTTCTTCCTAGACTAATTACCATGGAGAAGGAAAGATGTTCTAAAGGTAGATGAAACACTCCATCTTTAGGGGAATCTTGGTAACCACAAAAAAGTAAGCAAAGGCTTTGGGCAGCCCTGGGAACCAAACAGATTCACTAAGCCCATTCCTTGCTCAAGAACAAGGCCCTGAAACCAGCCACACTCAGGAATACTGGCCTTCTCAAGCATTCCCAAGCAGTGAACTGCTGCAAGGCACTCTGACTAGCAAAGCTGCCTGGAAAAGGGCTCAGACCAGCTAAGGTCATTGGAAAAGGCACTCTCCAACCTGCCGAGCTGCCCACAGCTTAAACAGTATGCCCAAGTTTTCAGCTTTCACGAGTTGTCACCCTTATTGGGTCAGCATTTTTTTATGCAACTCTCTTTGAATCATTCTTGCTTACACATATTGTTAGTCACCCAGTAAGATTCATAGATTCAGCATGATGGAGGCTGGTGGTATATTTAGTTTGATCTGTTGATGATCACATTTCTATACAAAGTAGACATTCACTTACTTCTCTAGAGGAATAGTGTTACACACAAGGTGTCATCACCTCGGGCTGATGCTAGCCTACCCCACAACCATGCATATCAATTTCTAAAAATGCATACATAGGCCTATTTATAGTCAACCTAAAAATACATGTGACCATTATGGTCTCCTTAGATCATATGCCCCTTGTGTTTTTGAAAAGGACCATTGGTGTTGGACAGCATGAAGTATGAAAGATGTAAAGTTCACAATGCCTGTCTTAAAGGGACTTCAATTCAGAGATTGAAATTATAGTACACAGACTGCTTCTATAAGACACAATTATATTAACTTTCAATAATATTAAAAGTCACTACTTCCAGAAAGGAAATGGAATGAGTAACCAGTAGGTAAACAAATGAGAGGGAAGTTCATGAGAGTGACAGTTCTTGGCTTGAGAATTAAAAGAAATATCATTTGCCAGGAATTTTTCCTGCATTTCCCTGTGAACATAATAAGCATCAATTCAAAGTGCCACTGCCTGAATAAAGGCAATCTATCATGCTTTAATAATAAACAGATACTACTCTTTAGGAAAACAAAGATAAACAAAGAAATCATAGTTCTAGCTTGTGGGAAAATTAAGCTGTGAGAAGATTGTCCAAAGGAAGGAAGGATTTCAAGATAAAAGCAAATTTAACAGGCCTAGTACATGGGTTATCACTAAAAGCAAAGCTTTATCTAATGAAATTGTTGACTCTCCAGAGAGTTAGTAAAGTTGAAACAAATAGATTGGAGAAAGTATATAGGTGTTGGTATATAAATTAGTGGACAGGAGGCCATCAGACTTTCACAGACAACTAAATGAATTGAGTGCTTAAAGAACTCATGAATAAAAGCCCTATATCCTACCTTAAGTACAAAATAAAAATTTTAGGCCCATAGAGTTTAGAAGTTTGCTGTTGCTCTGAAAAAAATGGCACAGCTTACTATGACACCAAATTAAGTCTGAACAAAACAGATATACCAATGAATTCCAAAATGAGAAAGGTTTAGCAATGCATCCAGAGTCATTGTTCCAGAGAAGGGCACTAGAGTAGGCAGCAGAGGAGTGATTCACCCTGAAAACTGAAGAAAGAACAACATCGTCCTCACTGGGTTGCCACCCTAGAGGAAAATCCAAGAGGGTCAAACACAGGATTTTCAATTTTTCCATTCCAATAAATAATTCTGAAGTGAGGTTGGTGTGTGTGTGTGTGTGTGTGTGTGTGTGTGTGTGTGTTTGTGTACATGTTATGTCCACTCTTGTTGTATGTAATAGCCAATACCAGAGGTTGAAGTCAGTAATCTTCCTCTGTTGTTTTTCACATTACTTTAGGGAACAAAGTCTCTCCCTGACCACAAAGATCATGGTTTTTTGGTGAGAATGTCTGGCCAGTGAGCCTGAGGGATTTGCTTGTCTCCATTTCTCAGATCTGGGCTTATAGGATCTGGCAGCCATACTAGGCTTTTAGAGGGATACAGGTGGTCTGAACTCAAGTTAGTTTGCTTATGTTTACATAGCAAGCATACTGCATGCACTGAGCCATCTTCCCAGCTCCATGTCTTTCATTAGATAAGAAGCACCCAGTTCTGTCCCATGCCCCATTTCTTCACTTCAGTCTCCAACAGAAGTAATTTTCTTGTAGTATGTTTGTGCATACTCCTTTGGAGAGCACTCCACTACCTAACCCTTGTGCTTATACTCAATGTTACACTGTGAAGCCTATTAAGGTACAAGAACTGAAGTATAACCAGTTTTACCAAACCCTTCTCTGTTGCTAATCCTTTATTATTACTCATTTTTGTTATTCTGTTTTCATTTTATTTTTCAAATTAAGCATATATATAGGGAAGAAATTTTTTTTTTGATGGAAGAAGTCCAAAGAAAGTCTAAAGCTCGAGTTCGGTGAAGCAGGGACTGAATTTCTCATTTGTACTGAAGAGAACTTTAATAAATAGATACTCAACATGCACCTGTGAGAAACACCTACAAGCCTCCATAGTGACCTTTTCTCAAGAACTTTCTACCACAATAGAAACAGTAGAAAGAGATCTGAGGTACCCGGCATTAAGTCAAGTTGCATCCCAGTTTTCCTACCTCTGTAACTATTGATTTTTCAAATAATCCCTCAAAAAAAAAAAAAAAAAAAGAGCAAGAGCAGCTGAATAAGTATAATTTTCCCTTTCTAGGTAAAACTCAAGAGGTTATGTCCACACAGATATGGAGTCATGGGTGCTAGAAAGACGACATCAGCCTTGGTAGCTGCCCATTTTCTCTTGTTAATGCTTCATGGAGTGTATTTTCGCTATTTGTATATGCTTAAAAATGCCAGTATCTGGCTTATTTCACTAACTGTATAACTACACTACATCTACAATGGCATCCTATAGACTCAATACATGTTTCAGAAATGACTGGTTTCATTAACAAGATATTTTACTTATGTTAGATTAGTGCAAGATAGAGATGTAATTGGGCCTTATCCATTATGAATTCGTTGTTCTTTGAAGAAAATTAGAAATATCTTATTTTATATCCCTTGCTAGAGTTCAACCAGTTTGCTTTCTCTATGGCAGAAAGACAGCCTTTATGAGTTAGGGCTTCTGTGGTTCAGATGCCTGCTCAAATCAATATTAATTATCTGTGTTCATTCTAAGTAAGAGGAAAAAATATTCCTCCACAGAACACATCCCAACTTCACAAAGTTCATGGGGAAATTATTTGAGTCCTATGGTTCCATTTAGATACCTAGGGGTAACCATAGTAGCACAAAGATCATATAGAAGTGAGTAGAAGCTGAGAACGATTTGGTTGTCCCAAATTAATATTTTATTAATTTCCGATCACTTTTGTGTGAAGTAGTTCCTTCAGTAGGAAGAGTGACCAGATCACATTGTGCACAAGGCATTTTGATAGGTACTCTATACCATGGGACACAACTACCTTATGAGACAAGTTAGAAAATTAAGTTCCAAAAATCAAGACTTTTTACCCAAAGTTACATAGCTCATTTTAGTGGCATTAAACTTAAGATCCAAGTTTATAAAATACAAACAGTTGTGACATACTTATTATAACTTGGTCTGCAGAACTCTTGTCAATAAAGATATATTATTTGGGGACAGGGACCATGATGATTTTATTCTTTGATCAATACAACCAAAATGAGATCTTATCTGTTAGCAACATTGGGAATATTAAACTTCAATTATTACAAGATTTCTGTTATGCTGCAACTTACTGGCTTTTTTGTCACGGTACAAATCTTTTGTGTTATCCGCGAAAGCAGCTTTTAAATCAGATGATTATGTACATGAGACATGTGGATAACAAAGTAATCTATCTGCGGAGATAAAACTATTCTTTGAATTATTTCAGGCATTGATTTGGACAGAGAAAGAGAAAATACAATGAAGGATACAGAAATAGAAGAACCTGGATTCATGCTCATAAATGTGTCAAAAAATGATGGAAGAACTAATCTGATTTTGAGATTTGTTTCCAGGATAAATGTGGTTTCTTTAGAAAAACATATGCAAAGGTCAACAAAGAAGAAAGTATTTCTGAATACTGAAGTAACTCAGTATCCAGAACAGTAGACTGGTGCATTAAATAGGACTTGTATTTTTATACAGGGAGAGAATTCTATCTTCATGTAGCTATGTATAAAAGTTGGATGGGAATGATTAAGTCTATGTGACAGGTTAAAATTTACAGGTCAAGTTTTAATGCATAACCTTATATATAATATATAAAATGTTAATATTGTATTAATAAATTATATTATATATATGTGTGTGTATATTTTATATTTCCTTTCAATATATTATATTAAAATTATAATATAATATAGTTATATATGTCATATAATATGTCATATATTATATGTCATGTATAATAATGATAGGTTAATTTGAGGTTATGGTGGTACCTAGCTATCTTCTTAGCACTTAAGAAGCTGCAAAAGGAGAACTGAGAATTCAGGGCCACCATGAGCATCATAACAAGACACTGTCTCAAATTGGACAAAAGAAAACTTACATTTGAGTGGACACTGTGCTAGGAAATAAGTGTGAGAGGAAGTGGGACATGGGAGGGAGTGAGAAGCAGATGTGGTAATATTTCATCATACACGTGCAGACTAAATAGCCCAGTAATTACCCTAAGGTCACATATTCAGTATTTTTTGTTAACACTGACCATCGGTATTGTGTATCTCGTGTGTCTTCTGTTAAAATTCAGGAATAATTTCAAGGCAGAGTGCAGGTCCCAGGGGACATGTTAGTACAGAACAGTGTACAAAGGTTTCCTCTAATCTCATACTTGAGAACAAGAGCAATTCACATATGTTCTTGCCCTAAACACTGTTTCTCAGACAGAGCTCATGACTAATTAGGCTGTGAACACCCCAGTTTGTACACAAAGCTATTTTTGTGTTGTCTTGCTATTATCTTGTTAGAGACAGACCGGAGAGATAAAGGCATGCCAAACTCACTATGTTGGGAAATGGTAGAGTTGGACACAGAGGTGAGCACAGAGTTTATCTTTATTTCTAGTGATAACAATTTATAACCTATTTGTAACCTTCCTTTAGCTTAAGAGGTTAACAGGCCAGGGTTTGCATATATTGAGAATCAGGTGGTATTTTTCTCACTCTTCTGTGCCTTGAGGCTAATGGTATGTGTTCTGCACTTTGGTTTAGTCGGTTTTAAATCTTTACAATTCCTTTAAGCAAGTTGCTTATGAAAACACCCTGGGGCATGTAACTATATTTCTTGTTTCTGTCATTACAAGTTCATAATAAATATGTTAGGTGAGTGATAGTAAATCTCCTTTACAGTAGAAAGTCAAAATTTCAATTGAACAGAAGAAAAATGCATAACATTTAGTGGAATAACTCATTGTTGATGGGACTGAAAGCTGAAAAAATGTTTAAGGGGACAGAACACATGTTTCCACCTGGAATGTACAATAGCAAACTCCAAAACATATAATTTATGATTGCAGCTTATAGAATATTCAAAGTTTGGTTGAAGAGACTGATATAGATGTGTGTGTGTGTGTGTGTGTGTGTGTGTGTGTGTGTGTGTGTGTGTCATAGAGAAACAGGAAAGCAGTTCTTAAGCAGAGCAGTCCAACACTGAGTCACTTGCAAATGGAATGTAGTATGTCCAGATTCAGACATATGTAATATAGTCTGTGCCACTGTGGGTACCACGTGACTTTGAGGAACCTTCTCATTACCTGAAAAATGGGAATAATATTAGCTACTATATATTTTCATCAAGACTAAATATAATAATATATGCAGATAGCAGCACAGTGCCCCCACTTTATAAATATGTCTACCTTGAATGAATTTTGTCACCACTGTAAGGCTTGCCTTCTGCATGTGTAAAGTGGGGGTCATGCTGTCTAGTTCTGCAGAAATTAAATGTATTAGTACATCTAGCCTTCAGCATGTGAGCAAGCAGTGTCAGGCTACACTGACATTCTGGTCTTATGGGAACATTAAAAAAATGTGGTTTTTTTTTTTTATTCTGGCAAAGCAAATGACAAGAAGGAGCAGAGAGAGGCCCACCAAGTTGGAATGTCAATACTTCTTAATAGTCATCAGGTGTCAGTTACTGAGTTGTTGTCGATAACATGTATACTTCTTTCAGAAAAGTACCACAGCTCCATATAAAATCTTGAATTTATGATTTCTCCTTAGTCAAATACTTGAAGTGAAAGAAAAATGTCATCAAGATTTCAGCCTGATAGGAAAATCAAACTTTCAGTTGATGCAGTGCCAAGGGCTGTCAATAGCACCAATTACATCTCATTGGTCATGATAGAACACAGTTTGCATTTACTTAATATAGTTTTTTTTTAATCTGATGCCTGAGTATATGTCATCTTAAATACTGAATCAGACCAGGTTGACAGGAAAATAAAACATGCCCCTGTCTTCCACTGGCTCGGTTTGCTGCCTAAGAAAGGTTGATCTATCTATAACACAGAGTGCATAATTCAACATGACAGGAAAGAAAAAAAGCATGCATAATTTCACACACATGGAAGGTAAAGATGGAGACAGATTTATGGGTTGTAACCTGCTGAAGACTGTGCAGAAATGTTTCACTGCTTCAGACAAGTGAATTCTTTCATCTTCAGGCCCTTTGGATAAATTTTCCTCAGGAGTTGATGGACTTTAAATCTGTCAAATAGGGACATATAAAACCTGATTCGTTGCTATAAAGGGTAGCAGCCTGAGGCTCTGAGGTGTGGTAGCGCTGAGGATGACACACAGACTTGTCTGCTTGTGACATTTTACTACAGAGGACAGCAAAGCTATTACCACTTTCTGAGGTAGAAATGGGAAGAGACACTTGAAATCCATTCCCCCTTTGGACACAAAGGCCAGACAGCTGCAACAAGTGCCTAACTAAACTGTTTCATTTCAGTGGTATGGAGTGTGGGCAAAAACATTCAAAATGATTCCTGCATTTCCAAAGTAAAAGGACAGTCAGCAACACAAGAACACAATAATAATTGGTTAAGAAACACCACCCAACAGATTAGGAAAGCATGGTGCTTTATCCCTCAAATGCCAACTTTCAGGAGGATACTGATATTATGTAAAGATGTCACATGTGGGTCTGTTTTAAGCTTATACATTCTCTTGTACAATAAGCCTTAACAATCCAAGCATTGATTAAACCTTTGAAATATCTTCGGTCTGTATGCAAGAAGCATTGAATAGGAACCAGAAACAAAACAAGAAAATGCAGTTGGTGGTGGGACAGTGGTACCCATCACTGCCTCTGCAGGACACAGGCATTCATTCAGTCAAATTTTCTTTCTTTCCTGATCATCCAGGACTTCAGTCATCTAACTTGAAAGTATCTTCTCAGCTTGAAGGTTGGAAGAACAGTAATCCTTGTCAAAGAAAGCTTAGCCTGACTATAGTCAGCATCTATTGGAGATTGCTTTATTATAACGTAGGCAGTAGGATGCAATTTGATGTTACATATCTATTAGGTAGCACTATCTGAGGAAGTGGTGCATAAAGCAGGATTGGTCAGAGTGAGATGTTTTACTGTAGCAGGCCCTACAATGTCTTAGCTTGCCCTGGAATGGCTGCTGGAGTAAATATGGCCTGAGATATCTCATGTTGTTGAACTTACCTATCAAGACTATTATAGAGTACCTTTGATTGGTCCCTGAATGTGTAACCACCCCCCCCCCATATTACTGGATAAGGAGGGGCATTCCAAATTGAAACAATTCCTGAAGTTTCTGATAGTTGACAACTGGTTAGTAGCTAGGATAAGATTTACTTTGAAAAGATTCTTTTCTTTTCCTGTTAGGCTTCATCAAAACAAGCTAATATTGGTTGAGTATTTTTTTTTATTGTTTTGAGATTATAATTACAACCTTTTC
Organism: Arvicanthis niloticus; assembly: GCF_011762505.2. NCBI lineage: Eukaryota > Metazoa > Chordata > Mammalia > Rodentia > Muridae > Arvicanthis > Arvicanthis niloticus. The sequence goes on from NC_047658.1 coordinate 158,453,273, forward strand.
CTCCCTCAGAACCCTTCCATACACTCTTTTCTGTACCCTCCTATATACTCCTTTCAATTTCATGACCATATTTTCAGTGGTTCAAGTTTCTAAATATAGCCTGGTCAGTCTGTGAAATGTTATCCAGACGCATAGTTTCAGGGCCGACCAATTAGCAGTGGACAACGGATTGTTTTGATCTTTGCTGAAGACTATTTCTCCCAGTCTTGAATTCCTTAGTTGTATGCAGTTCTTTCTGTAGGGCTGCGATCCCCGGGCCTTTCTCCTGTACACATGGTTTCAGCATACATGCAAGTAGTCATATTAGTGCGACTTCATGAAGGTATCTGACTTTTAATCTTCTTTGGAACATACCCAGTCTGGCACAAAACTTTTCCCTCAGCATTCTGCTCTTTCCTGCTGCCAGAGAATGTTCATAGAAAAAGATTAATTATAAGAAAGTTGAAATGGAAGAAGAGAAGAGATGAGATGGGGGAAGGAGAGATTTTAAAAAACGCATTTTCTGAAGTCAACTATTTATAAAAATGATTTGCAACAACACAGGCAGAGCCTTCCTTGAGTATCCCTTGAGCATCGTACCATGATCTTTTCTTGTTCTCTCAATTGCATGGATAGCTCATAAGGAACAGGATCTGAGCAAGGAAGCATCATCAGTTATCTCTGGCATGAATCCAGAGGCTGTTGAAGAATCAAGCACATTTACTAATGGTAGTAGTGGTTAGAAAAGATGACGCTGAGTCTTCTCAAAGCCACACGGCCCAGAAAATTCATCACAAGAATGACTTTCCTATTATTATAAAATTTCAGGCTCCATCAGAAAGACAGGTTGAACGTTCCATCAAATGCTTGTCCTTAGTTACTTTGCTTCCTCATACCATTAGCTTCAGTAAGAAAGGAGCTTGGACTTCACCCCAGACTACTGAGACTGCTTCTCATTGTCATCTCACAGGATCAACTTTCTGTCGCCAGCTTGTAGCAGGCTTTGGATGAAAGAGGTGTCCACATGTCGTCCCCAGTGAAACTCTGGCCCAAAGAGCATGGTGATTTTTATAAACCTAAGGTCTGGCTTTGAGGACATATCCAGTAGTATATAAAGAATACATTTTCACAGATGCCTAAAATACCTGATAGCAGATATATTAACAACTCAATAGGCAAGTACCTGCTACAGCCTAGAAACCTGAGTATGACTGAACAGTCTAACATGATAGAAGGAGAGAACAGAATCACACAATTGTCCTCTGATTTTGTAGCATGTGTGTATGCACGTGTGAGCACACATAATTAATTAATTAATTAATTAATTAAAATTCAACATACAATGGAACTGAGCTAAGAATAAGAATATAGATACTGATACTGAATCAGATTTACACTGTAGGAATACGGTTAAAAATGCAACTGAAGGTCTTTCTTTGTCACACTTCTCTCTTGAAGTTATTTACCATGCTTATATAATACTCAAAAAATATCAGATTATAAGTGTTGGGCTTTTACATCATGTGACTCTATATATATGGTATTAAGGAAAGAAACTGCCTCAGAGTATCTGAGAGAGTCTTAAATGTAACCTGTTTATAGAAGAGGAAGACAGAGGGAACACAGCTATTTACATAGATGGAAACACTAGTACATGAGATTGATGTGCCCATAAATCCAGGAATACCAGAAGTCATGAGTGCTGCAGGACATAGGCCACAAATCATCCAGGGACATTGAAACTCTGACAATTTTCATCTGGTTTCCTCACTTCAGGCTGCTGGCTTCCAGAAATTCAAGAAAATGAATTACGATTGTTTTAAGCCACTAAATTCCAGGTTATCTGCCATAACAACTACTGTAAACTAATATGGTACTTTAATTCTTTTATCCTTTGGAAATCATTTCTGGAATTAAAACATTTTAAAATGTTTAACAAGAAAGTACTATAGGTGTATATAAAAAAAATAAGTTCAGAAAAAATATTTCAAGTTTTGTAGTGGGAGATATTTAAATCTCCAACCCTAATATGACCAGTCAATGAAAACACAACTCAGTAATTATGAATATATGAATATATTCTGTAAGCCTAGATTGGGCAGATACCCCTGCACTACTCTGTTCCCCAGCTATAAGACCCTTATTACTTGAGGATTTTTCAGACCCTGTGTCTGTCCTTCTACCTCCTGCTTCCCAGTCGTCCTCTCTCTCTCTCTCTCTCTCTCTCTCTCTCTCTCTCTCTCTCTCTCTCTCTCTCTCTTCTCTTCCCAGCCTTTATTTCTCCACCTCCCCTTCCTCTGCCCAATCACTGGCTCCAGCCTTTATTTTACAAATTAAGACGGGCAGAAGGTTCACTAGAAATCACCTGTGTAATGACTCACACCTCCTCTGCAGCCCTTCACAGGAAAGGGGAATTAGTATGAAAATACAAGGCCGGGGCTATCCACAACAAAGTTTCACATTCCAAGCACAGGCAAAATAATATGACAGTGTGCTAAACAACACCCGGTGTTTTAATCCAGGAGTAAATGAATTGTGGGAGATAGGCCATGACTATAGAAGAGGAGGACTCGGGGTATATGTGAGTGAATTAGCTCTTCAGAGACTGTAAAGAAAATAAAGTTTCATTTTGTACACTGCAAAGGATAGAGAGGTTAAGGCCTAAATGCTAGGCAGTAACAAAAGTATCACCTGCAATAAGACAATAATGGTGACTAAAATTATCAAATCCCATGACATCTATAATCTATGGATGCAGATCTGCATAGCACATAGCTTCACTCATCCCTAGACCAAGGACAAGCCAGAAGAAAGTTCTTCCTAGGTGTTTGGTGACTTCCCCTCTGGCTGATTGCGATATTTGCAGGAATTTTTGTTGGTAACCATATCTAAATTTGGGAAGGTAAATCCTGTAACCTTGGAGCCCTATTAGCATTCATGAATATGTAGACTGTCCCTTTATGAATGTGACAGCATCTAAAAGACAACATAAATAGCTGTAGCACAGCAAGTCATTTGATGCTAAATTCTACCTCAGACCAGCTCTCAACTTAAGGGATCAGACTAGAGCAGAGAAGAATCTATCATTCACAAGGATGTATGCAGAGTCAGTCCAGGTCTCTGAAGATGCTGTTGGTATTTTAAGAAGTGGGCAGTGGGACTTACATTCTTATACATATTATTATGGAGAAGTTGAAACTCAGGAATGCGAAGTAATTGGATCAAAGTCATGAAGCCAAGGTAGGCAGAGGTAAATTTTGAAATCTAATCTCCTTGACTCCAAACCCAGGGCACATCTACCCTATCATAGAACCTTGGAAGATGGATATCCTGGTATTGCCTCTGATATTAACTTGTAGCCAATATGGACAGATCCCCCACTTCCTGCTGGACTCTATGTTTGTGACAACAGAAATGGCTCAGAACAGGATTTTTGAGGGCTGTTCCGTAATTATTAGTTTGGACATAACAAGGAATACTTCCAAAAAGCAGGACATATGTAAAACAATATGCACTATTTGTAAAAGTGTCTCATTGGATATTTTCTCATGGTCAGTCTTGTAAGAGAAATGAAATTATATGACATCTTCCACTAACTATACAAGGTAGTATTGATGTTCTCCAATATGTGAATGTGGACAGCTGTTGTACAGATCTCTGCCTATGAAGTCTCTGCATGTTTCAGACTATGATTTAGGCACAAAACAAGTCGGTCATCTAATTTGACTTAGCCTCCGTGTCCTTGAATATAAAATAAAGAGCGTATGTAATTTTCTTGATTTTTAAATAGTAAAACTGAGTTCATAAAAATACTTTAAAAACAGAATTGTCACAGTACGAAAAAGTCAGAAGTCCATATCTCAAAGAGTGTGTTTCTCAGATTTCAGAAAAGAAATAGATACATTTAAACCTAAAAATTTAAATGTTAAATTTAATAATTCCTACTCACAATAATTTTTAATTCATAAATCTTAATAGCTTTAATTTTAAGGTCAGAGACTGTATTTTCTGTGTTTATCTATATGTACCTATATGTTTTATTATAATACACAGACATAAATAATTAACAGTGCAGACTTTCTCTCGTAAAAAAAAAAAAAAAACCCAAAAAACAAAAAGCAGTTGTCTTTAACACCTACAAGAAAATTAGTTAAAATTTTTCATTATTAAAGGCTAAAATCCAGGTTGTAATTAATAGTTCATTTCCCTACTGATTTGCATACAGGTGTCTCACAGGATATTACATGCCTATTTGAGAATACATACCCAACCTTGTATGGATTTACACTGTGATTATCATGGGTGAGAGGTAGGATGGATGGCAGTTAGCCTTTCCTAGAATTTTAATAAATATAGTTTTATACTCAGGGTACCACAAGGGCATTTATGTTAGTTCAGTTCTGAAGAACTAAGAGTCCCAGAGAGTGAATACTCAGACCAGAATCAATGACACTAGGGCCTTAAGAACCTCAGAACATCAAAAATAGTTCAGCAGCTAGAAAAATGGCCTCTGCAATATGATTAACTGGAACTATTCATAAATCCAGACTGTTGCCATGAGTAGTTGTGCATCTGGGGAGGCGAGCCCTGTGGCATGTAATTTTAAAAGAAGAACCCACGTTTGTTCTGGCTAGGCACTGGCAAAGGTGGTCTCATTCATCTCCAAGCAGCCATCTGGCCCTCCAGTGGCTGGTCTACAGAAGCCAACAACCACTCTGGTCTCACTCAGCTCCCTCTAGCCCCATGAAAGGAAAACACTAGAGACTTATATTTATACTAGACAGATTTATATTGGAAAAACTCTAACCCCAATATGCCTGTGCAAAAAACACACAACTCAGTTAATATATTTAAAAGCTGCATGCCTAGATTGGGCAAAATATTCCACTACCCTACTCTATTGCCCAGCTATGAAATCCCTAGCTAGTTGTGGCTTCTCCAAGCCATGTGGGTCTGCTCCATCTTCCACCTCTTCTTTCTCCTTTGTCTTCTCCTTCTATCCTCCATCTTGTCTTTTCTTTCCTTCCTCTCTCTCATTCTCTAAAACTTCCAGCCATGTCTTTCCCTTCTACTTCCCAATCACAGGTTCTAGCCTTCATTTTCAGTTAAATTGGGGAGCAGATTCACACAGAATCACGAGTACATGATCTGTTTCTCATCCATGGCAGAATTGGCATCAAAATACAAACAGTACCAAGGCAGTCCACAACATTTTCTTCTTTTTGTCCAATTAAAAGGCTCTTTTCTTTCAGATATAAATTGAGCACAACAATTACCATTATGTAGTTTATAAAGTATAATATACACTTAACAACCAGTCCATTAATTTTGTTAATTTAGAAAAAGCACTCTTCCATCTATCTTAACTTAGAAGGCTTACAATTCTATACCTGTTGTGTCCTGGTTCTAGTTTGTATTGCATCTGAAAATTATCTTTTCAATCCTGAACAGCTTGGGTTGGTTGTGAGACTATGGCCAGTCTTCAGCCACACCAGAAATTCGAGACTGACTTAATATTAGCTGAAAAAAAACCCACTTATACCATCTTCAAAATGAAGATTATAGTTGCAGTTCTGTTGTCTTGTTTATGATATGTGTGCAGTAAAACAGAATCTGGTTTGTTCATCACCCAGAAAGAAAACTTAGCAAGTCATGTATTCTGTTTGCAGACACAGTCGGAAAATTTGCAAAGCAAGCAATTATAACTTTTTAGATGTATGTTAAACACACAGGGATACAAATTGAAATAATATCTAAAGATAGATGAAGTGAAGTGATAACCATTCCTAGGACCCTTGCTATATCCAATATTAAAATAAAAAAGATTCTACAATGAACTCACATGGTGCCTATCTCCTTTAACTATCACTCAGTAGGTAGCTCAATCAAGGCTGCTCAGCTGTTTATTAGAAACAATGTCACCAGTAGCAGGAACCATCCCTCTTTCATTGAGTACCTAATCGGAGCCAGCAAAGGTCTTGCTCAGGAGTAGTCCTCAATAAATCACTGTAGTAACCCAGCAACCAGTGCCATGTGACCAGAGCTGTGAATGTCTACACTTATTCCTGCAGTCCAGCAGGGGATTCTTTATTAGTTACTTCACTGTGGCATCCTGGGTATCTGTTCTAGTGTATCAACTTCTGAAAGCAAGTAGGTTCCTAAAAACCCAGAACTTCATTGTACTTCTTTCCAAAAAGGCAGCAAAGCAAATTTGCTGAGAGCTGGGGGCTCTTCAAACCAAGGGCCAGCAGAGTGCCAATGTATATGAAGCAAGAAGAGAATCAGTTCAACATGACTCAGTGTTTGATTCCAGATTCTACAGTCTGCCACTGGGGAGGTTATTTTAGGCATACGTAAGTACAGTACAATTTTGGGAAAATGTTTCCTGGTAACAACTGACTCAATCCCATATGCACAGTAAAGCTTAAGATATGAGTCATGAAAAGTCTTTTGCAAAGTATATATGACCTCGTCCATAAAGATGGTTTCTATATCTTAAGGGCCTAACAGAGAAGCTGCTGTGTCTCAGTCATACAGATAGCAAGGCTACCGATGTATAAAGTACATACTGCATCTCCCAAAAGGATGGGTTCTATAGACTGAGAAGCAATACTCAAGATTAAGGTCTAAGGAGATATTGACTGAGAAAATGTAAGAGTCTTAGGGAGTCAGATGTGGCCTGGCCCTACAGATCATACAGATTCCCAGGCTATGCATATAATCTCAGGCCTCTGGGTGGAAAACCTAAGATGCTCTATGACTAGCTCATTCATTTACAACCACACATGACAATGCCCTCCATTAAAGATACACAGAAGTTCTTCCCTTTCCTATACTGCAGAGAGGTTGCCATACTCCCATGTCAGGGTCTGTATTTGGCAACTTTCAGTTACAATGGCTCTGTTTCTTGCTGAAAAATAGACATCGTGCTAATTTTAGTGAACTTTCTTCACTTTCCACAAAATCAAGTATTAAGCTGCCTGCTTTGTTGCATTCGTTTTCTTACTATGTAATCAAAATATATCCATGAAAATAGGGCTTCATTCTTTATAACAGCTGAACCGAGTCTTCTTCTGAAGCTGCATTTTCCTTTATAGCTAGAAGTTCATGGACATTTGGATTACTTCCTTTCTTTATAATTTAAATGGTACTTATGTGAGCATTTGTTGAAATGTACCATCATCATTATTAGTGTGTATGTATGTATGTAAGAGAAAGTAGTGAGAGAGGGGAGAGGGAGATGTGTTTCTGTGTTTCTGTGTGTGTGTGTGTGTGTGTGTGTGTGTGTGTGTGTGTGTGTGTGTGTGCAAGTATGCACATGTCATGGTGCATGTGTGGAGGTCAAAAGACAACTCCTGGAAATCAGTTTTCTCCTTCTACTATGGGTTTCTGAAATTGAAGTCAGATTTTCTAACTTGTGCACAAAGTGCCATCCCCCAGTACACTGTATTGTCATCCCTGAAAAGTTTGGTCAGAGATCATTTTGAATTTCTCTTGAGTATGTCTCAGCAATATAATTTCTGGGTCTTATAAAAGCTCAATGTTTAACTGACTATCTGTTCCAAAAACTGGTTGCACTATCTCACCAGCAAAGGGAGAGGTTACAATATCTTTTGATCTTGCCTTACTTCTTAGTTCTTATTGTCTGCCTTGGTTTTTTTTTGTCATTCTTGAGAGTATATAATATAATGTCATATGGTAATCTTTTATTTACATACTCCTAATTATTAATAATATAAAAAATTTTAAGTCATACTTCAAAAAAAATTGTACTCTACAAAATTGGAAAAATCTAAAAGAAATGGACAATTTTCTTGAAATATACCACTTACCAAAGTTAAATCAAGATCATATGAACATTTTTAAAAGATCTATGAGGGGAGGTGACTAGTCTTATTGTAACTTGACATGGCATGTTTGACTTGTATATCCTGGGAATCTTGCCCTTTTCTGAAAAGAAAAGGAGGGGAAATGGATCTATGGGAGAGAAAAGATGACAGGAGAGGGACTGAGAGAGAGGAGAGTCTGTGGTTGAGATGTAATATTATGAGTGAAGAATAAAACAAAAATTTTTAATTAAAAAAAACCCAACTCTGCTTCAGAGTCACAGTAGATCATATGAATGAGTTTCCACACTGGCACTATGAACTCAAAACCCCTCCTCATTTACACCTGTTTGCTCTTTTATTCATCCAGTAATTATAAGACATACTTTTATTTATATGTCAAAATTCCAGTCCATATAAACAAGTCCATATTTTTATAGATCTCTTTAATAAAGAACTATTAACTGGTACGATATCTGTTCTATGATACCAAGTAGTCAGTCACAAAACAATACCAAATAGATTTAACAGGTTGCATTTATATATTAGTAATTTATTCACACACACATATATATGTGCAACAGTAATAACTAAAGCAAAGGAAAAAGTGGAAGTTTCAATGCTTAATTTTGAAGTTAATAAGACATTTTATCCCCATATCTTGAGTTTACCAGCTATAATATATTCTCTAAACTACAAACTAATACTATCTATCACATACTTTTAAAGCTAGAAGTGTGGACATAATGATATAATCCTATTCACATTTCAAAAGAATTGTTCTGTCTTGTAAATCTCTTCTTCCTGAATGGATTAATTTGGCTATGCTTGCTTTCTTGAAAAATTTCCCAGCCCTCAACCATATATTATTGTCGCCATGCTAAACTGACTTCTATGATGTATGACACCTGGACAGGGGTGGGAACAAGTCATTCCTCAGTTCATATACTTTATACCACAGGTACCACACCTTTCAACGGCTTGTACACTGGTTCAACTACATTAATAAAATAATGATCAAATAAAAAAGCCTCAGGCATAAACACAAGAGCAAAGATCTAGAGATGGTCTGCACTCATTTGTAACATGTTTTCCAGAATGCTGTAAGATTTTTACCGTAAGCAAAAAGTTGACAATTTTGTAATAGAGTTTTCTTTCTAAATCTTTTCCATTTCATTTAAAAACTGCTGACTTTTCCCACAGGCTTCATACAATTGGTTGTCAATAAACTTCTCTAAATTGCAAGGCTCACTTCTCTAGAGCTCAGTTAGGCACATGGGTACTTGGCAAAGAGAGGGCACAGATTAATTGCACATTCATAAAACATTTTGCTTTCTATTATTCTTAAAAAATTAATCTAACTTTTAAATTGTACTTATTCCAACTTTCTAAAAACAATTTCCTCACAATTATATTCTCAGATATTCAAAACACTAACTGGGAACATTATAGAATAGGGAAAATTGATTCCAACCCATACACCACCTCCGTTGTTGTCTGACTTTGTATAAATTACCAACACTGAGTAAGGATTAGTGTCCTCATCATTAATGCAGAATAATGAAAGACCCTGCCTGAAATTATTATGGTGAAGTTCTCAAGATTACATCTTGACTTGTTATAAGATGTGGATCTCCTGAAGACTTCACAGAAGCTCAGCTCACACTGAACTCACATATTTGACATTCTTATTAAGTTTGCCATACACCTTTGAGTTAGCTCACTACCCTGTTGTGCCTAATAGGATGCCTTTGCTTCTAGAATTGACCTCATATCACAGACAGAAAATATCATTTCAGAGATTCTACATCATCAGATACAGGCCTGGCTCCCTCCTCCCCACAAATATTTCATGCATAGGCAGCCTTCTTGTTTTCCAGATCTCTCCTCACATTTTTAGCTGACAAAGCACAGCTCTGCTTTATAATCCAATGCACCCAGTAACACAATACATTTTCTGCTCCTTACGTTCCTTTCTTTTTGGTCATGTTCTAATAAAAAGTGAAAAGGCATGCCCTGTCTGTGGTGCATATTATATATTTTCTTGAATCATAGGTTGCATGTTTATTTTTTAATGTCATATCTCACAGAAGCTATAAATGTTGGATTGAAAGATGAAGCGTAGAAATCTCTGCATCATAAACACTAATATGTTCTTCAGCAGAGGTTAGAAACTCAGATCCTGCTTCTGAAACAGTGTCTACATCAGTTTTAGAATCAAAGCACAGAACAAACTTTACTGGGCTAAAGAGAATATAGTTTTTATACATAGGAAGTGGTTCCCCTTAGATATAAAATAACAGGAAGAAGAGGTGAACAGAGGAAAATTCCTGTAAAAGCTATTCACCAATCAAATGAGTTAAAATGCATACTATTTACATGAGGATGTAAGGCTTTTTACTTTGTGGTACAAAAAGAAAAAAAATGATTAAGAATGAGACAACCATTACCATTATATGCTATCCATGCCTAGAATTCACTCATTTTCTGACTTTCAAAGTAGAATTGAACCATCATTAATTCAAAGCTATCCTGGTCTTCTCATAACTATCTTGAACAAATACAAATTTTCTTGAACTACACATTGAATACACAAACACTGACAAAAGTTGAGCCCCTTAAGGGAGTCTGAATTGCTATTTACATTGGTGGTAACCAATGTCTTCCAGGAGTGACAGTACCTACCCATTATGTATAATTCTATTTGAACAATTTTCCTTGTTGATTTTTATATTTATTTCATTGTTATTTTAGAATTTCATACAGGATCAATGTATTTGCACCAATTGGTCTGACTCTCTTCCCTCCACACTCCTTCCATGTGTTCCCACTCTTACTCAAACTCGTAGATTTTTCTTTAATTATCATTGTTAGATATGTGTGTGTGTGGGGGGGTGTGTGCGTGTGCATGTGTGTGTGTACATATAATCTACTGAACCCATTCAGTGTTGCTCATATGCATAGGTGTTTAGGAACGAGCACTTAGAATAGGATCGTCTATTAAGGTGCTCATCTCCTGGAGAAAATGAATCTATTCTTTCTCAACACTATTGTTGAGAAATTGTCTATAAATGTTCAGCTATAGGTAAGGCCCTATGAAAGTTCCCTTATCTATATTGTAATATTAATTGGTATTGTTATTGTGTAGGCATTGCTTAGGTGAGCAGACTGTTAAGATTTAATGAGAGAAAGGGTAAGGGAGGGAACAAGGATGAGGATTGGGTATGGGAAATGGATGGAAGTGAGAGTGGGAATCAGTGGCAGACATTTCTGGGACTGACTGGAGGCCTGCAATGGGGGAGGATACCAGGAGTCTATAGAAGTAAACCTAGCTGAGATTCCTACCACAGGGGGATACAGAGACTTAAATTGGCACCTCCTGTAGCAAGGCAGGACTTCCAGAGGAGAGACGGAGACACAATCAGCCCACAAAATCTTCAATCCCAAATTTGTCATGCCTACAAGATGTGAAGGGATAAAGATAAAAGAGACAATGAGGGAATGGCCAACCTATAAGTGTCCCGACTTGAGACCCATCCCATGGGAAAGAGTCAAGCACTGACATTATTAATGATACTCAACTATGTTAGCAGACAGGAACCTAGCATAAATGTCTTCTGAGAGGCTTCATCTAGCAGGGAATGGAGGCAGATGTGGAGAATCACATCCAAATGTCAGATATAACTAGATGAATCTTTTGGAAGAGTGGGGACAGTAGTGAACAAGCCAGAGGGGTCAAGAAATCCACAAGAAGATCTACAGAGTCAACTAACCTGGGCCATTGGGAGCTCACAGAGACTGGGACACCAACCAGTGAGTATGCAGGGACTAGATCTATGCAGCTTCATGTGGCACCCCTAACAAATCGAGCTGGGGTTATCTCCGTCTCTGTTCCCTGCCATTGGATTCCTTTCCCCCTACCTGGACTGCATGGTTGTTCCTCAGTGGGAGAGAGTGTGCCTAGACCTAGTGGGACTAGATGTCCCAGGGCAGGGTGCTCCCCATTCTCTGAGGAGAAAGGGAGGAAGCAAAAGGAAAGGGATTTGTAATGATGGGGCTGGAAAGAGAAGAAGGAGAGAGCTGTCATTAGGATGTAAAGTGAATAAAAATATTTTGTGAATTAAAAATATATCATTAGAGAAAAATTATTGGAGTGAAAAAAATATGGGAGCAAGTTTTCTGTTGTCCAGAATATCTCAAAGCAGATTTCCTAGTATTCTAACTCTTTAGATCATTCTATCCTCGCTTCCAAGATTTTCCCTAAGCCTTAGATGCAGGGCCTGTGTTGTAGATGTATCAACTTTGGGATGATATTAGTCAACTACTTTCCGGATTTTAAACAACTGTAAATTTTTTTTTGATAGTCTACATCTGCTACAAAAAGAAAACTTTTTTTAAAATTTATTTTTATTGGATATTTTATTTATTTACATTTCAGATGTCATCTCCTTTCCCCACTTCCCCTCCCTAGAACTCTCTATCTCATCCCCCCTCCTCCTTTTTGCCTTTATACCATTTAATTACATGCATGCATTAAGGACAGTTCTAGGTTGAGGGTCTAGCAACACAATAGATGCAAAGAGTCAAGGAACAAGCAAGACAATAAACACAAATAGTCAAAGAACAAACCAGGCATTAAACACAATTACATGAACACTCCTGTGATCACTGTTTCTAAGGGCTTATCTGGATGAGCAAAAAATATCTGAGCCAACTTCCCTGTCCTAACCCAGAATCTTGTGCTGCTTGTCAGGAATTTGACATTGGCCAAGGACAAGGAAGTAGGCTTCAGGCAGGTATCTGACATTAGGCTAGAACAAAGAAGTCATTTCAGGAAGGAATCTAAATCTCAGGCTAGAACAAAGAAGTAATGTCAGGCAGGAATCTAAATATTAGGCTTGAACAAAGAAGTAATTTCAGACAGAAATCTAAATTTTAGACTAGAATAAGGAAGTAGGCTTCAGACATGAAAAGAAGACTTTTGATGAGGGTAAAGGCTAAAATCATCTATGTGCATACAAATTGGCATTTAGAATGTAACTGAGAATTATGCTGATTTACGAATGTGGCACAAATAACTTCTCTTTGGGATCAATGGCCATATCAGCCAAGGTAAGAGATCGGGATAACTACAGTGCCAGACATGGATTACTGAGCAAGCCTCAAGTCCAATTAGATGGATACTGGTTATCCCCAAGAACGACAAATGACACTATTAAACCCTTGGGTACATCTTCCTGTGCTACTCATTGTTTTTGTTCGTACGTGTCACAGCTTGTTAGAACAATCAGATCTTTTTCTCTCCTGGCAGCTGGGTAGCTCCTTCCAGTATTGTTAGAGCTAATACTCAGGAGGTTTACAGGCTAGTTCCACCCCAGTTCCTTCATATCCTTTGTTCAAAGTGTGTGTCTTCAGCAATGGGGGACTTACCTTTAAGTTACATTCTAAAATGATTTTATTAACCACTGCTTTGAATAAGATTTTTTTCATCCTTAATTGGATTAATCCACTTGCTACCCTATTCTCTACCTTATCTCTCTATTTCTGTCCTTCTTTAATCCTTTACTCTCCAGAATTCCCCTACCCTCTTTCGTTTCACATGTGCTTTATGATCTCACTAATACCAGGTTTAAGTTTGGGTTGTGAGATTGTAGGCTTCCATACCTGTTTTCATATCCCTCAGTCCTTGATTTCCCCCACATTCCTATGCTCCTCCCTGCATAAGCCTATCAGATGCCACTGGTAGGTTTCCCGTGTTCTTGTGGTTGACCCCCACTCAAATTTGCATACTAGCTGAACTGACTGGATTTATTTATTATTTTTTAAAAGACATAAATTTGGAAAGGGGGAATGTTGGTAGGAGTATGGGATGAATTAGAGGGGGAAACTGATGATAGATATGATCACAATTCATGCATGAAATCTTCAAGATAAGAAATACATTTAAATATGTGTATAATTATAATAATATCTACTGTCACAGGTAAGCAACATTTCCTCACATAATAGTCTTGAGAAAAAAATATCACATACATACAGACAAAATGTCTTAATACGTATTGAACAGGGACAAAGTTTGAAATTACTAATAAATAAAATATGTGTATTCGATAATAAAACATCATTGGACTTTAGATATTTTTTTATTACAAAAGTAAAAGGGAAGGAAAGATAATACATTGTATTTGAAAAGCTAAAGCATCAGTATCTGGTTTGCTGGAACTAGTGTCATTGTCAGTGAATTCTCAGAATGCTCATCAGATCCTTTGGTTCTGATTTTACTTTTAGTATGCTTCATTCTTACAAAACAGTTGCTTGCAAAGGTGGATGCTGCCTAAAAGCAATGGCATGAATAAGGAGTAAGTGTGGAGTCAATATATTTCAAACTGGAGAAGCTCTGAAAGCCTAGTTAAGAGGCCTAATCAAGTTTCCCTTGAAGTTGCACTCTGACTTGAACCTGATGCATGCCATTTGACTGAATGGATTTGCAAATAAATCAGAATGTTGATTATTTTTACTGGGAATGATATTTTTCTCAAATTCTTGAGTCAAAAAAATAAAAACCAGTGCTACATATTTTCACTGTTCATAGAGCTGTCTTTAACTAATGTGTCAAAATCCATAAAATCATTTGCATCTGAGCTCCTCATATTTGTTGCTTCACTTGGAAGGTTGTCACAATTTAAGCAATATACTGATAAGATGGTCTTTGTCTTGAAGCTACCTCTATAACTCATTTAAATAGGTGGTTGAACCCACTAACATGTAAGGGAGATTTGATCTTCATCATAAACCACCATGACAACAGATTGCAAACCTTGAAGTCTTCCTGTTCTTGCCCTTGACTTAGTTACCTTATTTCTGAAAAGGAAGTGATATGGCCATTGTCAGGTTAGACACTTTCAAAGAATCCATAGAAGTGGTTTTCATGAAATTCATATCCCCAATCAAGTTCTGTGAGAAGTTTTCCATTTTTTTCCTTTTTCTTTTTTTATTGGATATTTTATTTATCTACATTTCAGATGTCATTTTTTTCCCCATTTCCCCTCCCTAGAGGCTAGGGGAAATAGCCCCCATACCCCCTCCTCCTTTTTGCTTTCATACTATTTTAATTACATGCAAGTATTAAGGTCAGTTCTAGGTTGAGGAACTAGCAATACAATAAATGCAAATAGTCAAGGAACAAGTAAGACAATAAACAAAAATAGTAAAAGAACAAGCAAGGCAATAAACAAAGTCCCGTGAACACTCCTATGATCACTGTTTCTAAGGGCTTATCAGGATGACCAAAATATCTGAGCCTACTTGCCTGTCCTAGCCCAAAGTCATTTTCATGCCTGAAGCCTACTTCCTTCTTCTAGCCTAAGATTTAGATTCCTGCCTGAAATTACTTCTTTGTTCTAGCCTAATGTCAGATTCCTGCCCAGCAGCCCATTTCCTTGCCCTTGGCCCATGTCACAGTCTTGCCAAACAAACCCAATACCTCTCCACTTTTTCCTATTTTTTATTTCATAAATAAGACTGAGCCTGCCTTAGGCTATTCTGCCAAGAATGCCTTCCTTACCCGTAGTGGAATATGCATTATCAAAAGCAATGCACTTCTGTCTTAGGTTAGTAAGGCTCTGTGTAGAATCTTACCCGTCCTTGGCTTGCCAGCCTGTTAAATTAATAACTCTGTCTGGGGGTCCATTTTCAGTTTCAAGCTATATACTTTGGCTGCCAACATGTTGATGTTCTTAAAGACAAGCTTTAACAGAATGGGCAGGAATAAAAGTATTCCCAGGACAAAAAGGGCTAGCATGATCATACGCCATTCTTGAAGTTTGACCAAAATAGAAATATTGACCTCAGGCCATGGGTAATTTTATCAGTGGTATCTGCTGAAGTTTTCCATTTTAATCATTTCTCATAGCACTTTGCTTGATGTCCTTTGCAATGATAACTGATTAAAAATGAGTTGGAGTAGCAATTGTATTGCCATCTATTAATATTACCAGTCCCACTCATTCTACTGCCAAGGTACTATCAGCAATTACACTGGATATGTTAACAATGGATAAAGATGTCACTTTAACACTTTTTTTCTATTTTGCATCAGTCATGTCTTTTTTCAATTTTTATTAGTTATTGTATTTATTTACACTTCAAATATTAAGATTTATTTTATGTATGTGAATACACTGTCATTATCTTTACATATACCAGAAGAAGGCATCAGATTCCATTATAGATGGTTGTGAGACACCATGTGGTTTCAGGGGATTGAACTCAGGACCTCTAGAAGAGTCGTCAGTGCTCTTAACCACTGAGCCATCTCTCCAGCCCTGAGGCATGATAATGCTATTTCCCAGTGACATCTTACTCATCACCAGCAACTCTTATGGATATGACACACTGAGCACTATTTGCAATGTCAGCATTGTCATATATGTCCAATATGTGAAATTCAAAATCAGCATGTCCACTCTCCAAGTCTTTCAATAGATTTACCAATCTCTTCAATCCATCTGGCTATCGATTTCTAAGACAAACTGATTTTTTAAAAAATATTTTATTTTCCCCTCTGAGCCTTGCATCTGTCAGACTTTCAGGGCTTTTCTTACAAATTCACCGTCACTCACTGTCTTTGATTTTTTGCTATTAAATATGCTGCCACGTCACTAGCTTCTACAGGGTAATCCATCTGTGTTACAACTTGTTAAAAGAAATTTGTCAAGATGACAGACACTTTTTTGTTCCAATATTTTGTTCTTATGAATCAATCTTTGACTTGTGTCAAATTCAGTGGCATGCTACACATTTGCCTCCTTGGATCTTTGTCTGAATACATGTGCAAACTCCCTGATACTTATAAAGAGTGACTTTCCTTTGGAGAAAGAAGTAGTCATCTGTCTACTTTTTGTTGAACAGTCTTCCATTATTGATATTTTTGGGGTTTTTGGTGTTCTGGAAGCTATGGATGAATTTAAACTAACAATTATAATAATAAAGGTTAGAAAGATGAGCAATGATTAAGATACTTGACATTCTCAAAAAGGTCCAAGTTTACTTTCTAGCACTTAGGTTTACAATAACTCATGGGTTGTCTGTAATTATAATTTCACAGGATCTGACACCCTCTTTAGCTCATCTGCACTCGTGTGTCCACATATTGCATGCACATGCGCACGCACACACACACACACAGTTAAAACTAAAATATTTAAACCTTTTTAAAAAACTAATCTACATTTCTCTTGCCACATTACTGTGAAAGCATGTCATGTTTGATGGTGCCAATCTGAATGTCTGCTCTCAAGGAATAATACCCTAGAAATTGCACAGCACTATAAAACTAAATCCATACTCGTGTATAAATACTAAGAGCATACATATGTTTATTTTATAGGTGACATTTTTATAAGACACTGTCATCTATGAAGTTACACTCAAGAACCACGTAACAAAGTACAAAATAAAACCTTCCACACAAAAAATTGCATATTGTTTTAATCACATTAACAGTTTATGTTTGTCCAAATGTGTTGTCACCCCTGAATACATATTGGACATCCCAATTTGGATCACTATATTATAATAATTTTATGTTTCCATTTGAAGGATGATGGAATTTTCTTAAGCATACTATAAATGACAATAAATAAATGTTATATATAACAATTTGAATAATTTCAAATCATATGGAAAAATACAAGAAAGGCTAATAGACCCAATTTTCTAAGATGGCATTCAGCATCTTCAAAGTGATTCCAAAAAGCATCCTCCTGTTTTGAATATTGGTAATGTGCTGGGAAGTGTAATCAGGATCCTCAAATGGCTGTGTCCATCCTGGACTTTAATCACTTGCTTCAAGAGATTCAGTAACTCCCATTCTGTGAGTGGATATTGAACTAAACCTTTCTTCTCTGCCCATAAAAAAGACATCCATTACAGGAGGTCAATTTCTTTTGCAGACTGATGCATCCAGCTCCTAGAGATTAGTGCCTTTATCTATGCAGACTTCTCACCTGAGATACTTGTCATTTTTAACAAATCCCCGTCAGCAAGCATACATAGCTTTTCCAAAAATCTGATTTCCTGATTGTTTTTCAGAATCTCTAATCCTATGAAGATTCAAACTCATATTAGTTACAAATTGACTGCTTTGTCAGATTTGCTTCCTTGGGTAGATACAGCTGATAAACTTTGGTTTGATTTGTATGAAAGATTTGTTCACTCTTTTACATTTCTCCATGGCTAGGTGATAGTTGAAATCCCAGTTACATTATTGCATAAGAACCACTAATGCCTTGTGTTACTTAAGGGGGTTTATTAAATATATGACCCTATTTTCCCATCAAAGCTACTCAGTAAAATAATGTAAAAGCAAATAAATAGAGATGCCTAGATCCTATATTAAAATGTCAACTCCGACCTTTGAAGAATGGATGCCACTGGTCATTCGGTTCTTCAAAGGTCAGAGTTGACCGAATGACCAGTGGCATCCATGATTGATGGCATCCCCAGCCATTGTAGGTAAGGAAACACATTTACAAATT
Source organism: Arvicanthis niloticus (assembly GCF_011762505.2). Classification (NCBI taxonomy): domain Eukaryota; kingdom Metazoa; phylum Chordata; class Mammalia; order Rodentia; family Muridae; genus Arvicanthis; species Arvicanthis niloticus. The sequence goes on from NC_047658.1 coordinate 158,471,616, forward strand.
ACAACCTGTAGGGTAAAGAGAAGAAGATGTGTGTTTACCAGACATAATGTAAGGCATTCAAACTTAATATTCCATCTTCATGTCAATTAATTATATAAGCTGAAAAGCAGATTAAAACACATTAATGTTTTATTTATTTAGTTTACTAATTTACTATATATGTTAAGTAAATTCATGCTCATACATCATGTGAGTTTCAGAAACAGAATATTTAAGCAAGATGCCGGATAACTTAACAAGCATTTCCTATCTCCATCTGAAAAGCTATCAGTATATCTTCCCATCCATGCCCAGACAAGTTCAAATCACAAGGTACAAGGTATGTACTTGGGAACATGTCAAACACATTTCAATAAAAACAGGGAACAGAGAATGTTATCATGGTCTTTAAAGTAATTTTTTTAGATAAAAACTTAGGCCAAGATTCCAAGTCATTCTGACTCTAGAGCATAGAGCATTAGGCTCCATCTCGTCTCCTATTTGTGACCCCCTTGGGCAAACACCAAATGGCTAGCCTCCATGACAACACCATGGTACTTACTCAGTATATCAAATCAAAACTTGCCACTGCATCCTGGGTTTTATGATGGAACCTACTTCATTTTCCATTTAGTAATGAAGAATGTCAGAAAGACCCAACCCTGTGGAGATGCAGTGGGTAATGCTACATTATCATTAGGAAGATGGAATGATAATGGAATTCAGTCTTGATCTCAGAAAAATAAAGAGATAAGCCAAATTATTATATCTATTATTACCACCATGTGAGGGCCTTATGTATGATGTAATGAGGAATGTCAAACATGTGCTAAACTTTTTCTCTTGAATTAGTGATTCACAAACAATTGAAAATAAGAATGCAAAGAGATATCCTATGCCCTTTACCAAATTTCTCCAGTGGTTCACTTATTCTTAAACTTTTTATTTGTAAACTAAATTGTTATTAAATAATATATTCTGTGACCATTTTAATAAATCCATTAAACCATTTAAATACTCAAATGATTATGATGATCGGCCATTGAAATATATTAATGGTTTTGATGTATGAATGAGCTGTCATTGCATTTCTACAATACATAAATCTGCAAGTTACACTATTATTTAGCATTAATATGGATTGTTTTTCTTTTATATTTAAACAAATATGGGTGTGACAAATTATTTAGCAATAGCTAGGTAATAAATCCACCATTCTCTTCACAGAAAGCTAATTTATTCAAGTGTATTTGTATTCCATAAATGTTTCACTTGGGTAGTTTATTAATTTCCTGGGAAATGGATTTGCAACAGCCAATGATTCTATTCCCAGAACTCTACTTACATTTTTATTTATTTTTGTTTGTAAAATGAAAGTGAATCCAAATGATTTCTAAAAGGCTTTCTAGTTCTAAAGCCTTAAGGTTAGTGGTTATAATTGTGAATCTTGATTGGAAGCTTCATTGGCTAGAGAAACCCCTAGGTTTATATAGCACATTTCCAGGTGTGTGGGTAATGGGCTCTCAAGAGATGATTGGGAGCTGCTACTAAGGGGAGAAGATTTAGCCTAAATAAAACAAAACAGAAAGGGAAATCTGCCAAGGAGGCATGTGCGTTCTCTTCTCACCCTCTCTTCCCTTTCTTTCTCCATCTTTCCATCTGGCCTTATGCAGAGATGTCCCTTTGCTCATGCCCCTTGTAACATGATGAGACACAAAGTCCTACATGCCACCACCTTGGATTAGTATCAGAGACTATCAATATAACATTCCAACACAAAACACAAGCAGGTGCTAAATTGCATCACCTTTGTAGGCAGGCGAAGTTCCATCCATCCTGTGATCTGTAACTAACAGAGTTACTTTTCCAAGAAAGAGTCCATGGCTTGCCTATAGAGCCAGAAGAACATCTGAGCATGTGAGCATGACTGAATAGGAAAAATGCATTAATATAAGGTGACCCACGAATTGTTTCATCATCAACAGTTTATATATACAAGACTCTCGAAAAAGCATATTAGTAGAACATTTGTCTCACAACTACATTTTCTTCCCCCTCCACTTTTTTTCTTTTATTGGATATTTTCTTCATTTACATTTCAAATGTTGTCACCTTTCCAGGTCTCTCCTCTGGAACACTCTATCCCATCACCCTCCCCCTGCCCCGCCTCTCCACCCCCCCTTGACTTCCTGCTCTGGCACTGGGGCATTAAACTTCCTCAGGCCCAAGGGCCACTCCTCCCATTTATGTCCAACAAGGCCATCCTCTGACACATATGTGGCTGGAGCCATGAGTCCCACACATGGGCACAGGGGAAATTTTCCTCAACAGAACACCAACAGCTTATGCACTAAGATCAAGAATTGAAAAATGGGATCTCATAAAATTACAAAGCTTCTGTAAGGCAACAAATATTGCCAATAGGACAAAATGGAAACCAACAGATTGGGAAAAGATCGTTACCAATCCTACATCCAATAGAGGGTTAATATCCAATATTTGCGAAGAACTTAAGAAGTTAGACTCTAGAGAACCAAATAACCCTATTAAAAATGGGGAACCCAGCTAAACAGAAAATTCTTAACTGAGGAAACTCAAATGGCCTAGAAGTGCCTAAAGAAAAGTTCAAAATCCTTAGTCATCAAGAAAATGCAAATCAGAACTACGTTTTCAGTTATGTGTGTGGATGAGATTCTGGCATCTATGACAAAAATCAAAAGGTCCAAGAAGTTCGACTTCTTCTATTACCCTTTGCTTCTTCACATGTTTACCTTGGAATGTCTTGAGAGTGTATTCTTATCTATGTTGTTATTCAATGCTTTAGAACTGTCTATGAATGTCAAATCCTCCTGCCTCTGCCTCCTAAGTCCTGGAATTACAGACATATGGTGCCACACCTGGTTTAAGTTAAGACTCTCTCCATGGAATTTCATTTTTGAGATGGATAAATAACTTTAATTTTCAAATTGGTTAATTGAGAATCATCTAGGGTATCACTAAAGCCCAAAGATCATGTTTCTGGAGACAGTTATATTGTGAGAGGTTTAACCCAGTGAATTAATTTCTTGACATAGTAATAATACGGTGGAATTATGAGGAGTTAGTGAAAAGCAAATGGTGGGGCCCAGTTGGAGGAAACAGGTCACTGGGAGCAAAGCTTTGAGGTCCATGTCACCTTGTTTCTTCTGCATTCCTCTTTGCTTTCTAACCACATTTATATGATTTGGTCTACTTGAATAAACTGTTGAGATCATGAACTCAAATATTTCTCCCATTAGATTGTTTCTGTCAGAATTTTTTCCCCACAGAACTAGAATAGTGACCAATACTCTGCTTTAGAAAATTCTATTCAAACATCATACCCAAATTTTATAGTATTTTCCTTGATTATGGCGGGCAGAATTTCTTTCAACCTTTCTCTATCCTCCTGAGCACATTTATGGATTTTGAAGACCATGCACGATGATTACTCTTTGTTTAGGTGCCTGTGTGCTACCTCTCTACTTCTCCTCTATCTATTTACTTTGTCCTATTCTATTCTATCCTATAAGTGCCCAAGCTTATGTATTGATATGGGGAGTCTTTATGCAGCACCAAGCACATGTGGTTTACTTGGAAATAATAACATTTCAAATAGAGCCATAGATTATTAACATATCTTCTTCTTTGCCACTCAGGTATTGCCCTTCAAAGAGAAGCCTACAACTGAATCATCTGGGAGTTTGTTTAAAATGGGGAATTTTCAGGCTTATTAAAAACCTGTAATATCAAAACCTATACTTCAATAAAATCCACAGGATTCTTGTAATGAGCTAAAACTTGCATATCATTGATCTAGCATAAGCTATAGCCCGGATTCATCTCATTAAAAATGAGTTCTGTGACTCATCTTAAGAAATAAGGTACTTTTCAAATGTCCTTTTTTAATTGGGGAATCAAAAGAAAATTAATGTAATATAGAGAAAATATCATGACTCTTCAAACATGTAAAGCAAAAGTCAGAATATATCCCTTAAACAGACTCTAATCCATAGGAAAATACATGACAGGAGCAATAAATGAGAAAGAGTGGGAAACCTCTCTGAGAAAATCAAATGATGTTGCCTGAGATGATGTCCGTTGGCCTATTTGATGGTAGAATTTGTATTTCATGAAAAGAAGTACCTTTCTCTCATCAGTATGTCCTTTAAAATGTGACCTGTGACCTGAAATCCCAGTATGAACCATACTGACACCATTTACTTAGCAAATAATTGTGTAGTATACATTGTTCAAAATAATACCTATGATGGTTACTAATAGATGAAAACTTGGCAGAACCTAGATAGAGTTTCCTGAGAGATGATATTCTGTGTATGTCTATAGGGCATTGTCTGGATTGAATTTATTGAATGAAAAGACCCAAATTAATCATGGGTGGACCATTCCAGAGTAGATGATTCCAGACCAGACTGTATGGTATAAAGAAAAAAGAATACTGAACCACAAAGTGTTTGCATCTGTCTATCTGTCCCTAATTATGGGATTAATGTGACCACTTGTTTGAATTTCCTGCTCTCTTGACTAGTTCACCATGATGGACTTGTACTGTGAAATATGGGAATAAACCTTTTTTTTTTTTCTTAAATCGCTCTGTCAGAATATTTTAATCATTGAAACAAAAAATACATCTGTATACTGTCCACACTGCTACAAATCATCTTCAAATTTTTAAAAGATGTGTGTTATTACTCTACTTCCTTAGAGGAAGAGGTTCATATTTTTTAAAAAGCTGAAATACTTTTGGTTGCAAGCCTACCCTTTAACAGCTGTGCCATCTCTCCAGTCAAGAGAATACAGGAATACATGACTGGAATTAGAGAGCATTTGGACTAGGTGTGAAGGGACAGTTTGGAAAACAGCTTCAGTAGGAACTCCTTCAAGACTGAGCCTAGCAAGGACTCCTTTTAATAGAGGATACAGAACCTGAACTTGTATAATCAGGCAACTTCCAGTGGTGAGACCAGAAGACCATTCAGCCATAAAAGCTTCAACCTACACTCCATCCTGCCTGTGTGATGGGCTGGGGCAATACAGGCACAGAACTTTCGGGAGTGGCCAACCAATGACTGATCTAATTTGAGGCCCACACAATGAGAGGGAGCCCATGCCCAACACTGCCTGGAAGACAAGAAACCAAAGGTTGGATAGCCCAGAGACCTAGGATAAGAAAAAATAAAATGATTCCTAATGATAGTCTACTATACTCATAGATAGGTGCCTATCTTAAATGTCATCAGAAAAGCTTCCTCCAGCAGCTGCTGATAGAAGCAGACACAGAGCCATAGCCAAACATTGGGTAGAGAGAGTCCAAATTGGAGACCTACCTAGGATTCCACCCCCCACCCCCCGGAGCTTGGGAACTCTGAAGAATGAGAGGAATTATTATAGGATCCAGAGGAGTCAAGGACACCAAAAGAATACAGCCCACAAAATCAATTAAACAGGGCTCGTGGGACTCACAGAGGCTGAAGCAGCAGTCACAGAGCCTGCATGGATCTGTGCTGGTTCTTCTGCATATTTGTTATTAATTTAGTGCTTTTGTGGGACTCTTAAGAGTGAGAGCGGGGATGTCTCAGAATCTTTTGCCTATTCTTCTGACCCTTTTCCTCCTACTGGCTTGCCTTGCACAAGCCTCTGATATGAGTGATTGTTTTTAGTCTTATTGTATATTGTTATGCTGCATTTGGTTAATGCCTTGGGAAGCCTCCTCTTTTCTGAAGGGAAACAATGGAAGAGTGGATCTGGGGTAGAGGGGAGGTGATAAGGAAACTGGGAAGAGCAGAAAGAAGGAAAACTGCAGTAGGGATGAATTTTATAAGAGAAGAATGATTTAATTTTAAAAAGTGGAAGCAGTTTTCTCAATATATGAGAGAACTGTGATTTTTTGTTAATCATCAACGTTTTATTACACATAATGCTTATGAAATTGAATGTAACTTCATTTCTGGAAAATGGACAAGCCTCAGATGTACTATAATAAAGATGTTGTTAATAGACACATTTAGGATTAGAACACCAGACGTCAGCTCATTTATAACTGAGTCAACAAGGGCCAACACAGATTTCTGGAGGTCACAAGAACCAGTGCATCCCACTACTCACCCTCAACACACGTGCTTTGGTTCCTGTTTTCCTTGATTCTCAATGGGTAGTGGAAAAATCAAAATGTCTCACCAAGAAGTGCTTTAGGACTTCACACAGCTGAAATCACAGATTCAGATCCAGCTTCTTAAAAACAAAAAGTCAAATCCTTTTTTAAAAAAAAAAATTGAAATTAACCACTGAAGCACAAACCCATGTGCCTTTGAAGAATAGGTCTATGATTTTGCTTCAGTTCACTACAAAAGAGGAAAATCTCACTGGGTCAAAGTAGCCCATGGCTTTAATCTCGGCAATCAGGAGGCAGAGGCAGGTAGATCTCTGTCAGTTCTAGGCCAACCTGGTCTACAGAGTGAGTTCCAATACAACCAAATCTACACAGAGAAGTTCCTGTGTCAAAAAACATTTTTTAAAAAAGACCAGAGAGAGAGGAAGGGAGGAAGAAAGGAGAGGGGAGGGAAAGGGGAGGGGGGAGAGGGGAGGGAGGAAGAGGAGTGGGGGAGGGGGGGGGAGAGGGGGAGGGAGAGGTTGTGGGAGGAGAGACTGAAAAAAGGAAGATAACCTCATGCTTCCATTTTGTTTTGGAGGAGAAAGTAGGCTTAGAATAGATATGCTGTCAGAAGTCCCTAACCATTCTGGATAAAGAACTACGGAAAGATAGATTTCAAAATCCTACCTGTATTCATTTGAATAGAGACTGTTTGAACAGACAGTATTCTAGGATGATAGTTAAAAGTATTTGTCATTTTATTATCTACTATTTTTTGCAGTGAGGGAGTGTAAATTTTTTGTGCCACCAGGAGAATGTTAGCCTATCTTTGTGAGACTCTATATTACCATAACACTATTCAGTCATTTTTACAACTTTGCAATATTCTTTTCTTATCCTCTGATTGAGATTTTGATATTTTTAATTAACATGCTCATATATGGTGGTCAGAGCAGGCTTTCATGCTAATGTCTATAATGTAAATGAAGTCTTTATGATAAACTATAAAAGGAATGCCTGTCCTCAGAGAAATGATATAGTTTGAACATGAACTGTCATCCACAGTTTCCTGTATGTGAACACTAAGTTTCTATCCTGTGACACCATTTTAGAAGGTTGTATAAACTTTAGGACACACAATTTAGTTAGCAGACACATGGCTATAGTGAGATAACTTGAGGGATACTTGCCAATTCTATTTCTACTCTTGGCATGCTTCTTCTGGATCCAGGAAGTGAGCAAAACACTTTACATTCCTCTCACTGTAAGTGGAAACTTCTCTGAGCACCATGCCTTTCCTGCCATGATGGAATGACATTCTTTGAAGCCACAGCCAAAATAAATCTTTCAGAATGTTTGCATCAAGTATTCTGAATTAACATAAATTCCTTAATACAAAGGCATTAATGCAAAGAATAAAACAAGAAGTAAGTTGAAATATAAAGAATTTTTTTGTTCTGTTGATGAAAATTTATAGAAATTATTGTGCCAAACAAGGACAAGTAGAAGGAACTAAAAGGGGAGAGGTAGGATAGCTGGGTGGCTCAGTGGATAGAGGAGCTAGCTCTGTAAGCCTAATTATCTGAGCTCAAAACCTAGAGGCCATGGAAAGATGTAAGGAAAGACTATATCCCACTAACTTTTCCTTAGAACTCCACATGTGCCATGCACACTGTGCAGTGCAAATATAAAATATTATTAAATTAAAATTTTAAATATTAAATGTTAATATTAATAAATATTTTTAGAAGAAATAAAGAAAAGGAAAAAAAGAAAGGGGGCCAAAAAAGCAAGTGGAGTTTAAGAAGGTCCATCTCTGACTACACATGGCTAAGCTAAAGTCTCAACTCTGAATTGAATTCTGTTTCACATTTCTAGATGAAATCCATTGTTTCCTAGATTTAAGGGATTTTGCAAAGGATAAAGAAGAAAAAAGGAATACATATACTATATATATATATATATATATATATATATATATATATATATATTATATAAACTTTATGCATACTAAAAGCTTAAAAGTATAAACTATACTTTTCAGAGGAATTAAATCCTCCTACGTAAAGGTATCTGGAAATAGACTCTGACATAGTTTTTCTCAAAGGCAGTTTGTTGGAGCATACACCCAGTCAGCATACATAAGAAATAGGATTTGGAGAGAAAGTTTAACTATGACACTAAGTCAACACAACTTTGAGCTGACACCTTGGGCCTCCAGCATTTGAATAGTCTGTTAGAGTCATGTAAATTGAAACATTAGAATTCAATTTGGTTTCCAGTATCAATTTTTCATTGGATATAAACTGTCCTTGATGAGAATGATATTTCGTTACTCTTTCAATTGCTGTGACAAGATACCAGACAAGGGCAACTTCAGTGAGAAAGGTTTGTCTTGTCTCACAGTTTGATGGTAGAATACACCATAGGAGGAAGTCACAGCATCAACTGCTTGAGGCGGCTGTGGTAATGTATTTGTCATTGAAAGAAGGAAAGAATGGATGCTGACCCCCATCTCTCTTTCTGCTTTTTATTTAGTCCAGGTTCCCAAAACACGGACTGGTACCACCCACATAAAAGAGTGTGCTTTCCCACCTCAATTAACATAACCTAAAAAGTTCCTTACAGACATGCCCAAAAGTTCATCTCCATGGTGATTTAAATTTTGTAAAGTTTGAAAAATCAAGATTATGATAACTTTGGGAAACATGGCTCACTGAGTAATGCATTAGTGAGCAAATGAATATGTATGTATTTATGTATGTATGTATGTACGCATGTATGTATGTATGCATGCATGTATGTATAAATGCATTTGATCCAACAGTCATATAGAACTCTACAATAAAATGTGGAATAATATTTTCTTTTCATCAAAACTTCATGTAGTTCCTGCCAATTTAATTGTGTTTGCTCAATGTTTTTCACATATTAAAAAAAAAAAAAAAAAACGAATTGAAGAACTTACACTAAAGAATGCTGAAGGATCTGGAGAGAAATGGAATTCTGAAACTTAAGCTCTTTGCACCCTGTAATGAGCACAGCATCAAAGATATTATTTGTACAGTAGTCTTTAACATTTTACAGGATGGCTGAGAAAAAGTCAGAAATTCATTTCCCTGGATGGAAGGTACCAATTTTCTAACCATCAGAAAGAAATGCAAAAAACAATTCTATAATGTCTACTGTTAAAAATGTCAGCTGAATATTTCTAAGAAGCCACATCCCAGGAACAAGAGGCAGCTACTCATACAATTCATTCTGTGGCTACCATGACCTAGCTAATGCTTCTTACATTATAGCAAAGGTTGAGGTGACACCCACCCACAGCTGGAGAGGAAGTAAATTTATGTGGCTGAAAATCATATATGGCCTTCACAGTGAAATATATCTTCTCAAATTTCAACTTTGAACATGATTTACATCACACGAAACACATTTATGAGACTGAGGCAGCACTTTCATGCTTCTGATTTTTGATAATTATCTTTAGACTGAGAGAGTTTTACTGTCTTCCTATTACTTTTGCCCATAAGCATAACCAACCTGTCCTTCTTCATTCTCTCTCTGCATAAAAGATGGAGATGGAAATTTCTCTAAAAATCATTTGCTGAGATAAATGACTGCCCCAAAACTTATCAAGGGAAAGATACCCTGTTCATGCAGCTAGGGGAAGACGGCCTGGCTCTGTCTGATGCATGGTAGGTAAAGTCGCATGAATGCTGAAGTTCTAAATCACCTCCCAGCCTTTCTGCTTGCAGGAGGGAAACTCCTAACAAGATCATTTTCAATGGCAGTTCCCAAGTTGTCTCTCTGCTTCCACTCTTGAGTACTCCTCCTCTCCTTACACATAACCAAACAACTCTACAGAAGAACAATGAAATTAAGACTGAGCAGTAAGGTCTTTAGGCATAGGTCAGTCTGTTTCACTGGTTTATCTGGCTTTTAACACTGGGGACCTGCCTGAACACTTTGACCAAGGCAACCTTGTAAAAGTTTGGAGAGGAAACAGTTGAAAGTGAGTCTATGAAGCTACCATTGTTCAACAGGTCTAAGAGGAATGTGCCAGAATATGGCTGCAGGCTGGCAAGCACCACCTCTCTATCTTCCAGGAATGGCTCCCTTATATTTTCAAGTTTTGTTTTGGTTTAGAGGAAATTGTTTGTTGTGTGGTTTTGATATTAAACTTGCCTCTGGCCCTAGACTAAACATGAAAGTAGAACTGATAATCGCTATTCACTTTGATTGATCTTTGCATTTCATATGCTTGCACATTCTTTTTTTAATTATTCATTTTAATGTATGACTGGTCTGCTGCATACATAACCACCTGCTTGAAGAGAGCATCAGATTCCCCTATAGATGGTTGTGAGCCTCCATGTGGTTGCTGGGAATTGAACTCATGGCCTCTGGAAGGGAAGCCAGTGCTCTTAACCACTGAGCCATCTCTCCAGCAATGCTTGCACATTCTAATCTGCACCAATATCTAAAACCATTTTCTAGTTAGAGGACAATGGAGAGGTGTAGAATAAAATCCTTCTATAAGGTTTTTTATGGCAAATCACTGGAAGGGGTATAAAGAAATCAACTCATTTGCTGCCTGGATCACACTCATCGCTGCCCAGCTTCTAAACCTGAAAATCTTCCCATCAGTAGTTGCTGATACTACAACCTGTTCTGTGCATGCTGCACAAGTGGATTTGCCAGTTACTTTTGTATCCACCTAATTCAAGTGCTAACCAACTGAGCAAAGATTCAGAATACTGCCACTGTGTTTGAACTTTGATGGGGGGAGAAAAGGAAGAGATTCTGTGGTGAACCCCAGGAACACCACAGGAAGGCAGAAATTACTGCGAAATAAACTGGTGATAATTACCCAGAGGAGCTGCTGCCACATTCTCACAGATATGGAAAGCTCCAAGACTGAAAACATTGGCTTCTGGGAACCTAACTCACACACCCTGCACTTTACCCTCCTTTTCATATTTTCTCTATAAAGATTCAAGGAGACACCCCTTTAGGATTTTATCCATCTATAGCACACAAAGTTCTTCATCTGTGTTCTATTTATGATTATCAACTTACACAAACTCCTTGTTCTGAGGTATGGATTACTATATGATAATTTACATGTCTTTTACTGTGATGCTTGGTGACAAACTAAAATTTTCAATGTAGTATGGGGAGGGAAACTCAATGATTTTCATCGGAGTTATCAGAAGACACCAGCCTGCCAGATCTTACACTGGCATGTAATCTGTAATAGTGAAGATGATAATTCATGGTTGGAAAATTATCACTGGTTATTACTAAATAAGGAAAGACAAGACTCACATTTTTAAGAGTTTGAAAATACAAGTTGGAGTGGTCTATCACCTGAGGAGCACATTTTACCAAATGTCTATTACATGGCTTCAAGATACTGATAAATTAAATGTTACAATTATTTTGTCAAAGCCACATGTATAATATCATCAAATAAGCAACATAAAGAACATGGGGGAAAAATGCAAAAAATGAGAACTATGTTACATTTTGCTTAGGCACAGTGAATTCCAAACTCAGTGCCTTTGGTGAGATAGTGGTTACTGCCACGTGTATTTAAATTTTTGAGATTCTCAATTAAATCTCATTAATAAGACTATGAACTCGTGATATTTTCATCTTCAGAATCTAGCCTTGTCTTGGATTCAAAGGCATATGGGTCCTAAAACATAATCGTTAATCCAGTTCAGAAACTCTTTAAGAGAAAGCATAAAAAAAGTACTGTTGATATTTACTACAGCTTTCTTAGTTGACATAATATATATATGCTTATAGATTACAATATTTCCTCAAATTTATGTCTATTACATAAGGAAATCAAGCAACTCCAAGTGATATCATAAACCAGTTCATACATATCATGCCTTCTTTTCTTCCTTGGCACACACATTTGGCATTTCTTAGAATGTGTACTCAAGTAAACAGCCTTGATTTTTCCCTTCTTTCTTTTCCCCCACACTCTGTACTAATCTTCCATCCAGATGAATGTTAAGATTCAATCTTAATGAAGATACTATTATAGTAAGAAAGGCAGAATCAGGCTGTTGGTTATTGTTTTCATTTGCTAAGGTAGAAACAGAAAAATACTACAGATTGAGAGCAAAGAAATCTCATGACTCTTTGGGTTAAGGGTTTAAAAGAAGACATTGACAACTTTCCTTTTTCCTGAGACCTTTCTTTCCAGTCTGTAGGATTTCTTCATCTGTCCTCCACATATCCTTCATACCCTTAATCTTTTCCCAATATATATGATTCCTGGAATCGCTGTCCAAATTTATTCTTTGTTCCCTTTTATTTGATTAAAACAGAATTACATTATTCCACCCTTTCCTCTCTTCCTTGCTACCTCTCCTATTATTGGCCTTCCCTTTCAAATCCATGGCCTCCTTTAGCCAAACATAGAAATAAAACCTGCTGAGTCCACCCAGTGTTACCCACATGCATATGATTCTTGGCTCATAACTTGGTACTAGATAACTAATTATAGGGCTCTTCCCTAGGGAAGATTGATTATTCTTCTATCAAAAATTACTAATTGCTTGTAGATCTTCATCTAGGAGGTGGCATCCTATGTTAATTCATTTTTAAAGATACCAGTCTGATTTATTTATAGCTTGTGATAGTTAATGATATGTGCCAACTTGGCTGCTTTACAGAGTCCGGCTATATAGTCAAGTATTAACCTGGATAGTTATAGGTGGGTGAGTTGAAACAACAATTACATTTAAATAAATATCTTCTGGGGGCAGGGAAAGCATAGTGCCCTTTATAATAATGTCCATCTAGTCAACTTATAGCCTGGTTAGAAATAAATGCTGATCTCCAGGAAGCAAGACAAACATTTCTGCACACAACATTTAGACTTTGAAACACCAGCTGTTTGTAGGTTATCAACCTTCAAAATTTTTGTTTCTCTTTAGTTTGTGAGATTTCCCTACCAGATTTTATAATTGCCACCCCTCTCACAAATAGAAGAGCCAACTCTTTAACAGGAAGTAAAGGAGAAACCTGATCCCGAAGACAACTTTGAAGCTCTTAGCAAGTACTAGCCTTACTGAGTCTTATGACAAAGAGTTTGATCATTCAAGAGTCCAACAGAATACTGAAACGGTTAGAGAATACTCAAGTAGGGCCATGAAATGACTTAGTAACCAAAACTCTTGCTGTCATGTCTCATGACCTGAATTCAATACCTGGCATCTACCTGGTAAAAGGAATGAACTGACTCCCAAAAGATGTCTTCTGACCTCCACATATGCATCCTGACACACACATGTACACACACATTCACACATTAAAAAATATTTTAAAAATCAAGTAGGTAGTATCTAGAAGGCTTTACCCACAATAAGCTTTACAAAACTATAAATAGACTCTGTTCCTCTTGCTTCACTTCTGATTCAAATTCTCCACTAACTAAGCTGCTCCTCTAAGTTGGTGGTCCTCAACCTTCCAAACCCTGCAACCCTTCAGTTCACTCCTCATGTTGTGGTGATCCTCAATCATAAGATTTTGTTGCTACTTCTTAACTATAATTTTGCTACTGTTATGAATAATAATGTAGATAAATACTTGGGTTTTCCAGTGGTCTTAGGTGATCTCCGTGAAAGGTAGTTCAACACCCAGCAGGTCATGACCTTCAGTTTGAAAAACACTGGCCTAAGGCTTTGCACCTCTCCAATAGATCATGACCTACAGCTTAAGAAACACTGTTCTAAAGGTCTTGTACCCCCACTTATTCTGAGTGTTCTAGACCCCTGGTCTGTGTCCTTGTGAGATGTAGCATGTCAGTGCTCTTAAATCCTGGCAAGCCAGTCTCTATAGAGTTCCAGGTTCTGAAAGAGTGAGCTATAGTTGTGTGAAAATGTATGACTCTCTCGGTGTGTTCAACTATTCCTTTTGGCGTGAGACACATTCTGGGGCTCAGAAATGTTCTCTTACTTCACAACTCATCACTTCCTGTGCTGTTGCCATATACGATTTATGATAGTTCTTGATGAAGAATAATGCAAAACGTGACTGTTTTCTACTCATTTCAGACAATGAGTAGACAAATATGTCACTAAGGAAAACAGTGAACATATTAAATAAAACAGAAATAGCTAATAGCAAGGAGATTGCTGTGCGTATATAGCCATGAGCATTTGATAAAGATGAGAGAGGGATGCAGTGGACTGTCCTTTAAACTGGAGAAGTCCTCAACATGGAGAAAATAAGTGAGAGAGAGAGAATGGAGGACAGAGGTAACATATCTAATCTACAACTGTGTGGGACACAGAGAAGCCTGGTTTCAAATCTGAGCTCTTATGCCTCTTTCCCAATGCTTTATCCTAAAACTTACATCTCACAACAAATAACCCACAAAATAAATTTAGAATAAATTAGTGATTTTTCAACCTAGACGACATCCCCTTTCTATAACTAATTTTAATAATTGTTTCATTTTCGTTAATGAATCTTTGGATTCTACAACTCTCCCAGATTTCTTCCAAGTGTGATTTTTTTCAAAAGACATTGCTAGGTTTATCATTATTGTGTTTAATATTTATGATTGAAGGCTTCTTATCTCATGCCAATCCATTTCTAAAATTCCTCTACCCAAACTATTCAGAGTAAGTCTAAGTCGGCACCTTGAAGAAATCGTGTAGCCGCCTGTGGCCATGAGTCAACTGAGTTCACCTGAAAGGGGGGCTGGGAATGAAAGGGGGACAGAGGGCAAGAAGAGATGAAGCCAAGACAAAGTTCTCTGATCAAGGCTCAAAGCTTTAATGTTCAGCTCTCAATTTAAAGGGGAAGGCCCAACCCACAACCCCTCCTGGTTTCAGGGAGATGGGTGGGATAATCCATAATCCATTCTAGGTCATGGCCGGAGATGTCTCGAGGCAAGCCCAGGGGCAGTTCTGCTTCTGTGTTCTGTGCAGCTAATGTGGGTAACTCCACCTAAATCCTTATCACTTGGTCTGTTGTGGTAAGCATGGTCTCTCAGGCCTGCTCAAGGCTGGGGGAAGGGCACAAAATTGTATTTTGGCATTGAAATGATGAACACATCCACAAATGAGCTAATCTTGAGACTTACTTTATAGCTTTTAGGTAACCTGTGTGTATGTAATGAAATCTTTTGTGTTTTTCTGCCCCATCCCGTGAGGGGTGTGTGCCTATCAGTATTGCTTCTAGCCATTTTGCACAAAACATCGAGCTTTCTTTCAGGGAGTGAATGATTAAATGAATAAAATGAGAGTAATTAGGAAGCCAAATCAACATATGGAAACAATCTCTAATGTTTCTCCACAAGATGTGTTCAATTATTATTTCATGATACGTTTCATCCTAATTGCCTCATTTGTGGCTCCAAGATTAGAATAAGACAAAATAGTTGCCTCTTTGGGTTTCTCAGGGAGCAGGTAAAAGAACAGGGAGTTGTGTGAGATTAAAGGGATGTTATCGGAGAAATCAGGAAGAAAGAACGATATGTAAAATAGATTACAGGAAAGACCCAAGCAAAAAATTTTAGACATGTCAGCCTTCATACGGCTCAAATGACAAACTCTGTGTACCCCAAACCTATAACTACATCACAGGTCTTTGCAACCCCAAACAAAGGCATTTCCTACTCCTTTGTAAGTATCATGAGACATTCTCCATGGAATTTTAAACTCCCAGGTATTTCTGGACCCTAGTGCATTTAGTTCCTCCTACAATGTGTATAGGTCACTGGTGCATGGGTGTAGCCTTCATTTTGTCATTAAGAGAGTTAAAATGTCTTTGGCAACTTAAGAAAAAACACTTATTGACATTTCAGTACAAGCTGCTGATTATGGGAGAGTCCAGTCTTTAATTATAGATATATCTTCAATTATGGGTATGTCTAGTGCACAAATGCATAGAATCTGCTTTTGTAACACAAAGTTCTCCAGTTCAGCAGTGTGAAAAATCTGGAGTGCAGACAATGAACCCTCTTTTTACCTTCCCTGAGATGCCTCCACACATGCATGTAGAGATGAAAGCAATGCTGATTAAATTATTTTTCTCATTAGACAGATTATTTTTCTATGAAGATATAATAATATTTGGTGCATTTTCTCCAATTCAATTGATTACTTGCCATTTACCTTAAAATTTACCACATTTTGAAAAATTCCTCTTTGAGAGTTACACTTTGGAGGCATGCCAATTAGAGATTTATTGTAGTCAACATGATATTAATGCTGTCTTTTTTTTCTTTTTCTTTTACTTTCTCCTCTAAGATGAATTTATCTTGCCTCCTCTTCTTCATCATCTTCCTCCTCCTCTTCTTCTTCCTCTTCTTTTTCTCCTTCTTTTTAAGGCAGGATCTTACTAAGCCATGGTTGGCTTTGAATTTCCTATGTTGACCAAACCCATGTCTGCCTCCAGAATGCTGGAAGCAAAGTGTGCATCACCATACCCAGCTTACCTTAAGTCTTGAAAGACAAATAACAGAAGCTGCAGTCAACCTTACAGGCCACATGGGCCTACATGACAGCAACCTTTAAATGTGAAAGAGCATTAAATGAATACTATAGTGGGAACATAAAGCCACAACCACTCTAGGTTAGTGGATGCTCTGTGAGGGAACAGGATAGGAATCACTTTTCATTTTACAAAATTTGGCTCTGCACTAGACCTCCCAAGAAATTTACAGAAACCAATGTAAAATTCCACAGCGGACACTTCTAGCTGTAGCCCTTGGTGACCAGAAGCAATAAAAACAAGAATTGGAATATTTGAACTTACAGTTTTTAATTTCTTGTTTTGTTTTTACTTTTTTAGTCTCGTGTAAAAGTCTAGAAAAAAAAAAAAAAAACTATGTCTCAATCCAAATTCTTAGGTTGAAATTTACCTGCTGTGCTGAGGCCTTGGGGATGTGATTGATACAGCGCTGAACCCTCATTAGTAAGGCATCCCCCTTATGGAAGTGGCCTAGAGTAGCTTGTACATCCCTTGAATATAGAAGTTGTCACATGTAAAACAGGCCAAATCTAACACTGAATCATCGGGCTTTCAAGGACATCCTCCAAAACTGTGAGAGATAATGTTTGTTTATTTGCTTATAAGCAGTGACAATTAGTGACAATTTTGATATAACAGCCCATACAAATTAATACATTATTCTATGAATTGTCAGGTTTGTGCATTAACATTCTAGCTTGTTACTGTGGTATTTGTGTAATCGTTCATAGTGTGAGTGTCCTGTAACTGAGTAGTACATGGGATTTACAAGGATCAAACTTTCATTTTTAGAGCTTCACTTGTGGGCACACATTTTATGTTCAGTTGTATGCCAGGAAGTACAGTGAAGTACAGTGCTGTAATAAACAACTTTATGCACAAAGCTTTAAAAACCTGAGGGTTTTATTCTTACAGGAGAGATTCACTGAATGGAACCTCAGGAACAAAGGCTCTATGCAATTGCATGCTTTAACAGCTGTTCACAATTACACTCAAACAGTTTTGTAGCAATTTGCATATTCATCAGCAACATAATAAGCATTCGCTTACCCAACTCCTGCCCTTCCCCCCAAATAAGTGGGCTCTTCTTTATTTTTGTGTATTTAGTTTTAAACATATAAATAAATGAAACACTTTATACAATTCCCAAATACCTATGCCCCAGTTTTCTGAAACACGAGGACTATGTTATACTTGTGAACTTGTGTTTTAACTCACTTTACTGATGTACCATTTTTATAAAGAAAATCATAGCTTTTCTGGTATGCAATTCTACGACCGCTGTAGAATGTTCATCTTTGTATGATCCATACAAAAAATGATCCATATGTACCATAATGGTGCTGATCTTTCTGTCATGCAACCAGGTTCCCTCATGCCCTTTCACAAGCATTCTCTTCAAATACAGTTTCTGGAACACATAGTATTTTTTTTTTTTTT
Organism: Arvicanthis niloticus; assembly: GCF_011762505.2. Lineage (NCBI taxonomy): Eukaryota > Metazoa > Chordata > Mammalia > Rodentia > Muridae > Arvicanthis > Arvicanthis niloticus. The sequence goes on from NC_047658.1 coordinate 158,489,677, forward strand.
CAGAATGCTGTAAGATGCAACAGTATAGCATGTGACCTTCTCAGTCTAACTGCCAAAATTCAGTATAATGCATTTGAGATCCATACATATCAGTATTAGGCTAAGTGGCTTGTTCCATTCCATTGCTAAATCATATTTGATTACATAAATGTTCCAGGTTTTGTCTATTTATTCTCAACTGGAAATTTTTGGGGAGCTGCAAATTATTAGCAATAACCATTGATAAGTATGTTTTTGTGTGAACCTAAGTTCTACCTCCAAGCAGAATAATTGTATCATATATCAAGTGTACATTTACCTTTATAAAAAAAAACTACAAATCTTGTTTTAAGAGTGACTATAAATTTTTTATCAATTCTAATGATGCATGAAGAGTTTCCGTATCTATTGGTCCTTGTCAGCACTTGTCACTAAGTGTTACTTTAGCTCCCTAACTAGTGTGCACTAGGATCTTGTCAGACTTGAAGTATCACTCGGTGATGAAGAGGCTGCTTGGCATATATTAGGCTCTAGGTTTAAAAAGCCATTACTTAATTTAATATTTAATGATTTGATTGAATATCAGACCATTTATAACTATCTAAAACTCCCGATTATGTGCTGTTAGAAATTGTCATTTAAATATATTCCAGACATATTTTCTATTCTGATTAGTAATGCTAGAGTCATAACATTCTGTATTCCCATCGAGTTGCATCTTGATACCTTTATCATTCACTCACAAATGTTTATAAAATGAACTTTGACAGCATCAGATTACCCATTCTGTACCAGCCTCTGTTCTGAGCACTTCTTATGCATCATCTCTAGTCTTCAAAACAGCATTATGAGGCAAATGATATTATCTATACTCATATCTAAATAATAAGTAAAAGAATCATCTCTAGTCTTCAAAACAGCATTATCAGGTAAATGATAGTATCTATACTCTTATCTAAATAAGTGAAAGCTCAAAGAAGTAAATAACTCACTCAAGGTCAAGAATGATGGAAGAAGAAAATGGGATTTTAACCCAAGTCAGAACATGAACCATTATAATCTTCTTTAGATTGTTTTCAATTATATTCACTAGAGAAGCGTAATTTGCCTTCAAAGGATAAGTAAATGACATAGTTTAAATAATGAAAGGATTAAATGACTTCAAAGTACCGAGTTCTGTGATTATACATTTTTTTAAGATAATGAGTTTCAGATCATCATTCAATAGATTAACAGCAAGTTCATGATATAGTTTTGCATAAAGAGTTGAGGACTGATTGATATATGTGCATAAACAGAAACAGTGTAAGTCTTAATGATCCAGCACAGAATAAAAAGGGTTTTGAATTCTGTAATAGTTATTTTTATTCACATGATGAAATTGTCATCTCAGAGGCTACTGCTGTATAAACTCACCCTTTCTAGTTCTTTTTGAACCCTGGCTGGCTAGTTCAACTCAGCTGTTCTGGCCCCAACTACTCTCCTAACTGACTTATTCCATCTGGCTTCTCTAGGCTTCTTATTGAATTTTCTGGCTGGCCTCAAAGTAATTCTGTTAATTTTGTTTTAATCTTCTGGGTCCTTCTCATACTCTGGCTTCAGCTGAACCTGCTGACCTGCTCTGAAATGTATGAACTCATGAATGAATTCAACTCCAGTGCACTGCACTCACTACACTTACTCCCAACTGCCTCTGTGCTGTTCTTTTAAGTTGTCCCTCTTTTCTGTCCTAATGAGAATTGAGCATATCTTATCTCTGACTCATTCTGCTAAATCTTTCTCTGATTCATCATTTTGTCTGCCCCTCAATTAGATGTCACTTTCAAACATGGCTGCTTCCTTCTACAAACTAGCTGTACCTTTATTGCTTGAGACTAAAGTTGTATACTAAGGGCATGTCTATGTCTATATTCCAGCCAGATAATACTATAATACAGAGTGTTCCTGCATTCCAGACAAGTCATACAAAACTAGAAGGTCTGTGGATGTGATCCCATGTCAGAGCAGCCATGTTGCTGGATTAAAATTCCTCTATAAAAATTTGCTTTCTTTGGAAAATATATATTATTACCCAAATATTCAGTTAACAGTACTGACAGTATTTTTAAAAATTCCCTTCTCTTTTCTTTCAAAACTTAGACTTTCTTCTTGAAAGCTGATAAATTCATGACATGGTATCAGTTTTAAGTCACTCGTCATATAGAATAAAATCACATAACTGTACACTTAGCCAACCAGAATAGAAATTAGACAGTAATGGTGGTAGCACATTTCACTAGTATATCAATGCCCTTCACCCCAAGCATTTCACATTGGAAGGAATTGGGCAGATTCCGGTGAAACAACGGAAAAAATTCATAAATAGTTTTCATTAGCTGAGATATCAATACTTTTGAGATGTTATGAAGATCAAGATTCAACTGAACAGTGACATACACTAAGGACATACAAAAAATGTAATGTCAAATAGGAAAACTTTATTGGCCTTTAAAGTAGATTCTTGACAGCAGAACTGATATGAGTATAATCCATTATCTATAATCTTCCTTCCAATAACTATTCATTATACTTGTGACCTAAATTTCATACTTCTTAGCTCAATTAAAATTATCTTTACTTGTGGAGTGCAATGAGACTCATGCCCCTAATCCAAAACCTTAATAACAATTTAAAACAACTTCGTTCTTTTAAAAGCTGTTCACCTTCATGGCCTTTCAAGATCATTGTATAATGTATCATTATATGCAGATTGCGATTATTATCATAATAGAAACCACAGAAAAATCTCCAAAGGCCTTTAGTAAATCTGCTTACTTCAGATAGAGTATTAAAAAACTCTTAGTGCCAAGGCATCTCCTCAAAGTCATTTCCATATCCATGTAAATCTTCTCATTTGTGTCCACTGATATGTGTCTTGAACGGCAGAGTCAGCAAATGTTATAAATTGTTGTTGGAGAATTACAGTGCAGATACAGAAAAAAAATGATGGGAAGGAGGATATAGAGCTATGATAAAAGGCATGTCTTTATATAAGATAACAGAAAACTTATCCATCAAGGAGAAATGTGGAAAGGTTGCAAAGTAACTGAATTTGTGCTGGGCTTTTGTGTGTGTGTGTGTGTGTGTGTGTGTGTGTGTGTGTGTGTGTGTGTGTGCGTGTACGTTTGTGCATGTATGTTGGTTAGTTTTGGTTAACTTGACACAAACCAGAGTCATCTAGGAGTCAGAACCTCTGTTGAAAAACTGCCTTCATTAAATTTGCCTGTGGAGTTTATGAAACGTTTTCTTGACTGATGATTGATATAGGGATACCAGCCCACTCTGCATAATGCCAGACCTGGAAAGATGATCCTGAGTTAAATAAAAAAACAGATTTAGCAAACCATGAGGAAAAAGCCAGTAAGCAGTGTTTCTCCATTTCTCTTTGGTTCCTGCCTTGAGTTTCTCTACTAACTTCCTTCAGTAATAGACTATGATGTGGAATTATAAAACAAAATATCCCCCTCTTTATCCACAGAAAATGAAACCTTAGAATTTTCTAACATTTTCATATATATAAAATATTTCTTCAGACAGAGAAGTAAGAGATGACCCAGACTTTATTTACCACAAGAAGTGCAGAGTCAAAGGCTCAGATACTGTTTTCATTTTGGGGGGGGGGGGGAACTTTCTCATACAAAAAAAGTAACCCTTTTGAAACTCAGATATCTTTTCTAGAAAGAAAGAAGAAAATAGGAAGAAAAAGGCTCAGTGAATTTCCAGGCTAAGGAACTGGTCAAAATGAAAATTTTATAGTGAATTAAATTTGCATTAAACTGGATCAATTTAAATATATTAGTACAAAGAAAGTAAAACTTGTTAACAAAAGATACAGATGAAATAAGAAATAGATATGAAATGCTTGTTAGGTGGAGATATTTAGTGAACTGACATATGTAATAAATATTATTATATGTTAAGGATAAACTGACAAACCACCCAGTTTTTGAAGAACATCATGAAAATTAGGCACTAGAAAATAACTATTGCCTTTTAGAGAATCAATGCTCCTGAAACGAAGTAAGTATCCAGTTGCCCATTCAAGGCACATACTGTTATTTTATATAAACTGCTAATACTTGATAAATTTCATGGGGCATTCATTTTTCTAGATACAGAAAATTAAAGCATACAAAGGAATATTTCTTGTCTCCATTACTTACCATCAAGAGTAAGTTTATACAAAATTCATAGTAATTGATTGGTTATAAATTCTTCTGATAAATTTGAAAACTCAGCAAAAATTAAAATAATATTGAAAAATCAAAAAAATATTGAAAAATAAATATATTTTGGAACATAAAGCATCTAACAGATTCAGTGAAGGGTAGATCAATTATCACTTCTCTACTCTGAAATAAACCCCTTACCCAGTTTCTCTTCAAGTATAATATTCTTCAGATACTTGGAGTGGACACTAAGGAATGCCCCACCCAAAATGAACCTGTTGTGAATGTAGTTCTTCACTCATTCAAGACAAACTGCATACAATATTCTCCTAGTACTACCTGAATACTTCTCTCCTAGATATCCCCAGTGTTCTTTTCCATGTCTTCCTCAAGTCTCTGCTTAATAGTCGTAATATGGCATTTCCTAGCCAGTCTGTGATAAATTCTGTACTCCAGAAGCCAATGTATCTGATTCCTCCTTCCATTTTCTATTTTATGACTGAAAATTTGCTAGGACATTTTTCATCTTTGTCAAAAAATGAATGACATACATAAGTTATAGAGAAAAATATTTACTTTGGCCTTGGGTGGGTGTACCAGTGACAATGTTGGTGATCTATAAGCAACATACTATTGACTTCATGAATATGTCAGGGTCTCAGCAATCTTCTTTAATGAATATCACTAGTGACTAAAGGATGTTTTGCAAGGTCCCACCTCCTAAAGTTTTCATCACCTCCTCACTGTGCTGTGCTTGAAGAGCAAGCTTTGGATCTATGGATTTGGGTGGCATCTAACCTCCAAACTATAATAAGGAATATTTCCAATATACTATATACACATATTTATACTGTCCTCACTGTTCTGTCTCCTGTGACTGGGATGCAAGCCTCAATCTTCAAGGGAATTCTATTCTTCAACTCCTACAAATCTCATCTTTCCATCACTATTTTTTCTTGTACAAAATATGATAATACTTAAGCCAAAGATGAGACAACCAAAACTTGCTGAAATGACAAATAAAATCAAATAAAAACTCTAGTCTTTCTGAGTCTAGAAGTAGAATATATATGTGTATATATATGTACACATATATATTCTGTGCTTGAATTTTGCTACAAAGTATATTGCATAATATAAAAACTATATTACTTATCATTCAGTGAGCTCTTTCTTTTAAAAAATTATTTTATCATCATTTTCTCCAAGCCATAATTTTTTTTAAATACCTCATGCAAATGGCCACTTTCCTGTCTACTTCACCATTTATATCTTTATTACTTGGGTGCTGCCTGCACCAGGTCTTGACAAGTGCCAGGTACATTGCTGTTCTGAGGGGAAACCATGCTTAGAGGGTAGACTCCAAGAGTAGCGTTCTCTAAGGTGAACAGCTTCTAATTTCTAAATTCAGCCCCTTGGCCAAATCACTTCATGAAACATAAACACAAAAATTTAGCCTGGACATTACAGCAATGCTCACAGATGTAGAATTGCATCTTTTTTGCAATCCCAAACAAAAGAGGCTATGGAGTAGGCCTGAGGCATTTTTCAGATGAGAGACTAAATAACATACAAACCCAGAGAGCTGAAGATATCTAACACCTCCATTCTGCCTGTTGGCAAGAGGCAAATACTTAGCTGATTGTTCTATGGAAAGTATACATATACATGATTATGCGTGAATTTATTACACGTAAAAAAGTTGAAAAGCCATAACCAATCTCCTGGGTAGTCCAAAAGAGACACCAGATAAAAGAGAAAGCAGAAAGTTTATCCTGGCATACAGTACAAACACAGGTCTTTCTCAAAGGACTCCATACAGTCTTTGAAGCCACATAAAGCCAGGAAATGCTTCCAAGGCTATTTCAAATATGCCCAAAACTAAAGAAAAAGGGGAAATCAAAGAGGGAAGACAGAATGGCAGAAGGCTACAGTCTTAATCTCGAGCAGTTCTGAAGACCCAGTAACTCAGGCTCATACACATCAGTTACTCTGGACACTCTATATGCATTATCTCAGAATAATGTTACAAGAAGATGTTTCATTATCCTCAACAAAATAATAGGAAGATTTATTGATAATAATAATAAATAAATAATAATAATAAAATTCATGTCTCTATCATTAGAAACCCCTTTCCCTTCAACGTTCTGTTGTATTCTCAAGGAATAGCTTTTACTATCCCTTCTTCCTTACTGGGATTTCTGTATGAGCCTTCCTAGCACTCATGGGAAGACATGGTGGTTCCTGTTCTAGGAAAAAAGCAGCCATACTTAGTGACCTGGAAAACACAAATTGTCCAGTCTGTTGTTTTCAGACTGTTGCTCTTTAGAAGCACATAACATTCAAATATTATGATCTGTTCAATTCTTTCTGTGCCAGAAGTGGGAATCCATTTAAATATGCAATTAAATTTTACTGTTATTTTATGTCAGGAAACCCCACCAACACATTCTGAATTCTATGACAATAAGGCAAAGGACATGTTTAGTAGGCTTCAGAGTACATGAAAATCTCTGTGTTGGCAGCAGACTCCAGCTACAGCCATCAGGTAGTAAGACTTTTTCTATTATGATGCTGTATCTCTTCCTAGAATGAGTTAGTAAGTCATAGTTTCCCAGAGCCCTTGGAATAGTTAGATGGCATGGAAAGAAGGGCTGGTGCTTGGTCATAAATTAAGTGATCACACAATTTATCAATGTTTAGAAAGACTCTTGCAGAGAAAGGGCATGATAATTGATATGAGTCAGAGAAACAGAAACACCAAATTTCCTGAGTGAATTTGAAATCTGGAGTCACAGAGTGTTTGTAATTCATTTTTAAGAAGAGAAAATTTTTTCAGTCATTAAAAACTTTCAGATCCCACTTAGCCACAATTATTTTCAGCCCAATGTAACAATTGTTTTGATCTGCAGAAAATAATAGTTGACCAATTTGGAAAAAAACTAAATATAAATACCACTGAATCAATCCTTTTAACGTTCTTCCTTAGTTTCTTTTATATTTCTGTGAAGAGACACCATGACCAAATCAATTTATTTAAAAAAATTATTGGTAGTTTATAGTTTCAGAGGGTTAGAATCTATGACAATCATGGTAGGAAGCATGGCATCAGGCAGGCATACATGGTACTGGGCAGGAGCTAAGAACTTACATCCTTACCCACAAGTAGGAGACAGTGAAAGAGTTAACTAGCAACAAGTGAGTGATTTCAAACAACCACAAGTAGGTCTCCCAGATCTTCCTAGAGTAGATGATGAGCCCATCCTTGACAGCAGGCATAACCTGGACCAAGGTGTCAGGCTGCAGTTAGTTTGGTAGCAGAAGAAGAGACAGAATATCTACTGCTGATTGCTGAGACACACCAAGGTCACCTATTTCAACACTCTGAACCCTCTTATTGATAAACTTCTTGGCTGCTTATTATGGCTATCTTTATTCTGGGATTCATTTTTGAACACCTAAAAAGTGAAAAACCACCAAAACCATAAAACAAAGATAAGGGCAAAAAGGTATGGGGTGATTTAGATAGAAGAAATATGGAAATCATAAAATATAAAAGAATTTGAAAGTAGCAGTATGCAAAGATTCTATTTTACAGTCAAGAAAACTGAGGTCCAGATATAGACATGCATGTGTCAATTTCATATACAAATGTTCTGTGCTAGTATCCTAGCAACCATAAAGAACTGATTTTGATCCATAGAATCTATGCAAAAAATCCAGGAAGATGGTATTGCCTATAATCTTAGCACTGAGGAGTTAGAAATCAGCAGAACCTGGGATGTGCTAGCCAGTCAACCTAGACTAATAGGCCAGTATAGGGTAAAAGTCCGAAACAATGACACAAAAAGCCAGGTAAGTGGCACCTGACAAGTGACAACTAATGATCATTTCTGTCTTCTAAAAACACACACACGCCAAATGTATGTGTGTGTGGTGTGTGTGTGTGTGTGTGTGTGTGTGTGTGTGTGTGTGTGTGTTTAAATTCCAACTATTCAGTTTTCAAGGAAGTCTGAAGTAAGTCTATAAACTCAAAGAAAATAATACAAATAGGCCACTTTATAGTTCAAGAATTGGCTTTATAGCACCTGGGAATTTGATTTCGATTCTCAACACAAAAGTTAGACAATCACTGCTAGTTCTAGTCTTGTGAAGCAAGGATGAGACTTGTGTTGATTTAATCTCTTGTGACCAGTCATTTTCTGTATTCAGACCTCTGAATTCTTATCAGGTTTGAAAGGAGATCTACAGAAATCAATGAAGAGTTTTCAACTGTTTCAAGATCACAATCCTTAAAAATTAGGACACATGATTTGTGGGGTACTAGAACTGAGAAACCCAATATGGTAAGTGGAGTACTGAAATAGTCAATATTTAACGAATTTTGGCTGAAAGAATGAGAATTGGGGGAGGGTAGAAAGATTAGTGAAGTAAATGAAAATGAAAATGTGATAGTGAAAAAAAATGTTTTTTTTTTCTGCCCAGTACATACAAAGTCTACATTATCAGTCTCAGCAAATCTAATTTTCTATTAAAGATAAAAGTGTGCTTTGTAGTGGGTTGACAGAATCACAGCTCCATAAGCTGGTTCTGTAGCCTCTCAGTGGCGTCTCTGCTACCTTACTATAGTGTTGACTTTGGGGAAGGAACAAACTCTAGAACATAGCCAAGCAGAGATACTCATTACTATGCCACAAGACAGACATGGTTTGTTTGGATTGAATCTTGAGATTTTAATTATTTTTTAGTGGAAATTCTACGGAACACTTGGACTTCCCCAGACATGAGGAGAATAACGCTACCTCAGTGTCTGCTACCACTCCATCTGCAGCCATAAGAAGTCAGTGCAAGGATCTTCAGGAGAGAGAGAGAGAGAGAGAGAGAGAGAGAGAGAGAGATAGAGACTTCTTAGGCAAGAATCTTGATAACATAGTTTAGTTCCCCCCCAAAGTCCCTCCTGTGTATAATTTTTATAGTTATGCAAACTAACATTTATTCTCCCAAACCTATTATAAGAAAATCTGTTTTCTACTTTCCATTCATTTCTTTATTTTTTCTAACTTCATTCATCCATTTCTTCTTTTCTTTATGTCTTTCTTTCCCCACCAGCTCTTCCTCTCCTTCTTCATCTTATTCTTTGCTACTTATGTCCAAAATCATTATATTCCCGAAAAGCATGGTATTTTATAAGTTTCTGTTGAACACATGTTGGTTTTATGTTTCCTCAGCATACTTCACTCTCAATAACATACCAAGATCAAAAAATCCATGTTTTAGCAAAATTTTGTAACAGAGATCATAAACAGGCAACCCCCTGTATCCATGGCTTTTCTCACTGTTGTGACAAAATCCTTGACAAAAGGTACATGATGATGAGGGTTTCTTGTGACACATAACTAGATAGAACATTCCATCACAGCAAAGAAGTCATGCAGGCAGGAGCATGGGGTGACTGCTCACCTCCTAAATTCAGTCATCAGAGAGAGAGAAATGAATGCTGGTTGTCAGATCATTTCCTCCACTATATTTCCTCTGAAACTCCAATCCACTGGATGGAGCCAACCACATTTTAGGGTGGGTGATTCCACCTCACTCAAACCTTTCCAGAAACATTCTCATAGAGATGCCTAGAAATGTGTCTCCTAGGTGATTCTAAATTGTTTCAAGTTGACAGTCAAGATTAGCCATTACATCCTACATCATTCCTGGTAGATAAAGATGATAGTCTCATTTTGAAACTAAGCCAATATGAGATCTTATTTAATTTTAAGAATCTGGGAAAGACTAAAACACTATTACAACTTATAGACATGCCACAAAAGTTAACAAGTAAACCATACCTCTTGTTATACAAGAGAGTTTAGATTTTTCCAAATTAACTTATGATCTGTGTGACTTAAGAAAAGGGTGAGTTTTTCTTGTGAATGCAAAACCTATCCTTATGGAGAAGGATAATCTTGCCAGAAACCTCCGATTTCTGTGGTTGTTGTAACAAGGACACACAAGCACATTTCCTTTATCTGAAATGAAAGGAAGTGTTGACTCCTGAAGATACTTCCAATTACTGGGAAATGACCACTGAGATAAACATCTCTACTAAGGATATCCAACCTGAGAATTAACATTTTCCTTCAACTTAAAAAAAAAAAAAAAAAAAAAAAAAAAAAAAAAAAAAAAAAGACCTCAGGGTCTCCATCTGTGCCCCAGAGCTAACCCTGTGACACAGCTCTCCATACCCAAATCCTGCCCAGAAAGAGCTGGTTCCCAGGAGTGCTGTTACCCTAAGCTCACAAGTGAGACCATGACTATTCCTCCAATAACTGGCTAAAAAGGACTCGCCAAGAGCCCACAGAGCAGAGGAACCATTGAGCAGCTGGGGACAGAATCCTTCTAGTTTCCATCAGTGCTCTGGAGCTAACCATGTGCCACAGCTCTCTGCATGCAAATCCTGTCCAAAGAAAACTGGTCTCCCAGGAGTGCTGACAAACCTAAGATTACAGCACTCTGCACCCCATTACTACCTGGAAAGAGCTGGTCTCCCAGGAGTGCTGACACACCCAAGATCACAGGCTCACAGGCTCACAGGAGAGACAAGCTCCAGTCAGAGACAGCAAGCCCACATAACACTGGGGATAACCAGATGGCAAGAGGCAAGCACAAGAACTTAAGCAATAGAAAGCAAGACTCCTTGGCTTGGCATCATCAGAACCCAGTTCTCCCACCACAGCAAGCCCTAACATGCCGAAAAACAATATTCTGATTTAAAATCATTTTTCATGATGATGGTAGAGGACACTAAGAAGGACATACATAACTCTCTTAAAGAAATACAGGAGAACACAGGTAAACAGGTAGAAGCCCTTAAAGAGGAAACACAAAAATCCCTTAAGGAATTACAGGAAAATACAACAAAACAGATGAAGGAATTGGACAAAACCATCCAGGATCTAAAAATGGAAATAGAAACAATAAAGACATCACAAAGGGAGACAACCTTGGTGATACAAAATCTAGGAAAGAGATCAGGAGTCATAGGCAAGCATCGCCAACACAATAAAAGAGATAGAAGAAAGAATCACAGATGCAGACAGTAACAGACAAAACACTGACACAACAAGTCAAAGAAAATGCAAAATGCAAAAATCTCCTAAAACTTTCATGAAATCCAGGACAAAAAAACCAACCAACCAAACAAACAAACAAAAAACACCCTAAAGATAATAGGTATAGAAGACAGTGAAGATTCCCAAATTAAAGGGCCAGTAAATTCTTCAACAAAATTGTGGGAAAAAAAAACCTTCCCAAACCTAAAGAAAGAGATGCCCATAAATGTACAAGAAGCCTACAAAACTCCAAATAGATTGGACCAGAAAAGAGATTCTTTCCTTCAAATAATAATCAAAACACTAAATGCACAAAAAAAGAATATTAAAAGCAGTAAGGGAAAACAGTCAATTAACATAAAGGCAGACCTATCAGAATAACACCAGACTTCTCACCAGAGATTCTAAAAGCCAGTTCAGGCAGATGTCATACAGACCCTAAGAGAAAAAAATGACAGCCAAGACTACTTTACCCAGCAAAACACTCAATTACCATAGATGGAGAAACCAAAATAATCCATGACAAAAACAAATTTACACAACATCTTTCCACAAATCCAACTAGATACATAAAAGGACCCAGCATTTTGCTGCATATAGGAAACACACCTCAGTGACAAAGACAGACACTACCTCAGAGTAAAAGGATGGAAAAAAATTTCCAAGCAAATGGTTCCAAGAAACAAGCTGGAGTAACCATTCTAATATTAAATAAAATGGACTTTCAAACAAAAGTTATTAAAAAAGATAAGGAAGGACACTTTATACCCATCAAAGGAAAAAGCTACCAAGATGAATTCTCAATTATGAACATCTATGCTCCAAATGCAGGGCACCCACATTTATAAAAGAAACCTTACTAAAGCTCAAACCACACATTGTACTTCATACAATAATAGTGGGAGATTTCAATACCCCACTCATAGCAATGGACAGATCATAGAAACAGAAACTAAACAGAGACACAGTGAAACTAACAGCAGTTATGAACCAAATGGATTTAACAGATATCTATAGATCATTTTATCCTGAAACAAAAGAATATACCTTCTTCTCAGCACCTTACGGTACCTTCTCTAAAACTGACCACAAAACAGGCCTCAACAGATACAAGAAGATTGAAATAATCTCATGCACCCTATCAGATCATCAAGGACTAAGACTGGTCTTTAATAACAACAAAAACAACAGAAAGGTCACATACACATGAAAGCAAACAACTCTCTACTCAGTAATAACTTGGTCAGGGAAGAAATAAAGAAATAAATTAAAGACTTTTTACAATTTAATGTAAATGAAGACACAACATACCAAAACTTATAGGACACAATGAAAGCAGTGCTAAGAGGAAAACTCATAGCTCTAAGTGCCTACAAAAAGAAATTGGAGAGAGCATACACTAGCAGCTTGACAGCACACCTGAAAGCTCTAGAACAAAAGCAAATATACCTGAGAGGAGTAGATAGCAGGAAATAATCAAACTTAGGTCTGAAATCAACCTAGTAGAAACAAAAAGAACTATACAAAGCATCAACAAAACCAGGAGCTGGTTCTTTGAGAAAATCAACAAGATAGATAAACCCTTAGCCAGACTAACCAGAGGGCAAAGAGACAGTATCCCAATTAACAAAATCAGAAATGAAAAGGGAGATATAACAACAGAATCCGAGTAAATTAAAAAAAAAAAACATCAGATCCCACTACAAAAGCCTATGCTCAACAAAACTGGAAAATCTAGATGAAATGGACAATTTTCTAGACAGATACCAGGTACCAAAGTAAAATCAGGATCAGATAAACCATCTAAATAGTCCCATAACCCCTACAGAAATAAAAGTAATCACTAAAAGTTTCCCAATAAAAGGCCAGGCCCAAATGGTTTTAGTGCAGAATTCTATCAGACCTTCAAAGAAGACCTAATACCAATTCTCTTTAAACTATTTCACAAACTAGAAACAGGAAAACTACCTACTTTGTTCTATGAAGCCAGAGTGATGCTTATTCCTAAACTACAAAAGACCCAACAAAGAAAGGGAACTTCACACCAATTTCCCTTATGAATATCAATGTAAAAGTACTCAATAAAATTCTTGCAAACTGAATCCAAAAATACATCAATATCATTCACCACTATTAAGGCTTCATCCCAGTTATACAGGAATAGTTCAATATAAAGAAATCCATCAGCATAATCTACTATATAAAAAAACTCAAAGAAAAAAGCCACATGCTCATCTCATTTAGATGCTTAAAAAGCATTTGACAAAATTCAACATCCCTTTTTTTTTTGTTTTGTTTTTTTGTTTTGTTTTTTTCAAGACAGGGTTTCTCTGTATAGCCTTGGCTGTCCTGGAACTCACTCTGTAGACCAGGCTGGCCTCGAACTCAGAGATCCGCCTGCCTCTGCCTCCCAAGTGCTGGGATTAAAGGCATGTGCCACCACCGCCCGGCAAAATTCAACATCCCTTGACGGTAAAAGTCTTGGAAAGATCAGGAAATCAAGGCCCATATCTAAACACAGTAAAAGCAATATACAGCAAACCAGTAGGCAACATCAAACAAAATGGGGAGAAACTTGAAGCAATCCCACTAAAATCAGTGACTGGACAAGGCTGCCTATTCTTTCCATAGCTATTCAATGTAGTACTGGAAGTCATAGCCAGATCAATTAGACAACAAAAGAAGGTCAAAGGGATACAAATTGAAAAGGAAGAAGTCAAAATATCACTATTTGCAGATGATATGATAACATATATAAGTGACCCCAGAAATTCCACCAGAGAACTGCTAAGCCTGATAAACAACTTCAGCAAAGTGTCTGGATGTAAAATTAACTCAAGCAAATCAGTAGCCTTCCTCTACTCAAAGGATAAACAGGCTGAGGAAGAAATTAGGGAAACAACACCCTTCACATTAGTCACAAATAACATAAAAAATCTTGATATGACTCTAACCAAGCAAGTGAAAGATCTGTATGACAAGACCTTCATATCTTAAAACCCAAAGTTGATCACTATACTCTAAGTTCACACACACACACAAGATGCTAAGGCAATGTAATGCCATGATACCTAAAAATAAAGCTTTGTTATGATAATGTGATTAAAAGTATAGCATATTATACCAATAAAATATAAATTTTATGAAGAAGTAGAGATAAAAGAAAGATTTCAAGTTTGTTTCTCACAGGATAAATAATCTGAAATGTTCCTTAAACCTTTTAGAACTGAGAAGGGTGCTATTGAGTGCTGAAATTATGAGTGTTATGAATCCAGAAGAACTGAAAGCATATGGTGCTGGTAAATACTGAGAAAAAGTGGCGGGGACCCAGGATGCTCAGGGAGAAGAGAGCCAGACTGCAGACAGAGGCACATAGGAAAGAAGAACCAGAAGGCTAGAAGTCAGATGTGTGTCTTTTCACCAAGATCAACCCTAGAGGGATACTAGACCCTTGAATGTGTCCCTGAGTTCTTAGTGACACTACATTGTTTATTCTAGTAAAATCGAATTAAATGGTTTCATTGCCAATTAAATGTTCCTCTATGACAGTGACCTTCTATCTCCTGCTGATTTTAATATTCGTTTTTATTAATTCTCTACTAGATGCAAACAGGAGGTGTTCTGGCTCTGAGAAAACCTTTATATTAATTAATTCATAGTAAATAATAAAAATAACAATAAATTGTCATACATCTCTCAGCGGCTTCTCATCCTCATCATAAGCCCTGAGACTACATATGAGAGGCAATGGGAATGACTGCCAGACCGTCTATAAAAGAGGGATGAAGACAGAATCATTGATTTCTACTTGCAAAGGAGGAAGCTAACCTTTCAATCTAAAAGGGTCTCCATGGAAACATAATTGAAACGAATCCTAACTTCAATCATTTGGCATGAAAGAAAGTCTTTCTAAGTTATAGTTGTAAATTCTATTCTGTAACCAGTTTAAAATACTTCATGTGTGTATATTCAATCTCACTCTAACCTCTTAAGATTGGTGTTTTCCCAGAGAACCATACATAGATAAGAAAAGAATGGACTCTTCCCTATAGAGTAATAGCAATGAGAAATACAGGTGGTTTAACAGTAAGGATACAGTAATCATGACTATAAAATGTCTTAAATATTTGAGAATACCAATTTATAATTCTGAGTCCACATCTTGAAAAATTATCCTTTGAAATATGTTAGCATTTGTCATCTGCTCCCCTCAAATGATTTAGAAGGCAGGGAGATGGTTTGGTGGCTAAGGGTGTGCACTCCTCATTCAGGAGATTCAAGTTTAGTTTACAGCACTCACATCAAATGGCTCACAGCTTCCTGTATCTCAAACTCCAAGTTATCAGACACCAACACCTTCTGCTGGTTCTAAATACACCAATTAAACTGAAGAGGTAAAGATGTTAGCAGAGGAATAGCATGCCTGCTACAGGAAAAGGCGGGGCAGTAAACTGAGAAAGAAAAAAAAGGAAACAGGTAACTGTTATGAACACAGGTTTTAAATTAGAAAAGATTCAACAAAACATTAGCAAACCAAATTCAAAGGTGTCTGGGGAAAGACATACACACCATTCTCAAGTGGGGTTTGAACCTTTTGTACAGATTCACTATGTAAATAGCATAAGGATAAAATGGTATAGCATGCAAATTAAATCGAACTACCACCAAACAAATACAGCACACTTCCCTGGTGACATTTTCTGTAAATTTGAAATAAACAGATTTTATATTTTAATAAAAACACTTGCAACAAATCCATAGGTAGCATTACAGTTAATTGCTAGGGACTACATACATTCGCTCTGTTGTTAGAAACAAAAGAATGTCATCTGTAGCCACCACTGTTTGCACAAGACTGTTAACTGTTTCCAACACTATGTGGAAAAGAGGAAACAAACCATACACACAGGTATACCAAAATATATATTTTATTCAAAGATAGCATATTTGTCTATGTGCAAATTCCACGTGTCTACAAAGAAAATTCCCTGTAAATATAAAGTGAATACAGAAAGACAACAGAATATAAAGCAAACACTCAAAATTTTATGAGTTTCTTACATGCCAATAATAGACAATTAACATTTGATTTCATATTTATTTTCTATATGTATGAGTGAGTATCTTGTCTGCATGTTTGTAAGTGCCGCATCTTCATGCAGTAATTCAGTGGAGGTCAGAAAACAGTGTCAGATCTCTCGAAACTTGAGTTATAGGTGGCTATGAACTATCATGTGGGTGCTGGGAATCAAACCTTAGTCCTGATACAGCAGGCGGTGAATTTAAGCACAGAGCCTAACATTTGACTTTTTAAAGAAAACACTTTACAACAGTTCTACGAATCACCTTGGTATAAATTTAACATGATAGAGATAAAAATCCCAAGTTAAAATGAAAGAGATCAAACTAGACCTAAATTAATGAACAACATAAAATAAAGGGTATGATACCAATGTGTACCATAACATATAGGAAGTCTTTCTTCAACAAAGGAATTGAAACTCTTTAAAGGAAGAACTGATCCTGGACACAGAAAAGGAAATATTGCTGACAAGCATGAATTCTCAGACTATGACAGAAAGTGAATGAAGGACCGAACACAGCAATTTTCTTTCAAAGTAACAAGTATATCTTGGGTATTCCGAGCGTTTGGGCTAATATCCACTATCAGTGAGTGCATACCATGTGGGTTCTTTTGTGATTGGGTTACCTCACTCAGTATATTTCCTAGTTCCAGCCATTTGCCTAAGAATTTCATAAAGTCATTTGTAATAACTGAGTAGTACTCCATTGTGTAAATGTGCCACATTAAAAAAAAAAAAGGTAACAAGTGCAGGAGCCTGAAACATAGCACCATCGGCAAGTGATGGTGATGAACATGCCCTGAGTGACAAAGAACAGTAATAGAAAATGTCCTCTGTATGATAGGAGGATTGCCTTTTCCATCTGCGCCTTCTTCTCCAAACCTTATCCTAGATTCACAAACTAATTGAGAAAATTATCAAAGTCAAATTTAAGGATTCTCCACAACACATCTGACCAGTATTGTTTAGAGTTGCCACATTTACTAAAATGAAATATATCAAAACAAACACCCACACAAAGTGAAATACTACCACAACAAAGAGGCTCTAACAGTGACATCACAGCTAAATATAATACGATATTCTAGGTAGGGTCATGGGACAGAAGAACAGTTATTGAAACCAAGGAATGCTGAATGAGGCCTCTTGTCTAATAGGTAACAATATAGAAATATTGGAGCATTAATTTACCTAACTTATATAAGATATACATAGTAAGGGCTGAACCCCGAGAGCAGGAGATGTTTCTATTACTGTCATTGCAAATTTTTTGTAAAGCAGAGACTCTTGCAAAACAAAAAGCTAATAAAAAATAAATTAAGTGTCTTGTAATGTTGACATTCTGTAAACAAAAATATGCACAACAGAAATGTGCTGAAAATTAACATTAATATAAGACTCCATTCCCATAGTAGAGAAGCTGTCCCTGGCAGCTCATTCCTGAGAAGGCTGATTACTCCCTAGTCATTCAAACTCTTAAACAGGCAGCTGATGCCACTAAATCAGAGAGTGAATCTGTCAAGAATATCAATTATAAATCTGTCTGGTGGGAGAAGAAACTGATAAAATGGCCCCCTGTCATATCACAGGGCACCAGCAGGAAATTAACACAGTGTCTTTTCACTGTGTTATTCACTGTGATAATCGATAGGACAGCTCCAGAGTTTCACTCATCTGGAAGCTGAAACATGATGTAGATATGGAAGAAAATAAGGGAAATAATTACAGGACAGGTTTGTCAGAAAGTACAAAGCAGGGAGAGAGGCAGGGATGAGAGGGGAAGAGAGGCAGATAGAGTATTTTATAAAACATGAAGTATGGGGCCAAGGAATGTATACAAATGAAACCATTCAAAGTGCATCACTGTGGTTGGATTATAAAACTTGCTTATGTTAAAAGTTTCAAACCATCTTCTCAAATTTCAAATGAAAGTATAAAATCTTATATCTAATCTCGCAAACGATAAATGTTGTAAGCCATTTTAATATCAGAGGGTTGTCTCTGTACCTCTGAGCACATAAGATGTATCATGCTGTTGCTGTTTCTAAATCTGCTTTTGTCAATGACAACAGTGTCTTTCCATATGAACAATATGGATAACACTTAATTACCTTCTAAGTGCTAATTTAACCATGAACTCTGCTAGGAGATTTAATTTTTTGTTTTTACTATTAAAATCTCTTCTATACACATATTTTTATACTTCTATAATCATGCTTTTTGTATAAGGAAATCACTTTTGTCACTATCAGAAAAAAATCCTACATCTGAAAAACATGAGGCAAGGCATCAGTGAATCTAAGTTTAATATTTTATAGCTGTATTTGAGAATTCTCTTAAAATTTTTGAAATTTCAAATGCATGAGTATGAAATTACTCTAAAGTTGTTGTATGTTCATTAATTGAAGAGACTTTGGAGTGCAAATATAACACACATACCTCTATTTTAGTCCCTGCATACTGTGTTTTCTGAATGAAATTGTTTTCTTTTTAGTTTCCAATTCTTTCTTCATCAATACTTAGATACATAGCAAACTCACTGAACACCCTTATCTTGAGTATTATAGTTTTGTTGAATATATACAACTTTCCTTACAAGGGGTTATGTTGTTTGCAAATACAATTTATGTTTGATTTCCTAACAGAGTTCTGTCATCTCTCAGTCATCTATCTCTCTATTCATCTATCCACTGCCATGGGCTTTTGGTATTTGTATCTGCTATAGAATGAGGGACAGATGTGGTGAGCATACTATCTTTGTCTTGATTCCAACTAAAAGTATAAACCTTCTGTAAACTATGATTAACAATGAAATAATTAAATACTTAATATATACTATTTATTAAGCTGAAAAAATTACCTTTCAAAGTCTGTTGTGCCATTTTATTTTAAATGATTTTTTTTCATTTTGTCAAATGTTTACACAGCATCTAAGTTAATAATAAAAATTTTCTCCCTTTATGATAATTTTATGTTGACTATTAATGTAATAAATTATATTAATGTTAGGCAAAGCTATATGCTTTTGTAAATATTGGATGGTCATAATACATTGGTCCTTTGTAAAAATTGCAAATCTTAATTTGGTAATATTTGACTTAGAATTTTTGTATTAGGATCAAGATGGGGTTTTTGGTCACAAATTTTTGTATTTCTTGTATTGACTTTCTAGCTTTGGAATCAAGGCTAACACAGCCCACATAATGAGTTTAAATATATTCTCTTGTTTCTGTCTTTTGAAAATTAGGGAAGTGGGGTTTTTTTCACTAAGATTATAATAGAATTCCATACACAAGGCCTTATATCCTTGTTTTTTGCTTAATGGGAAGACTGAAAATAAATAATTAAATTATGTTAAGTATTTTCCAGTCCAAATTGTATCCAAGTTTATTAAAGAAATTTGTACAGACAGACATAGTATTTTGGACAGGTCATGAACAAATGATCATTGACAATATGCAGCTTTCAATCACCCTTCTTGTATGGGTTGTCAAAATTAGAAAACCATTATAAAGTCCACTGAAATCTTCATTTGATGTTCTGAATAGGGAAAGATTTGAGTGAGGGTTGACATTTCACACTAAGGATGTTGCTTAACAATTTTTCACAAATCAGTACTGATTTCCAGGAAATAAAATGACAAAGGAAGAATTTTCAATCTGAAGATACAAAGTCTTTTAGAATAGGAACCACTGCTTTTTTAAGGAACACCTTCATGATGATGTAACTACAGACTCTAGATGGCCTGACACTTTGGCAGACACAGATTTCTGGTACAGGCACCAACAAGTCTGTTTTTAAGAGAGGGTAAGTGATGAAAGAGAGGATGGTGATGAAAGATGAACACAAAGAAGTAAATCTTTTCTCCCACCCCACAGGCATTCATAACATTTGACTTAGGAATTTTGTAACAGAACTCAAGAGGGATATATCTATCACTCTAATATTTTTTTTTTTATATTGACTGTCCAGTTTTGGTTTTGACTCCCTCTTGAATGAAAATGAATGTGTTGTCAGAGATTCTGAGCATCCAAAAGAGGTCTCTCAAAATCATCTGAAAATAGTGGCCTTGCCTTTAGCAACCAGCTTGGGAGGCATTCTACTAGTAACACATGTTCCTTACCGAAAACAAAGAAGGGTTCCAAGTGTTAAGCTCAGAGAGAAAAAATCTGTTTTTATGAATATTAATAAAAATGTTCTTCAATTAGCAAAATCACCAAAAATACAAAATACATTGTCCTTGATAAGCCTAGTATATTTAGTTTCCCATGCTTGGTCTGCTTGGGCACCTACATTCTGCAAGATAACTCACATCCTTGGGTACCCTCTCTTGTCCCTTCTTTGCAAGCTTGGACTCTGGCTTTGGAAATGAAGCACATTTAGTAATCTTAGAGAACATCTCTGTGGTTAATCTTTCCCCTTGACTTCATCTTCCTTTATCACCTCCTTCTGCTTGTGGAGAGGTGAACTGTAATGGTAACACTGGCAAGAGATGGGTGCTGAGTCCAGAGATGCAACTGTCCATGACTTTGGTAGACATTCCTGATTCTTCTTCATGCTGTTACATCTTTCTTTCTGTAGGTCAGCCTAGCTATTCTTTCTTCTTCTATAAGTGGTTTATAGAGAATTTAATTTTATTTTCATTTCTGTATGTGTCTGTGCATGTGCAATTCAGAGGACAAGTTGCAGGAGTAATTTTTCTATCATATATATTCTGAACATTGGCCATGGGTCATCAAGTTTGGCAACAGGTGGCATTAATCTGAGCCATCTTTTCAGTCCCGGTGTCAGCTTTGTCATCAGTATATTCTTAGATATTAGTGTCATCTAAAATAGTATAAATTCTAGCTATAAAACTGTGCAAAGCATATTTTACATCCTTTTGAATGTTTGTAGGAATTTTTGTGAAAATTCCTAACTTACTGATTTGGGAATTTTTTTGATTTTATGTTGGTTAATTTAGATTAATGTTTGTCAGTTTTGTTGATTGTTTTTACCCAGCTATTCCAAATTACTTGCTAGTCATTCTCTTATTGTAGATATAGCTGAATCTTACCAGCTACCTACTGTTCTTTATATTTTGTAGGTCTTTGTATATTCAAATGGGGTACACCACTATGATAAAATAGTTAATTCTTATAAATCAAATTCTCAAGTTTCCTGATTGGGTACAACTCAACTTTTATATAGTAGTATTAAAAATTTTTCTCATGTATAGGACATAAAAGCAACTTAAAGTAGAAAAATGTTTATTCTGACACAAAATATGAAAGTGCTATCGATCACAGTGTGAAGGTAGTGACAGGAGCTTGAGGCAGCTGGTTACACTACACACGTATTCAGAAAGCAGAGTGTGATGAATGGTGATATTGAACTAAGTTTCTCATTTTTACTCAGTCTCAGGCCTCAGATGAAGGAATTGTGAAATTTGCAGTGGTGGGGGGGGGGGATGTTAGTGTCTCCTCCTACCTCAGTTAACCCAATCTAACCTCCTGCACACAGACACACTTTGTCTCCTAAGTGAGTTTATATCAAGTTGAAAATCATTAGTAGCCTTTCAACACTTCAAATATGAATTAATTATGAGATGTCCTTATTCTGAAATTTTCTTAAATGCTTTTCATAAAATTCAAACATTTTGCTTGAGCTTATTAGTATGATTTATTTACAGTTAAAACTTTGATATTCTCTCCATGAACTGCATTTCTTTTTGTAAATATTACTGTGTTGATAAGCAAAAATGAGCAACATGAAAGAAATATGGAGAATGTGTTACATGAAGACATACTAGGAACCTGAGATATACTAAGTAAAAAGATAATATAAATAAGATGATAAATTTTCAATAAAGATCATTTTAGTTGGAACTTTTAAGCAAGAATATACTTTAAATTTTCTGCCTTAGCGTGTACTTTAGGTCATCCAATTAAATTTGTTACCATCTACATTGAATACTACTTTTGTGAAAATGTCAATAGTTCCCGTAAGACAGAATTCAAATAATAATGCCTTAATTGTATTGATTCTAATAAGTACATTTATATAACAGAGGGTTATTCTCACATGGAATCTAACACTAGGAAGAGTTCAGAAAAGGTTACACTGACACAAATCAGAGAGAATGCAGAATAAAATTGTCAGTGAGTGGGTAGTTAGGTTTGCTGATACACAAGGCTTATCCTAGGTCAAAAATTGAGAATATTTAAATAGAACATTGAGCTATCATAATTTCTCCCTTAAATAGTAAGGAAAATACTCTATTGGATATAGACTGTAAAGTCCTCAGTCATTAGAATTTACATACCACTAGAAAAAAATGTGTGCAGAGAATCAGTCTATGAGCCAGAATGCCTGAATTACTCTATGTAACTTCTTTGGACCTCAGTTGTTGCAGCAGAAATATGGGAATAGTATCAAGAATTACAATTATATCTGGTGATTTTATTGTCAGGATTATAGTCACATATTTTAGTAACTTTGTAACAGGGTTGAAAATAGAAGAGATTATATTTATACAATTTGTTTTATGGTTTGACAAAAAGAAACATAATTTATTGCTACTAAATTTATTTGCAATGGTATTATCATTCAAGAAAAAGTAAGACTATTTAGCATCCCAAATGATAAATCTCTAGTTCCTTTAAACCCTGTAAATCTTGAGTCTAGAATACAATGATTCAGTATATATGCAGATTATACTGGAAAAGGCCTTTTACTAACTGCAGTCATCCATCGTTGCCTTATTTTACTGAAAATTCTCTACAGCATCTGCAAAAGCAATAAACGAATTAAGGCAGCCATCTGAAACAATGTGAAAAGGAAGGATTATTTTAAAGATTCTACTCTGAATAACTGGCACTGTAATCCATAACTGTGAGAAGAACAAAGATATTAAGAAGCCCATTATCATTAAGGGAAGAAAAAAGAGATTTTCCTAAAGAAAAATATGATTGTTCATTATGATCTCAGAATGAAATCACGTGGAGATCCATGGCTAAAGCAAGGTGAGCATATTATCCATCTTCCTTGTATTCTGAGTCTGGAGCCAGACTCTCAGCTCATTCCTCATGGGAAGCAGGTAATGGACTGAATCAAAATAGATGGCTGATGGCTCCTTCAGACACCTAGAGTAAATTACTTCTACCCTTAGCATGCTGGACTCATTAATACAAAGGTAGCTTTGCTATCAGCTCAGACATAGCCATAGACTACTGAAAGAACATACCAACAGGAAGGTTTTGAGGTTGATGCATCTGACCTCTGTCACATCTGGTCCAGCTTTACCTACCTAAAGGCACAGCTACACCAAGAAGAACAACTGGATTCAAAGGAGGACCCCACTCCCTAGTCCTCTAAAAAGAAGTATGCAAATATTGCAATCTCAAAGCTTTAATCATTAATCTAAGTACCTTGTCAAGTCGTCAGCTCAGTTCTTTTTTGTTCAAGATATGGTAGTGCCAAATATTGTGTGAATAGTTTAATATTTGAAGTTTTCAGATAATTGGAAATATGAACACTCAAGGCTTTTGTTTCCATTTGTAAAATGAAAATTGTTTTAGACTTATCTACTTGTATTTTATGCATAGCAAAGTATTTCTGCATGTATGTATGTGAACCATATATGTGACTAGTGCCTGTAGAGGCCAGAAGAGAGTGTCCCGCCCCCTGGACTTGAGTTATAGTTTAAACTTTGCAGTCACGTGGTTGGGAACTGAAACCAGATCCTCTGCAAGAACAGTAACCTTCTTAACCAATTTTCATTTTATTACTTGAAATTTTCATACATGTATATAATGTCTCTTGAAAATATCCATCTTCTACTCCTTGCTTAATTTATAACCCCTCCATTCGCCCCCAGTACATATCTCTCCAACTTAATGTCTTTCCTTTTAAATAACCCACTGAGTCCAGTTAGTGCTGCTAATATGAACATAAGCCTAAGGCTACCTACTTGGCCAGGGACAGTCTACCAGTGACTACATCTTTTCTTTAATGGCAAAGAGAAGAATGCCATATTGTTATTTATTTTATATTATCCTTAGAAAACAGAGCTATGGCTGGCCAATAGTGGTTCCAGCTGGTAGCTTTCTTCTTTCTTCCTTCTCTCACTTCCTCTTTCCTCCCCTTGCTTCCCTCCCTCCCATTCTTCCTTTTCTTGCCCTAACTTCTCTTGAACAGCTTTGACAACATACTCCATTGTCTAAAACTTCTCACAAAGCTAAACTTAATGTTTCCTACAACTTTCTAATGGTGCAAACTTGGATACCAAACTTTTATCACGTGGTTCTGCAGGTGACTTTTAAGCTCCAAACTATTATATCCCATATTGCTTCTGAGGAGGGAATCTGCAGCCACCATGACATGTAACCTTCCAATGGAAGAAGGATGAGCGTTTCCACTGTGATGTGAAGCTGCTCTGTGGCTAATGACAAGTTTTCACTCAGAGTTTGTAAACTTAAAAGGTTCAAGATTCAGATAGCTGGAGAGAGTGGAATTGTTGAGATGATAATGTAAAAAATGTCTTATGGCCCTTGCCTTGACATTTAAGACAGTGTGTGGACCTAATAAATCATCAGTATAACTCAGCATTATAAATGACAGGTTTGTTTAAATGCATGCCTGGGGTCCTCTTCAGTATGGCTAGAAGCAAAGGAAGTTAATACACTAGGTCAGCACACTCAGCCTGAAGAACACACTAGCTCCTTCCTGGACCTTAAACTCATTCATCAAAGCCAAGGCCACTGGTCTCTCTTAGGTTTTGTGTGTACCTTATCTGCGGCCAATCTCAATCGAAGGAGTAAGATATTTAAACTCTACCCTTTCTCCTATTCCTGTACCAAAATGTGATGTATCTTCATTAATATTGAGCTGTTCTTCTGACTAGACTAAATAACTCCCACACAGAGAGCTCTCTTGCCCCTCTGACCTACTTTCAATGGACTTGGGTTTCTTATTATTCTTAGCCTCTCAAACCAACTTTATTTGTTCAGCTCTTTTCAACTGACATGGTTCCCACATTTATGCTAACATTATTAAATCCCCATAAAACAAATTCTAGAAAAGGTCTTTCAAGTGAGTGATTCCAGAAATAAAACATGTCCAGGTTCCAATGTAATGTTGTACAGTGGATACAAAATAACTAGTTGCAGGGATGGTCCAACATACATAGATCAATAAACGTAAACCGCCATGTAAACAAACTGAAAGACAAACCCACATGATTGTCTCATTAGATGTAGAAAAGGTCTGTCTTTTTTTTTTTTTTTTAAAGATGTTGGTTCTAACAACTTTCCTTTTTTTTTTCCTTTTTTTTGATTGGTTATAATATTTGTGTTTCAAATTCTATCCCCTTATCCCATTCCCCCCACCACCCAGGAACCCCTTATCCCATCCCCCCTCCTCGTGTTTCTATGAGGGTGTGATTTTCCAGTTTCTATGATGTTGTTTCCATTAACATAAACTGCCTCCTAAATTTCTAAATCCTTCCATTTGTGTTATTAAATCTATTTTTCTTTTTTCTTTCTTTTTTATCTTTTTCTCTTTTTTTTTCTCCTTTTTTTTCATCTCTTTTTTTTTAATTGGGTATTATATTTACCTTTCAGATTTTATCCCTTTACCCCACTTCCTCCCACCACCCAGAAACCTCCTATCCCATCCCCCCTCATGCTTCTATGAGACAGTGCCTGTACCTACCCCCCCACTACCCCCTCCCCACCCTTACTTCCCCCCCCCCATTCTGTGTTCATTTTTTATGGGACCAAGAAATTTCTCTCCCACCTTTGCCCGACAAGACCATCCTCCACTACATATACCACTGGAGTCCTGGGTCCATCCCTATGTGCTCCCAGGCTGGTGGTTCAGACCCTGGGGGGGCTCTGGTCATTTGGTATTCTTGCTTTCCTCCTGGGGTCACAAACCCTTTCTGATCCTTCAGTCTTCTCTCTAAGTTCTCCATTGGGAAACCCTTGATCATATCGGTGGTTAGCTGTGAGCATCGTCCTCTGAATGTGTTAGTCTTTGGCAGACCTCTAAGGAGATAGCTATATCATGTTCTTGACAGCATGTACTTCCAGTGTTCAGTGGTCTCTATAAATTGGCTAAGTTTTAGAAGCTATGCTTTGTGCTTCCCATAATTTCAGTTAACTCAGTCATTCTAGATTTCTGACGGGGTTGAAGACCTATAGTCTCATAGCCAATCCTGGCTATTTACTTTGAGAGAAAAGATCTGAGTGGAAGGTTTTCAGCTGACATTTATTCTAAGCCAAGGAAAAAGCCAAGTTCAAAACTACGTGTTTTAGTTAGGAGAGACGACAGAGGTTCTGGTTAGTCAACAAAATGATGGACTGGGTATTAGGATTATCTTGTACCTCACTGGTACAAATAAGAATAATTATGCTCTAATTGTATTTTGAGAGAAAAGTGTTATTTTAACAGGAAGGGTGATATGTAAGAGGAGCTAAGGGGGAAGGAGTACTGAGAGGAAGAGATGGAGTAAGGAAAGGAGAAGGTGAAGGAGAGGAGAAGCAAGGTGATGAGAGAGAGAAAGAGAGGGGGAGGGGGCATGGAGGCTGATGTCCATGTGTCTCCACCAGTCAAAGATAGTTTATATATCTAGGTTGGGTATTGGGTTACACTTCTGATTGAGCATTGCCAAACGTATAAAGCCTTTGACTAACACTTAAAAAAAATTGTATAAAAGGAAAAGGGGACATGGAATAGGGGTTTTCTAGGGAGGGGAAAGGGAGAAAGGGGATGGCATCTGAAATGTAAATAAAATATAAAATAAAAAAGTGAAAAAAAAGATTTATGCATAAAAAAAAGAAAAGGTCTGTGACAAAATCCAACTTCTCTTCATGATAAAAATACTGGAAAGGCTAGGGACAAAAAGGACACATCTCATAATAACAGTGGTGATTTACAGCAAGTCCACAGCCAGCATCAACCTAAATGAAGACAAGCTCAAAGCATTTCTACTAAAACAGGAACAAGACAACATTGTCCACTCACTCCACAGCTATTCAATACACTACTAGAAGTAGTAGCTAAGGCTAGAATGAAAAGACAACTGGAAAATATCAAAGGGATACAAACAGGAAAGGAAAAGTCAAAATGTCTTTATTACCGGATGAGATATATATATATATATATATATATATATATATATATATATATATATGCAATTCCACAAATTCTTATAATTTATACAGCTTAAAAACTCATTCAGCAATGTAACAGGATACAAAACGAAACCCAGCAGCCTTCCTATATACAAAGGACAAATGACCAAGGCAAAACTCAGGGAAACAACACCTTTTACAATTACCCCCTGAAGAGCCCTAAAGTATCTTGGGGTAACTAACCAAACAAGTGCAAGACTTGTCTAATCAAAACTTAAAGTCATTGAAGAAGATAACAAAAGTTGAAAACATCCCCTATGCTAGTAGGTCGGCAGAATTGGTAAAAATGGCTATCCTACCAAAAGCAGTCTACAGATTCAATGCAGTCTCTACCAAAATCAGAACACAGTTCATCACACATCTTGAAAAGACAATTCTCAGCTTCATATGCAAAACCCCGGCATATCTAAAACAATCCTAAATAATAAAAGCTGCTTTTCAGATCAGGGATTGTGATACCTTTAGCAGTTTTTATTATCACTATAGGTATCACAATCCCCGATCTGAAAATGTGCTACAGGGCTATAGTAAGAAAACCACCTGGAATTAGAATAAAACAGGCAATTTACCAAAGGAGTCAAATTGAAGAACCAAACATAAGGCCAAACACCTGATTTTTAACAAAGAAGCCAGAAATTCATACTTGAAAAGGAAAAGACAGGACCTTCAAGAAATTGTGCTGTCCAGTCTAGATGGCTATATGTAAAAGAATTCAAGTAGATCCAGACTTCTCACCCTGCACAAAACTCAAATACAAATAGTTCAAAGACCTCAACATAAGTCAAGATACACTGAATCCAATAGAAGACCAAACTGGGGGTAGTATTAAACTTATTGGTACAAAGAGAATCTGAATAACAGACTAGTTCACTGATCAAGAGACACTGACAACACAGCACTATGAACCATTAATAAATAGGACCTTATGGAATGGTAACACTTCTGTGTGGCAAAGCACACCCTCATTTGGACGAAATGTCAGGCTACAGAAAGATAAAATAATCTTTACCAACTACACATCCATTAAAGGTATAATATCCAAAATATATAAAGAATTAAAAAAATATATGAGATATTGTGAAAACAAACAAGCCAGTTTTAAAAATGAGATACAGATCTAAACAGAGAATTCTCAAAAAAAAAAAAAAAAAAAAAAAACCACAAAAGAGAAACACTTACACATTCAGCATTCCCTAACCATCAGGGAAATGCAAATCAGAGACTCACAAAGTAACTCACTGATTAAGAGAATGCCATGGGAACATTAAAAGTAATCGATTTACCAAAAAGTACTCAAACACAGCCCAGCTGACATCTACCTGGTCAGAGGGACGAATAAAACATTCAGTTTTAAAATGTGTGTCCATTTGCTGTTCATGAAAAATATAAACACATTCCTTCTCAAGCTCCTTGCTAAGTACATTAAGGTGTGTGTCCTTTGTCAAAATGTAATGAATGGTGTACTTAAGCCAGGAGGAAGTGAAACTATGGGGGAAAGTCAGTCAAGCGCCGGGAGGCAATGGATGAGTTAGTGGCTTTTGACAATTCCTCACTGTTTGGCTTCTGTGCTTCAAGGTTGTCTCTTCAAGATAAACAATTTCAAAGAGGTGAGTCCAGAGATGATTCCAGGTCAAAGTAGAAATCCCTGTAAGTTCCCCACTGTGCTATCAACAAACAGCAGGTGTTTATCTGGGAGCTGAAGTCATCTGCTTTAATCCACAGAAGAAAATGCTCTTTTGAAGTGAAACACACCCAATATATTATCAGTTGCTCTTGAAAGCTCCCAGCAGCTTCCAATAACCAGCTGGACCCAGAAGTCCTATCCTCAGTGGTGGCACAGGAGAACTAGCTTATTCCTCTTTGTGACCTATTGTTATTTACCTAATCTTTCCAAATGTCTTCTAGGAAATAAGAATGGGTCCATGGTCAAGCAAGTCCCCTGCATTGGGAACTGAGGGCATTACAAATTCAAGGCATGGAGAGGGGTGCTTACTTTCCTTATATTGTTGAGATGGCTGCTTTGTTTTTTTTGTTTGTTTCTTTCTGTTTGTTTGGATAGGGTCTCACTATTTAGCCCAGCCTAGTCCCAAATTCCTGGTTCATCCTCCATAGTAATAATGTATTACAAACATTCACTAGAAAACCTACTGAGATGTCTTTTTTCTAACATGGAAAAATGTTACAAAATTAAAACAAAATATTTAAATCTAAGAAAAGTATTAAGCTAGATTTTATTCTTCAAAACAAGTGATCGCTCAATTCACTATCTAAAATAAGTATTTACAAACACCATACAGACAGACTCTGAACTAATAAATGTGTGTGTTCAGATTTTAAAAAAAATGACTCAGCTCTGCAAGGTGTTTTACACCTGTAATCTGCACTAGAGAGGTTCAGGCAGGAGAATCCTTATGAGTTTGGGGATGGCCTGAGAGGTCCAGTGATGTTGTGGTGTTTCAAAACCCAAACAAACAGAAAAGAAACTTACAGTTTAGGATTATGGCTCATTCATAGAATATTTGACTACCATGCACCATAAAAAAAAAAATAATACTGAACAGATTCCTTGGCTGTTGAGTGACCACAGAGTCAGTCAACAGGAAAGGATGCTGAAATACCTCATGAACTGAGGCTGTGGTGACTGGCTTCCGCACTTCTCACTGTAGGTCTCAGTAGAGTTTTCATAGAGGGCATCCTCCGTGTCCCACTCCTGAAGGACAGTCTTGAGGTGAATCATGGCTCCATTTACATTACAAACTCGCACATCTAAAAAGGCTAAAAAGACAATTTTGACACAGAGGGCACAACCAGTTCCACAGGTTTCAGAGACATCCAGGCTAAGATTGCAAACTGTCTTTCAGGGATACCTCTATCTTACTCTTCCGGTTCTTTTACTTTTTAAATTTTTTTTTCTTTTTTATTGGATATTTTATCTACATTTCAGATTTTATCCCCTTACCCCATATCCCCCCTCGACCAGGAACCCTCTATCCCATCCCCCCTCCTCCTGCTTCTATGAGGATGTGCCCCCATCGATCTCCCAACTCCCACCTCTCCACGCTCAAATTCCTCCACACTGGGCATCCAGCATTTATGGGACCAAGGATCTGCTCTCCAACCTATGCCCAAAAAGGCCATCCTCCCCTACATGTACAGATGGAGTCATGGGTCCCTCCCTATGTGCTCCCAGGCTGGTGGTTTAGACTCTGGGAGCTCTGGTTGGTTGGTATTGTTGCTCTCCTCCTGGGGCCACAAACCCTTTCAGCTCCTTCAGTCTTCTCTCTAACTCCTCCATTGTGAACCCAGTGATCAGTTCAATGGTTAGCTGTGGGCATCCGCCTCTAAATATGTCAGGCTCTAGCAGACCTCTAAGGAGACAGCTATAACAGGCTCCTGTCAGCATGCACTTCCTGACATCCACATCAGCGTCTACCTTTGGTGACTGCCATGGAATGGATACCCAGGTGGAATGGTCTCCAGATGGCCCCTCTTTCAGGTTCTGTCCCACACTTTGTTTCCATATTTGCTCCCTTGAGTATTTTGTTACTCCTTCTAAGAAGGTCTGAAGCACCCACACTTGGTCTTCCTTCTTCATAATCTTCATGTTGTATGTGAGTTGAATCTTGGGTATTTCAAGCTTCTAGGCTAATATCCAATTATCAGTGAGTGAATACCATATGTGTTCTTTTGTGGTTGGGTTACTTCATTTACGATGATATTTTCTAGTTCCATCCATTTACCTAAGAATTTCTCGAATTCATTGTTTTTAATAGCTGAGTAATATTCCATTGTGTAAATGTACCACATTTTTTTTGATCCATTCCTCTGTTGAAGGACATCTGGGTTCTTTCCAACTTTTGGCTATTATAAATAAGGCTGCTATGAACATAATGGAGTATATGTACTTGTTATATGTTGGAGCATCTTCTGGGTATATGCCCAGGAGTGGTATAGCTGGGTCCTCGAGTAATAATGCTATGTCCAATTTTCTGAGGGACTGCCAGACTGATTTCCAGACTGGTTGTACCAGCTTGCAATCCTACCAACAATGGAGGTGTGTTCCTCTTTCTCCACATCCTTGCCAGCATCCACTATCACCTGAGTTTTTGATCTTAGCCATTCTGACTGGTGTGTGGTGGAATCTCGGGGTTGTTTTGATTTGCATTTCCCTGATGACTAAGGATATTGAACATTTCTTTAAGTGCTTCTCAGCCATTTGAGTTTCTTCAGTAGAGAATTCTTTGTTTAGCTCTGTACCCCATTTTTTTCATAATAATTTGAAGCAACTTATATTTTTTTCACCATTTGAATAATTTATTGAAGAATCATTTAAAACCAAAACTATCCACAGATTTTATCCAAAGCAAATTAAGTTACCTAGAACTTGGGATGAAGAGAGCCTGGTCTCTACATGTCCTTAGCATTACCTTTCTTTTTTTTTATTTATTTATATTATATTTACATTTCAGATTTTATCCCCTTACCCCATTTTTAATGGGGTTATTTGGTTGTCTGGAGTCTAATTTCTTGAGTTTTTTGTATATATTGGATATTAGCCCTCTATCAGATCCCCTGTGCCTAGGTATTTGAGGTTCTTCCCAACCTTCTCTTCTATTAGTTTCAGTGTGTTTGGTTTTATATGAAGGTCCTTTACCCACTTGGACTTGAGCTTTGTACATGGAGATAAGAATGGATCGATTTGCATTCTTCTACATGCTGACCTCCAGTTGAACCAGCACCATTTGATGAAAATGCTGTCCTTTATCCACTGGATGGTGTTAGCTCCCTTGTCAAAGATCAAGTGACCATAGGTGTGTGGATTCATTTCTGGATCCTCAGTTCTATTCCATTGATCTTCCTGCCTGTCTCTATACCAATACCATGCAGTTTTTATCACTACTGCTCTGTAGTACAGTTTGAGATCAGGGATGGTGATTCCCCCAGAAGTTCTTATATTGTTGAAAATAGTTCTTGATATCCTAAGGTTTTTTGTTATTCCAAATGAATTTACAAATTGTTCTGTCTATCTCTATGAAGAATTGATTTGGAATTTTGATGGTGATTGCATTGAATCTATAGATTGCTTTGGCAAGATGGCCATTTTTGCTAAATTAATCCTGCCAATCCAGGAGCATAGGAGATCTTTCCATCTTCTGAGATCTTCTTCTATTTCTTTCTTCAGAGACTTGAAGATCTTTCACTTGCTTGGTTAGATTCACACAAAGGTATTTTATGTTATTTATGACTATTGTAAAGGGTGTCATTCTGTAAATTTTTTTTCTCAGCCTGTTTATCCTTTGAGTAGAGGAAGGCTACTGATTTGTTTGAGTTGATTTTAAATCCAGCCACTTTGCTAAAGTTGTTTATCAGGTTTAGGAGTTCTCTGGTGGAGTTTTAGGTTCACTTAAGTATACTATCATATCACCTACAAATAGTGAAATTCTTCCTTGCCTATCTGTATCCCTTTGACTTCCTTTTGTTGTCTAATTGCTCTGGCTAGGACTTCCAGTACTATATTGAATAGGTAGGGTGAGAGTGGGCAGCCTTGTCTAGTCTCTGATCTTAGTGGGATTGCTTCAAGTTTCTCTCCATTTAGTTTGATGTTGGCTACTGGTTTGCTGTATATTGCTTTTACTATGTTTAGGTATGGACCTTGATTTCCTGATCTTTCCAAGACTTTTTACCATCGAGGGATGTTAAATTTTGCCAAATGCTTTCTCAGCATCTAGTGAGATGATCATGTAGTTTTTTTCTTTGAGTTTGTTTATATAATGGATTATGCTGATGGATTTCCTTATATTGAACTATTCCTGAATAACTGGGATGAAGCTTACTTGATAGTGGTTAATGATAGTATTGATGTGGTTTTTTTGTATTCAGTTTGCAAGAATTATATTGAGTACTTTTGCATTGATATTCATAAGGGAAATTGGTCTGAAGTTCTCTTTCTTTGTTGGGTCTTTTGTAGTTTATTAATAAGCATAATTGCAGCTTCATAGGATGAATTAGGTAGTTTTCCTTCTGTTTCTATTTTGTGAAATAGTTTGAAGAGAATTGATATTAGGTCTTCTTTGAAGGTCTGATAGAATTCTGCACTAAAACCATCTGGTCCTGGGTTTTTTTTTTTTGGTGGGGAGACTGTTAATGACTGCTGCTATTTCTTTAGGGGTTATGGGACTGTTTAGATGGTTTATTTGCTCCTGATTTAACTTGGGTACCTGGT
Source organism: Arvicanthis niloticus (assembly GCF_011762505.2). Taxonomy (NCBI): domain Eukaryota; kingdom Metazoa; phylum Chordata; class Mammalia; order Rodentia; family Muridae; genus Arvicanthis; species Arvicanthis niloticus. The sequence continues at coordinate 158,523,454 of NC_047658.1, forward strand.
ATCTGTCAACTCACCCTGATAAGCTAATTTAATGAGTTTGAACATTTACATCTCCTCTAAAAACTCAGCACACAAGAATCCACAAACACTGTTTATGCCCGTGCTCTCAGGTTTCCAATAAAATACGAACAGAAACAACTGGAGTGATATAGATAGGGCAAAATGTCCTCTTCAATTCATCCTAAGTGACAATGTGTGAGGAGAGATATACAGATTCTCTGTCCTTCTTTAAGGAACCCCAGAAAAAGGTAGAGTCAGCAGGATTGGGGAAAACACCTGGAGACATGGCTCATAGAGGAACTGGGTTCAATTCGCAGCACCCACAGGGCAGTTCACAACTGTCTGCAAGTCTAGTTCCAGGAAGTTTGACACCCATAGACAGATATGCATGCAGGAAAAATATCAATGCATGTAAAGTAAAAATAAATCAACTATAAAATTCTTAGGTACAGTTAAAAATGGACTCTCCTGTGCAAGTTTCTTTATAAAAACAGGGAAAGACTACACCTGAAGTCAATTTTTATCTGTTTTGTCATCATACTCTAATAGACAGCTTATTTCATTTAATTATCAATATAAAAATTTGTGTTTTCCTGCAATGGATATAAGCTTTGTGAAAAGGGAGATTTTTGTCGTAGTTCCTATTATAAATGTCTTGGTGTTTTATGTCATATTTGGACAAACATAGATACTAAGTAAAAATGAATTAATGATTCAGCAATATCAAGATGCTAGGCAAAGCTTCTGCTATTATACAAGATGAATATTCATATTAATACTATAAAAATTAATATTATTTCTAACAATTTCAAAATATATTGTCCTTTACAGAATATTGAAATAGTTAACCCATATGGAAGATATATTATATACCAGGCTCAGTTCTAAACTCATTAGACAAAGTATTTCTTTCCTACCACATCTATGCAAGAGAAACAGAAAAAAAAGTTCATATTGTTGCTGCTAATTTTTAAATTAAACTTGAGTCAGAATGTTATATATAATCATATTTCCATTAAATATTGAAACTTTGAGGGTTTCATTGTCATTTTAAATTAAGAAAAAACAAATTAATTAGAGTTAGAGTTATTTTATTTTTACTTTTATTTAATTTTCTATAAACATTCAATTTTCTAAGTCAATACATTAAAACTTCATGCCCTTATAGAGATCAAATAAGAATGAATCATGTTGAGGCCTGGGGAGTGGCTCAGTAGGTAAAAACTCACTTGCTGCACAAAGATCAGAGCACTTGACTTGGAAAGTTCAGAACTCAGTTAAAGCCAGATGTAAAAATGTCTATAATTTTACCTCTCCTAAAGGGAGATGGAAGAAGGGAGACTAGAAAATTCTTACTAGCTTAGAGGCCAACTAGTCAGGACTACACAACAATAAACAACAACAACAAAACAAAGTAGAAGGCAAGAACCTAAAACCGAGGTTGTCCTCTAACATGGACACGTACACTATCACACACACACACACACACACACACATTGAATAGGTTGAATAAATGATTAAAGTTCAGTGTTATTAGTAGGGAGGCAGGATTATAGAAAAGTGTACACCACTAATTAACATGATACAAACAATACATATAGTTCTCAAATCAAACCAAAACCCATATATACATCAATCAAAGTTTCCCAAGGTTTATTGGTGCTTTGCATTCATTCCCCAGATACTCTGTGAGAAAAGGAAACTTCCTTCTGTTTCTGCTGTCGTCTTTCCCTATGTTCCAGATGGTCATGCTGTGGTTCAATGCAGCCTCTCCAGGATAACTGCCCAAGAGCTTGGGGAATGATTATTACCACTCTAGGACAAGATAGAACCAGTGTAGCTACCCAAGGATAAGACACCATTGTGCTGTATCCTAGCATGCCGCCTTAGGCAGGGAAACAAATTACCATTCCTTCCTTATATGATCTGACCACTGAGCAGAAAATTATTTTGTGCCACACTCCTCTCTCCATCTGACCCTCCACCACTACAGATCAGGTGGTCCTGCTTGACCAGACTCAAACTAAGAGTTTGAAAAACAGGACTTTAAAAATTGATGAAGGGAAGTAGGATCTTTTGGGTTTTGGTTTTTGGTTTGGTTTGGTTTCTTTTTCCTTTCTTTTTTCATTAGTTTATTTATTCACTTTACATCTAGACCACAGACCCACTCCCTCCTTTCCTCCCAGTTCTAGCCACCCAATCCCCTTCCCCCACTGCTCTCTTCCCTTCTCATCAGAGAACTGAGACCTCCTCTGTATTTGTACTTTGGTACCAGCCTGCTCTGGCACATCAAGTTGCATCGGAACTAAGCACATCCTCTCCCACTGAGGCCAGACAAGGCAGCTCAGCTTAGGGAAAGGGATCCAAGAGCAAGCAACAAAGTCTGAGTCAGAGGTAGCCCTCACTCCAATTGTTAGGGGACTCACATGAAGACCAAGATGCACATCTGCTACATGTGTGTAGGAGACCTTGGTTCAATCTATGAATGCCTTTTGGTTGATGTTTCAGTCTCTGTGAGCCCCCAATGGCCCAAGTTAGTTGGCTTTGTAGATCTTTTATGGTGTCCTTGACCCATCCAGCTTCCCCCAGTCCTTCCTGACACTCTTCCACAAGACTATTGGAGCTAGGCCTAATGTTTGTCTCTATGTCTCTTTACATCAACTGCTGGATGAAGCCACTCAGATAACAGTTATGCTTGGTTCCTAACTGCAAGCATAGTAGAGTATCATTAATAGTGTCAGGGATTGGCTCACTCCCATGGGGTGGATCTCAAGTTGAGCCAGTCATTGGTTGTCTGTTCCCTCAGTCTCAGTTCCATCTTTGTCCCTGCATATCTTGCAGGCAAGACAAATTTGGGGTAGAATCTTTCTTTCTTTCCCTTTCTTTCTTTCTTTCTTTCTTTCTTTCTTTCTTTCTTTCTTTCTTTCTTTCTTTCTTCTTTTGAGTGGCTTGGTGTCCCTCTTACTCTACTGGAAGTCTTTCCTCACTAAAGATGCCCACTTCAGGCTCCATATCTGCCACCTCTGGAAGTTTCAGCTATGGTCGCCCCCATAACCTCACAGGAGTCTTCTCCATCCCAGGTCTCTGGCTTGCCTGGGAGATGCACTCCCACCTATTTCCCTTTTCTTTATAGTCCCTCTCACCCCCTACCCCTGATCTCTCCACACCTGATTCCCATCCCCTTTGCTCCCCTCTTCATCCCCTTGCACACCCGGTTCCCTCTTTCCACACACTCTTCATGTCTATTTTATTTCCCTTTCTGAGATTAAAGCATCTTCCTTTGGGCCCTCTCTGTCACTTAGCTTCTCTGGGTCTGTGGATTATAGCATGATTATCCTGTACTTTATGACTAATATCCACTTGTAAGTAGGTACATATCATGTGGGTCTTTCTGGATCTGGTTTACCTCACTCAGAATTACATTTTCTAGTTCCATCCATTTGCCTGTAATTTCAAAACAACTCTGAGATTCCACCTTACACTCATCAAAATGGCTAAAATCATAAATTCAAGTGACAGCATAGGCTGCTGAGGATGTGGAGAAAGAGAAACATTCCTCCATTGCTTGTGGGAGCTAATACCTTGTACAACCACTCTGGAAACCAATTTGGCAGTTTCTCTAAAAATTGGGAATAGTTCTACCTCAAAATCCAGCTATACCACTCCTGGGCAAATGCCCAAAAGCTCTACCATACCACAAGGACACTTGCTCAAATATGTTCATAGCAGCTTTATTCAGGATAGCCAGAAACTGGAAACAATCTAGATGTCTCTCAACTGAAGAATGGATAAAGAAAATATGGTACATCTATACAATGTAATACTATTCAGATATTAAAAACAAGGGAGTATATTTTAAATTATAAAAAATATTAAAATGTATAAATACTGTTGAGAATTCATTGGCATTTGGAAGGCATCATCTCTTCTTCACACATGCCTACTTCATGCTTATGTCTTTATTCATGATAGTTTCAAACCTTCTCAGGATTCTATTCTCTGAGCAAGTTCAAGATTCTGCACTGAGACAAAATATATTGAAACTATCTCAGAGGAACTGACTCTAGCTCTACATGTTAAAACGTATGTGTCTTCTAACAGTTAAGTAGAAAACAAAATCACAAAGGGAGCAAAGGTTGCTTAGAATGGCTAAAATTTAGGCCCAGGTAAAAAAGGAATGGAAATAGTCCTTCCCCAAAATAGGCTTAGGCATAAAAAACATATTTTTAAAAAGTGAGCATTGAAGTCTGACATCGTGTGAACAGAATAAGTCAAGGGGGATGCTAGAGGAGCCTGAGTAACTGCTGGCACCAGAAAGCAATTGCAGTCACATGACTGCTGAGCTCTGGGTGATAGGACTACAGTCCTCAATGGTGAAATGAACTGTTCATGGCACTGACAGGAAAGCTGAGCTCTGAAAACCATGCATCTCAGCTATGTCTGTACTATACATACAAGGAAATAACCTACAGTGCATATAGCTAGGAATTTGAATCACACCAATGAATCTATACGGTAGTTGTAGCATTCCTGGAATAATATCCTCAAAGTGATCTCAAGAAGACTTCAAGATTATGTAGCTGGTAGTCCTCTGTTTTAAAAATACCAAATATCATTGAGATAAAAATCTAATCATTCTAAGGCTGCTAGTGTGCTTTGTTTGCACATTTAGCTGATGTACACACGACTCAATAAATCATTTGACTGTACACATCATAACTTGATATTTAATAATCCATATGTTTGTCTTTTTTCATTGATATGTTCACTAATTAAAGGACAAGAGTGTAAACACATGGGGATTGATTACCTCATCATGTTCAACAAAGACTATATTATGTAGGAAGCTGCTGTTAGCGGTGGTATAATCCGCCATTCCAAGATGGCACGGACATTGTGTCCTTCCCACTAGTAAACAATTAACTGCGCAGCTGCAAAGGCAGAAAGCCCGCCAAAGTCACTGGCCAATCCCGAGGCGTAATATTGGGTGATGAGTGAACAGCCAATCAGAAGTTAATACGTCACTCTAGGGTGTATTTAAGCTGTGCCTCTTCCTGTCTTTGGCCCTTCCGCGTTTTTCCACGTTTGCTGATACAGAGTAAAGCCTCGCTGTGGTGATACCCAAATTCTGCCTCTCGTGTTTCTCTTCCACAGGTGAAAAGGGGACACGGGAGGCGCGCACAACAATATTAGTATGCTAACAATCTGATAAAGACAAATAATATCTGAATTTATTAGACTTATTAGTTTATGTATTTGTTATCTATTTCTTTGGCCCTTACTGCTTCATAACATATCGGTGGTTCTTAGAATTCATACAAGAGTAATTTGTAATTTATCCAGTCCAGGTGATCCCACAACATACAGATAAGAAGGTAGAAATCAGACTTTCACAGATGACAACTATCTGATGTATTGGACAGCCATCATTACTTCTTTATTTTCCTTAAGCCCATTTGGGGGAGGGGGACAGGGAATGTGTCTCCTCCAAAATTGTTACCAATTGTGTTACCAATATGATGGTGTTGAGAGGAGGGAGATCCCTTAGAGATTTGACCAAGACAGTTCAATCAGCCAACAGGTTCTTCAAGGCAGGAGTGAGAATTAAAAAGAAAAAGACAACTAGATAGCACTGAAGCATGACCCCAGCCAGTCCTGAGGCTGAGGTGAGTTTATTTTTTCCCAATCTGCTTTTATACTATTTTAATTACATGCAAGTAATAAGCTCAGTTCTAGGTTAAGGAACAAGCAAGGCAATAAACAAAGTCTGGTGATCACTGTTTCTAAGGGCTTATCAGGATGGCGAAGGTATCTGAGCCTCTTTCCCTGTCCTATCCCAAAGTCATATTCTTGTCTTGTCTGAAGCCTACTTCTTTGTTCTAGCCTCAAATCAGATTCCTGCCTGAGCTTACTTCCCTGTCCTGGCCCATTGTCAAATTCCTGCCAATCAGCTCCAAAAGCTCTCAACATAGACCTGATTAAGCCAATAGAATTTCTGTCCTTATAAAGTCCTTATCAAAGAGACTCTGTGCACTATTATCCACCTTGTTCACTGCCTTCCCTTTATGTGAAGGCACAGCATTCCCTACAAAGGATTCCATGACAAGGTTCTTCCATAGAGGCTCAGAGATGTCCTCACCAGACATCAAACCTTCAGTGCCTTGATAATGGACTTTCTAGCCTTCAAAACTAGGGGAAATTAATTACTCAATGAAGTAGCTCCAAATGGACTAAAACAGTAATACAGGGCATTGGTCCAGGAAGATGAGTGGCAGCTGTAGTCAGTGCCATGAAACAATCAGGAAAATCACTTTGCTCTTCTGGAGAGGAAAAGATTAGGGGAAAACCGAGCTGTTTTGCAGATTTGTGTAGAATCACTGCCTTCTTAGTCTAAAATTACCAAGAAAATGGATCAAATATGCAAATGATAGAAAATGAAAATTGTTACTTCTGGCAACAGAAGAGATGTTATCTTCTCTTCTGATTCCTATTCACTAGCCTGCTTGTCATCCTTTGGGAAGAGAATGAGATGCACCCAGTGGCATTTAGTGAATACCCATTACATGTGTGTTACTGGATCCTTCATAACAAGGAAACGGGAACATACTGTCATCGCCACTATCCCCATTCTCATTATCACAGCTAACATATACTGAGGTTGCAGACATGGTGCTAACCTTTTAATCAAAATATCTTATTAATACTTACCACACTATGTCAATTTTAGTATTAACCATCACAGCAAGCTTGAATGATGCTAAATTTTTGAGAACTCTTTCAACACAGATTGGAGAAAGCTCAGCTCAAGCTGGTTTAAACAATAATGGCACCAAATAACCTTGTTATTGTTAATAATAAAAATAAAAAATGTAACAAATCGGGGCTTTAACAGTCTGACGAAATGGCAAGGTTTTGCTGTGGATTCAAATGAGACTGGTGTGCTCAGGTTCACACACACTTTCTTCATTTACGTGTTTCATTCTCACCTTCCATAGAGGTGATTTTTATTTGTGGAAGGCAAGATGGGGACTTTGATCTTGTTTTCTTGTTGATCTTGCTTCCTCCCACAGAGAAGTCACCAGGAATGTTTCCAGCTGTTCCTCTGTTGGCTGTAAGTTCACCCTTCGTCTTCATACACACAAGAACAGACTGCTCCCGCTGACCAATCCTGGGTAAATATGTTCAGTCCCTAGAGCCAAATAGCATTCCATAATTAACTGCATTAAACTGCAGAGCGACCAAATACAAACATGCCAGATTTCTTAGTTTGGGTTATTATTGCTGTGCTGAAACAGCAAGAGCAAAAATAAGTTGGAGAGGAAAGGGTTTATTTTATTCACAGCTTCATACAACAGTTCATCAGCGAGGGCAAGAACACAAGCAGGGCAGGAACCTGGAGGCTGGAGCTGATGCAGAGGCTATGGAGGGCTGCTTACTGACTTGCTCCCTGTGGCTTGCTCAGCCTGCTTGATTTTTTATAGAACCTATGACCACCAGTCCTACCCATAATGGGCTAGGTCTTCCCATATCAGTCATTAATTAATAAAATTCCTTACTGGCCTGTCTGTACCAGATGGCATCCTCAACTGAGGCTTGCTTCTTCTCAGTGACTCTAGCTTGTGTCAAGTAGACAGAAAGCTAGTCATCACAGCATGCATCCAGTAGAAGTGTGTATGATCCTGGATTTTAACAAGTAGAAAAGCAAAGCCTAGTGAGCTGAACAACTTATTAAACATCATCTGAGTTTCTACATCCAAGACCATGTCGCAAAATAAGATTTTATGGCAAGTCTAGCTCCAGGGCTAATTGTAAAACCATGCTTTTAGCAATGGCTAAGCCACACTGACTCCCTAGAGCAATGCTCTGATGTTAGTATCCTGGGATAAGAACACTTACATCATATACACTGTACTCTCCTAATTCCCCCACAGTCTCTAACTAGAAGCTTGCTTGGATTGTTTCATGATGTTGCTTTTATAAAAAAAAAATTACTTTGACAGGCTCTGAAAACATTGATAGGAATGTGCCTTATGGAGTGTATTATCAGAAGTATACAATGTGCCACTGGTCAATAGAACCCTATAGTAAAAGAAAAAATATATATGTAAAAACTTTAATATATATATATAATACATATTATATATTTTATTATATTGCATTATATATTTCTCCTACATATATATTTCCTGTACATATATATATACATATATATTTTTTTTTCTTCATACATTTGATATATGTAGGAGAACTAACTTTATTCATAACAAGTGGTGTGGAACTAATAAAAAGATATTATTATCCATAGGGAAGATTTTATTGCATAGCTGCCTTGCGAGCTGATAATATTCCAGGGGTTACTAGCAGGATTTGGCTTATTTTTGAGTTTTCTTAAATTTGAACTTTTTATGCAAATTTTCTATTCAATATATTCTGATCAGATTTCCCAAAACTTACCCACCTCCCTCCTCATGCAATTTAATGAGCCCTTTCTCTCTCTTCTCTCTCTCTCTCTCTCTCTCTCTCTCTCTCTCTCTCTCTCTCTCTCTCTGTCTCTCTCTCAAAAATTAATAAAATACAATTTCAAAACAAAAGAGATAATAAGACAAAAAAATCACAACAAAACAAAAAAGCCCTCACTCCCCCAAAAAATGGAATACATTTTACATTGGCTAACTGCTCCTGGGCATGGGTCTGCTGTGCAGTGTAGTTAATATATACAGTGACAATCCTTGGAGAAAAATGTTTTAACCTTTCTGAGCAGGTATCCATCATAAATAGCTTCTTGGTAGGGGTGGGACCTTGTGTCCACCTCTCTTCTTTTGTTAGTGGTGGATCTTGTGTCCACCTCCTTTTCTCATTGGTTAGGGGTGGGCCCTTGTGTCTACCTCTCCTTCTGATTGGTTAGAGTTGGGCCCTTGTGTCTATCTCTCCTTCTAAATGGTTAGGGATGGGCCCTTGTGTCCACCTCCCTTCTTTTGTTAGTGGTGGGTCTTGTGTCCATCTCCCTTTCTGATTGCTGGGACTTGTATGGCTTGAACTCCTACAGGCCCCACAGTTGTGGGTCTCTGTGTTAATCCCCACTACTGTAAGAATTGTACTGCAAGAAGAATCACCTCTAGTGAGATGATCAACGGAGTGATACTCAGTTGTAAGTCCGTGGCAGAGAAAGACTCAGTAGTCGGAGGAGCCACAAGGGAATGAGCTAGGAGGAAAGGCCGAGGGGGGCCTCTGAGAAGTAGCTTTACGTTTGAATTTCATCTCTAGAAGCTTTCCCCTGTATGTGGAGAACTTTTGTCACTCTCTTTTAAAGGGGTTCATTCATAATGTATCCCCAGACAGGCTCAAAAGAAGCACAAGGAGCATTTAGACAACTCTGGCTCCTATACTAAGGATGCATCTCACAACTGACCCAGGTCAGGGAAAGCTCAGCTGTTCATCCCTATCTGGCATAGCTATGGGAGAGGAATAGAACAGAGATAAATTCTTGCTGCTTAGGTTTCAAACGTGAAAGCACGTAATAAGCAACTCAGACTGACTGTCTTTTTTTCTTCTTCTTTTAAAAAATCTGTTTAAACATTTATTTTGTTAGTATTATTCTTGATGGACAGATCACAATTATGCACATTTTGCCATATATGACTTTTTGTACAATATTCCATGAATATTGTGTGAACTTCTGTTATAGAGCTCTGAGTTAACACCCACATTTTTATACTTTCTTTATTTTATTGGATATTTTTTTTATTTACATTTTAAATGTTATCTCTGTTCCCAGTCCTCCCCATGAAACCATCTCCCCCTCCCCCTCCCCCCTCCCCCTTCCCCTGCTTCTATGAGTGTTCCCCCAACCACCCACCCACTCTTGCCTCCCCGACCTCGAATTCCCCTACACTGGGGCCTCGAGCCATCACAGGACCAAGGGCTTCTCCTCCCGTTGATGCCCGACAAGACCATCCTCTGCTACATGTGCAGCTAGACCCATGGGTCCCTCCATGTGTACTCCTTGGTTGATGGGTTAGTCCCTGAGACTTCTGAGGGTTCTGGTTGGTTGATATTGTTGTTCTTCCTATAGGGTTGCAAACCCCTTCATTTCCTTTAGTCCTTTCTCTAACTTCTCCACTGGGGACCCCCATTGGAGACTCCATGCTCAGCCCAATGGTTGGCTGCAAGCATCCTCCTCTGTATTTGTCAGACTCTGACAGAGACTCTCAGGAGACAGCTATATTAGGCTCCTGTGAGCATGTACTTCTTGGCATCAACAACAGCATCTGGGTTTTTCTTAATCCTTTCACACTCACTCCAGTGCTGGGCACACACATAATCCTGGAGTTCTCTGGACCACATGGGAAATTTCCTAATACACTAAGCAACTCCCCAGGCCTAGGTCTAAGAATGAGATGGCACATCTGCAGAGCAGTTTAGGATCTGAGGAAAACCTAGTAGGATGATGACTCTACATTCTGAGAAATAGCATAAGAAACCATCTATATGTAAAGTCCTGGCCAGCCATTGTCACCTGTCCCTCTTCTCTTTTAAACTCTACACCTGCTTTGTTCTGCTTCCTATTTTAATACCTTCCTCTTCACTCCACATATAGATTCTCAGATCCTCTACTATATAGATGATCCAGGCTCTGTGAACACTTAAGTCAGACTATGTAAGAAAATGGGGCGTGTGTGTGTGTGTGTGTGTGTGAGAGAGAGAGAGAGAGAGAGAGAGAGAGAGAGAGAGAGAGAGAGAGAGAGAGAGAGAGAGACAGAGAGGGAGAGAGAGAGAGAGAAAGTAATACATCTCTAGAAAAATAACTTCTCCATGCAAAAATAAAGATCATACCAATCAAAAGCAGAGATGGCCAGAGAGGGAACTATTCTATGGAACAAGAGTAATAAAAAAGTTGATACTAAATATGAGCCTTTGATAATTAATTGCCTTCCACTACTCTACATATACAGTTTTGGAGAGAATGAAAAATAGAGTTATCATAAGTTGCTCAGATCATATAAACCAGTTCTTCTACCTCATGATTGTACACTCCATTTATTTCCCAAACATTGTTACTATGCCTTGTTTATAGAAATGCCCATACTTGAACTCTCATATCTCCCGGTGATTGAAAATCCAGGGCACTGCGTTCATGCATTGCACCCATTAAACACAAGTGGTATTAAACCTTCAAAATGAGAAAGACACTATCTCATAAATCTCAAATATAATCTATAAGTAAATTTAGCCAGTCTGCCTTTGAAAAGAGTAATTTGTGAATGTTTGTGATTTTACTATGTATTAGTGAAAGATTTACACTTAATTAACTGCTTGAAAATAGCATTACTACATTTCCTGACAACAGGTGACTGCGGAGATGCAGTGTTAGCCCATCTTAGAAATAAACAAAAGCAACCACACTACACGTGGACTAATCACTAAATGTGTACTAATCAAGAAGAGGACTGAACACTGCTGACTTTCAGATTATTTCAAAGAGTATTTGGGGGACCTTAAAAATATATTCCAATGTGCAAGTCCCTACTTGCTGCTCTCAAACAACAAAGAATAAAATAAAAAAATCAGATATCTGAAATGCTATAATTTATATCTGAGTTTACGTTATACAAATGAAAGGCTCACTCTTAATAAGTAGCACGCTGGTTATGTAGAACTAATGAACTCCTCTATATACCTGTGCAGTTCTACCTCCTTAGAGAGGAATTTACAAAGAAATGTAGCCACTGGAGTAACACCAGTGTAACGATTAAAATGTGATTGTATAATTTAATGTACCAGAAACTGATTTTTTTTATTCTGCAACCAATCATAAAATGTTCATGGATTTACTGGGACCCTAAGTCCACTGCATATTTTGGAAACATCACTTCATTGAGCCTAGTGAGATCTACACACCATGTAGTAAAAAGAATAAGGGAAAGACTGGACAACTTCCTGTCAGGATATGAATCCCACCCACATTCTCTCAGACAAAATTAGCAACACATTAACCAGATTGGGAATATACAAAGTCCAAGGATAAGAGCTCTTCCTTGTCCAAGAGCACACATTTTGCTAGATAAATGGAAATCTGACATAAAGAATCATAATAATGAGATAAAAATAAAATTATCTAAAACTGTGTTCCTAGATCTACCTATGGAAGAGTATTACCAGACCATGGTAAACTGTGAGTTTGGAGTCTCCTAATATCCATGGGTAACAATTTTTAAGATTGTGTCAGCTAAAACTAATACTTCTTGAGAAGAAGCAGGCTTTAGTGTCATTTCTTACCCGTATTAAAAAAATTCAGTGAAGTATGATATATAATGAGTACTTCACTGTATGTATGTGTGTGTGTGTGTGTGTGTGTGTGTGTGTGTGTGTGTGTGTGTGTGTAGCTATTGACATTAGTCTTGGCTGCCTACAATAGTCTTGGCTGCCTAGGAGAACTATACAGTAAGACTCTATTGATGAAAGTACTTTGTGCTTCGGTTTCAGGACAAAGAGAAAAGAAGCTGTAAGTGAACCAGAAGACTCCTCCTTGCTGTCTAACTTTCATAGAGCCAGAGGGGTTAAACAGGCCACCAAGTAAGAAAAAGCATCAATGCTCTAATCATATGTAGATCTTACAACCTGCAGTAACAACCTTTCTGGCAAGATAGGTCCACTGGCTCAACAGTAGCATGACTATTATGGGATAGCTTTCTGATTAAATTTGATGCCCACTCAAAAGGAAGGAACTCATACCACGTACTGTAAAGCTGATCGAACCTCATGCCTGAGGAAGTCATAAGGAAAACATGCTACAACTGCTTTATATGATGATAACATTTTCAAGCTTCCCTCTCGACACATACATACATATACATACATATACATACATACATACACACACACATACACACTACATACATACATACACACATACATACATACATACATACACACATACATTGTTTTTAATCTCTGACAGAGAAGCTTCCTTTTGCTTTGGGTAACCAGGTAATACAAAAACTCACCATAGCTCAAAGTGCTAGGAATAAATAACTATTGAGTGCTTAGTCCTACAGGGCATCTATAGCATACATTCTCCTACCCTAACTCTTAGCAAACAGCATAGAAGGGGAAACAGAACAAGTGTAAGAGCCAGAATATAGGGGAAATAATGCCAGTGGGAATATCTTGCCATAACGGTTGTTACTGCAGGTTGTAAGGACCACATGCGATTAGGACAACGGATGCTTTTTTTCTCCCTTAGTAGCCTAGTCACACCTTCTAACTCCAAGAAAGTAAATCAACAAGGAGGAAACTTCTAGCTCATTCTACAGCTTGTTTTCTCTTCGTCCTGAGACCAAAGCACAGAGTATCTTCAGCAACAGCGTCTCATTGTCTAGTTCTGGAAGAATCCAAAATATCGGATTCCAGACATGACATGACCAGTGTACCCCTGAATACAATGCAGCTGTGGCCTGCATCAGATCCTCACAAAATTAAGATGACTAACATTTCATTATTCATGGATGAGGCATTCATGAGATCTCACCCATTCCTGGGCATCTCTAGGCAGTTAATGGTCGCTGGAGGAGAATGTACCATTTTGTTCAGTGGCATGGCCACTGATAAGTTACCTTGTGCTCCTGTAAATAATCTCCTACTCATGCTCACAGCAAGCCATTACAGTAAAACTCAGTGGGTCACACACAGAATGAAGACACCAAGGTAGAAACAAGCTTGTTACGAACAGTGGGAGAGAGGAAGGGAAGAGAGGTCAATTGGTGAACAGAGTTACTCAATTTTACTATACACATGCATGAAACTGTCAAGAAACAATACATTTTAAAAGTAGACAAAAGTACGTCTTCTCCTAATATGTGAATGATGTTCACAAACATCCTGAGTCGGGATCTGAGAGCATGTATTACAGAAACTTGGGAATAACGATGATTGTTAACACTGATTAGGTATTTACCATCCTGATTGTTATTAGAGTTTACAATTGTGAATGACCGTATCTGACACTCAAACGACTGCATGAATTTGCCACTATCGTCACCATCTTAGAGAGAAAGGAATAGACTGCTGACAGGTTAAATGAATCCCCTTAGTTTAGAGAAGGATCTGTAAAAGCTCAAACACAGGTAGAGTCCTCATATTTCTCCCGACTCCACATCCAGAGAGCAGTGTACGAGACCACACAGAGACCAGTGAGGCTGTAGGCAAGATGCCCAGCAGCTTGACTGAAGAGCTCTAAGACATTTTGAAGGACTCTGTATTAAATAATAATGCTCCTGGTTCTCAAGTTGATTGTGAGTATAGATGTGTTCTCTGAACGCTACGGATACACAGCTCATCTAGAGAGAGCATCAAATACATTTTTTTCATAAATGGAAATGAATTCTCAATATGTCCCTCACAATGATTCTCCTTCTTGGGATTCCCTTTCTAATGAAACGTGTGTCTTTCCACTCACAAAATCATGTGATACTCTTTCTCTTTCTCTCATCCCACCATTCCAATCCAGTTAGTAATGTGTCCTTTGAGAATTGCCTGCCTTGTGTTGCTCAGATCTTTAACTCTTCATTTTCATATTAATGCTTGCATCAAGGTTATCATCATCTCCCCAGAGCTGTTGCAATAGTCTTCCCAATCTTTCCTTCACACAGTAACAAGAGTGGACTGTCCAAAGCACATTGGGTAAAACACTGCACACTGACATTTCCTAAGCAAGCTGCATGTATTACTCGCCTGCCCCACGGTCCTCATTCAGGACCACAGTCTCCTTTATCTAGCTGTATCCAAGTGTCCTTCCCGCTCCTCACCATGTTATGTCTTTACATTCATTCTTCATGCACACAACTATCCTCTAGAAAACAGCATCTCCTTCACATGACCCGAGGAAGCGATTCTATCACTCCAAGCCTCTTTCAATGTCTCTTAAAACAGAATAAATCAAACATTTCAAAACGTTTGCATTCTTCATTCTAACTCAGCACTTAAGTGTTCTCCAATTAATTTTTCTCATGAAACAGTCTAGCCATTTCTGTTGTCCCACTAAGTCTTGAATTTTTGGAGACTTTAGAATTAGAGAAAATTGCAAAAGAGTTGCTTATTTCACTTCATAAATTCATGAAAACCATGTCATATATTCCTTTGTGAACCAGTTTTTAAAAATTTTTCCATTATGCTAATATTATACTTTAAGATAGTAGCTTGTATGTGGTGGGTCACCAGACAAATTCTAAAAGTGCCTTTCTCCATAATTTTCAGTAAGCTTTAAAATGTATACATTTTCTTGAACTTTGACTTGAGATAAACAGAAGGGATATAAATAAATGCGCAGGTCAAAGAGCATCTAATTAACAAGAGCAGAGCGTTATCCTTTGTAATTTGACTATGAATAAAACCCATGTGTGATGTGTAAGTAGGAAGCACAGCTGAGTATGTATGTAAAATTAGTGTCAAGATAATAAAATACTGTTAAAGAAACTGGCTTATTCAAAGGACAAACGTTTATTATGCAAAATGACTAAAGATAATCTCTCCAGTATTATAAGAAGAATAGATAAAGCAAAATTACCCCTTATATAAGAGAAGTGGGTTACCATTGTAAGGGATGAGGATTGAATGCATTGTTTATTCTATATTCAGCTATCCTGCTGAAATGTTAAATATTCAAAACTTCTATTAGCGTGTCAGCCTTATTACATTTTTGAACATTTTCATAATGATCATTTGACATCATAAACTTGAAGGCCTGGGTGTTTAATAGCTTGGTTAGCAAAATTTTCAAAGAAAGTTAATATGAATTAGCTAAATTATGTGTGCTGGTTATTTTATTTATTTATTATTTACTGTCAACCTAGCACAAGCTGGAAAGAAGAAACCTCAATTGAGAAGATGCTTTTGTTAGATTAGCTTGTAGATAAATCTGTGGGAGCATTTTCCTGATTAATGACCGATGCAGGAGGACCCAGCTCACTGTAGGTGGTGCTATCCCTGGGACAAGATGGTGGTCCTGGGTTATATAAAAAAACAAACTGACCAACCTCTCAAGTGCAAACCAGTAAGCAGCATTCCACCACAGCCCTGTTTCAGTTCCTGCTTTGACCTCATGATAGACCACACACTGCTTTCTTAATCAGTGCCATATCTCAGTAACACAAAGCAAACTAGATCAGTAGACACAGGACAGTGTTATCTTAGAAATGCCCTACACTTCTCAACTATGTTCATCATAGAAAGCCCCAGAGGGAGCACTAGCAGTTAAACAGGAGTCTCAGATGAATGAGGCAAAGTCAATATACTTGAACTATCATCTGGGAACATTGCCTTCTTTATCCTGTACAGTTCCAGGACCAAGAGCCTGAACTCTGGGTTCAGACAAGCCCGTTGATTTGAGTCCCTCATTCCTCACAAACCTCAGTTACTTCATTTGCAATGAGAGAACAATATTTTTCCACAAGGTAACCAACCATCAAATAAGGTAAAGAGCCAGGATTCACACCTATGAAATGTGACTCTAGAACTTCCTCTTTCAATCAATGACTTATAACATTGATCCGAAACTGACCAGCCAAGGTAAGTGACAAAATTAGATTCTAGCAAGTCACAATCAATGACTGAAATCTTGTGCAATGCCTCACAGAAAGGCAGGATCCAGTGACAGAGTACATGTGAGGCTTTGAGCGAGGATCCTGCTTCTGGGACCATCTGAAAGGATGCACACAGCATGCACTTTGGACTTGTTACCGTCTATCACTTTATGGCTTCTTCCACTACCAACAAAGACAAGCCTCTCAACTTAGGTCTAACATAGAGACATAAACTACATAGAGAGTTACACACAGACTGTGGAGCTCAGTTTTGGCTGGTGTAACCCTGTCCTTCCTTACAATGGGCCAAATTCCTATTTCACAGTTTTACAGATAATCAGTGATTTGCAAGCTGACTTTCCCTTCAATATTACACTGTTTATTAAAATATCTCATTTTCTTAACTCTAATTTTTTAAAAAAAATTCTTATTTTAATTTTTTTAAATACTTTAGATTTATTTATTTTATTACTTTATGTGTATAAGTGTTTGGACTTTACGTCTGTGCAGCAGATGCACACCTGCGGGGAGGTGTTTAGATCTCCTAGGACTAGAGTTACTGATTGTTGTGAGTTGCCATGTGGGTCCTGGGAATTGAACTTGGGTCCTCTGCAAGAGGAACAAGTACTCTTATCCCCAGAGTCAAAAATCTGGAGTGTTAAAATAAAAGATTAAATAAAATAAAAAAAAATCTTATTTTAGATATACTGAGAGATACTACTAATTTCAAAGAGGCTCTGGTTTATCAGAGACTTTTAAGTCTTTGAAAAATGTTTATCTTAAGATACTCTTAGATTGAAATACAAATTATGGACCATATGATCTCTTGCCCTGGTCTTTTGCCAAATTCATCAAACAACCATTAATTAAACATGAAAGTGTGCCAAACCCTGGACACAGTATGAGGTAGGAACAAATTCCACCACCACAAGGCTCTGGGCTCTGATGTGCAATAAAAGATGGAACTGGAGGACAGCCAGAGCAGAGGCCAGTGCCGCTCAGAGGGGAAGAAGGAAGCATGAGTGATTGCTTATACCTGGGAGTAATGACAGATGATCAGGAACAGATTCCCAGAAGAGGTGCTGGCTCGCCCGAAACTTGAATAGTTTGTGCCTCCCAGGAAATCCAGAAATATGGCCCTTCAATATGAATGAAGTACGAAATTAAATAAAAAATGTAAGTGGCTCCTGTAGTCCTCAATTTTCACATCCTACACGAAACCTTACTGTAGCATGTTCATATCAGAAATAGTAGCTTCAGGACTTGCTAGCAGTCAAAGAGGAGCCAGAAATCCAACAGTGCACCCTGATCCATGCCCTGCCTTACTTTTTATTGTGTTAAGATATGTCATCTTCTTTAGTTACTTATTTGCTTAACTGATTCCATTTTCTACGGCATAAGCTCATGATTCCCTAAACAATTGCAATTCATTGAAGAACAGATTGAAAAATCAAATTGAGTGTAAAGTGACTCATATCTAGCTCTTTCATACTGTGCCATGAAAGATATAAAATGCTTAAATCAATTACCAAAATGGCCATCTACTTAGTAAGTGCTCATTAAAGTTATTTCAGTTGAGTAGATCAGGGTGGAAGATTCACAATGAGAGTTTAGGCTCCTGAGGCGCAAACACCAGAAGGAGGCACTCACTCACAGGAGTACTAATGATTCGCCACTTTTGTCGTCTGAACATCGAACCAATTGAATGTTTGAAAACACATGGTAGTTAAATTGTCTGAAAATACTTAGTGTTTTAGGATGGACAGAATAAAACATGCTAGACAAACTTATAAAAGGAAAGTGAGACACTGAAGTCTGTCAAGATGGCACAGCCGGGAAGGAGGAT
The DNA here is from genome assembly GCF_011762505.2 of Arvicanthis niloticus. Classification (NCBI taxonomy): domain Eukaryota; kingdom Metazoa; phylum Chordata; class Mammalia; order Rodentia; family Muridae; genus Arvicanthis; species Arvicanthis niloticus. The sequence goes on from NC_047658.1 coordinate 158,541,877, forward strand.
TTCTGTGCAAGTCTGATGACCCACACTTAAGCCCTATAACCCAGAGTGGAAAGATAGAAGCAACTGCTGAAAGTTGTCTTCTGACCACACATAGACAGACAGACAGACAGACAGACAGACAGACAGACACACACACACACACACACACACACAGGGTAATGATACATAAAATAATATTATGATAATGAGCATAAACAGATGTTAAACATTATCAATTATGAGAACAGTATCATTATTGTTATCATGGATTTTACAGCTTGCCAGAGTATTTGTCACAAGCAGTGTGAATCTCCAGGAACATATTATTTTTTATTAATTTATTTTTTTTATTCACTTTACATCCCAATTGCCCCCGCCCCATCTCCTCCCAGTAGCTCCTCCCACTTCCATTGTCCTTTCTTCGCCACTAATAAGAGGAAGCCACCCTTGGATACCATCTCACCCTGGGACATTTAATATCAGCAGGACTAAGCACATCCTCTCCCTCTGAGGCCCAACCAGAAGGCCCAGTTAGGGGAAGGGGATCCAAAGGCAGGCAACAGAGTCAGAGACAGCCCCTACTCCAAGTGTGAGGGGACGCACATGAAGACCAAGCTGCACATCTGCTATAAATGTGTAGGGGGCCTAGGTCCAGCTCCTGCATGCTCTCTGGTTGTTGGTTCAGTCTCTGTGAGCCCCCATGGGCCCAGGTTAGTTGACTCTGTAGATCCTGTGGTGTCCTTGACCCCTCTGGCTCACTCAATTCTATCCCCAACTTACACAAGACTCTCCTTAGCACCACCTGATATTTGGCGGTGGGTCTCTTCATCTGTTCCCATCATCTGCTGGATGAAGCCTCTCAGAAAAAAAAAATTATGCTATGTTCCTATCTGTAAGCATAGCAGAGTATTATTAATAGTTTCAGGGATTAGATTTGTTGATTGGAATGTGTCTCAAGTTGGGGCAGTCATCTGTTGGCTGTTCCCTCAATCTCTGCTCCATCTTTACCCTACATATCTTGTAGGCAGGAGAAATTTTGGGTTGAAGGTTTTGTGAAAGGGTTGATGTCTCCCTCCCTCCACTAGAAGTCTATAGGACATGGCTACTTAATTCTCCATATGCAATGCTGATAGGAGTCTCACCTACAGCTCCCCATAGACTATCATATTTTTACAACCAAACATATACTCTCTTCTGAGGAGAATTCCCACCAAAACCTCACTATTTTCCAATTTCTATACAAAGCCACTATGTTGTTTTGAATGAAAATATCTACCAGAGGTTCCTAGGGAGTTGCACTATTGGGAGCTGGGACCTTGTTGAAGTATGTGTGGCCTTTTTGGAGAATTATATTGCTGGGAGAGGGCTTTGACATGTCAGAAGCTCGGGCCATGCCCAGTGGCTTACTCTCTTCCAGCTACTTGGCATTCCAGATGTGGAATTCAGAACTACCTCTCCAACACCATATCTGCCTGCATGCCACCACGCTTCATACCATGATGACAAGAGACTAAAGCTCTAAACTGTAAGCCATTTTGAATTAACTGTTTTCCTTTATAAGAGTTGCTGTGGCCATAGTGTCTCCTCATAGTGATAAAAGCCTAAGATGGCCACTGTACTCACAGAAGAATTTTTTATGACCCATATGTGACAGGGCTGCAGATATGCTTACAGATTTTCCAATAAAAAAAATTAGAAAATGTGGAGGAAAAAATTGTCCTGAGATTTCACTGTGAAACTTCACCAAGCCAACCCAACATCCTGAAAACTGATCGGAAGAAACACAAGGCTGGGGAAGGAGAAGAACTTGTCACAGAGACCAGGGACAATGTGAGAAGGAGACCCTTTACCCTATACACACAATAGAAAGAATTGTAAGAATGAAATCAATGCAAGCAAAAGCCTTAGGGAGCCAGGTATCACGTGGTGGGCATGTGCTTTAGTCTGCGCCCTCCTGTTTAGCTTCAGAACCATTCCTTTCACTCATTTATGCCCACTACTAATGAAATGGCCCCTGCCTTTGCTCCCACAGACATGCTTTGCTCCTATAGAAACATTACTGACATGCAAATATCTCCCTGATATGTTCTCTCTCTCTCTCCCTCTCTCTCTCTCCCTCCTTCTCCCCCTCCCTCCCTCCCTCCCTCCTTTCTTCTTTGTCTCTCTCTCTCTGCTATTATACTTTGAAGTCTGAATAACACAATAACTCTGCCTATTGATACTCAGTTTCAAATAAAGGTGAAAAAAGCACACAGTCACAAACACAAATGTACATGTGTGTAGTCAGACGTGGTACTAACTGTCTAACCTGAAGAATGCTGTTTAACATGAGAGAAATGTACATTCTACACTAGTGGTTTTGCTTCATGAAATTTTCTGGAGATTTCCCCCAAAATCACACCTTTAAAATGTTATAAAAATTGAAGTAGAAATTGGGCAAGCATCATGGAATACAGGAATATGTTTAGACCCCAGAAAACCACACAGTTGAAGTAGCAGAACACATAGAGAACTCTCATGGCATTTATTCAAGATAGACTTCCAGGGTTATGTTTTTACATTTTAAGGTGCACAAGGCTTATGACCTTGAACATATATCTGCATTATTTAACTAAAGATATGGCTTTTATGGTATTTTACTTGGTAAAATGATTTTGCATTATAAAATGTAAAGTATGATGTACCTCAGACCCTTGTCCCTGAAGAGACATTACTCATCTTTATTCAGCTTTGCAAGATATCCATCCAAATAATAACCAAACAATTTAGCAGATACAGAGACTATCAGTAAACCACAGGGAGTACTGGGTAATTTTAACTTTTCCTTCCCTGTGAGAGGCAGCACTCATTACTTCTGAGAAACTTCCATATTGCAGTAGCAGTAGCCTGCCATAAGTATGATAATGGATGAAAATTGGCATGTTAGCAGGATCTGGAATCTTCTAGAAAGGGAATTTCAATAAGAAACTATCTGATTGCATTGGCCAATGGGCATGTTTGTGGGGGATTTTTAATTAGGTTAATTGGGGTGAGAAAAGTTCCTACCTTCTGATGTCCTAGAAATCAGGGACTGTAACCTGAAAGTGTGAGATAAACCCTTTCTCTTTTTTATGTAAGTTGCTTTTTTTTCAGACTATTTTATCACAGCAACTGAAAAAGAAACTTCTTAAGGAGGACTTCAGCAAAAGGCAGGCTGATAGATATCCATCTGCCTTTCCATTACCCTGCAGCCTTAAACCTTTATGGCTAGACAACACTCCAAGGTTCTGACTTATTCAACTCTCTCTTCTACTACATGTTCTTATTAATAAATTAATTCTAGTTCAAAATAAAAGGTAAATTTCTAAATATACTTCAATTCTCAGTGAGGTGCCTAGCTGTTTATTGGGAATAAAGTAGGCAATTAATGAAAAGTTACTAATTATTATTTGCATTGCTTTTTAAAACCTATATCAGAGGCCATAAACAAAATAAAAATATAGAGAATTTCATCAGTGGTTAAAGGAACCACAAACCAACAGTCATTTTTTTCAGGTCAATAATTTTCTCATCAAATAAATATTGATAAGGCACAGGTAAGAAATATGTATTTATTTTTTACTACTTAAATTTTCTGATATCATTCTAGGAAATATAACCTGACACAGAAAGATAAACATCATATTATTTGCTTATACATGAATAGCATCAATTAAACAAATGATAATCAAGCTACAGTCCATAGCCTCAGAGAGGATAGGTATGGAGGTAGCTAAGACACATATATCTGTCTCAAAGAGGAATAGAATAAATTCTCATTCCTCCTGACCTTAGTCTACCCATCAAACCTAGTCTATTTCCCTTATTGCTTTTTCTTGTTATATTTTACTTTTCTATGTTTGCTTGTTGTGTCTTAGAAGCCTCTTCTTTTCTAATGAGAGACAGAAAGGGAGTGAATCTGATTGGAAGCAGAGGGGAGGAGAAACTGGGACGAATAGAAGGAGGGGAAACTGTAATCAGGATATGGTGTATGAGAAAATAATCTATTTTCAGTAAAAGAAAAATAAATTACAAAAAAAAAAGAGTTTCAATGTCTTCATTGCCTTCAAGACAATCCTCTCAAATGAAAATTATACCTGTTAGATTTTCAAGGTTTTCCTTTTGAATGAGTGATTATAAAAACTACTGCTAATTGTTTTCCATCATATATTAGATGTTGCCCTTTGTGTTTGTGTATTTTCTTTATTTAACAGTCTAACCTAGTTAATGTCATGTACCTTATCACAAGCACATGTTATGGTAAAAAAAAGTATCAAGAAGTAAAATATAAAATCATCTGATGTTCTTTTATTAAGAAGTTGCAAAAACAGGATTCCACATAGGCCATGCAGTTCAGCTTCTAAGTGCCTAATCAACAGAATATGTAAATACTTAAACTTTGCTTCGACACTAGAGAGTTAGGTACTAACTAACCATTCTTGAGTCGTGATGATGAAACAAAAGGACTTGGAGACCTGGAGGTAGTAAATGTTCCCAAACCCTCAGACTACTTATGTTTTCTCTGGTAACAGAACCTGCTTAGATATGACACAGCTACGTCTCAACTTAGTAAGTATAAGGAAAGACCTCATGCTAAAGTAGACTTCTCTGTGCTACAAAGATTCAATGCAGAAAAACAAATATGTAACTAAACATATAACTGCCTTTGCAACATTCAGAGGAGGCACTGTACTGAAAGATTGACAAGTTAGGACTTCTCTGGTTGACAGTATGACTCACAGTGTAATGTCTGTATTCATTCAGACCATATAACCCATTCTTGAACAGAGAACCCACATAAAGCTGGGTGGGGAAATTGACTTCATGAATGTGTCTTATTACCTCTGTGTATATAATTAAGCATACGTACCCTCACATATGCATTATGCACACAGAGAGACATAGTAATAACTTTTATTAAAGACCTCTCTTTTTATAGACAAAATAATCAATGCCAGGAGATGAAAATATGAACAAATTATTCAAGAAATTAACAGTACAGAGATAATGAGACCTCAGATGTGCTTACTCTATGTGCTGACCTTTTTCATGATAAAAGGATCACACACTTACTATCAATATAGGCTCATGGGTGAAGGACGTCTTTAACTTAGCTCACACTTATGTTTATGCCAAGACATAAAATTCTGCTCCTTGATCCACTAACGTCTTTTAGCAGCAAAATTAAAAATCCTTTTTCCTCTAAGGCTGAATTATATGTCCACAATTACCTCATATTCATGATTTATAATGTAGAAAGATGATTAGCGCAACCTAGGCCTTAATATGAAATATCTTCAATGAAACACCGTTATTAATTTGTGATTTGGCTCAGAGTCGTGGTTTCCGAGAAAGAAAACAAACAATTCATAACTGAAAGATTCCCAGAATTGAAACACTCAAAGGATGTGTATTTCAATGGACTTGCTTGAAATTTGCTTGTCATATTACGAGACCATTGCTAAGCAAGTTGATTGAGGCCTAGAAATGTAGGTAAACACAGCAAGACTCAGTTTTGCTAGAGAAAATGTATTAAAGCAATAGAATTACCCATTGCAGAAATTTCTGGCAAAAGAAGACATTATAAACTTTCAAGAAAGCAGTTATACATGCGTGTAAATATGAAATGTCCCAACAGGTTCATGGGTTGAGCCTAAGTCTTTAGCGGGTGGCATTGTTTTATGAATTTCTCAAAATTTTACTATGCGTGGACCAGCTGAAAGAAGTGTGACATTAGCGGTGTATCCTTAAAGCCAAATCTAAACTAAGCCCTGCTATTCAGCTTCTCTCTCTCCTTCTCTTTCCCTTTCATTCTCATCCCTATACCCCTTTCTCTCTGCCACTCTCTCTCCATATGTGTGTGTGTGTGTGTATGTATGTAATATGTATATATATGTATATATATGTGTGTGTGCGTGCGTGTATGTGTTTATATGTATGTATATGTGTTTATCATTGTACATACATATACCTTTATGTCCATGTCTATAAGTCGTTATGTCTTCCTATCCCTGTCTATCTCTTTCCAGCTCGTTTTTCCTCTCCCCCTCTTTTCATCCGGTAGCTATTATCACAATTCACTGTGTTCTATTATGCCTTCCTACCATAGTGCTGTCTTTCTTCATGACTCAAACACTGGACAGGACTGACCATGAACTAAAACTTCGAAAACCATGAGCCAAAATATATCCTCCTCCTTTAAGTTATTTTTGCTATTTTGTCACAGTAACAAAAATATTTCTAATATAAAAACACACCATAAGACATATTATGCTAATATCCTTTAACAATAGTGTAAAGTTCTATGAGCGAAATGAGTTGTCTTTCTAACAAGATGATGACTATACCGACCAATGTATAAGCTGTAAGTTTCTTATAATATAGTGTTAACTTAAAAGAGCAGAGTACTGCATTAATCAGAACTTAATTGTTATAACAGGTACAAATTCTATCAAATTTCTGCATAGAAGAAACTGATTTAAACAACATAAGGCAGTAGGGTAGGGAGACTGTCTTAGAAAGGTATATAGCCGAAAGGTGAAGGACCTAGTGTGAGGGAATCATGATGATTCTACAGCAGAGCACAAACAACTCATATTTTCCCTGCAAACACTGGAGTTAGGGTCTCAACGAGAACCAAAAATTTCCTCTATTTCCTTTAGAAAAGGACCAGATAGCTTTACTGATATTCCCATTGGGAGGGATCTTTTACAGTTTCTGAATCTTCAAGTCACTAGCTTCATACTTTCTCAAAGCACATTAAATTCTGTGGGTGTCCTTAAATGTAAGAGGTCAAATTTTCAACCACATGGAGAGGAAGGAACTACATTGTCTAGTAAGAAATTCTCCAAACACTAGGCTTTCAAACTGTTAGTTACTTTTATTCTTCTCTGTACTCTTTCCCTGGAGAGATATAAACATCTACCCTTTCCTCATAAGGTGCTAACAACAAACCAAAGTATAAATTCTCTAACTGCAGCAAAATTCACTCATGCACACCAGTCAGTTCACTGGGACGATTTACAGAGCTGCTTACAGGAGTGTCAGTGACCCCCTAAGCATGGGCACTGAGAAGTCTTTTTGATATGAATAATGGCTTCACATATGAATCCCTTCTCAATGACCATTCCACAATCTACATATGGTAACACATAAGAGACACTGAGGTCATGTGCAATTAGGAAAGAATTGCATATGACTGGCCTGGAATCTCAGGTAAAGGTCTAAGGACTCTCTCATACTGTTACCCTTTATTTTATTTTTTTTATAAAAGATTAGAGAGTTAACTGAAAGTAGGCAATGCTTTATATTCTCAAAGCCCACTCCCAGCAAGGCTGTACCTACTAAACTTCCCCCAACAGGACCTCCAACTGGAGACCAAGAGTTAAAATACCTGAGCCTGTAGAGGACATCTCATGAGATGTCCTCCCATACTTTTTTCCTAAGGAGACTGTCAGCAGTCAACAGAGGTATATCCTCAGGAGTTCTTGACTGTTCCATCCTCATTTTCATTAGTTCTTTGAGAATCTCACACGGCCATATTTTAATCATATTCATTGCTCCACTGACTTCTTGGAAATCCGTCTCTCCTTCACTACCCATCCAAGTTCGGCAAGTAGGCACAGCTGAATTGATGAGGTCAGTGGCTGTTTTTCTCAGAGTGTCCTGTTTTACAACAACCTGATGCAAACAACTTAAGGGAGGAATTAACTGTTCATCTTGGCCAACAATTTGAGGGTATATTGAAACAAGGATAGAGAACCGTGGCAGTAAGACTTTGTTTCCACTTCCAAATTGCAGCAGCCCTCAGAAAATGGAAATGGGACTGCTGCTTCCCACTGTTAATGTTTCCTGAAACACCCTCATAGACGTATTTACATAGTTGTTCTAAATCTAATCAACTAGATAATATGCATCAAACATTACTGCATGCATTCGGAAATTATACTGTTCTGAGGTTATGACCAGTAAAACTGTTGTTCTGGGAGAAAACTGAAAAGAAACAGAAATAGAGTGCAAGTTCATAAAGTGTAAATTAGATTTTTTCTCCTATTTAATAATGCTTGTACATATTTGTACATGTTATTGAAATACATATGATCCATGGCTCACTCTTCTTCCCCTAGGTCAAATATAAGTTTTTGGTTTCAGGAGTTAGCTACTTCTTTGAAGTCCAAATGTATCCTTTCTTACATTTGCAAGGGCCCAAGATACACAATTCATATATAAATATTTAATGTAAGGTTCATAGAAAGTAGGGTGGGAAAAGGGGGAAGTGGTAAATACCTGAAACAAGGCAGGAATATCAGTGGATGATGTAATGTGAAGTCTCTAGCAAATCTGACATATGCTTAGTGGTTTCTAACCCTACTTTACCTATTTCTTCTCACAACCACCTTCTTCTTCCTCCTCTTCTCCTTCTTCTCCTCCTCCTCCTCTTCTTCCTCCTTCTTATTCATCCTCAGTGATCACTAACAACCCTTTTAAGTATTTTGACACATTGACATTTTCATCATCCCTAAAATTTCATGTCATAATATAACAAAAACAGTAACACAAAAATTATAGCAAATGCTCCTAAGCACAAGTTAGTTAAAATTGGAAAATTGTTAAGATGTGATGGATCACACCTGCACTCAAGAGGCTCCAGCAAGAGTAGTGTCATAAATTCAGAGCTAGCTTGAGCTGGAAATTGAGTTTCTTCTCAACATATGCTAAGGAATAAGACCCTCTCTCACAACCAAACCAAACAAACAAAAATCCCCAAATACAAGTATATGACCAAAATAATTTATGTATGTCTTTGACAGTGTATACACAGATAATCATAACAGAAGGACATGTAAACATATTAAACATTGGATTTGTTACTCAGAGAAGTTAAGTAACTAGCAGAATAAGGAGATAGATAGATAGATAGATAGATAGATAGATAGATAGATAGATAGATAGATGATAAATTTCTCCCCAAACCAATATTTTCCCATTGCTAGCCTTGCTAACTCACACAGATAATGAAAATAATTATCTACAAGGGCAAAGGGTGGGACAGGCTTTTCCTTTAACCTTTAACCTTTAACCTTTAACCTTTAACCTTTAACCTTTAACAGGAACTCAAACCATAGCAGAGGAATTTACACCAGTCACTGATCACTACCCATCAAGTAAAAGCACTTTAACCAGCACACTCTTACGGAAAATCACATCTCATTTGTTTCTTCATCCTTTAAGCCATAGTTACCCATCACTATGTGATACCTTTGGTTTCACATAGCAATTCCTTAAGATCCCAGGGAATCTCCTATTCAGCTGCAGAAGGTTCTTGTTAGCAAGCTTCCCAGATGTTTGGGAACAAAGGCCAACAGTAGGAAGGGAAAGGGACAGATATCAATCTATCTGGCAAATGTAGCACTCCTTGCTGGTTCTGGGAGATCTTAAATTTGTAACTAAAATCCTACTTGAAATACTTAAAGATAAATCAATGTTAAATAATACATCCTATGTCAATTAACATAGTCTAGAATCCTCCTCACAGATATAGCTAGAGGTTGTCTTCTGGATGATTTTATAGCATTTCAAGTTGACTATCAATATTAGCCATTATAACTTGTGAATTTATGACCTTATATTGCAACATTTTTTTCAGTTTTGATTAGAATACGAATCTTGGAATGGTATAATTGTAGTGAAAGAGACATGTGTATAGGAGGGAATCACTGAATCCTTAAATAAGAGGAAGGACAATAGGTCTTTATTCAAGGATGAGAACAAAGGCTAGTGAAGAAGGAAGATGCTATGCTTCCAGCTTTAAAGATGCACAAAGGGGCCAGATGCCTTTAGAAGATGGCAGGAAGGGATATATCCTCTGGAACCTCCAGAATCCAGCACAGACCCACGGATACTTTCACTGAAGAAATTAAGAAGTGCTTGCTGACAAGAGCCTGATACAGCTGTCTTCTGAGAGGCCCTGCCAGAGCCTGACAAATACAGAGCCAGATGCTCCCCGCTAACCATTGGACTAAGCACAAGGTCCCCAATGGCGTAGTTAGAGAAAGAACTGAAGGAGCTGAAGGGTTTGCAACCCCATAGGAAGAACAACAATATCAACCAAGCAGATCCCCCAGAGCTGTCAGGGACTAAACCACCATCCAAAGAGTACACATGGAGGAACCCATGGCTCCAACTGCATTTGTAGCAAAAGATGACCTTGGTGAGCATCAGTGGGAGAAGAGGCCACTGGTCCTGTGAAGGCTCGATGTCCCAGTGTAGGGGAATGCCAGGGCAGGGAAGCAGGAGTGGGTGGGTGGGTGAGTGAGCACCCTCACAGATGCAGGGGCAGGGAGATGGGATAGGGGGTTTCAGGAGGGGAAACCAGGAAAGGGGATAACATTTGAAATGTAAATAAAGAAATTACCCAATAAAAGAAAAGAAAAAAGAAGGGGAAAAACTTCTTTCAGACTCTGTGCTCCAGAACTTTATGTCTGTATTGTTTTAAGCCACTGATGTTGTCCAATCTTATAGAGGCAATAAAGAAGTATATTATAACTTCCTGTCAATAACTGTATCATCTAACCGAAAGTCTGGAGGGAGATAACACTCTACCAGGACACTTATATGTATACAAGAAAGAAAGAAAGAAAGAAAGAAAGAAAGAAAGAAAGAAAGAAAGAAAGAAAGAAAGAAAGAAAGAAAGAGAGAGAGAAAGAAAGGCAGGTAAAGACAATGTTTCGGACACTCTCTAAATATGTAGCCATATGAACTTCTATTGGTAACTGTTCTGTTCTAACCTTATACAGTGACTGGAAGATTTGGGTTATGGTGCTTAATTTGTATAGTTCTTATTGTATTCCAGATACTAAATCCTTGTCTGAAATACAAATAGCAAAGATTACCCCTATTCTAGACATTGCCTCTTTACCCTACCGATACTTTGTAATACTGTGAAGAAGTTTATTTAACTGCATGTAATACCACTTGTCAATTCTTGGTGTGGTTTCCTGTGCTATTATTGGGGAAAATATAATTAAAATGTTTTAAAATTCCTTCTCTCAGTAGTCAAAACACTAACAAGAAAACAAATAGCAACAAATGTTGCTAAGGATAAGAAGAAAAAGAAACATTTATTAACTGCTGCTGGGACTACAAACTAATGTGCCCATCAGAGGCTCCTAAATGCCCTAAAGTAGAACCTAAATTAGAACTAAATATATGCCCAGAGGACTCTAAGTTCTCCCATATAAACTTTTGCACAACTACACTTGTTAACACTGTGAAGGATAGCTAAGAAATGGAACCAGCCTAGATATCAATCAACATTTATATAAAGTGAATCTATTGTATATGTAAAGAAGGATTTGATTCTACTGTAAAGAAAAATGAAATAATATTTGCAGGAAAACTGGATTAACTGGAACTACTATGCTAAGCAAAGTAGCCCAGACACAGAAAGTCAAATAGCACATGTTTTCTCGTATGCAGATCCTCAATTTTAGTTTTTAATGTGCATGTACATCAATGCCTACATCATGAAATTAGAAGGGAACCACCAAAGGGAGAAAAAAGAAAATTGAGGTCTTAAGGGAAGAGGAAAGAGAGCAAGAAATAAAGAAAACCAAGATGGAAACACCCGTGACAGCCAAGAGGAGGTAGAGAGGAGAAATGGTGGCAGGGCACAGAAAGTATCTACGGAGATGCTCTAGTCACATCCATTGCTTTTAAATGGTAACTTGTAAAAGTGAAAATTTTAAAGTTTGCAGAGGGGAAAATGGGAAAGAGAGATAACATTTGAAATGTAAATAAATAAAATATCCAATTTAAAAAATGAAAATTTAAATGGCATGCTTATTCTTGCCTCTCGATCAAACCAAGCAAGGTAGAGACTACACCTCAATGTGCAAATCATTTACATTTTATCAGCTAGCATGTTTCTGGGGAAAAAAAAACAGTGAGTTTAACTAAGCAGAGGCAACACTGAAAAAAATAAGCAGAAATATTACTAAAAAGTAGATGCAGCCAGTGGGAGTTATGTCTATTTTATGTTATTCTCTTGATTTTTCACTTTTAGGCTCAGTGAATCAAGTTTTAGATCCGTGGCTGTAGAAGAGAGCAGTCTAAAGCTAGCTGCTCCAAGAGAGGGGGAAGTCAGTGCTAACACTTACTCTTTAGTCCTTAAAAGAGAACTTCAGAACAGGCCCTCAGGCCTTCCAACTAGTCTACTGCAGTTTAGCAGAGGGTAATAAATAGCACATAACATCTGTATGTAAGAGCACAGAAGTTATTAAGCAGCAAGTGTAAACCCTATCGCTACTAACCCAGAATCATGGCTGCTAGCCAGTCTCAGGAGTAAGCCTAATTGCTCCATACTTATATGTAAAAACAATCTTGGCTCACCAGGGAAAACAGCTTGAATATAATAATAATTTATTATTATTATTATCATCATCATCATCATTATTATTGCTTCTGCCATATCTTTTTTCTTTTTTCATTTTAGTTATTTATTTTTATTGGATATTTTATTTACATTTCAGATGTTATTCCCTTACCCCATACCCCCCCAGGAACCCCCTTTCCTATCCCCCTCCTCCTGTTTCTATGAGGATGTGTCCCCACCAACCCTCCCACTCTCACCTCCCCAAACTTGAATCCCCCCACACTGGGCGTCCAGCCTTCATGGGACCAAGGATCTCCTCCCCCACTTATGCCCTACAAAGCCATCCTCCCCTACATATACCGCTGGAGCCATGGGTCCCCTCCCTATGTGCTTCCAGGCTGGTGGTTTAGACTCTGGGAGCTCTGGTTGGTTGGTATTGTTGCTCTCCTCATGGAGCTGCAAACCTTTTCAGGTCCTTCAGTCTTCTCTCTAGTTCCTCCATTGGGAACCCCATGATCAGTTCAATGGTTAGCTGTGAACATCCTCCTCTGAATATGTCAGGCTCTGGCAGACCTCTAAGGAGACAGCTATATCAGCCTCCTGTCAGTATGCACTTCCTGACATCCACATCAGTGTCTACCTTTGGTGACATTATTATTATTATCATTATCATTATCATTATCATTATCATTATCATTATCATTATCATTATCATTATTATTATTATTATTATTATTATTATTATTATTATTATTTGTGGCTTCTGCCATATATTTGAATAGGTTCACCTTACAGCAATTGGGTTGGTTCAATTTATTTTAAAATGGAAGCTGGGACTAGGGAGGAGAAAGGAGATTCATGACCAAACAAAATCAAGTTACAGAAGTCAGCTTTCAGGAAACCATACATGGCTTTACTGTAAGAACTTACAATACCTGAAACCCAGACCTAATTTCCATATCTTTGTTTCAATTATATTTTATATTTTAATACCACCTAAATTGTTGAAATTTTCTAAAATATACAGATGGAGTATTCAACAAAAAATGATTTGAAATTAAGAATAATAAATATCACATGCTCTGAGCACCCATTTATAAACAACTAATATGGCACTGTTCCCACAGAGAAGCTCAACACGGTGAATTAGGAAGGACCTGATCACTTATCTCCAGAGCGGCAAGATACCTTGGAATAAAAACTTACCTCAATTCCAAACTCTGAGGTTCAGTCCATAAAGTCATATGAGAGTGCCCCTCTGCTCGTAGCCCTCCTGTGAAGAGTGACTGCTTCCCCTATCCTCTGGATGTACTTGGTAAGTTCTCTTCTAGTGGTAGCTCAAGCCCTCTCATTAGATACTCACTGGCCTCTTCAGGTAAAGCTGAGATAAGTCTTCTAAATAATTATAATAACCACTTATTAATACCATGCATGTAATAGAAGTGAGACAGGGGGATTTCTTTATCCCAATATTGTAGAAAGAACTAATATTATGAAACACAAAGAAAATGACCACTAAAAAAAATATTTTAGTTTTACTTAGTGGAAAAAGTATCTTAGGGAGAAAACTGTCTATTCCTATTCTCAAAGGAAGTCTTCCTAAGAGCACTTTATACAACAAAAGTTCATACATGCACACACAGAGACACACACACACATATTCATATACATATGTATATGAATGATAGAATTTATTGGTCTCCTCAAGTATGTATGGTCAACAGGGGAAGGCAGTTCTGAGCATAAAATCTTCTCAGTCCAATACAACAATTACAAGAAGATATTAAATTTGAATTGCAGTTAACTAAATTAAAAGTATATCCCTCAGGAAGGCTGGAGAGATGGCCCAGTGATTAACAAGGCTTGCCTTCCTCTCAGAAGACCCGTGTTGTATTCTCAGCATTCACATCATGTGGTACACATTCCCTTATAACACCAGCTCCAGGGGACCTAACTGCCTCTTCTGGCTTCCATGGGCAACCCCACTCACTTGTAGATATACCCACACAGGCACAGATGCACATACACACACACGTGCACACGCACATGCTCTCTCTCTCCCCCCCCCCATGCACATGTGTGCGCACACACACACACACACACATACACACACATATGCTAATTTGCTATACCATGAAGCACATATGTTTGGAATTTTTTGATAAAGTCAATTTATGATATAGTAAGATTAATGAGGTAAATTTCATTTAGCAGTTATGGTGGCATAAAGTTCGTGTTAGAAGAATTGTAAGGTTATATGATAATGATACTAAGGGTATATTAATAAAGTACTTTTTAAAAATTACCCCAAACAGTGATTATGTGAACAAGTTATGAAATAGATATGGTCCTTACACATTTTCTCATTCAAATTGTATATTTTAGATAAGGAAGTTGTTATCTACAGAGAGAATCTTACCCAGGTCCTAGGAGAAGCAGGAGAAGCATGGGTCAAGTCTCCCCATCCGCAAGTCCTACTCCCTCATCATATTCTCTACTTCCTTTAACCAAGGAGACAGGGAATCCACTGACAAAAGAAACAAATGTTAAAGAAGAGGACAAATAATGTTTGATATCCACACCTAGAAAGGACAGCAGGAATATAATAAGACTCATCTACAAGGAATCCAGAACCTGGAGTGTGCTGTCTGCAAGTAAAACAAGTGACCGGTATTGGCCTTGGGTATTCGGTACACAGCTCTCTGACAGCTCTTTCAACCTGAGAAGCACAGGAGAGTTAGTGGAGCATATTGAAGGAGGCTAGAATGTCCCACTTTGCTAATGTTGAACAGTACATGCCTGGTAGTCATATGTGCATTTTAAGAGGGCTCATGCACAGTACTTACTAAAGTAATAAATAAAATGTAGCTATACTCATTTTTATTGAATTACTATCAGTTCTATTAGACATATAGTATACTAGCTCATTTCATGTCAACATGACACAAGCTAGAGTTATCAGAGAGTAAGGGACATCAGTTGAGGAAATGCCTCCATGAGATCCAGCTTTAAGGTATTTCTCCTTTAGGGATCAGCGGGGATGGGCCCAGCACCATTGTGGGTAAAAGCAGCCCTGGGCTGATGGTCCTGAGTTCTATAAAAAAAAACAGATGACTGAGCAAGCCAGGGGAAGGAAGCCAGTAAACAGTACCCCTTTGTGGCCTTTGTATCAGGTCTTGCCTCCAGGATCTTGTCCCATTGGACTTCCTGTCCTGACTTCCTTTAATGATGAACAGTGCTATAGAATAAGAAGGTGAATAAACTATTTTTCTCCCCAGTTTGATTTTGGTCATGTTGTTTTATCACAGCAAAAGAATTCCTAAGACATCCAGTCTTGTGTACTTTCCAAAATCCTATGGTAGTTGAAGTGAGAATGCACACACACACACACACACACACACACACACACATATACACACACACACAAACACCAGCCCACATATTTGAAGGCTTGGTCTCCAGCTGGTGGAACTGTTTGTAAAGGATTAGTAGGTGTCACCTTGCCTTGTGCTTGTGGTTAGAGATATGAGCCCTCAGATACTACTTTAAGATCCTGTCTGCAGGCCTCTGACATGTTCACGTCATGGACTCTAATCCTATGGCACTGTGAGTGACAAATAAAACATTTTTTTTTTTTATTTTTTTAAGTCTCCTTGAAAGTGGTGTCTTATCATAGCAATAGAAATGCAACTAAGAGATTTTTTTTTTAGTATTTATCTTTTTTTAAATTGTTCTCTCATATATTACATCTCAACTGTGTTTTCCTCCTTCATCTTCCTGCAATTTCTCCCCCTCCCAACCTCCCCCTTTCTCCAGATCCACCCTTGTTCACCTCCCCTCAGCAAAGAGCAGCCTTTCCAAGGACATCAATCAAATGTGGCATTACAGGCTACAATAAGACTGGGCACATACTCTCACATCAAGGCTGGATGAGGCAACCCAGCAGAAGAAAAAGGGTACCAAAGGTGGACAAAAGAGTCAGAGACTGCCCCTACTCCCAAAGTTAGGAATCTTACAAGAACACTGAGCTACACAACCATGCTACATATGCAGATGACTTACATTGGGCCTATACAGGCTCCCCAATAACTATAAGCCTAATTGAGTCCCAGTTAATTTTTTGAGCCATGTTCTTGTAGTATCCTTGATCCCTCTGACTCCTTAATCCTTTCTCCCTCTCTTTCATATGACTCCTTAGTTCCCCCTATCTATGAGAATATGACGTTCTATCTCTTCACTCCCTCCAGAGAAACCAAAAAGTATTACCTACTGATCCTCTGCTATATGGCACTGCCATATCTAATGGGAAACAACAAAAGTCATAAAGCCAGCACAGCTGCTTGATAAAGGTCCAGCAAAGCTGAGTTGAGTGGTAAAATTGCTGTCATGTAAACTTTGATTTTTGGACTTCATCTCTGCAGGTTGTCTGCTTGGGGTCTTTTACAACTTGAGATATTGGATTGAAGGAAATTTTCTTATGAATCACCCCAGGAGTATGGCTTCTATGCTTTCCCAGAAAAGTCTTGAGCTTTTAGGGGGATTTCCTTATCTGTCCTACTTGAAGGACTTCCTTAAGTTCTAGATGTTGTGACTCATCTAAGGATGAAGGAGATCTCCTTATGAGGCTCTGACTCCAAGACTCTCAGGACATCTGCCCCTGCACTCACTCAGAACGAGATAACAGAACAACCAAAACTTTAAAAGATAAACAAGATTCAGTAGGCTGGCAGCAGGTCAGATTAAAAGCCTCTTTTTAATTATACACTCTGACCATTAAGCGTTAATAGTGCACTGTTTGGAACATGGCAATAAGCCAAGGCTGGCTTGGAGATTTTCTTTCTGTTTACTGCCCTTGAAACTACACGATTCTTAAACATTATGTTATGGAATTGATGAATGTAAAAGATTATAAAACACATCTCTCTTCTGTCACTGTTTATCAGTGATGACTAAACTTATGACGAAGAAAAAGTTAAAGCATATGTCCAGGGACAAAATTAATATTATCTATGTTTTGGAATAGCATAAATCTATCCCTGCCAACTGCATAAATAAAGAAACGTTCTGGCTGCCAGTATGCCAGGCTGCAAGATTCTCCTGAATCCTGTCTAACTCACTCCTCCCTTTATGACTCCTCAGCAGGACCTGGTCAACTCCAGGGCTTGTCCCCAGAAGCTCTGGCATCTGATTTTCAAATCTTGTTCTCACTATAAAAGAAGCTGATTTCTCAGTAGGTATTGATTTTCTTCAGAACTGTGAGAGTAGAGAGAGTTCACGGCAAAACAATAGAAGGTATTGTTTCTTTATATTTATTTTTACAAAACTGAAGCATCATTAACGCGGACCTAAAACAGAGAGAAAATTTAACAAGAACTAACATGTCTCTGAAGTGATACCCTTCCATAATTCAAGGCTAAAGATACTTCAATAAATATCTTCGACAGGTGACAACAAGATTCTCATGTCTGTCAGGGAATATAAAAGATAGCCATGGTGTGAAGTTCTGAAAGATGTTCAGTGAAGTTGTACTGAGCTTTTTAAATGAGATGGCCTTTGCCCATGCTAGAACCACAATATTCAGAATATTCATTTTAGGGTCATGAGTTGATTTTACTTTTTATTATTCTCATGGTCAAAATTTTGAACTTGTATCTGTAGCTTAAGTGGACTTCTAAATATTTATGTTGATATTCACAGAAATATACAGCACTCAGCCTTGGTCATACAACCATGACTCAGCATGGGTAACTCAAAGTTCTGAAATCACAACTTGTCAAAGGGCTGAGAATAACTGATGACCGAGTTCTTGTCCCAAATCAGACACATTTGTCACCCCTTTTGAAGCCTGACATAGAACATTGTGGAAGAGAGAGCAGAAGGATTGGGAGACCTGGAGGTTGGGATACATTGGAATAGGATACTAACTTCTATATGTGACACGGTTGCTGCAGTCATGGACACATAGCATCTATGACTGCATTTATGGAACATGGGAAAAAAGGAAGGAAAGGGGGGATCATTGTGGTAAAAAGATGGGGACCAGTTGGAAAAAACTAGGTTGCCAGAAGTAAGATAGAAAACAGAAATGATGGGGGGGGGGGGATGAAGATGATCACAATGTATTCACTACATGTATGATATTGCCAAGAATAAAACATGATTAAAACAGTTCACTCTGCAAGAAAATATTTTCTAAATGTTGATGTCTTTTGAGCTAACTGAGGGTTGCTACCAACTTGACCAGACAGTAGGTTCTTAAACCCAGTGAGGGCACGTATGGCTCAATTTTGGTATAGAAGCTTGCTAAGCACAATTTTCCTAGCAAGATACATTTGTAAAAGCCTAGGGAACTACTGATGCATACCAGCCTATTGGAATAGGTGCAGTTATGAGTTGGGAGATGAAGGGAAGAGGGATCTGCAAAAAGGCAGGAACCCAGTTCTTGATGGATCAAGTAAGGAGCTTATTTGTCCAACCCAGGTATATAAATAACAAAGGAACTTGCATTAGTGCTCCCGGGTATGAAAAAAAGGCACATATAGAGAAGCAACTGAGACTGTGGAAAGCATGGTATGCATCATTTGGACCAGAATATAACAGGTTGAGAGATGTTTTACATACATGATTTATCATCTGTGTTTTCCAGGCTGAGAGCCCAGAAAAGCTGGAGAAAGTTACCATGGCAGAATGAAAAAAAAAAAAAAAAAACCTGTTCATGAGGCTTTAGAGAGAGAGTGTATTCTAGCCCCATTACTTGCTACCCCAGTGCCACAGGGAAAATTATTTCATCTCTTTTATCTATCAAATGGCTTTACTAGTGCCCAAAAAAGAATCCATTCAAAGAATAATTGTGGGAAAGATTTGTAAACTGTGCATTACGTACAATGACATAAATTGGATAATGGAACAGGGGGCACAATTGGTCACACCCAACAGAACAAAAGCATTCCACGTGTCCCAGAGTATTGATAGCAAGGACCTTAGTCTGCCACAAAGTAGTAATATTTATATTCCACATATATTCTGTTAAAAAATATTTTGTGGTAGACATATGGTGTTTATAAACAATAAATAGATCTTGATTACAATGTTCTAAACATGTATTAAAACAGAGGGTTTTTTTAATTATAAAGAAAATCTATACTGGTTTTCTTTCAAGGATATGAGAAGAATCTGTACTTTACTACTCCTTATGAAACAGTATCCATATACTTTAAGAAGTGATGAACTGTCTGGGAGTTTTGTCATGATTCTTGCAAGGATGTTCTTTTCTGATCACAGTTCTAGAAAAAGCAATGACAACCTTCAATATTAGATACAGGTTTTTACCCACGAGGACACGATTATTCTTTTTGAGAAAGCCTTCACTCCTATTTCCTATCCCTTATTTTTTGTTCTAGTTTCTGATGAATTTGGCCACAGGAATGCTATGAATCTTGCTGACTATTGATATATCTGATTTCAGCAGGACTTAGAAAATTTAGCCTAGAGAAAAACTGACCTGGGAAGAAAAAATATCTCTTAGGGTAATTTTCTTCATTCACATTCAGTCAGGGTTAGGTCTTCTTGCCAAGCACATTACTGGTCACCTTTATTTTTTTTCTGTAATTGAGTCCACTCTACAAAGGAGCTGACTCTGAGGAAGCCTTTTACATGATGATGTTACAATGTACCAGTTCTTAACCTATTGCATTCTTCCACAATAAATGGAACAAAAAGAAGAACAGAGAAGAAAAGAAGGAAGGAAGATGAAGGAGGGAGGATAGAGAGCGGGGAGGAAGAAGGGGGTCAAGGAGGGAAAGAAGATATCAGAGGTAGAAGGGAAGGAATGGGGAATAAGCTAGAACACTTGGCTGTAGCAGGCAAGAAAGAAAACCACACAAAAGAAAAAATGAGTTGTGTGATGAGCTGAAGGGCAAATACATAGTCAAGATGTTTGTTAAAATGTGATATCCACACCCTTCAGAATTGACATCAGTACAGCTCCCAGAATTCACAGTGTATCCCTCCCTAATCCCTACTTGTTACTGGCTCTTAAAACCTGACTCAGAGCCACCATGGATTTGGCAATTCTACCCTTGATAACATCAAGGTGATCATTAACCCATCCATAGCTCTCCATGTTCTTCTGTACAGCAAATATTGAGGCCCAAATCTGAGAAGTGGTTTGGATTGAGGAGAGGCATACAGCTTCACTTTTCCCCCAACTAATGACAGCCAAGCCAATTCAATTTTACTTGGAGTTATCAAAGGGATGACTGTCAAAGAGAATTAAGAGAGGAGCCAAGAAATATCCCACATGGTCCCTAGATGCTCCAGAGCCATAATATTCCATCCTACCTCTCAGGAGCACCAAGAGCGGCACTCTAGCCACCACCTCATTATTTCACAGGCTTGAACTGCACTGATCCAAAAATAGAATGAATGCTCACAGAGGTAATGGGCAAGAGTCATATGCTGTAATCTAAGCAAACTCTTCTTCACTGAAAATAGATTTAATGCGGCACTTTGCAGGCCTCCATGTTGTCACTAATAATTCTCCTAATAAAATCCTTAATGCTGTGAAATAACTGTTTTAGTTCCGAAGGCAAGGATTAGACCTCCTGGCTCCATCCCTATATTTGCATGCCTCTACCTTTGCCTCCAGCCTTGCTTCTGGTCCCACATCCCATCTATACTAGTCACTATCTGTTCTCTCAACTGTGATACTTAAGTCTATAGTACCTTTCCTTCTTGACTCCTTGAGGCTAGTGGTAATTTTTCCAAATAATAGCTACTGTTTAAATTGAGCAAAGCAATCTCTTAAATTGAGAAACTAGTTTGTTCTCAATAAAAACCACAAAAACAATCTAGAGTTCTCATAGATACCTTGTAATAGGTTTTATATATGATCCCATTCTCTCTCTCTCTCTCTCTCTCTCTCTCTCTCTCTCTCTCTCTCTCTCTCTGTATATATGTGTGTGCGTATATATATACATACACATATATATGTATACACACACACATATATATATAATCTTTTGACCTTTTCTGCTATATATATATATATATATATATAGAGAGAGAGAGAGAGAGAAATAGATTGATAGATATAGATACAAATATAGATAGCAAACACATACATCCCTATACCTCCAAACACACACACTACATACCACACATGCACATACACACACACGCATATATCTTCATACACACACAAACACACACCTCAATACAGTCAAAACATCCTTACAAGATAATTATTCATCTCTTCAATATTTATTTCCCTTTTTCTGTATTTCTTTCTCAACTTCTTAGGACACACTGTTTTAAATGTTTAATTCACTGGGAAGACAGCATATTTTTCTTTCTTCATAGCAGCCAGTACTTTTGAATAATGCTTATAACACTTAAGGATAACAGCCACACCATATGTCTTATGAAAATTAAGAAGCTCTTAACATATAATTTTTTCCTGTAAACTAGATAGCAAGCTGTGATTTTTAAACCCAAGTCAACTTCAAGAAAGATAAAGAGAAACATTAGTGTTACTAGATAGACATGATTCATCGGGAATCAAATTTGAAACATACAACTATAGGATCAAAGGGGACCAGTTAACTGAAGCCTGGTCATTGCTAGAGCCAGTGAAACACATGAGAAAGCTAATATTCCTAGGAAACAGCAGAATCCTGAAGAAAATGTGACACAAAATGTGATGATGGTAACTCAAGAGAAATA
Source organism: Arvicanthis niloticus (assembly GCF_011762505.2). Lineage (NCBI taxonomy): Eukaryota > Metazoa > Chordata > Mammalia > Rodentia > Muridae > Arvicanthis > Arvicanthis niloticus. The sequence continues at coordinate 158,563,970 of NC_047658.1, forward strand.
AGAGCAAAACATGTTTACTATAGAAATGAAGACAAGGGGCTAGAAAGTGTCCAGTAGCATGCTACTAACATCCTGTGTGCTGCAAAATTGAGTTATGGAGGACCCTCCCATGTAGTTCCATGATATTGAGAGACAAGATAGTATCAGAGAAGCAGTAAGTCATGTCCCTTACTCTCTGTATAGTGATCAGGACAGAGGGAGAGAGAGAGAGAGAGAGAGAGAGAGAGAGAGAGAGAGAGAGAGAGAGAGAGAATGGGAAGGAGGGGAGAAAGAAGGGAAGGAGGAAGAGGGAGAAGGAGAGGGAGAGGGGGAGGGGGGAGGGGAAGGGAGAGGGAGAGGGAGAGAGAGAGAGGGAGAGGGGAAGGGGAGGGGGAGGGGGAGAGGGAGGGATTAATTCTAAACAATGTCTTCCTTCACCAAACCCTGGTAGATTTTCTCTTACCTTGACTCACCTGTCCCCACAGCCTGTTTCACATACTGGAACTGAAGATTTCTTTATTCTTGTGACCAGTGTCCTTACAATGGACATACCTAATTTCTCAGTGTAGAGCAAAAGAATCCAGGATATCTCCGTGTCATTGTCTTGGCTACCTCAGTGGTTGATACAGCAATCATTGACGTTCAAGTTCATTTGAATATGGTATTGCTCTTCACCCAAGTCTTATATGTACAAGTCCACAAAAAGTCTGCACTACAATGGCTTTGAGCATCATCTATCCTAATGCTAACCTGCCAAAGGAACAGTTCTACACATCCAGATCCAGCTCCTGATTATAGATCATTAAACACAACACTGCATGCTTCTTTTGTAAACAAACTACCAAGGTGTTTTTTTAATTTTCTTTGTTTTTGTTTAAATCATATATAGAAATATGGGTTTTTGATTCTAGAATCTGCTAGGGCTTTAACTAGTCTTGGATCAAAAAACTTTGGCATCCTGCTGTGTGTACTTAGTTCCTGAGCTATGTGGTATTTTTGTTTTTCAACTGGAACTTGTATAGACTCTACAATAAGGTTATTCTTCTTAAAGACATTTGAACCATGGGAAAATTTCCAGTTCTGCTGCTCTCTGAAATACATCCATAATTTGACCTTTTCTGCTGTCCAATTATTTAAAACATGGGTAAGTAATCTTGAGCCAAGATGAAATGGGAATAAAAGATCAGTTCTTTTTTTCTTTTCTTTTATTAAAAAATGTAGCAAGAAGACAACCCAGGGAAAAATCATGACACCTTTAATTTCAGCTATTAGATAGGATAACGGAGTAAAAATTATCTGTAATAGATTCAATTTTTTAAATCTGCTACAAGCTAGCAAAATGACCTTAAAATTCACTCAACCTTTAAGGTCACAATTTCTTATTCTATAAAATGATCAAATTATATTAAGTAAACCATCTGAATGGCCTTTTCTTGCTCTAACATTATATCGTGATGAGATACACTAATCTGGAGACTTAAAGAGAAATGCAACAATCTTAGTTCAGTAGAAGTTTTCATTTCTCATGCATAGGACACTCCCCACTCTCCTCAACATACATATTAAAAGAAGCATGAAAACAAGAAAGAAACAATAAGAATATTCCTAAGCATCTGGTTCATATCACCTTATAGTCTTTGTAGCATTTCAATCATGGATATTATAGCTTTCATTTTGTACTGAAGAATGGAGCCTAAAGAGGGATACGAAATAAATGAAACATCTGGGTATTACTTGTGCGTCTCAACGCTGAATCTTACATTATATCATCATGATATATTATATCAGATAGATGGATAACTGCTGAATAACACCATGAAATTGCCTTTCTTTGATGCTTGGAGCAATGCAGATAACAATGAGCCTCTAATCTTTGTCCCTGAAACAAAATTTCAGTAAATAATAAGTAGGTTATAATGGGTATAAGGATTTCGCAAAAAGTCGATATTTAAAACATGGCTACTGTTACTCAGAAAAGGCAAGGATTTTTTGCCACCAATGTCCAACAGTAAATGGCTTCCAGATGACACAGATTTCATCATTCCTCTGTTAGGTCTGAAGACTGATAGGGAGTGTCGTGTGTCTGTATGAGCTAAGCCCCAAAAGCTTTCAACCACCTGCAGAAAGGAAACTGAGAATACTGTAGATCTTCCCTCAAGTGGTTCTTCCCTTAATTTACCACGAAATTCCTTTCTCACACATCACAAGAAGACTCTGTATCTAGTAGATATTTAGTTAATGAGTGACATCCCTTTCATCTACCAGATATGGCCACAGAAGTGATAAATAACAGTACATATTGATGGATACAATATTGTGTATATTGGTTGCTCTGAGGTATAAGACCTGTGCTCCTCACATGAGACATATTCCCAAGTTCTTTATCTTCTATCCACATGTAAGCTTTATGTTATCTCACACCTTATCCTTTGTACCAGCCCCTGAAAAATCATAGTAAATGAACATGATTTATTTATTAATTGTTTGATTGGTCACATACCTAAGATCAGGTTTTTCATACCTCATTCTAGAAGCTAGAAACATTTAACATTGCCTTTTGTAGTTGACATCTGTTCATCTCCCTAGGGGAAGTTGGAGCTGAGAGGATGCAGATGATAAATTAGGCAGACTAAAGTCTCATGCAATGGCCAACTTCATCCAGAGACTCGGGAAATTTATACTGAGAGTTAAGAAGAATCCATGAGTAGCGGATACAATCACAAGGACAAGCTGCACACAGCAGAAATTTGTTTTGCCATAACAGCATATAAACAAATAATAACTAGTTACAATGAATGAGTAATCTGAAGTAAACTCACTCCTATCTTCTACACTGGGAATGGCACAAAAGAAAAATCCAAGAACAATTCTGTATTTTAAGGTCACAAGACTCTAGTCTTAGTTTCTTGGATTTTTTTTAAGTACTCAGAAATCTCCTATTGTGAATCCATTCTTGGACCATGTTCCAGTAGACATTTAAGAACTCATTTATCTTGTCTGTAACAGGAACTCAGTCTTTGTCCACAGAATCAATTGTTACCACCCAGAAAAGTCTATCAAATACAAAAAGAAAATTAATCCTAACCAAGAAACTATCAGCAGCTGGTAGCATCTGGGCAGAAGCTACGAAAAGCAATGATAAATTTTGTTTCTACCTTCTAGAACAAGGGATGAAAAACCTGACCCTAGGTATATGACTAATTAATCAATTAGTAAATCAATCATGCTAATTTACTATTATTTCCAGGGACTGGTACAAGTGGTAAGGTATGAGATAACATAAAGGTTACATATGAATAGAAGACAAAGAACTTTAAAATTTGGTCCACATGAGTAGCACAGGTCTCCTTGTGGCTTTGTCACTAAAGGTTACAATGCTCCAGTGGACAGGCCATTAGCATATATGGGCCGCAGTAAAGAAGTAGGAGAGGGGAAAGGAGAAGAAAGAGAAGAAATAAAACATGATATTGGGAAGTAAATATATTGGAGAGAGCCAAAAGTGGTTTAACATAGAAAATAAGGAGTTTATGTGATTATATTGTTCATTGAAGACAGAAGAAATTCTCTTTGGTTGGTAGTTTCGTCCCTGGGAGCTTTAGGTGGCCCAGTTAGTTGATATTGCTTTTCTTCCTATAAGGTTGCAAACCCCTTCAACTCCTTCAGTCCTTTCTCTACCCTTCCATTGGGGTCTCCATACTCAGTCTGATAGTTGGCTGTGAATATCCATATCTGTATTGGTAAGGTTCTGGCAGAGCCTTTTGGGGGACAGCTATATCAGGCTCCTATCAGTAAGCAATTCTTGGCATCAGCAATAGTGTCTGGGGTTTTGTGTCTGCAGATGGGATGGATCCACAGCTGGGGACGCCTCTGGGAGGCCTTTCTTTCAGTTTCTGCCCCACTCTTTGTCCCTCCATTTCCTTTAGATAGAAACCATTCTGGTTTAAAATTTTTGAGATGGGTAGGTGGCTCTATTCCTCAACTGGGGGCCGTGCCTAACCACTGGATATGGTCTCTACAGGTTTTAGCTCCCCTTTGTTGGGTATTTCGGCTAATGTCATCCCCGTTGGGTCCTGGGAACCTTTTGCTTCCCTGGCATCTTGGACTCTCTAGTGGGTATCCCCAGTTCCCCATCCTCCACTGCTACACACCTCCTTTCAGTTTCCTGACCCTCTGTACTTCTTCCTGTCTCTGCCCACACCTGATCCTGCCCACCCCCTTTTTTCCCTGCCCCTCCTCTATCCCTCCCAGGTCCCTTGTGCCCTCTACCTTCTGTGTTGTTATTTTGTTCCCCTTTAGAGTAGGGAGTGGGTGGGTGGGTGACAGTGCAACCTCATAGAGGCAGGGGGCGGAGGAGGTTTGTGGAGGGGAAACCTGGAAGGGAGACAACATCTGGAATGTAAATAAATAAAATATGAACAAAAAAAGAACAAGAAAAAAATTCTCAAGGAAGAAAAGAACATAGAAATAACTGAATGTTTAAAATCAAGAAGTTAAATTTACTGTTTGAACATGGAGTAAAAAGTTAGAACTGATGTCAGCCCATGGATAAGTGGGCATATAAATCTGAATACTTGGCATATATTAAATTTAGCTAAGGACAAGGGCCCCCAACTGAGAATTTTACCTACTTACTGGGTAAAATTGGCTATGCAATCATGAAGACTGTTTCTATTCCCAGAACCCTATGTGGAAAGCTGGATGTGATAGCAGGTACTAATAACACAAGACTGGAGACATGGAGATCCTTGGAGCAATCTGGCCAGCGGGCCTAGCCTAAGTTTAAGGCTGGTCAAGAAAACCTGTCTCAAATATCCAACTGTAACAAACCCTGAGTAAGATCTGTAATCTTTACACACATGTCCTCCCATACACAAATAGCATACACATACACTCAGAGAGAGAGAGAGAGAGAGAGAGAGAGAGAGAGAGAGAGAGAGAAAGAAGAGATTTTAGTTTCTATAATCCTTATGTTTTTCTCCAATTGTAAACTAAGAGGTAATTATAGAACAAATACATTAATATTTACACATGCACACACGTGTACATGTTCATGCACACACAGGCACCCACACATACACACAGGCATGCACTCACACACACTTTTTCTTCCTTCTTACCCTCTCTCACTGTCATTGACTAACTCCTACTTTATGCTGGCAGGAAATCTACCTTGAAATCACTTCCTGTGTTGAACATCAGCCTGGATAGGAAGATGCCCTTAAAGTGTTAATGAGCTGAGTCCTAAAGTAGAGCTTAGCAGGGAGAAATGAGAATACCACCTAGGAGAGAGGCTGGAAGCTTTGCATCGCATCTCACCAGAGAAGACACTAGACCCTCCTCGAGATGCTTAATTTACACACAAGTCTCTTCCTTTTTCTTATTTATAAAAGCAACGTTCAAAGGCCAGTCAGGAAAGCCACAACATCATGGGAGGAATCTACCTCAAAGCTAATTTACCTCAGGTGACAGCATGAAAAAAAAAAATAAAGAATGGCTCTTTGGTGTCCAGTGAGATGCTGTGATTATTAGTCCTGGGATCTCTTCCAGAACAGTGTACCTCCCTTTAACATCTTCAACATGACTGAATTCAGAGCAAGCATTAGTAGCAGACCAGATAGTGACTCCTTGTTCTACAATTGTGTATCACCCAAATCTATCTGCCTCCAAGTCTCCTTATCAGTAGTTGTCATAGAATAAGTATCTACTTCCCACGGTCTTTGCCAGTTGTATCCAAACATTTTCTACAACACATACCTTTCAGATTCACACCTTTTATTATTCACATGTTAGGAAATATGCTAGGTTTTGTTTCTAGGCTTATTGTTGATACTGCATCCTTAGAGCACATAAGCAAATAGACTAGGAATTCTAGTTTCTATGACCCCCTAAAAATTTCTTTTTATGTTTTTGAGTTGGTATCACTTACATTTAAGTTTTTTCATTCATATACACACCATCTTTACATGGTGTTGGGAAGATGGCTCAGTAAGTAAAGTCAGGCAATCATAAGTAAGTAGGACCATGTAAAATCCAGATGTGGTGAGGTGGCATGTGCTTATACTCTAAACTCTGGAAAGGCATAAGCAGCTTTCAGTGGCTTGCTGGCCAGCCAGTCTAGCCCATCAATGGGCTCCAGATTCAGTTAGAGACTGTTCCCAAAAATATAAGGTGAGAGAAAGATATCCAGCACCAATCTATGGGCTGAACACACACACACAGAAAGGCACACTGGGATATATACATAATAGAATATTTAGTTCCACCCACCTTCTCTCTCTCTCTCTCTCTCTCTCTCTCTCTCTCTCTCTCTCACACACACACACACACACACACACACACACACATACACACACACACACATACACACACACACACACACATACACACACAGTAGTTTATTTTAAATAGCATTTATTTTATAAAGAAACATTGAAATCCAAGTACTTCCGGAAATACAGAGTTGAGTAGGATCCATCAATGTCTTTTTTAGAGTTTGTAGTAAAGGTCATGTTATAATTATAAATGTTTATGACATACAGAAAGTTCCTTATATTCTAACCACTTTCAGAAGAAATGTTGAGGCTGCTTACCAAATAAAGTGTGTGAGAACTTAATGACACCAAGGCACATTGGTGTTTGTGATCTTTATATTGCAAATGTCATGGTAGTTCCCAAAATAGATAAATTGAGATTATCAGTATGTTACTTGAAGATATCGCAGAGCCTCATCATTATCCACAGAGTATACAGTGAGAAACTCCAAACTGGACTGGTATAAATGCTGTCCCACTGTCGGAAAAGAGGCAGTAATTAGGAACAAATATTTTCTTCATACTCGGTTCTTGGTAAACATTGCTGAGTGACCAGCTGTACACCTGCCTTAGGGCAATAAAGACCTTTGATCAGCAAGTCCACTGTATTGTCTATCAGTAGCCAAAACACGAAGAAGTCAAAAATTTAAATGAAGAACTTGATTTTGTGTTTTGGGTTTTGTTGTTGTTGTTTTTCATGGTAAAACCCAGATTTCATTGCTCTCTTTTCTATTGGTTATTTTATTTATTTACATTTCAGATGTTATCCTCCCTGCCAGTTTCCCCTTCACAAACTCACTATCCCATCCCATCCCCCCCCCCCCCACACACACACACTTCTTCTATGAGGGAGTGCCCTCACCCACCCACCCACTCCTGCCTCCCTGCCCTGGCATTCCCCTGAGCTGGTGAATCAAGCCTCCACAGGAAAAAGAGCCTCCCCTCCCATTGATGCGAGATAAAGCAATCCTCTGCTACATAAGCAGTCCCTCCATGTGTATTCTTTGGTTGGTGGTTTATTCCCCGGGAGCTCTGGGGAATCTGGATGGTTGATATTGTTGTTCTTCCTATGAGGTTGCAAACCTCTTCAGCTTCTTCAGTCTTTCCCCTAAGTCTTCCATTGGAGTCTGCATGCTCAGTCCGATGGTTGGCTGCAAGCATAAAATGAGATACACTGAATCTAATAGAAGAGAAAGTGGGAAAGAGCCTCTAACACATCAGCACAGGGGAAAATCTCCTGAACAGAACACCAATGGCTCAGGCTCTAAGCTCAGCTATAGATGAACGGGATCTCAAAATTGAAAAACTTCTATAAGGCAAAGGACACTGTCAACAAGACAAAAGTATCAAATTTATACTCAAAACAAGAAAAATATTTAAATACTTTAGTAACAAAGATATAGAAATTCTGAGCTCCAATAGCTTGATTTTAGTAAAGTGTAAAATATTCCCTCATACGAGAAAGTCCCATAGTGGGAAGAAGCTGGGAGAAATGGAATTTGTACTGAATAGCATGAGATAATGGTGGAAAAGTAAAGAGAAAATCAAGATAAGAAGGGGGAAGGGAAGGAAATCAGACTAGAGAAACAACAACAAAACCCCCCAGCATATTATGAATATTCTACAGAAACAACAGAAGTTATATGAAGTAAAAGAAGTAAATCGTATATAAATAACCAACAGAAAAAGAAAAGATTGAAACAAAATTTCACGTAAAGTTGACGTAACAAGGAAGACAGCAGTAGACATGGCAAAGTGGAGAGGAAAAGAGCATAAGGTCTCAACCATACACAAACACTAAAGGAAGCTAAGCAATGGTGAGAGTGAGAGAAATAGTCTTCTCCAAGGAAGACTATTGACTATTGACTGATAATCAATCGATTATCCAGTACCAAATGGCCAACTATGGAAACATGTTTACAAGTAACAGATGAAACAGGTCATGCTTAGTAATATATCTGTATATGCATATACATGTATGCATGTAATAACAATTAATGAAAAAGCCTATGAGTTTGAGGGCAAGCAGAGAGGGTTTATGGGAGGGTTTTGAAGGAGAAAAAGGAAGGGAGAATTGATGTAATTATAGCAAATGATAATCAAGAAAAAATTATGCTCTGAAGCAAAAGTGTGGAAGTAGGGAGATACTAAAGTCAGAATCTCCTGTTACCTGAAGGCTGCAGTTCATGAGAGGGGATGCTGTTGAAGAAATATCTCCACAGCTATAACAATGACAAAGACCTAAACTGTAGAGGCCAGATGATGGCACTGAGCTATCAAAACAAATGAAGAAATATTACAATGACCTGAGCAGTAAGAATTAAGCCACAGGGGCCTGACTTGGAGGGAACGATTCCTATAACACACCTCTACATAGAACTATATGCCTCAAAGAAACCAAGAACAGATAAATAGGAGGCTGAGGAAAACATCCCTAGTAAAATCCCAGTTTGTCCAGCTTCTTTGCCAGTTAGACTCAGAACCAAACAAATGAAAGTTAGGTTGTCCCAGAAGAAAGGACCACACAATATATAAGCACTTATAAAGGATAATAATTCCCCTAAGTCTTGCTTTAATAGTCAACCACCCATTCATTGGGTCACTTTTCTATAGGACATGGAAGGCCATTGTTCTAATTCACATGAATGTGTTTGCATAGCCACAGAGTTATAATGCCTCACCCAATACAATGGGCTTTCTGGACCCCAAACTGGGCATTGGAAAGAAAAACTTAATGGTGGTTAAAACCCTTGATTTTTCTTATTCCTGTAAAATAAGAAACACCATAATAGAGAAAGTCAAGAAAGAGCTTCAGAAACTGCCCATTTAAGGATAGTAGAAGAAATCTATGCCACCTTGACAAACATAAGCTGAATAAGATTGTGGTTGCCCGTATAGTTTTTTACTAGTGTAGTTACTAGAAAAATAAGCAGTAACCTAGAGAATGATAGTTAACTAATACAAACAAGATCACAGAGGAATGCATTGAACTAGAAATAATTATCCCGTGTAAGGTAACCCAGAACCAAAACCACAAACATTGCATGTTTTCTCCTCTATGTAGATGTGAACTTTTAAGATTTAGGTATGTATAATTCAATCAGATAGCCACAGTGGTTAGATAGCTTGTAAGAAAACAGGGATGATGAGGGGATCTTAAATACAATAAAAATACAATACGATTATAAATGAAATACAATAGTATATACACACAAAGGAAAAACTAGAATTGGAGAATTAAGATTGGAGGGGGAATGCAGAGGAGAAGGGAGATAGGAAGGAATATGGAAGGATCCAATTGACAGTAAAGAACATCTAAAAAGCCACATGGAAAAACCTACTGGTAGAGAAGCTTCCTAAAATATGTACCTATATACAAAGTATTTATATGAAACTTTCTAAATTATGCATCTCTATTTAAAAAGTATTTAAATGTAGCCGCCACATAATAGGAAAAACTGAACAACTGTGGGGAGCCGACAGAAGGCGGCTATCATCCTTGCAGCCATCTTGAGCCATATACCCTGACAAGAGATTTGATTACATTACATTAGCCTACAACAGCTGAGCACACTCTGATAACATCTTGTTTCAGATACCCAGGATCTTTCCTTGGGTGTGTGAGACTTAAAGCTGTGATTTAGAGCTGAGGTTTAAAGGCGTGACTTAGAGATCAGATTTAGAGATAAGACCCAAGGGTGTGACTTAAGGGCATAACTTAAGGGCATGGCTTAGAAGTGAGACATATAAAAGGCGAGAGGCAGACAGAAGAGAGGAGTACAACTTGGAGTTAGTTATTAGGCATTAGGTAGAAGACACTTGGACTAGAGAACTTGGAAGAACCAGGCAGTAGGCACTTAGCATTAGGAACTTGGAACTTGGAGGCACTAGGGACTAGGAACTAGGGACTTGGAGAGAAGAAGAAAGACTGAAGAATAAACAGGTTTGAATCACACTCTGTCTGGTCTCCATTCCTCGAGTCCATCCTCATTCTCTCTCTTGCTGAACCCCGACCCACAGACTGGAGCAGCTTGGGGCAGTGCGGGCTAACAAATTAGTCCTGAAGGCTTTTGGCAATGCGGGTTCCAACATTGATAGAGCGGTCCGAGACATTTTGGCCCCCAAACATGGGGTAGTGCGGTTTGCAACATTTTTGGCCCCAACGTGGGGTAGCTTGGGCTGCAACAAACAACAACTTATGCCACCAAGTAAAACCTTCATTGTTATTAATTTGTTAAATCTTCTTGAGGCACCAGCCACAGGGTTACCTTAAGCCTGCCATAATGTCACAAGATATTGCCAGAACTACTGGTTACTCTTCACAACAGGAAGGTAGGGCCTTATTGCTAAAGACACCACTTACATCAATGAAGGATAAATTAAGCTCATATGGAAGTAGACTTACCTCTACCGACTAGTATTCATGGTGCTCAAATGTACTTTGAATGGTGTCAGAGTAGAAAAGTATCATTAATACCACCCAGTTATAAAACATGCAACCAATAATAATGACATACCTGAAAGATACACTGTTTAGTAGTGGGACAAATATTTTGAAACTAACTAATCATTCTTTTTTATTGTATTAAGGCCAGTTCCATGAGCTGGAACCCATAAATGGCACTGCTAGAGTGTCCAAGAATCTGAGAATAGATAAGTCACGGGCCCTATGAGGAAAACCTACTATTATTACTCCATTAAAGCAAGAGAAAGATAATAATAAAATGACCCCTAATGATGTATTGCTATAAGCATACATCAGCACATAGCTCAAATGTCATCAGAAAACCTTCTTTTTTAAGTAAATGATAATAATCACAGAGAAGCACAATTGGACAATGTGTAAACTTTAGATCACTCAGCCCTAAATGGTGTGTCCTCAGCAAACCTCACCCCTCAAAGCTCAGGGATCCATGTGAGAGCAGAAACAGCAAGACTGTAAGAGTCAGACATGCTAGATGACTTCAAGGGAACAACATCTTCCAGGCAAAAAGGCAATGACAAGCATGAGACAGCAGACACCAGACCTGCACAGGTTCAAGACACATAAAATCCCAGCACTGAGAAGCTCCAACACTTACCAAGATGTTATGTGGAACTGAATATTGCAGTGGAAAGAAAATCAGTTTTCTTCAGTGCAGTGTCACTAGGTATGTCAACTTAAAAAGGGACTCTATGGTTTCTGTGAAATTTTTGTTTTGTTTAAGTTTTATTTTATTGTTGTTGTTTGTTTGTTTTGTCATTTCCTTTTAGAGAGTAGAAATATTTGTTTTGATTTTTTTTAGATATATAGAAAAAACATGTAGTTGACTAAATATAGGGTTGAGAATGACCTGAAAGAAGTAGTAGGGAGTAAAAAATATGATTAAATATATTCCATGAAAAATTCTTTAAAAATGAAGCAATTGTAGTAATTGATATGTGATATAGATGTGTATTATACATCTATGGTGTTGCTTAAGTTGTATAGGAATGGCTTAACTAGAAATCATATTAGGTCCCTTATAAATTTGAGATTCAACTGTATTAAATATTAATGTGTTACTACTGAAAACAGATGTTAATGCAAGAATGGATTTCATCTTAACTTTACATTTGGACAAAAAAATATTATCTCCCATGTTGGCCAAAACCTACAAATAGCAACTATATACATGTAAATAAATAAATAAATAAATAATATCTGGGACATTAGTATATAGAAAAATAACTGTGTAGATATTTAAACACAGCTGTGTTTTGAGTCTGGTTGTCTTCTCTATGTATAATTTGAGTGTTTCTTGTTATTCATATTGTGCATCTATAGGACTAGCATTCTTGATCACTTTTCTAACATGCCTACCAACTGCATTAAATATAACAGTAAAAGATCTCATGACCTGCAAAAAACCTTGTATCTTTTCTATGGGGAAATTTAATAAAGTTCTCAAAAGAAAAATGCGGAGATGTAGAACATAAATTATATCAGATGCCCATTGATCAATCAAATTCTGAGACATTACATATGGAAGTTTCTTTCTCATTCAAAGTCTAAATAGTCCACCAAGCATCTTGGAAGCCTTTATGGACCATTTTCACACAGATTTATTGCTTCTATGCTAGAGCATCGATTCCTTGAAATATTGAGCAGAAAGAAGGCAGGTTGCAAATAATCTGTGCTTCTTATCATGAAGTAGGATAAAGATGAGACTTTAGACGTTAGACTTTAAAGACTAAAGATTCCAATGTTCTCTTCTATACAAACACATTGTTTAATAATATGCTCATTTAAGCATATGAGCTTTGGACTTTTGTGCTGTAAATATTGTTTTAAAGAAAAAATAGCCCTTTCTCTCCACATTTAATTCATCTACATAACAAAAACACATAATAAGCGAGCAAATACCCATCACCCTACCCTCAATGCATTGTTTCTACATATCAATAACATAAGTTGATCACTGTATCAGATCTCTGCTCAAAAATAACCATATAAACCATGAAATATTCCTGCTATGGACTTCTAAGAAGCTCTTAAAACTATTCCCTTGAGTACTTAAGATATAAAGAAAGTATCAATATATTTTTTAAATACTAAAAATGAGTATACCCATGTACCAAAACAGAATATATTCCTAATCTGTGTTTAAAATGAAGACTGTCAAGTATTAATGATACATGTTATTCCATAATTACATATCACTATATACATATATATTGACATAGTTCAAATGTAGGATGAATCCTCAAAGATTCAGACCTTTGGTTATCAGTTTGGTAACCAAAATGATAGTATTAGGAAAGACCACATGGTAGGTCTTATGTGAGGTACTTTTGTCACTGGTGGTGTTCCCTTAAATGGCATTTCGAAGCCTGATCTTCTCTGCTGCTCTTCTCTCTGACTTTTGATGTAACTGGTTAGCTCTGTCACACACTATCACCATGGTGTGACAACCTGACACTAGCTATAGCTTATGCTCCTGAAGCCACCTGATCTTGAGCTATACAATAAATAAATCTTTTATCTCTTAAGTGTTAATTGCTTCAAATGTCTCATTTATAAACAGGAAGCTGAGGGAAATATGTATACACATAGACAAAGAATCAGAAGTAGCTACGCATTAATGTATTTCTTTTCTGATGAGATTTTGGTGGTTTTCATTTTTTTTTCTGTGATTTTTTTCTTCAGTTTCCAAGTGCTCTATATTTAGAATCCTTACTAATCTTCCTTTTTACTTCTAACTAACAAATAATTTTATTTCCTTTCTGGCAATATGGTTTTTAATTGGATATTTTATTTATTTACATTTCAGATGTCATACCCTTCCCCATTCCCCCACCCAGAAACCCCCTATTCCATCCCCTTTCCTCCATTTTTCTTTTATACCATTTTAATTACATGCAAGTATTGAGATCAGTTCTAGGTTGAGGAACTAGCAATACAATAGATGCAAACTTCTAATAATCACTATTTTCAAATTGTTTCAATTTCAGTGAATTTTCAAATTATTTCAAAATTAAAATAACCTCCCAACTCATATTCCCTACTTCACATTTCCCATCACTTCTTCCTTTCTTAAAGCAAAAGCCAAGTGAGCAGCACCGCAATTACATTTGCTGGCTATATAGAAATGTCCGTGATAACCATCTCCAGGTATTGAAGAGCGAACTTGGCTTATCAACTCTAAACAGGCCAACTAGGCTCACTTTAGAAAAATAACACCATACTTTGATACCTTTCTGTATGTCCTTAGGGTTGAAAAGAAAGTATGGCTCTCAGTCTTCCAGAGACTAAAGGAAAGGCCATTCAGAGCCTGCCCTACCTGGAGATACATCCCATGCACAGTCACCAACCCCAGACACTATTTGTGGATGCCAAGAAGTGCTTGCATCATGATATAGTTGTCTCCTGAAAGGCTGTACCAGAGCCTGACAAATACAGAGGTAGATACTCACAGCCAAATATTGGACTGAGCACAGGGTCCCCAATGGAGGAGTTAAAGGACTGAAGGAGCTGAAGGGATTTGCAACCCCACAGGAAGAACAATATCATCCAGATACCCCAGATCTCCCAGGGACTAAACCACCAACCAAAGAGTACACATGAGGGGACCCATGGCTCCAGCTGCATATGTAGCACAGAATGTCCTTGTTGGGCATCAATGAGAGGAGAGGCCTTTGGTCCTCTGAAGGCTTGATGCCCCGGTGTAGGTGTAGGGGTAGGGGAATACCAGGGCAGGGAGAGGGAGGGTGGGTGGGAGAGCACCCTCATAAAAGCAGGGGGAGGGGGATAGGGGGACTCTGGAGGGGAAACCCAGAAAAGAGGATGACATTTGAAGTGCAAATAAATAAAATATCCAATTAAAAAAAAAGTTCCTCAGCCATCTGATTTTTTTCTCAATTAGATATAGATGCAAACAATACTATCTGAAGTTCTGCCACTTTAAGACCAAGCTCCTTAAGGCACCAGTGATACCTTCTCATCTGTATTCTGACAAAGACACCTACTTGTTCCCCACCATGAACAGGAACTGATAGGAGTGAAGCCACTGTGACAGTGGCCTGAGTTGTCAAGTGTGAAAGGTATGTCCAATCCCTTTGCAGCTTCCAACTCTGACCTTGCCACAAAACATGGAGCATATTATCTTTGCTTTTTTCGGGATGGCATGTTTCTTCTCATCACTATTGTACTCATAAATAACACCTATGTCTAGTAGAGGTAGCAAGATCCAACATCTGATACCAAGGTATTTCTAACCTGGTTCTATGTCTCTAACCAAGTGGACTCTTCATACCTCCAGTTGAAACACTTCTTCGGGATTTTACATTCAACACAATAGAAAATCCAATAAAGAAAAAAGAAAGATTGCATGGCCTGATAAAAATATCTTGTAGTTTTAATTATCTATAGTCAAACAGAAGTTTATTAGTTAAGAGGCCCTAAACACACACATACTAGCAAAATGAAATGGACATGAGAGAAATAATTAATAACAATAACAATAATAGAAGTCATAGATTTGAGAGGGAGTGGTGGGAAAAACACAGGAAGTGTTGGAAAGAGGTAGAAACTATGTAAATGAAATACTTATGTATAAAATTTTCAAAGAAAATTAATTTGAAAAAAGAAAGGAATGCACTGTTGGGAGATAAATCAAACTAAGAAGAAACATACACACTAATCTGAGTGGTCAAGGAGGACCAAAAGCCAGGTTGTCAGAAAAAGAAATTCTATCCAAACGTAAGAATGTTCAGGGAAAACTTGGGTTGTCATCAGAGGAGGTTGGTCCAGATCTTTGGTGATTGCCTGCTAAATAGGATGAGGAATTTTGTTAGATACAGACAGGTGTTCCTACATTCATGAGAGAAATTCTGCAAGGAGGGATGAAAAACGATGTTGGATCCTTGGGAGACCTTCTTATATAAAACATTATTTGGATATATGGGAGGCTGTATTCTCCTTACTAGGTAATTGTTGGGAGCCGACTTTAGTAGAAAGCGGCTAGAGCAACTTTGTAGCCATCTGGAACCATATACCCTGATGAAAGACTTGGTTTTCAAAAGCCTATAACAGCTGAAGCACACTCTGATAAATATATTGTTTATCCCACATAGCTTGTTTTGCTGTTTAGTGACCTCAGCTGTATGGTGCACGTGGCATGAGTTCATGGGCTCCTGGCAGGGTTTATAAGCTGCATCCGGGAAGGGATTGCGGGCTCGCCATCTTGACTACCAACTGCTAAGCATCCTGAGTAAACTGCTGTGAGAAGGAACCGGTTGTTCCCTGTTTTAATTCCTGCTGGTCAGGGTTGGCACAGCACAGGTAATGGCAAGATTGTATGAAGGCATCACTACTTGGGCTCAGATCTACTGGGAACCAGTGAAGGTTGCAGGAGCTTCTCAGAGTATGATAAGGAGATTCTGTAGTATTAGTGATAATATTTAGCATGCTTAGAGCCAAAGAGCTCACACTTGGGCAGCATGTCTTCCCACTTTGGTTCACAAAATACTTGCCTTAAGTGAATTTCCTTTCCCGTTATAGCTTTTAAAACTAAAAATCTAACCCTAGTGTTTGCTTGGAGTGTGCTACAAAGGGCTGTTGCTCTTCTGAGCTAGACATGTTCCATGTTTGCTTGCTGTTCTTATCTAAGCTTTGGCATAGAGGTAGCCATGAGAAAGAACTATCAGCTCTCCTTGAAAAGGAGTGGACATGAAATACCTCTAAAAGGAGATTCTTAGTTCAAAGATCCTTCATGTACACTAATCCCCATTGTTCAGTATTCATTTCCTGGCTATAAACAAACAGCCTCATTTCTGAAGAATAAATCATTTTATTTCACAATCACACTTCAATCAGTGAAACAAAATGAAGTTTAAATATGAATAAAATGTTGTAACACAACCTCTATATTTTGTCACTGAAGCAAACAATTTTATGAGATCAGGAGTGCCATACTAAGAGAATATGAAAGACCAGGTTCTCGGTTCAGTAGATAATGGCAACTTCTCTGTACACAAGAGGACCTGCGTTTGAATCCCCCAAATACATGTTAAAAGTTAAGCATAGCTGTGTGCTTATAATACAAGCATTTTAAACTGGGGGGAAAATATACATCCTGACAAGTTGTGGGGCAGGCAGCTTATCTCAAATTACAATCATTGAGCTCAGTAAGAGACCTGATCTCTGGAAAATAAGGCAGAGAGGGATAGAGGAAGGTTCTGAAGTCCTCATCAGGCCTTTGCATGAACATGCAATGCTCATTTGCATATATATATGTATATATATATATATATATATATACATATGTATATACTACAAACACATAACACATAAAAATATTGTTAAATAGTAAAAAAAAGGGATTAAATATGAGAGTCCTTATGTTCTATCTTCTTTTAATAACCTCTGAGTCTATGAATACATAAATTAGCATAGATATTACTTGTATATGAGTTGTGTGTTTGTGTGTGTGTATGTGATTGTATGTCGGAGAATGATTGTGTTGCAAGTGTAAGAATGTGTGAGTGTATGCTTGTGTGTGTGAGTGTTCAACAATGATGTTCAGAAGATGCTGCGACCTCTCAGAAACCCATCACAGCAACAGTTTAGAAGTGCCAAGACATTCCTGAAAAACAAGAACCTCCCTAATTAACCCAGTTTACTCTGGAAATGACTGTTCACAGTCTGATTTCAGAGAAAAGGCAGTTTATAATGACACCTCATATATAGCAACACTCAGATTTACTTTGAGGAATTCTAAGCATGATGTTATTCAACATTTCTTTTAACCTTAGTAATTCTGTGAAATCCTAGCAAACACATTTTTACATCAATTATACTTATGGTGCAAATGTAGCACGTGCTTTCTCGTGCACCGCTTGGGCTTTGCAGTTTAGAGCCTGGTGTTTTCCTTCAGTCCTCTAAAGGAAACACAAGCACTTTCACACATATTCACACACTTTCACCCCAACAAGGTGTAAAATCAATTTATAAATTGGTTTATAAATTTCCCTAAGACCCTCACTACATATGATGATCAATACAAATCATGTTTAAGTAAATTCTATAAACATTTTAAGTGCATATAACATGGAAAAAAGGAATTTCATGGCTTTGGAAAGCTAATTTTATTATTGTAGGAGGGTAAAGGTAGAGTGAATAAATAATATTAAAAATTGCAGAAATATTGAGTCTAGATGAATTAAACCTAATGTGCTTTATTTATTTATGAAACACTAGAAATTTGAGGACCACAAATTTTAGAACACAGCATTTTCATGTAAGCATTAATTTCATAGGTCAATCGATGCAATAGCAGAAGAAATACAAGTTCAGTGTGGGCTCCAGAGGCATCTGCAGACTTGATGTTCCTTGCTATGAGAAGCTGAAGTAGCTGGTAAAGAGAATTCAGAAGAATTAGCCTTCCCCACCTGGTCTCTCATCCATAATCCCCTTTGAGGACAGACCTCAAATGACCTAAGTCTCCCACTAGAACCCACCTCTCAAAGTTACCAGTGCCTCCCAATCACACCATAGTTGAGAACAAGCCTTTAACACATGTGCATTTGAGGGACATGTACAAAACATGTCATTCCAATCAGTCATTTCCACTCTTGAGTTCAACATCATTATGTGACTAAAGTTCTTTCTCCTTCATACATGGATAGATTTAGGTTTTTTTTTTCAGAGTTTTATGACTGCACATAAAACCATTCAGAATCAGGTCATTCTTATCAATGTCCCTGAGCACTGAATAGATTTTTATCAACTGCATCTCTAGAAGCAGAGTTACAGAGCCATAGAGAGTAACATTCACTATTATACGGAGGTCAGTAGATAACTCTCCGAAGCAGTAAACTATACTGATTTGTTTTCTCATGAATCTCCAGTGCATATTGAAACTAACTTCTGATAATTTGGGCACTGCTTCCAACGAGAATTAACTAGCTGTCAATCTTAGGAACAACTGTATCAAATCTTGAGAGATGTGCTAGCATGTGTTCAGTGTTAGGAACCCCACCCACTGTGCTATAATCAGACTTCATGTTTTTATGATGACTCTATGAACACAAACCACTGTAGCAATTCAACCTCTGTGGTGTTTCTCTTGCTAATCCTCAACTGTTAGGAATCCTCTCACTTAAAGTGAGTAGACTCTTGCCATAATTAGTTGCTTGAGAATTTTATACAATGTATTCTGACCATATTCATCCTCCTCAACTCCCTCAGATTTACCCTTTCTACCCTCACCTCCATACCAAGCTACCTTCAATTTTTTCTTCTATTATTTTTTATCATTCTAAGTTTTTTCTTTTATGTAATATAATTTTTCTTCACATAATATATCCTGATGATGGCTTACCCTCCCTCTACTCCTCCAAGTCTCTCCCCACTTCCCTTCCCATCTAGATCCACCCCCTTCTGTTTCACATTAGAGAATGACCCGACTCTCGTGGGTCAGTCAATGGGGTCTGCAAGAGAGAGAGTGGGGAAGAATGGGCAAGAGATGCGAAGAATTGAGACAAGACAAGGTGTCTGATCAGGTCTTGTTTATTGAAAGAAAATCATGTATATATAAGCACAAGCAGGGGAATGCATGTGGAGACACTTTACCACGTGTGTCTTACAGCTGTGGACACTAAACAACAAAACAAGATATGTCTGAGAAAAATAAGATGTTTATCAGAATGTGCTCAGCTGCTGTGGGCTGTTGAAAAACAAGTCTCTTGTCAGAGTATATGGCCCAAGATGGCTGCAAAGATGATAGCCGCTTTCTGCTAGGACTTGGCTCCCAACAAGAAAACAAGCAAGCTTCTAAGTGATAATAATAAAATTTAATAAAATAAAATATGATAAAACAAAAGCTAATATATCAGCATTGGACAAAACAAAGGCACAAGAGAAGGCACAGGAAACAGACAATCACTCAGTTTGACCCTTAGAGAGCATATAAAAACACTAAAATGGAAGCCATAATATATACACAAAGGACAGGTCTCCATCCCTTATGGCTCTTGAACGCTCTCCCTACTTCTTTGGTGTGGTTCCCTGATCCCTGAGAGGAGGGATTTGATGGGGGCATCACATGTAGGGCTGAGTGTCACAATGTCACTTACTCTACATAATGTCTTGCTGTGGGTTTCTATATGTGTTACTGTCTTTTTTAAGAGGAAGCTTTTCTGATGATGGCTGGGCAAGACATGTTCCGGGTATAGCAAAATGTCATTAGAAATCATTGTATCAGTACTGTTGTTTAACAACAGCAGTATTTTGGTTTACCACAGGCTATCTAGTCCCATGTTCTTCATCATTCAAGCAATGCTCGATATGGATTCCTTCTCCTGGAGTGGGCCTTAAGTCAAACCAGACATTGGTTGGTTCCTCCCACAAGCTTTGTGCCACCATTGCCCTAGTGTATCTTGCAGGCAGGACACCACTCTATATCAAAGGTTTCATTATTGGGCTAATGTCTAAGTTCCTCATTTGACTGCTTGTAGAAGAATCCAAATAGATCCATGCTTACTATTCTGCATGAAATTCAACGGCACATGGATCACAGAAATCTATTAGTGGCTGAGCAGAGGAGTGAGCTCTCATTTGCTCACATGCCACCACAGCCGCTCTATGGGGATTTCTCCGAGATGTGCTTTGCTGCCTGGAAAATGAGGATGCTTTGAGAATTCCAAAGGCTCTTCAAACTGTTTTCCCAGAGTTCATCAGCTCCTCCAGGCTTCAGGAGGCAACAAGAGCCTGCAAAATTTGTACTTGTTGATTGGACTCTTAACCTCCCTCCAGATTGTTTCTCTCTGCTCACTTGCTTTCCATCCTGCAGAAAACACAGTGACTCTGTAGAGCTCAGCCACCCTCCTCCTTAGAAGTGAGCTTCCTCACATCCTATTACCAAAATTTATCTCTTTGTTATGGGTAGGGCCAAAAGATCAAAAGTTCATTACACATTCAGAGTTTGGGCTCATCCCTGCTACTCGGCCATTGTATGAAATGAGAAATCTGTTCACGTCCTGTGGAGCTCAGTTCTCTCATGGGAAAGCCTAAGCTGGGAGGTAGAGGTAACTTATATAGAGTGTCTGTCATGAGAAAAATTCTCATGAACCAATTGTGTTTCTTGTTATTAATATGTGCAAGCCCAAACTCCTCTCTCAGAAGGTTATAAGCATCACATTCATGTCCTCCTGCCTGTTCTGTGTGTTCTCTACGTGTCCTGTTCACTTCTGCCTCACTGATAACAAAGGCAGTTTATCTCACCTCCCCTCTACCAATTAAAGTCTTAACTATTCTAAGCCAGGATCTCCCTTATGTTGAAAGCCTACCCTGAGCCTCTAACCCACACCAGCTTCTCCTTTTCCTAAGGCGGTTTTTAATTCACCTGAACTAGCACTCATCATCACCAGTTTCAGCTATAATCAATTTACTTTTTCATTTTCCACTTTGTAAAGATAAAGATATTAGGACCTTCAACTGAACTCCACACAGTTTTAAACTGACTCACACATTAACTGCATGGCTACAACTGCCACAGGTCACAATCATTCCCATGGGTACATGGTGTCTCCTCTTTCTATCATTTGCTCACTTAGTCACTTTTAGTCACCTTAGTGTAGACTTGCCCTGATCAAGTGTACTCAACGCCTAATGGTAGAGGAGCAAGTGAAAAAAATGCTTGAGCAATGATGCATATCAACAATGGAGAAGAGGGACAGTGTTCTGTGCAACTGGGGAAACAAAAATTTGTTAGGTGGACTGGGGGGGGAGCGGTAAAAAGAAATGAGATGGCAAATCTCCGGAGATGAAGGCAAGTGCAGTGATGGAGGTCCTTCAATTTTAGGAGATGATAGCACATGCTGTGACTGGGTTCTGCCCAGGAGCCATTCTCTTCCATTAATATGCAGTGAAATATTTAACCCATAAGTGTTGGATTACCATTGTTCTCACTTCAATGATTCTTTATTGAAATGAAACCCTAGCATAGATTCTCCATTTGACCCATTGGCTTAGTAGGCTTGGATTCCATCTCACACCCCTGCTTTAAAGTCAAGAACAAAACCATCTCCCCATATTCCTCTCTCCTCACCTTAAAAATACCATATGAATATCAGCTTCTATTACAGGATTCCTTAGGGAGAGACTGAATGTTCTCAGGCCATAAAATTAAAAGGCTTAAATCAAATCTAACAACACCTCAAGAATGAAGAAGTGGAAAATGGTACCCAGAGATGTCCAGGAAAGAAAAGATTTATGAAAAGAAGGTGACAGATTTTCCTACAGAAATCATATTGATTCTAAAAAAGAAAAAGGGGGCCAAGGCAAGAAAGAAGCAGAGAGATGTCAGCCAGCATGCAAACTATGTTTTCTGGAGTAGCTGTGAGAAGGAGACTGAGGGAATTAATTTAACAGATAAATATTAATGGAATGTTTGGAAGCAACTCCCAAGTCAATATCCTTTAGTGTAACCTACACACTTCATTAGATGCTATAACCAGTGCAGACACATGAGCCTGAGGAAAGTTCTGGCATTTCTGTACAGGACTTAAGTATCTCCAGGAATTTCCCAGACCTGAGATGTTGAAACTCTTATAAAGGATGTTAACCTTGTTCTAGTAGGGAAAATAATGTAGAGTTTGGTCATTTTTCTGACACAGCACATAGGCAACGTCTAGGGAAGTTAGAGAAGCTAAGAAACCTTTCAGTTTACTTTTTATCATTTTTATTGCATATTTTCTTTATTTACATTTTGAATATTATCCCCTTTCCAGGTTCCCCCACCCTGAAATTCCCTATCCCATTCCCCCTTCCCTGATTCTATAAAGATGTTTCCCCACCCACCCACCCACCCACTCCTGCCTCCCTGTCCTGGCATTCCCCCACACTGAGCTATTGAGCCTTCACAGGACAAAGGGCCTCCCCTCCCACTGATGCCAAACAAGACCATCCTCTGCTACATATGTAGCTGGAGCCATGGGTCCCTCCAGGTGTACTCCTTGGTTGGTGGTTTAGTAACTGGGAGCTGGGGGGGGGGGGGGGGCAGTCTGGTTGGTTGATATTGTTGTTCTTCCTATGGCATTGCAAATCCCTTCAGTTCCTTCAGTCTTTTCTCTAACTCCTCCATTGGGGACCCCCATGCTCAATCCAATTGTTGGCTGTGAGCATCTGTCTCTGTGTTTGTCAGGCTCTGGCAGAGCCTCTCATGAGACAGCTATATCAAGCTCCTCTCAGAATGCACTTTTTGGCATACACGATAGTATCTGGGTTTGGTGACTGTATATGGAATGGATATACAAAAGATACTTAAGTCCTCAGTTGGGGTAGTATTTGGATAACCCTTCCTTCAGTCTATGCGCCACACTTTGTTTATGTATTTGATCCCTTAAGTATTCTGTTCCCCTTTCTAAGAGGGACCAAACACCCACACTTTGGTCTTCCTTCTTCTTGAGCTTCATGTAGTCTGTGAATTGTATCTTTGATATTTCAAGCATTTGGGCTAATATCCACTTATCAGTGAGTGAATACCATATGTGTTCTTTTGTGATTTGGTTACCTCACTCAGGATATTTTCTAGTTCCATCCTAAAAATTTCTTGAATTCATTGTTTTTAATAGCTGAGTAATACTCCACTGTGTAAATGTACCACATTTTCTGTATCCATTCCTTTGTTGAAGGACATCTAGGTTCTTTCTGGATTCTGGCTATTATAAATAAGGCTGCTACAAACATAGTGGAGCATGTGTCCTTGTTATATGTTGAAGTATCTTTTGGGTATATGCCCAGGAGTAGTATAGCTGGGTCCTCAGGTAATGCTATGTCCAATTTTCTGAGGAACCACCAGATTGATTTCCAGAGTGATTGTACCAGCTTGCAATCCCACCAACAATGGAGGAGTGTTCCTCTTTCTCCGCATCCTCGCCAGCATTTGCTGTCACCTGAGTTTTTTATCTTAGCCATTCTGACTGGTGAGAGGTGGAATCTCACTGTTGTTTTGATTTGCATTTCTCTGATGACTAAGAGTTGAACATTTATTTAGATACTTCTTGGCCATTCGGTATTCCTTAGTTGAGAATTCTATGTTTAGCTCTGTACCTCATTTTTAATAGGTTATTTGATTCTTTGGAGTCTAACTTCATGAGCTCTTTGTATATATTTGATATTAGCCCTCTATTGAATGTAGGATTGGTAAAGATCATTTCCCAATCTGTTGGTAGCTGTTTTGTCCTATTGATAGTGTCCTTTGCCTTACAGAAGCTTTGCAAGTTGAATGATCTATTCAAGTCTACCATGCTAGGAAAATTTGTTCTTTGATTATCATCTACAAACAACAGACTTCCATTTGTGTTCCAGAAGTATCTTAGACCCCTAATACATATATTTTTTTGCCTTCTAGCAAAAGTTCCACTCTTCCTTAAAATATTAAGTTTGTTCTTAATATTGTAGAACTTAAAATAGTTGACAAGTATGTTTCTGTTGAGTGATTAATAACATCAAAGTGGAACAGATCTGATCTCATTCTGTTTCTTCAATACATAAGGATTGCAGCTAGTGTTAAAAGACAGGGACAGAAATATTGCAGGTCTATGATGAGTCATAGCACACACCACATAGATATTACATACATACCATCTACATCTGACCATTTAACTCAAGCAAGGCCACTTGCTAAAAACTTTTCTCTTATCACATTGAATGTACATGTACTCAATAACGTACATCCATGTGCACACACATCCAACCTTCACAGAAAACAAGAATCCAGCCAGTCACTCAAATCAATTCTGTTTCTCAATTCTGTTTCATTTCATAATGCCTGATCAATTTTGTACAATCTCTGTCAGGTACATCAGCACTAAAATTATACACCAGAGCTCTCTCTGCCCAACTCATTTTCTACCCCAGCCCCTAAATAATTATTTGAGAAGAGATTAAATTATACATTATATAAAATAATTTCTTTCCCAGAAGATATCAGACTTCAGACACTTTTTAAGCTGATACCATATAATAAACTAATTGTGTAATTAGAAATACATTTGTCAAGTAGGTAATTATTATGCTTAGAACATGAAAAAATAGTTTCTTAAAGAGAGAAATAAAAAGATGGTATTAAGAATTTTAATGGATCAAATGAAAGCTTCAAGTTTTATTGGAAAGAAATAAATGGTCTTAACGAGAATAGGTTTTATGGGCCTGGAAGTCCATTTTAAACAGGGCCAGATAATGAGTTTAGGGGAAAGTCCGACCTGAGTGAATTCTCATTATTAGCCCCCTCTGCAGCATCAAGTTGGGTGTTAGCCAAACAGAAGCCTGTGTCTTCAGTACATCCTCTCCACCTGTTCATCCAGGATTAGAACGAGCTTCTGTTGATCATGGATGATCAACTTGTCTTCATCTTCATTGCTACCTTAGTCTAAAATGTTTTATTCCTTTATCTGTGTTAGCCCAACAACATCCTACTCAGTTCCTATTACCTCTAGTTACTAGACTTTATTGTCCTGCCTTTCATTCAAGCAAAATTAATACAAAGTAAAGCTAACCATTCTAAAATGTAAATGCCATTCAAATTTAGCATATTTATAATACCATGCAACCACTACATATAAAAAGCTCCAAAATATTCCATCAGAAAAAAATAAACCCATTAAATATTAGCTGCCATCTCATTCCATACTTTGTCCTCATTCTGTATCAAGAGGTAATCTGGTTTTTTTCTCTTCCATATACCACATATAAATAAATCATATTTCTACCTTTTTAAAGATTATTATATTTATTTATTATGTTTATATACTTAGGTATAGATATTTTATATTTATTTATTATGTGTGTAGTGATGCGAGTTAGACATATGGGAAAGTACCTGCAGAGGCCAGAAGAGGGTGTTGAATTGTCTGCAATTACAGGTGCGAGGCACCCAAAGCTTGGGCCATGATCAGAACTCGGGTCCTCTGCAAGCGCACCAAGTAGCTTAAATACAGAACCATCTTAACAGTCCCAGTAAGTGACTCTCTGTGTGCCTGTACTCTTTTATTTAGTGAATGTTTTTGAGGCTTGTCTTCATCTTATTAATATATATTATTCTTAGGGTGAAAAAGTACCTGTTTCTAATTATTTTCATTATATACCTAAAAGAGAAATGACTAGTAATTTGCTTAACTTCTCTAGGCAAGAGCTTTTTAAAAATTTATTTTATCGTTTCTGTGTCTGTGTGTTTGTTTTTGTGTAGGGATATGTGTGTGAGTATACACAATATATGAGCAAAGCCTTCAGAATCCAAAAGAAGGCATCAGGTATCCTTGGGGTTAGAGTTACAGGTGTTTTGAGCCTCACAATATATGTGCTGGAACTCAAATCCAGGTCCCCTGACAGAGCAGTAAGTGCTCTTAACCACTGACCTGTCTCTCTATAAACTGCTATAGGTTTATAACAGTCATTGTACCATATGACATTCCTACCAGTAGGGGATACATCCCAGTTTTGCCATATTTTGCTAACATTTACTATTTTCTGAAATTTGTGTTGCTTTATAAATTACAATCTCATGTGTGAAAAGTGATATATCCTTGTGGTCTTCATTTGCGTTGCCCTAGTGACTAATGATATTGAGCATCCTTTCAAGTATCTACTGGACATTAGTAAATATTTGGAGAATATTGATTGAAATCATTTACTCATTCAGTACTTCATTTGTGTGTGTGTGTGTGTGTGTGTGTGTGTGTGTGTGTGTGTGTGTGTGTGTGTGTTCTGAATGCTAGATTTCTAACACCTGATTTAGGTTCATTCCTCTCATTCTGAAGGTTGCTTTTATTTTTACAATGGTTTCCTTTGGTGTATATAAGGTCTTTTTAGTATTGCATTGATAAAGTACAAAATTATCTATTTTTCTTTCTTTTTTATTAGTTTATACTTTTTCTGTCAGATATAAGAATCTATTTCCAAACCAAAGATTATACAAATTTGCCTCTGTGTTTAATACATTTATGGTTCTCAGTCATTGATCCATTTTGCAGGTGCTTTTGCATGAGGTGTGAGGGAAGGAACATGCTATGGCCTATGCCAAATGTGATTCGCTGCCAAATGTGATTCTATTAGAGTGCAGCCATGCTCTCTCATTTCTACATCATTTGTGGCTGTTCTATGTTTTATATATTAAGTGTTTCCCAAAGCTCACATGTTAAATACATGGTACCCAGTTCATATATTCATTCTCAAAGAATAAATTAAACCAAGAGGGCTATAGCCTAGTTATCAATGGATGCAGAATTTGATGGCTTTCTTGGGAGCTGGTAGAAACTAGAAGGTTGTGTCCTAGTCTGCTCCCTGTTTTTGTGACAAAGAACAGGACCAAAGAAACTTGGGTAGGAAAAGATTGATAAAATATTACAAGTTAGAGTACAGCATGGAGGGAAGCCAGAACAGGAGCTCATGGAAGGAACCTGAAACAGTAACTGAAGCAGAAGCCATGGAGGAATGCTCATTACTGTCTTTTCCTCTGCTGTGATCAGCCTGCTTTCTTATACCACCCAGTACCACCTGCCTAGGGGTGGAACCACCCCAATGATTTCAGCCATCCCATCAAATATTAATAGAGAAATTTTCTTCACAGTCTTGCTTATAGGCAACCCTAAGGAGGAACTTTTTCAGTTGAGGTTTCTCTTCAGATAAGTCTTGTTATGTGAAGTTGACAAAGAACTTATCAGAAGATGTGAGGACTACATGAAGAAAGGAGGTGACTGAGGACATACTTTTAAATGGTACATCTTGCTTTTGGCCTTTTCCCATCCCTCTTTCTATTTCCTGGTTGCCACTCTAACATACCTTCCCCACCAGGGTGCTCTGTCTTTCTTCAGAGCCACAGTAATGAGTCCAGGTAACCTTGATCTGAAACTGCTTAAATCACAAGCCCACAAAAACCTTCCTTCCGTTACATTGTTCACCTCAAGAATTTTTTCACAGCCAGAAAAGATGTATATTACAATCTGCCTTAAGTTGCAACAGTAGAGCTGAGAAGTTGACACAGAGACTACATGGTACCTAAAGCCTACAGTTACCCCCTTGCTGTTTTTGCAGGATTTATAATCTCTGCCTCAGGAAGATAATCATACAAATAAATATGCAGTTGTAACATAGCAACTTTAAAGTTTTTATTAAACCCCAGACTTAGGTATATTTTTATGGATTTTTGAGCCAAGACTCAATGTAGCCCAGGCTGGCCTCAAATTCATTTTGTAGAAGAGAATGTTCTTGCATTTCTAATTCTCCCCTCCACTTCCTAAATGCTGGGACTACAGGTATGTATCACCTTGCATTCTTTGTCTGTACTGGAAACCTGTACTTCATATATGCTAGGTGAACATTGCTCATATATAAGTTACTCATATCAGACACCTTCTAAAATATTTGTTGTAAAATATATCTTTTGGGGCAAAAGACTTCCTACAGGACATAAGGTTTCCAGTTCTTTGTCCTAACCTTTTCTCAAAGACAGAGCTCTTGGACTAAAGTAAAATAATAATAATAATAACAGTGAAGAAACTTTGCTTTTTCTTAACCTTGACTTTTGCTATCATCACTGAACTTGAGACTAGCAAGAGAACTTGGAATTAACCTGAATTAATGCTGGTCTAATGTTCAAGATTCTTTCACATTTCCTAAGTGACCAGAATGCTTTTAAGTCTCCCCATTGACAGATAAAGCATATATCCAGAGTAAAACTGTCCCCTCCTGACCTGTCTTGAATGTCAGTAAGTCCAAATATGCTTCAACTAGAACATAAAACAGTATGGCTCGTTGTTTCCTTGTATCAGTGCAATGAAGTATGTGGCAACCTTGCTCTTGATAACAGGAATTCATCAAAATTACCTTATTACCTACATTTTTCTCATTAAAACTTGTCAGGGACTCTAAGAAGATATGAGTCTCATCCCTCTTGACAACTCATCCAATTTGAGTTCATGGCTGACCAATGATGAGCTGAGATCCCACGGCTTCCCACAACAGGATAAGATAGCATGTGTTTTCAGAGGGTCCCCCAGAAGAAAAACATACGCAGCACATCTTAGAGAGGAAGATGCCACTCTACATCAAGATGTCTTTTCTTCTACAGCATCCTACCTCCATGCCTATCAGCTGATGATCATCTCCATTGATGCTCCTGGCCTCAACAGAAACGGGCAAATCTCCTCTCGTATATGGTCTGATTTCAAACATTTTGAGAACACATAACTTCTTAATTTATTGGTCTTCTAGTCACCCTGCATGATCCTCATCTGCAGACATCCCTGGATAGTTTCTTATAAAATAGTTATTATAGCACAATAGGCATATAATCCTAAGAGTACAGTAGTGGCACACATCTAATTGAACCTAAACCCTCTCACCAAGAGGAAAATCATGCTTGGAAAGATAGTTACCAAGAGCTAGTGACATCACAGATCTTGGTGAGGAACCTACAATTACCACATCACTAAATTAGCATGTTACCTAATTGCACTATAAACATTTGTTCTTATACCCACAGATAAGAGTGACCTTTATCCCTCATCAATTTCTCTTTGCAAAATACAGAGACTATTTACATAAAATCACAATTAATCAAAACACAGAGTTATCGATTCCAATCCGAATGAATACCTCTACAAAACAATCTGCATACCTATGGCTCAGAGAACGTTAGGGAAGAGGATGAAGGAGGAGACTGTAAGGGACAGAGGATCAGGGAGTTTTCTGTGAGTCAGTATCTCCTAGAAGAGTTAAAAGCTATACCCATAAGACCCACCAACATGACTGTCTAAACATGATCTGAGCAAGAATACAACAGACATACCGAAGTATATGTGGAAAGCCCATACAGCCTCAGTCTTACACAAAAACTACAGGCAACTAAGGAATGCTACAAATGGGAAAACTAGTCTTCCCCAGGAAAGAGCACACTAGTCATTTATCCAATACCAAATAGTCAGCTCTGAAAACATAAATACAAGTGACAAAACAAGCAAGTTATATTTAGAATTATATATGCCTATACCTATACACATGGAACAACAAGTAATGAAAATGAGGGCCTCAATAAAGCAAGGGGAATCTAAAGGGAGGAAAGTGGAGGAGAAATGCTGTAATTATAATTTCAAAAATAAGAGAAACACATAATAGTGTTTGGAAGAAGGAAAGAGCAGGGGAAAAAAGATATAATTAAATTACAACCTGAAAAATAAAATTAAAATATGGAAAAAAGTTTTTCCTAGTTAGGGTTACCATTGCTGTGATGAAGAAACATGACCAATAGCAAATTAAGGAGGAGAGGATTTATCTGGCATACACTTCCAAATCACTGTTTATCACTAAAGAATGTCATGACAGAAACTCAAACAGGGCAGGAACCTGGAGGCAGGAGCTGATGCAGAAGCCATGGAGGATGCTGCTTACTGGCTTGCTTCATGTCTTTCTCAGACTGCATTATTATAGAACCCAAAACTGATAACATTATTGAGCTAACTTAAAAAGCATGGACACAGAGTTACTTACAAGTCTATGCGATCTTTAAGCACCCACACTATTGTAAAGTCTCACCCCATTATGGGTGCTGTGTTCATCACAGCATAATAAATGGAGTTTCCCCTTCTGTTAACTTTCTACAGTCATCAGTATGTATTATGTACACATGCAAATTTGTCTACAGGGAAACTTAATTTTTAAAATGTCTTTACTATGTCTCACTCTCAGGATTAGTGTTCCTGTGCATGTGTCTGTGTGTGTGTGTCTCTGTGTGTCTCTGTGTCTTTGTGTGTCTCTGTGTATCTCTGTGTGTCTGTGTATCTCTATGTGTCTCTGTGTGTCTCTGTGTCTCTGTGTCTCTGTGTGTCTCTGTGTCTCTGTGTGTCTCTGTGTCTCTGTGTCTCTGTGTCTCTGTGTGTCTCTGTGTCTCTGTGTGTCTCTGTGTCTCTGTGTGTCTCTGTGTCTCTGTGTATCTCTATGTGTCTCTGTGTGTCTCTGTGTCTCTGTGCACATACATCTACTCATTTGTGCTCTTTACATAAACATACCTACCTGCACACTTGAGCATGTGCACACACACACACACACACACACACACACACACTTTCTAGCTCTCGTTTATTTAATATGGCAGTAACTGTGGACACCCTAGTTTTCCATTTTCAGGTTTCCACTTCTATCACATCCCATGACTGGGCCCTGCTGTGCCAAAGTTCCTGAAGTAACTGCAGCCCTAAGACTGGGGTTTCTTCACTTACCAACTATGTAGCTTTGCACAATTATACTTCTGGCCTTATGTCTTTCCAATTGTGTCCTCACTTTCTATGCCTTAATTAAATGTATATAATCAGTACCCTGATTACAGTGTGGATTAATTATAATACTTACATAAAGTGCTAAAGAACTACAGCCAGGTACATTATTATTACTATAAGTATACTTGAAAACTACAATCAAATCTTCCCTCTAGACATCTCCACTGGGAAAAAAGCTTTAATTCTATGTTGATCAAGATAAAGCATTAATATAAGTGATCCTGCAACAAAATTTCTTCTTTTCTTATTGGAACAAGGACTTAAACTCTCAGAAAAAAATGTAAAGATGAATCACACATAAATTTGGACTCATCACACCAAATCCATCCAATTACATTCAAGCTAGGAGTTATTGCTATAATATCTTTGATTTTTAAAAGCAATTATGTCTGACTTTAATCCTGATATTTAGAAAACTTCCCATTTGTGGTCCAACAAGTTCTTCTACATGTTCAAGCCTTTGTACAAGAAAAGATGATTTGCAAAGATAGGAATACTATAAAAAAAATTTGAAATCCAGAGAAACAACCACATCAGAACATTCTTTTATATATTCATATTTGTATTCCATTATTAGTTTGAAAGAAGCAGGGTACCACAGGAAATTCTTTTAAATACTGTACAGGCAATTTACCTCATCTATAAGGTACACAATATGAGATTCTGCTCCTTTATCTCTGCCAGTCAAATGAAAGCACTCACCTAGGACTCAAAGTCAGTGTTCAGTACTTGGTAGACAGAAGTGGCGAGTGGTGAGACACTGCAGATACAGTTGTGATATGTCTAGTGTCCCTGTGAGTTTCACTATGTTTTTTAATTTAGTGAACCTATACATCAACTTCACAACTGTAAAAAAGGACAAGGAGATTATGCATCTCACAAGTTGATCAATGACAATAAGCTAGATAGTGTGTATAAGACAGCTCAGGCACTCCAGAATGCATGGTGACTTCTGTCATCCTCTCCACAGCAAAACACATTTCCCTTAAAAATGAATACAAGCCAGGTATTACATTCTCTACAACAACAACAATATTATTGTTATAAAAATATTATGTTATAAAAAGTTATAAATTAAAGTTACAACTATACCAAGAAAAAATTTCTCTCTTTAAAAGTCATGGTGCCTCTATAAACCAGCTCCCGTGTTATGTGAATTCGTTGGCTCTCAAATCCAAGATACCACCTTAGGAGTTGGATCTCTAACTCTCTCTGGTACTCTATATCAAAACTGAAGCAATCAGATGAAATCCCCAGAATGAAAGGCATGTGAATTCATATGAATTTGTTGAAATACTTATTTTAGCAGATTTTTTTTTAATTCAGGTAAAAGTAGTTAAATAGTTAATGTCTTCTTGTAAACAATATTTGATGACCAAATCAAAGACTGGATAAACTAAAATGTATGATTTTTTTGTGTAAACATGTAAGTTGACAAGCTGTGATAACTGCATTGCCCTCCATTTTCTCTTAGTCAATCCTGTCCCCTGGTTATGGCTGTTCGGGTTGTCATCAAAATAATGAGATTTATTTTTCCTCTCATTGCACCACAGTATCTGGTTTTATATAAAATAGAGCAGTAGCCTCCACTTTCTAAGTGGTGCAAAATCTACCATGTCACTGAGTCTGTGGAAGATACATTAACAGTAAGAAAATGACTTACATAGCAATGAAACCCGATGTCAATCCTATTAAAGGCTTTTGGGGAACCTAGGATGCAATTCAGGCCCATAAAATTCTGAATGGTTTGCTGATAGTCTCCCTGCCAGGGAAACTGCCTATTAGACAGTGTAAGTCTGACCCCTTTGTGCAATTTTCTGTGGCTTGCTTTCTCATGCCCTAAAATATAAAATAAGCATTAAAAACAAAACCTCATGGGTGATTTGAGATATGTGTGGCTTCTCTTAAAATCTCTCTCATTTCACACATAATTTGGCACTGGGACATACAGTGTAAAGCACGGGACAAGGAATCAGAGTTAGTACAGATTCCCCGCGTTCTGTTTGCCAATGGCCTCACCATAACACCTGCTGCCTGTGTATTACGCTAATGGTCCAGATGTCCATTGACACTCAGACCAGTCCCCTGACTGTGAACTTATTTTATACTAGTCATTGAGAATTTGATGCCGAAAAAAAATCATATCCTCAAGGTGTCTATATTTAAGAACTTCAGCTTCTGCTTATCACCATTTTATATTTATCGGTTGTGAACTGAATACAAGTTGACATGATGGCAAGTGCCAACTGAGTGAATTACTGTGAATTCTACACCAAGATATATTATATTACTCGAGGCTATTATAAAGGGTATTGTTTCCCTAATTTCTTTCTCAGCCCATTTGTCATTTGTATAAAGGAGGGCTACTGATTTCTTTACGTTAGTTTTGTATACAGTCACTTTAATGAAGGTGTTTTTCAGCTGTAAAATTTTTTGGTAAAATTTTTGAGGTCACCTATATATACTGTCACATCATCCATAAATAGTGATACTTTGACTTCTTTTCCAATTTGTGTCCCCTATATCTCCTTTGGTTGTCTTATTGCTGTAGCTAGAACTTCAAGTACTATACTGAATTGATAGGGAGAGAGTGTGCAGCCTTGGCTTGTCCCTGATTTTACTGGAATTGCTTTAAATTTCTTTCTATTTAGATTGGTGTTGGCTATTGGCTTGCTGTACGTTGCTTTGATTATTTTTAGATCTGTGCCTTGTATCCCTGATTTTTCTAAAACCTTTAACATGAAGGAATGTTGAATTTTATAAAAGTTTTTTTCAGCTTCTAAGATAATTATGTGATTTTTTTCTTTCAGTTTATGTATATGGTGGATTACATTGATAGATTTTTATATATTGAACCATCCCAGCATCCCTGAGATGAAGGTTACTAGATCTTGATGCATGATGTCTTTGATGTGGTCCTAGATTTGGTTAGCAAATATTGTATTAAGTACTTTTGCATTAATGTTTATAAGAGAAATCGGTCTGTTGTTCTCTTTGTTGAATCTGTGTGGTTTAGGTATCAATGTGACTGTGGCCTCACAGAATGAATTTGGCACTGTTCCTTCTGTTTCTATTTTGTGGAATAGTTTCAGGAGTATTGGCATTAGCTCTTCCTTGAAGGTCTGGTAAAATTCTCCACAAAAACCATCTGGCCCTGGATTTTTTTTTTTTTTTTTTTTTTTTTTTTTTGGTTGGGGGGACCAATAATGACTGCTTCTATTTTTAGGCGTTTAAATACTTTATGTGATCTTGACTTAAATGTAGTAAGTGATATCAGTGTAGAAAATCATCTATTTAAATAAGATTTTCCAATAATAGGTGCTTCTGCTTCTCAAGCATTCTATATTCCTCAGTTGAAAATAATTTGTTTAGCTCTGCACCCAATTTTTGATAGGGCTATTGGATTCTCTGGAGTCTTCTTGAGTTCTTTGTATATATTGGATATTAGCTGTCTATCAGATGTAGGATTGGTAAAGATCTCTTTCCAATCTGTTGATTGCCATTTTGTCCTACTGACAGCGTCCTTTGCCTTACAGAAGCTTTGCAATTTTATGAGGTCCCATTTGTCAATTCTTGATCTTAGAGCATAAAGCCATTAATATTCTGTTCAGGAAATTTCCCCTGTGCCCATGTATTCAAGGTCATTCCCTACTTTGTCTTCTATTAGTTTCAGTGTGTCTGGTTTTATGTGGCGGTCCTTGATCCACTTGGACTTTAGCTTTGTACAAAGAGATAAGAAGACATCGATTTGCATTACTCTACATGCTGACCACCAGTTGAATCAGTAACATTTGTTGAAAATGCTGTCTTTTTTCCACTGAATGGTTTTAGCTCCTTTGTCAAAGATCAAGTGACCATAGGTATGTGGCTTCATTTCTGGGTCTTCAATTCTATTCCATTGACCTACCTGCTTGTCTCTGTACCAACACTATACAGTTTTTATCACTATTGCTCTGGAATACAGCTTGAGGTCAGGGATGGTGATTCCCCCAGAAGCTCTTATATTGTTGAAAATAGTTCTTGATATCCTAGGTTTTTTGTTATTCCAAATGAATTTGCAAATTTCTCTTTCTAACTCTATAAAGAATTGAGTTGGAATTTTGACAGGGATTGCATTGAATCTGTAGATTACTTTCAGCCAGATGGCCATTTTTACTATATTAATCCTGCCAATCCAGGAGCATAGGAGATCTTTCCATCTTCTGAGATCTTCTTTGATATCTTTCATCAGAGACTGAAGTTCTTGTCATACAAATCTTTCACTTGCTTAGTTAGAGTCACACTAAGATATTTCATGTTATTTGTGACTATTGTGAAGGGTGTCATTTCCCTAATTTCTTTCTCAGGCTGTTTATCTTTTGAATAGAGGAAGGCTACTGATTTGTTTGAGTTAATTTCATATTCAACCATTTTGCTGAAGTTGTTAATCAGGTTTAGGAGTTCTCTGGTGGAACTGTTGGAGTCACTTAAGTATACCATCATATCATCTGCAAATAGTGATATTTTGACTTATTTCCAGTTTGTATCCTTTAGACCTATTTTTTTTTGTCTAATTGCACTGGCTAGGACTTTTGAGTACCATATTGAATAGGTAGCGAGAGAATAGGCAGCTTTGTCTGGTCCCTAATTTTAGTGGAATTGCTTCAAGTTTCTCTCCATTTAGTTTGATGTTGGCTACTGATTTGCTGTATATTGTTTACTATGTTTAGGTATTGGCCTTGAATTCCTGATCTCTCTAAGACTTTTAAAATGAAGGGGTGTTGAATCTTCTCAAATGCTTTCAGAATATCTAATAAGATGATTATGTGGGTTTTTTTCCTTTGAGTTTGTTTATATAGTGGATTACATTGTTGGATTTCCATATATTGAACCATCCCAGCATCCCTGGGATGAAGACTACTTCATCATGATAAATGATTGTTTTGATGTGTTCTTGCATTCTGTTTGCAAGAATTTTTTGAGTATTTTGTAATGATATTCATAAGGGAAATTGGCCTGAAGTTCTCTTTTTTGTTGGTTTATGCAGAAGAATAATTGTGGCTTTACAACCCTGAGATTACACCTCACACCAGTCAGAATGGCTAAGATCAAAAACTCAGGTGACAGCAGAAGCTGGTGAGGATATAAAGAAAGAGGAACACTCCTCCATTGTTGGTGGGATTGTAAGCTGGTAAAACCATTCTGGAAATAAGTCTAATGGTTCCTCAGATAATTAGACATATTATTACCTGAGGACCCAGCTATACCACTGCTGGGCATATATCCAAAAGATGCTCCAACATAAAGCAAGGACACGTGCTCCATTATGTTCATAGCAGCCTTATTTATAATAACCAGAAGCTGGAAATAACCCAGATGTCCTTCAACAGAGGAATGGATACAGAAAATGTGGTACATTTACACAATGAAGTACTACACAGCTATTAAAAACAATGGATTCATGAAACTCTTAGGTAAATGGATGGAACTGGAAAATAACATCTAGAGTGAGGTAACCCAATCCCAAAAGAACATACATGGTATGCACTCACCGATAAGTGGATATGAGCCCAAAAGTTCAAAATACCAAAAATACAATTCACAGACAACATAAAGCCCAAGAAGAAGGAAGACCAAAGTGTGGGTGCTTTGGTCCTTCTTAGAGGAGGGAACAAAATACTCACAGGAGGAAATATGGAGACATTGGACTGAGCACCAGGTCCCCAATGGAAGAGTTAGAGAAAGGACTGAAGGAACACCCTCATAGAAGGAGGGGGAGGGAGGAATGGGATAGGAAATATACTATTTGAAATGTAAATAAAGAAAATATCCAATAAAAAGTTTTTAAAAATTTTTCCAATTTTCTCGAGTACAGGCTTTTGAAGTAAGACTTAATGAGTCTTTGAATTTCCTCAGTATCATTTGTTATGTCTCCCTTTTCCTTATTGGTTTTGTTTGTTTGGATACTGTCTCTCTGTCTCTTGGTTACTTTAGCTAAAGGTTTGTCTATCTGGTTGATTTTCTCAAAGAACCATCTCTTGGTATCGTTGATTCTTTGCATTGTTTTGTTTCTAACAGATAGATTTCAGCCCTAATTTTCATTATTCCCTGCCTTCTACTCCTCTTTGGTGTGCTTGCTTCTTTTTCCACCTACAGCTTTTAGGTATAATTTTAAGTTGCTGCTATGAGAACTTTCAAATTTCTTTATGGGACATTCAATGCTATGAACTTTCTTCTTAGCACTGCTTTCATTGTACCCCAATAATTTGGGTATATTATACCTTCATTGTCATTGAATTGTAGAAAGTCTTTACTGTCTTTATTTCTTCCCTGACCCAGAGATTATTGAGTAGAGAGTTGTTCAATTTCCACGAGTGTCTAGGCTTGCCCATGTTTTTATTCTTGAAGTCTAGCTAATCCAAGGTGATCTGATAAAATAAAATGTGTTATTTCCATTTTCTTGTATCTTTTGAGGCTTGCTTTGTGACTTACAATATGGACAATCTTGGAGAAGGATTCTCAGAAGAAGGTATACTCTTTTGTGCCCTATTTTTCCTCTTTTGATTAATTTTGGTTGAATATCTATAGATATTAGAATGGCTACTCCATCTTGCTTCTTGGGTCCATTTTCTTGAAAAACTTTTTTTCTAGCCCTTTACTCTGAGATAATATCTATCTTTATTGCTGAGATATTTCTTGTATGCAGCAGAATGGTGGATACTGTTTTTTTTTTTTTTTTATTCTGTTAGCCTGTGTCTTTTTATTGGGGAATTCAGTCCATTTATGTTGAGACATATTAATGATCAGTGATTTTATTTCCTGTTATTTTGATGTTGTTGTTGTTGTTCTTATTGTTGTTGCTGGTGGTGGTGGTGGTGTGTGTGTGTGTGTGTGTGTGTGTGTGCTTGTGTGTATTTCTTTGAGACTCTGTGTGTGTGTGTGTGTGTGTGTACATGTTTGTGTGTGCTTTCCTTGTTGTTGCTGGTATGGAAT
Organism: Arvicanthis niloticus; assembly: GCF_011762505.2. NCBI lineage: Eukaryota > Metazoa > Chordata > Mammalia > Rodentia > Muridae > Arvicanthis > Arvicanthis niloticus. The sequence continues at coordinate 158,602,024 of NC_047658.1, forward strand.
TACTTATTTCCTGTGTTTTCTTGGATGTAGTTATCCTCTTTGGGTTGAAGTTTTCTTTGTAGTAATTTTTGCAGGGATGAATTTTTGAATAGATATTGTTTGTATTTGGCTTTGTCTTGAAATACCTTGTTTTCTGCAACTAGGGTGATTGAGAGTTTTGGGTGCAATAGTCTAGACTGGCACCTGTGGGTTTTTTTATAGGTTGCAGAATATCTGTCTAGACCCTTCTCACTTTCTGAATCTCACTTTCAGAGTCTCACTTTCAAAGTCTCACTTTCAGAGTCTCGCTTTCAGAGTCTGATGAATGTGGAAAGAGAGGTGGTATGAGAATGGAGGTCCTCCTGGGATAACAGGCTGTTCAGAGCAGCTGGGCTTGCTCCAGAGGAGTCAACAAGCAAGGAAGGTGGATGGGGGAAGGTAAGATAACCTGACAACCCCTGAGTACACACCTTTAATCTCAAACAATGTAGATAAGGTAAGTTTGTAGAAGGAAGCATCCATGTTTGAAAGTGATATCTAATTGAGGGGCAGACAAGGTGATGAATCAGAGAAAGATTTGACAGAATGAGCCAGAGATAGAATACACCCAACTCACAGGAAAACAGACTGGAAATGGAGGCTATTTATAAGCAGTGCAGGAAGAGAGAGAGAACAGTTAAGTCAGTCCTGATATGACAGTGGAGTTGAATTCAGTTTAGTCAGGCAGCACAGGAGGCAATACAATGGAGTTAAATTCAGTTTCATTCAGTTAATGCATCAGAGACAGTAGAAACCAGAGAAAATAAGAAGAAACCAGAAAATTAAAGCAAATTGCCAGAGTTAGTTTGAGGCCAAGCCAAGCACTTCAGGGAGAAGCTGAGAGAAGTCAGATTATCAGTCAGCTTGTAGAGAAGTTTGAGCCACAAGACCTGAATTAAGCTAGCCAGAATTCAGAAATAGCTAGAAAAGGCAAGCTTATTCAACAATAAGCCTCAGGTACAACAATTGGGTGAATACGATATGGGTGAATAAAGATATATTGACACATTATTTTAATAAAACCAGTGAGCATCTCAGTCACCTCAAATCCTTAACTATAATTGATTAGGTCAGTCTTTTTAATTCTATTCATTCTAATAGTTGCATAGGTACTCATATTGAACAACTATGCTAATAATTTATGCATATTTATTTTAGCTATTCATCTTAAGAAAATACCTTTTGAATTATTGTACCTGACTTTTGTTGGGTTCTTTTATCAGTATTAGTTTTGGAGAGTTCTATACATGCTCTAAATAAAAGTTCACTATCACATGTGTTATTTTTATAAACTTTTCTTCAGTTTATTTTTGCTTTTATTTATTCTTTTATTAATATCATTTAAAAAACCAAGAATGCTTTTATCATTTAAATTTTTGAATCAGTGCAATTATTGCTTCATTTATAAGTCCTTAAGTATTTTTTACATTTCTTCTGTGTACAAATAAATGAATATATGTAAATACTGTAACACAAATAAATATGCCATTGTAACATTTTCTACTTGAGCATAGCTAACAAATTACCCAAGAATTATGAGCAAATTGCTTATCAATTTAGCAACATTCCAAAAGGCTACTGCCATTTAATACTTCAAAGTGTTCATAAATATAAATACATTTTCAGGGCAGAAACAATTTAAGAAGCCACAATGTTCTTTAGCCTTTCTCCGAAAATGCTAAATAATAAACAAACACATCAGTATACTACCTGTAGGATTTTATTTTCCTGGCTAGGAAAGTACAATTAACTCCCTCAGGAGAGGCCAGGAAAATCAAAATTAAGGTTTTTTTTTCATCTCCTCAAGGAGTCTCCATTCAGTAACTACATAAATCAGAAGTAACTACAACCATAAGAAAGAATAAATGCATTAAGAATATCCTTTATATTTTTAACAGGCTTTCCAAATTATCACAAGAACCCTGAGCAAAAAGAGAGATAAGCAGACATGATTTCTGTCCATGAAGAGTTTTGTCCGATGAGAGATATACGTATATGGATAAGGTCTATTATCATTTCTTTGAAAAATAAGTAAAGTTCAGTATTTTGCCAAATTATACAATTTAGGGAGGAAAAAGTATAGTTATAACAGAAATAAACTATTTAAAGTCATTTCTATAGCTTAACCTTGACAAGAAACCTAAATATATATGTGATGATGATGATGATGCTGATGGTGGTAATGATGATGATGATTTGGAGATGTTAAATTACAGATAGTATTTTCCCAATATTTATCACTTTCTTTGTGTTTAAAACTAATGTACAAAATTGGTACTATGACATTTGTAAATCAAAAAATGTTTTGTTGTGCCAGTTCATTTCAACAATAAATATCTGATACTAATAAATAATCAATAGTTTTAAGTTTACGAATATTTTTCAATTTTAATTTAATTTATTAAGTATCTTTTTGTCAGCTTAGCAATTTTATTAATTTTATTTAATTGTGCTTTTTATATTGGGTTTTTGTTTGTTATTGTGAGAAAACTAGGTTGAGTGGGTAGAGCAGAAAAGAAGATCAGGAAGAACTTGGGGGAGGGAAAGAATATAATCAGAATATATTTAAATTTAAAATTATTTTAAGTAATAAGAACATAATAGTCAAACATTACTTTATTGCTAGATTCATTATTTAGCTTCATTTTAGTTCACTCAAAATAGTCATCTCAAACTCAAAGTTTGCATATTTAAGTCATGCATTAGGAGTAGCTTGAGGAGCCTCAAGCAAGATGGGCAGGAAGGACTGTAGAAGCCAGAGGGACTGAGGACACCAGAAGAGCATGGCCCAAAGAATAAACTAACCAGGGCTCACAGAGGCTTGCACAGACACAGAACCTGCATGGGTATGAGCTAGGTCCTCTGTACGTATGTTACAGTGGTGTAGCATGCTGTTCTGGTGGGACTCTTAAGAGTAGGGATGAGGATTGTCTCTGTCTCTTTTGCTTGCTCGCAGGACTCTTTTCCTCCTTCTGGGTTGCACTGTCCAGCTTTGATATGAGGGTATATGTCTAGTGGTACTTGTTATGCCATGTTTGGTTGATTTTTTGGGAGACCTGCTCTTTTGTGAATGGAAATAGAGAAGGAGTGGATCTCCAGGAGATGGGAGGTATCAGGAGGGACTGGGAGGTGCAGATGAATGGAAAACTGTTGGGGTCCACACTAGCCCCACGTTGGGGCGGCCAAAAACGTCGCAGCCCAGGCAAAATGTTGAGGCCCGGGCCAACCCACGTTTGGGCGGCCACTGTATCCTGGCCCAAGCTGCCGCTCCGATTCGCGGGTCGGGGTTCAGCAAGAGCGAGGGTGAGGGCAGACTCTACCTAATGTCTGATGTGTCTGAGTCGTCTGATCTCAGTCTGATTCTGTCTCTGCCTTTTATATGTCTTACTTCTAAGCCACGCCTCTAAGTTACACCTTTAATCATGCCCTTAGGTCTTGTCTCTAACTCTGATCTCTATAATCTCACACACCTTTAATCTCAAGGTATCTAAACCAAGATTATCAGAGTGTTCTCAGCTGTTGTAGGCTATTGTAATCCAAGCCACATGTCAGGGTATATGGCTCAAGATGGCTGCAAAGCTGATAGCCGCTTTCTGCTAAAAGTCGGCCCCCAACAGAAAACTACATTTAGGATATAATATATGAGAGAATGATTTAAAAACAAAATTCTAACCACATATGAGTTATTGATAAAAATAAAACCTTAATAATGCTGTAAGATATAATATACAAATATTAAAACAACATTTAGTAGGAAATTAGAAAATGATTTAACATTTTTCACTCTCATATTTTATATTACTAATAATTTTTGTTTTAGTTTAAAATTGAGCCTATAAAAATGTTTCAACTATTCAATGTGAGTACCATTCTCTCACAATTTTGGTTTACTGGTGTGACATTCTAAAAGAATTTTCTTTATCTGCTTTTCTGCTTCTTTATGTTCAGATAAAGGTGTTTGAATATATGTGTGTGTGAATGACTGAACGTGTACAAGTGATTGTGTGTATATGAAGAGCTCCATGTGAGTGTCTGGGTATGCAGGTGAGTGTGTATGGGGATATGTGAGTGTATGAATGACTGTGAATGTACTGAGTGTGTGTGTACTAGTGAGTATGTGTGTACAAGAATGAATGTGTATATACTAATGAGTATGTGTGTATGAATGAATATGTGTGTGTGAATGTGTGTGTATGTATGAAGGTGAGTATGTGAGGGTGTGAGTGCATGCATGTATGAACTAATATGTGCATTTCTTTTTCATGTGTTTATGTTTGTATGCATATGTGTATGTGTGCATTTTGTGTTTCTGTATGTATGTGTGTTTACATATATGTAATTATGTGTTTTGTCATGTATTTTTCCTAGGCAGACTAAATTTTGCTTTATTTTTACAATCTCAAATATAAACAAATTATTAGAATTTTTGTGGCTTATTTTCCCAAGCAGACAGAGAGCCCTTTAACAAGAGAGATAGGTATTATCACCAGTTAAAGGCTCACAAGCAAAAATATGAATATTTTTAATGCTAAATGTAAAAAAGTATTTCACTCTGTCCAACTCACAAAATTTTCCTTTATGCTATATTTTAGACATTTTATATCTTTGGGTTTTTTTTACTTGGGTTTATAAACAATTTTTAATTAATTTTCTAAGCAATAGGCGGAACAGGTTGACTTTTCACATATAAATATATAAGCCTCTGATGAGATTTATTGAAAAGAAAATCCTTTCCCTACTAATCACCTTTAAAACTGTTTTACTGGTTATCCTATCACATATGATGACTGCTATCTGACATCATTTAAAATCAGAGAACAAGGAAGGTTACTGCTATTCTGTATGAAGTGGAAATCAGAGTCTAGTTTTCAAATCTTTTTTTTATACTCTAAATGAACCCTATAAATTTAGTTATCATTATTTCCATGTTTCACACTTGTAAACTGAAGTTTGGGAGGTTAATTTACTTGATTGTTCAGAGTTAATGCACTGATTGAATAAGAAAAGGCTTTAAAAAATACACCATTATATATGAAATTATAATCACATAACTAATCATAAATAAGAAGTTTAAATCCATTGTGACTATCTGTTAAATTAACTCAATTACCACAACAACTACCTTCAGTTAATATATCAATACACATCAATGATTTCTCCAATATCCGTCAATACTGTTCCATGCAAACTCATTTTTATTTCCTCTTCAGAGCACTTTAGAGAGGGTTTTCTTGACCTAATCAGGGACCCATTGGTACCCTCAGCATCAGCCTGATTGCTCTCCACAGCACCTCTGGCCTCACTCATTAGGTGCTGAAGAACTGTTTCCAGAAAATGAAAACTGGCTGCAACATTTCACCAGCATAAAGATCAATCAATAAAAATAAAAGGGTACTTAGAGAATGAAGATTTATGGAAATTATAAATAAGTGTATATTTTAAGTATTTCATGTTTATCCTCCTGCTGGAACAAGTGAGTTAATGCAAAGCAAACAACCAGTGTCGGTTAAAAGAAGAATCTATTGGGAAAATAAGAATATGTTCAGTGTTTGCCATAGAAAGAGGGAATCTATTGCTTGTGAATGAAGCTGAATGAACAGAAGCATAATTTGTTCTTATTAAACTGTTCTCCAAAGATTTGCTTCTGTTTACAAAACCATGCAGGAGTGAAGTGTTTTCTTCTCATCCTTGAAACCGCTTCGACAGCAACATGTTGACATACAAGGATATCAGGGGCTTATATCAGAACATGATTTGCTTATGTGGGATATCACCAGCATTAAAAACTGCTCAGAGTTGAGCCCCAAGATGTCTCTATTAAAATTTGAAGCCTGATCCTACGTGTTTCTGTGAGTCAAGGAATAAATAAGAAGCTTAAAATCTCAGAGTTAAAAATGAAGATGTTTGTTACAGTATAAAATTCTCTCTCTCTCTCTCTTTCCCTCACTCTTCTCCGCTCCCTCCCTCTCCCTCTATCTCTCTCTCCTTACTTTCAAGACAAGTTTTATCTTATCCAGTCCTATGAGGGTTTAGGCCTTGTTTTATAGCATCTTGTTATGCTATGTTCTGTTGAGCACTAGAAAGCCTGTTCTTTTCTAAAAGGAAATGGAGGAGCAGTGGATATTGGGGAGATGGGAGAAGTGAACTAGGAGAAGGGGAGAGAGGAGAAGCTGTTGTTGGGATTTATTTTATGAGAGAAGAATAAGAAAAAGGAAAAGGAAATAGTTCCTTCATGACATTTCTGAGAATGCCCACTATACTACCATGCCTACTAACTCCACCCAAACTCTCCTAAATGGACCATATGTGATCTCTATAGCACTAAGCAAATGAACATGTGTCAATCATCCCATAACTTGACTCATGGAATAGTTGAAATGACTATTCCACTGAGACAATGTATTTCTCAGCTGTCCGTACTGTGGCTCCTCCATCCTCACTGGAAAGGTTTCCTTTCCCTTCATTTTATTTTTTAAAACATGGTTTTGCTAAGACAGGCCTTTTCCTTGTGATCCTCTTGCCTCAACCTTGTTGTTGTTGCTGCTGTTGAAAATGGGTTTTTCTCTCACACAATGCATCCTCACCACAGTTTTCTCTCCCTCCTCCAAGTCCTCACTTCCCCTGACAAGACAGATCTCTTTATGGCTCCCTTTAGAAAAAAGCACGCCTCCAACAGACAGACACAACACAACACAATGCTGGGGTTGGACAAGGCAAAATAATGGAGTAAAAGAGTCCCAAGAGCAGACAAAAGAGTCAGAGATCTGACCCTTCCCACTGTTAGGAGTCCCACAAAACAAGCTAACAGCCATAATATATACGGAGCAGACCTAGTGCCAACTCATGTGGTCCTGTGCCCGCTGCTTCAGCCTCTGTGAGCCAGTATGCACCCTGTTTGGTTGATTCAGGCCTTGTCCTCCATTTCTGCTGACTCTACAATTTTTCCTCCTTCTCTTCCTCTGGATTCTCTGAGCTCCAAAGGAGAAACAAAACGGACACTTCCAATTTAGACTCTCTCTCTACAAAATGTCTAACAGGGAGTCTCTGAATTTGCTTTCATCTGGGGCTGGAGGAAGCCTCTCTGTTAATGCCTGGAGAAGGCACTGATCTAAGAGTACAGCAGAATATCATTAGGAAGCATTTCACTGATATTTTCTTAAGACCAGTCATATTTGGTTCTACCCTAGACCTCTGGGCTAGCTAGTCACTGGTTCCTGGCCATCCAAGCAGTTTCAGGCATGGACTCATTCTTGTGGGATGGACCTTAAGGTAAAACAGACATTGGTTGGCCACTCCCACAAATGTTGAGCTACCATTGCCCCAGTACATTTTGCAGGCAGGACAGAATATAGGTCAAAGGTTTTATGGCTAGGATAGTGTCCAGGTTTCTTTTTCCACAGCCTTCAGTGTACCATCCTGTGCCAAAGAGACTAGGACACCAGGGGGAAGGCTCTAAGCAGGCACTGATTTGACCTGTCTCCTTTCAAGAAGTTGTGTGGATGTTATGCTTAGCAATTGCAATATCCATTTGCAAAGTGCAATCTCTGTCCTAAGATCAACCTATGTTGTTTGGGGATCTCCACAAGACTCCTTCAGCCAGCAACTAAACCAAAGTTAACTCACTCTCTCCAATAAGAGACATCCCTGGCAACAGGACAAGTTGCAAATATGAGCTCATAGGGACTAGAACAACATGCACAAGGCTTGAAAAGATCTTATCACACCTATAGCTTCACCTGATGTCTGTGATGGCTCACACTGCCATCTCTGGAGGGTGGATCCCCATAACTCATGTTCTCCATCATATGTGCAGAGTGAGCTGGTAGTCAGAATTTGTCAAATATGTCAGATAGTCAACTGTAAACCAGGAGGCCTGAGTCCAGTCTAAGCTCTGCCTTTCTTAAGCTTTATGACCTTGAGCCTAAAGGACTGGTACTGAGATCAGAAGATCTTTGACCTTACTGGTAACATACATTGATATGCTCTATAAAGCCTGCCCACAGGAAAGATCGGTCTTCAAGTATTTCAGTCTAAACAAACTTAGATAGACAGCATCAATGGCAACTTAATATTTTGAACAACTCTCAAATTTCATCCTCTGAAAATGTCCCAAGACATTGTTTCCCATAATTGAGTTTTACGACTCTTTTTATGAGGGCAGATGCCAGCACATTCCTGGAAATTCCAAGTGTATGGAAGTGTACACAGTTGACTTTCACCTGGGGATGCTTTGAGTTTGCTCCTTGGCTCTGAAAACTTTAAAAGAATGTTGTAATATAGGCGATCAGTCATCAACTGAGAAAGTGCTCAACAAAGAAAGAAACGTATGAATACATCCCTGGTTAGTATTTTCTCAGACTTCAAGGCTTCAGTAAGACCACTATCATCTCCCCCACCACGAGTTCATCTCCTATATACTTGCCTTTAGAACCAGTTAGCATATAATTTTCTCTCATTTTTGTATTTGTGAGATGCTAAGGATTATATGGCCACTATGTGTGTATTTCATTGTCTCACCATTTATAAATCATGTAGTAGAAGATAACTTTGTTTAAAATTTCATGAACAGCAACTGCAAAATATTAAACCCCCGAGGCAATGCCCTCCATAGTATAGAGTCCTGTGCAACTGTGAAAAGCCAGAAAACTACCTCTGCCCTGAACTCACGGGTGGTAATGAAGCCAGACAAGGTCAGTGGTTCCTGGACCATCCAAACTGCTCACATCCTGTATCTCTAAAAAAAAGCGTCATCGCTGTGGCTAATAAATAGAACAGAGTTGAACTGCAGACATGGCTTATGAAAAGGAGAGGCAATCTATGCTTTTGGGGGGCTCTACATTTACCTAAAGTCAGACTTGGAAAACCAAAGGGAAAGTTTTGAATGCTTCTTTCACATTATTAAAACTATATTATCAAAAAAGTACATTAAAATAAAGATGGAGTGTCAGACATGCATGTTTCCACAGAAAGCTGATGCTTTTTTAAAACCAGTAACTCAGAAGTGAGCACAGGGAGCACCTTACTTCTTCACATTATCTTTCCTAGAAGGAACCCTGCCCAGAATGAAGGCTATCAATGTTTTTATGAGAAATATCCTCTTTTGTTCCAGAGAGTGATCAAAACAAAGAAAAACAACCCTCCTTAAATGCCTCAGCAACATATTCATGTACATGAGGAACATTCCTTGACCACAGGAAGACCTTTGATGGATTTTGCTGGAGTCTACAGAATACCAAAGTCATCCAGATGGGGCTTTGGAAGGCAGCCCCACAGTATTGAGTGGGAGGACACTCTCTGGAAAGCACACCAGCTTCACACAGACCTATGGGCAAAATTGTGCTTCTGTACTTATGAGACTTCCCTAGAGGCAGGGAACCTACTAAGCCATCTGGAACTAAAGTAAACCCAGTGTTCATAGCATGAGGCCTCCCCGGACATGCTCTGCCATTACACTCCTGAAAACTCAATAATGGTTTAAAGCTGGGGATTTTTCTTTGTGTGATTTTAAGAATGTTTTTAGTTGAAATAAAACTGCATCACTTTCCATCTTTTCTGTCCATCTTCCAGCTCCTTCCAGCTAATTTCTCTCAAACCTTCAAACCCTTCTCCCACCCTTCCACTCTCAAGTTGGTAGCCCCTGTTCTTTAATTATTATTCACACACACACACACACACACACACACACAATTGTTTGTATGTAAATGCTTTTAGGATTGGCCACGTTAAAGGGACTCAGTTTTCATTTAAGACAACTTGGTTTTTGAGAGAACAGAGAAAATGTGATAGATATGCAGAATGGAATTTTAATCAAGCATAAAGAAAAAAATTGCATTTTCAAGTGAATAATAAAAATGGAAATTATTATGTAAAGGGAAGTAATCCAGACTCAGAAAGACAAATGTTTTCTCTCATATGTGCATCCTAGATTTTATATATGTATGTGTACATATGTAAATTGATGTGCATATCAATAGATGGTGTGAGTATAGCTTATGAAATTAAGCAGAAAATTGTGGGAAGCGGGAAGAGATCACTAATGGTGGATAGAAAAACAGAAAGAAGAATAGATGTGAAACCACCAGGGGCTCTGGGAGAAAGAAATACAGCATATTTTTCTCATTCATATATATATATATATATATATATATATATATATATATGAGAAAAATATATATATATATATGAGAAAATATATATATATATGAGAAAAATGCTAGATGTGCTAAATTCATGCCATCCTAATGATATAATTTTAATTTTACCTCTTTAAAGACTCAATCTCCAAATACAGTCATATTTTGTGATTCTTGAAATTAGAACTTCAGCACATGAGTTCAAAGACACACAAACTGAACCATGACATAGAATAATAGAATAATGGGAAAAAGTAGTTTCAGAAAAGCTGCCTTCCTGATTTGTTCTACATATGTCTAAAATCCATACCTATAGAAAGGGAAAGCTTCAGAACCAAAAGAAAAAAAATTAACTTTCTATAATTTTACCTTCAACACATCATCAGTGTGTGGATTAGCATGACCCTCATTGTCTGCCCGTTGGCTGAAGGAACTGAAGTGTAAAGGAACAAACAGCCTTGATAGCAGGGGAGCTCGGGAATCACCTATTGTCACATGAAATGTTCCTGGGTCCTTGCTTTGAGAAAATATACTGAAGATATTAAGGTTCCCATCACTCAGTGTAGACTGGGCGAAGCTAAAATACTGCCTTCCTCCAAAAACTGATGCACAGGCTGATAGATTTTCTGTCCTAAAGACATAATAAATCTGCTGATGCCACACTCCAAAGAGAAGGTTAGGCAGGTGCACTGGAATCGGTTGCAGATGAGTCCTCATAATGCCCTTCCCTTGTGTGTGCTTCACAGTAGCAGCTGCAAAGAAGAGACGGCCATTTCTTAAGACACAGATGGCTGCCAAGCTGGCTCTGTTGAAGCCCCTCCTGCCTCCTGAATTGACAATGAGCTTTTGTGAACTCTCTACTCCAAGGAAAACTTCACTTCACAAGCTCTTACTTCCCCTTTGCACATAAATGTTATGAATATGCATTCAATGCCACAGATCAGTAGTTCATTCTACCTTCATTCCTTGCCTACAAGCCTCGGGACTGCAAGAACTGTATACGTCTCATCTTCCTTTAAGATTCTCACCAATTAGGCTAAAGAACAAAAAGACAAACTTTGGGAAGAGATGGTGGCACTATACCACCAGAGTGAGTAATGCTCAGAGTGAGTGATGCTCATGATAAATGATGAGACTTTCAGATTTTAGCAAAGAATTTCTTAATGAGCCTTAGTGATGGATGTCAAACAAATCTGGAGATAGGTAGGTAGATAGAAGATAGAAAGATGATAGATAGATAGATAGATAGATAGATAGATAGATAGATAGATGATAGATAAATAGAGATAGACAGACAGACAGATGATAGATGATGATGATAGAGATAGATAGATCATAGATAAGTGATGATAGATGATAGATAGATATAGATAGATAATAATGATAGATAGATAGATAGATAGATAGATAGATAGATGATAGAAAGATGATAGATAGATAGATAGATAGATAGATAGATAGATGATAGAAAGATGATAGATGATAGATAGATACATAGATACATAGATAGATAGATGATAGATAGATAATAGATGGTAATAGATAAATGATATAGATAGATCATAGATAGATGATGATAGATGATAGATAGATATATAGATAGATAGATAGACAGACAGATAGACAGTATATAGATTATAGAACAACACATGCCTACTACACTGGTATGCTCGAAGAATCAAAACATCTCAGACTTCACTTCCTGGTCTCTTTTGTCTCTTGAATACCTTATGCATCAGCTCTAAGCCTCTCGAGATTTCATTTTCTTACCCATTAAAATAAAAATGAAAAATCATAATAATCTCATAGCAGGCTAAGATACAAATAGTGGCCCTTCTACAGACAACAGGGAGCTGAAGGCAGATACTAGACACATGTCACATGATGCTGTGAATAGTGTTCTCCCTCCTTTATCCAGCTCACCTTGTTTATATTTCAAGGCTCACAACCCTTGTATTCAATCTTACTGACTTGGCTTTCCCTGTATCTCCCCTCATCTCTTATTTACTGTGCCCAATTATAATTTGCAAGCTCTTCTGTGACAAACTTTTCCTGGAGAATTGTTACACATGTCTATTCAACCCAGGTAGGGAGCCTTATCAGACCAAAGTAAGGATACCACCAATGTACAGCTTGGCAAACCAATGAATTTGTGTTTACAGGAGTATGACTGAGAGGTTACTTACAGGAGCAGAGATGAGACACCTGAATCACAAAGTCTACTAGAGCATGGGTGACCTCCTATAAAAGCTAGGAAACCTGGAGCACACTGCACCGTAAAAAACATTTGGAGAGTGTCACGTCCCTAAGGAACCTGGTCTAAACTATGTCCAGGAAGTTCTTGTCTCTGCTTCTTCCAGGCAGCTGGTCTTAACTCAGAGTCCTGGCTTGTTTCTGATGTTTGGATTGTCTGAGAGAAACTCTTAGGAATTCTATTGCTTACTGTTTCAGGGAGGGGCCTAGTGAATCCAATAGGTTTCATGGATTTCCTGAAGCTATTTTGAGTTGTTTACTCTCCTGTTTAAAGACCTCTCCTGCAGGATGGAATGTTTCACTTGTGGAGAAAACTCTTACACAATCAAATACCATTACATACTCTGACTCAATTCAAAAGAACACAGCATCTTTGGGATAGCAAATGTGCAGGACTCATCTATGAAGCCAGCTCAGAAATGTGTCAGCACCTTGTTCACCGAAGGATTTCAGCACAAATTGGCAACTAACACCAAATTCACAGCTCCTTACAGCAATGAGGACAGGTAGCCATGGACAAGGAGCTCATCAGCACTGAGTTTTTGCCTTGATGGGTATAGCTTACCTTATTTGGATGGCATATCAATAGCTGCAAGTTTTACTTTGGCAGGCAAACAGTGATCAACACAAGAGCTCATGAAGCTGGCCTCTGAATCCAAACAACTGCACATCAGCCAAACTTCAAATAGGATGCAACACAGCTAACTTTGATTCGAGCCCCTTCATGTGGTTCTTCATTGATCCTTTCTCAAGGAATCCTGCAGAGGCAGAAGCAAGCCAGATGCTGTTTATTCGGGGGGGGGGGGGGAGGAAAATAAAGAAGAAAAGGAAAGAAAAGAGAAAATGTAGCCCATGAAATAGTGACACCTAAATTGACAAGATGAAAGTGTAGAAGAGTCCCCTTCTTTATAAGGTGACATTTTTTTAAACCTAAGCATAAAGTGTGGTTGGCTGCTTACTGCTTCCCTCATGTAAAAATTCTAAATAGTTAATAAAAATTACATGTATGTTGTCACTTATCTTAAGAGGTATTTAGATATAAATTAGCTGACTCAAATGAGAGAAGTAAGCTTAAGTTTTAAGAAACTGTGAGATTGCATTGCAAAGTGTGTATACTGTCTCTCATTGCCAGGAGCAAGTCCTGGGATTTTTAATGCCCCACCCCTACTATCAGCAATTCTTAGAAAATCTTTTACTTACAGATGTCATTTTACGGGTGTGTCATCAGTTTTACTACAATTTTAACTTTCACTTCTTCAATAATCATCTTTCCACATGCTTTTTCTACTGTTGTTATTATTGCTGCTATTGTTATTATTATATTTTAATATTTAGAATAACTTTATTTACTTTTCCATTTATTTATTCAGTTTACATCCTGGTCACTGACCCCCCTTCCGGTTCCTCCCTCACATGAGGACAGAGAAGGGAGCCCTGTTGGGGAAAAGATTTCACAGACAGGCAACCACCTTAGGGACGGTCCCCAATCCAGTTGCTAGGGGGACCATATGAAGATTGAGCTGCATATCTGCTGCATATGAGCAGGGAGCCTAGGTCCAGCCAGGGTGTGCTCTTTGGTTGGCAGTTAGTCTCTGAGAGCCCCCAAGGGTCAAGTTTAGTTGACTATGTTGGTCTTCCTATGGCGTTTCTATCCCCTTCAGGGCCCTCAATTCTTCCCCCAACTCTTCCATAAGAGTCCTCTAGCTCTATCCAATGTTTAGCTGTGGGTAATTTGCATCTGTTTCAGTCAACTACTAGGTAGAGCCTCTCAGAGGACAGACAGCCATGCTAGACTCCTGTCTGCAAGCATAACACAGCATCATTAATAGAGTCAGGGATCAGTGCTTGCCCATGGAATAGATGTCTGGTTGGTCCACTTATTGCTTGGCAGTCTCTACTTCATCTTTGTCCCTGAATTTCTTGTAGACGGGGCAAAGTTTGAGTCAAAATTTTTGTGGATGGGTTCGTGTTCTTATCCCTCCACCGGGGGCCCTGCCTGGCTACAGGAGGAGGGATCTTCAGATTCCATATCCCCACTGTTATGAGTCTCAGCTAAAATTACCCCCCATAGGCCCCTGGGAGCCTCCTCCCTAGCCCCAGGTCTCTGGCAAATCCTAGAGCTAATTCCCATACCCCACCCATGTCAGCTACAGATCTCCATTCACTATCCTAGCCTTCTAGCCCTCTCTCCTATCTCCCTCCTCACCTGATCCCAAATCCCCCACATTCCCCTCCTCATCCCATTGCCCACTCAGTTCCCTCCCTCTACCTGCCTCCTATGAATATTTAAGTGAGATTCAAACATTTTCTCTTGGGCCTTCCTTCTTGTTTAGCTTTTCTGTGTCTATAGAAATTGCTGGGCTTCCCAGTGGGTAAACATCTAAAGATAATGGCTGTTCATCCTCCAGAATCCTTCAGCAGCCAAGAGTACAGCAGGGAAGGATATGAGAGCTATGAACCCTCTTCTTCATAAATGTCCATACAAGGAAACTGAACTAGCACAAATAAAAATGGTATGTCTATGAACTCATAGAGACTTGAATAGCAGGTCCAAGACAGATACGGTCCCAGCACTGAGGGGAAGTGGATGCATGCATTCATCCCTAACCCAGAAACTATTTCCAAATATTAGACACTCACAATAGAAAATTTATTTTTCCTCAATGGAATCTCACAAGGGCAGGCCTCATGCCCAGCAGTAGATGTCACTTGGTGGTAATTTTGCAGATGTTCTTGTTTTGTTTTGTTTTTGTTTTGTTTGTAGCACAGTGCTTTGTCTGAGTACTTTTCCCCTAAAGGTCTTTGACTTATATATCATGTTTTCAGGTTTTGTGTTTTATAGTATTTCTGTGTGGGAATGTATCTCTGCATCTATATGTGTGTTTCTAATTTGTTTTATTTATCTCTTTTCTTCTTTAACAACATCAACATGTTGACATCCAAAGTACATGGCTTGGAACTGAAAATGGACCCCCCCCCCCAAGACACAGTTATTAAATTAACAGGCGGTCAAGCCAAGAACAGGTAAGATTTTGCACAGAGCCTTACCAACCTAAGACAGAAGTGCATTGCTTTTGATAATGCATATTCCATGATGGGTAAGAAAGACATTATTGTCAGAACAAACTAAGACAGACCCAGTCTTGTTTATGAAATAAAAATCGGGGAGAGGCTTTTTGGGCTGCTTGGCAAGAATCTGACATGGGCCAACGACGAGGAAATAAGCTGCTTGGCAGGAATATGACATTATGCTAGAACAAAGAAGTAATTTTAGGCAGGAATCTAAATCTTAGGCTAGAACAAGGAAGTAGTCTTTAGACATGAAAATGACCTTGGGCTAGGATAGGGAATTTGGCTCAGATATTTTGCTTATCCTGATAAGCCCTTAGAAACAGTAATCACGAGAGTGTTCACAAAACTTTATTGATTTGCTTGTTCTTTGACTACTTGAGTTTATTGTCTTGCTTGTTCCTTGACTATTTGCATCTATTGTATTGCTAGTTTCTCAACCTAGAACTGACCTTAATAATTGCATGTAATTAAAATGGTATGAAAGTGAAAAGGAAGAGGAGGGATAAAACAGGAGGTTTCTAGGGAGGTGAAGTGAGGAAAGAGAATGACATCTGAAATGTAAATAAATGAAATATCAAATAAAAAAATCCAAAGGGCAAGAGTTAGGCATGTATGTTTTTACCAGAATAAAGGCACTTTGCCCTCCAGAACATTGCTATCATGACAAAAATTTTTCCAATAAAATGAGTCATTCTTTAGTCATAGTCTTTTTGACTTGCAATTTAGTAATTTACCCTTGATATTAACTTAATAATATAGGAATATGACTCTGAATTAAATAACAAAATCCATGAGAAATAAAAAGGAAGAAAACACAAGCAGCCTGTGTATTTTTCTTAAATTAATTCATGCAACATTAACTACTCCAATGCACACATTTACCTCAATCTTATAGACACATGCAGTATATTAATATTTTATGGTCCATCCTCTTTTTATCACATCCTAACCCTGTTCATTCTGTGTACATTTTTCTACAATTCCTCAAAGTTTAACTGATTGGTTCCATTTAAATTTTAGCATTTTAAATATTATTGAAAAGCTGCATCAGTTATTTTAAAATGTTACTATTTGTTTACAAATCAATTCACCTGTGCTCTCTAATGGAGAACTAATGACTGTGAATGCTACAGTTCTTACTTCTCAGGTGGCTTTACATTCCATGAGCCTTGGGTACTAAAACATGGAAGAGGTGAGGCCTGCCTGTCCCTTTCTGCATGTCTGCCCATCCTACAAGTGTTCTCCTATCCTTGCTGCGACAACAGTCCTTCCCCAGGCAGTAGAATTTATAATCACTAACAATTCTGGGTTTTGTTCCTTCAAATTGATAGCCTTTATTGAAAGATGATCTATCCATAGAAGTCTAAATCCAAATTCCATGGAGTTAACATATGATCTGAGATGCCAAGAAAAAATAAAATATGCCTCTTAGAGTTTGGAGGTTGGTCCAAAATTTCCTGGGGTATCAGCTAGAGTTACATTGGGCTGCCTTCTTAGAGGAAGTCTGTCCTTTGTGAAAGCATTTCTAAATTTCTTTAAAACTCAAACTCGTTCCTCTGTGCCTCAAGCCTGAGGAAGGCCCCCATTGTACTTTAATGTTCTATTTTTGGTCCTTCAACATTATACTCAATTTAATACAGTTAATTCTTCCTTTTGCCATATTTACTATGATTTATCTGCTCCTGACCAGACTCTGGGTCTGATACTACCTTAGTACCAAGAATAATCCCAGAAAAACAAACCTCAAAAACAAGATTAATGTATTCATCTAGTTGTATCCTTGGCTATAAACAACATACTGAGTTCTTGCCAACTTGAAATGAGAAAACAGTAATCCTGGTATACTGGGTATTGTGATTAATTAAATTGTCACCTATGGTTGATTGTGATAAAATGTCTAAAGACACTTGTGGAACCAAATCTCTTCTCTTGATGTAAATGGGCTAGAATGTTTTATTATTACATGGGAGACCATGAAAAACAGAAGTGACAAGCTTGGGACTTTAAACTCTTAGTCTAATTAAAAAAGCACGAGAGATTCTCCATATGTCACTGAAGAATCTTTTTATTTCACTGAAAATCACTGTCAAAATTCAAGCATATCAGTCTTCAGTCTTAGAATCAAGAACAGTTGACTTCCCAGACTGGCTAGAGCTGACATACCAAGGTCTGAGGTAGAAAAAAAAAAAGTACTGAATCATCCTCAAAGGTTCTTGTTTCTTTGCTGTAGTATTTCTGTATCTGTCAGTCACTAACTTCAGAGTAAGCACAAACTTGAAATATGAGTTTTCAGGCAGGAAACATTAATTTGAAATATTTACATAGAAACAATGGAAAATTACAATGGATCTTCATATAATTATGTGTGAAAGTTAGCTAAAGAAAAAAATATCTCCCCGGCCTCTTTATGAAGCAAATAATATGTCCGATGAACTTGACCTGAGGCAAGTTTGTTGGAGTGTAAGTATGCACTGAACAGTGAAATATCAGATGTGCTTGAGCTTCTGGCCCTGTATGTAGTACTAACTTAGTTTTTTCTGCCAAGTCTCTACTGTCATTGCTCAGGAATCTGTAAAAGCAACCAATCTTCACACTCATCACCTGATCTTGCTATGGACTGACACGTTTTAAATGTTTTTAAATGAGTTATATATTCCAGTAAAAGTTACAGTAATTTGAGGTATAAATCATGATGGTGGTGGATCTTGGCATCATTTCTTATACCTTTAAAATGCTGTTTCCTCATTACCTCCAGGACTCAGTTTATTACCCTACTTCTGGATGAAAGACCTTCTGTGCTACATCTGACA
The DNA here is from genome assembly GCF_011762505.2 of Arvicanthis niloticus. Classification (NCBI taxonomy): domain Eukaryota; kingdom Metazoa; phylum Chordata; class Mammalia; order Rodentia; family Muridae; genus Arvicanthis; species Arvicanthis niloticus. The sequence goes on from NC_047658.1 coordinate 158,620,310, forward strand.
GATAAAATTTATTTACATAGCATCTAATTATGAGTTAACACCTGTGATGAAAATCTCTTCCTGGACCAAAATACTTTCACCTCAATCTTGCCTGTGATGTCAAGAATGTTTTATGTTAATATGAAACATCTCCCCAAAAGATCATAAATTGAGAACTATTGAGAACAGTACAAGCTGGTGGAATGTTTGAAATGTTAATAGATTGTAGAGGCTCTCTTTTACTGAGTGGTATGACTCACTGATGAAATTATGATTTCTATGACACTAATATTGATAGAAACTAAGAGAAGGGGATGACTAGAGAAAAGAGGTCACACAGAGTGAGCCATTACAGAATTTTTTTGTTCTCATTCCCTTCTCTCTGTTTCCTAACCACTATGAGACAAGCAGATTTTGATGCTGTAGCTTTCCACCATGATATTCTGCCCGACCATAGATCCCAAACCGTTGGATTCCACTGAGCATGTACTGAACCCTCTGAAATGGTAAACTGTAAATGTTGCTTTTATTTGCTCAGATAATGGGATAATATGAGATACGTAGCCAAGCTGTGTGAATGCATGCCTTGTGCTGAGCCCAAGGCCTTCTCTGTCCTAACTCTCCCTAGGACTAGGGGTAGAAGCTTCTAGCCTTCATAAAATCTAGTCTTCCAAGCTGAGTGATTCAATCCTGCTTCTGTTGGCTTCTGAATAAATTGCTCTGCTTAGCCTCATACTAACTTAGGCAATCTGTTCTAATCATTTGGCTCCTTCTTAATCTCTGGATCATTCTGTCTTCATGTGTATCTAGCCTGTTCTCTCTGCTACATGTCTCTGTAACACTGTCCCAGTAAAACTGCCATACACATCAACCACACACTTCATTCCACACACCTCGCACCATGCATCACACACAGCACACACCACAACCCCCCATGCCTGTCTCTCTCTTTCTCCCTCCCTCACTGCTCTTAAGTAGTTTCTCTTTCCTGTGCTGTTCTTGTGTGAAGTGACTGTATCCTATCTCTGACTCACTCTGTCAAATCTTTCTCTGTTTCAACACTTTGTCTGCTTCTCTATTAGACTTCACTTTCAAACATAGCTTCTTCAAACAACTTTACCTTCACTGTTAGGGATTAATGGTGAGTACTAAGGGTGTACCTACATTTCAGGCAGATCACACTGTAAACTAGGATGTATCTGCATTGGATGATATAGACCTTTAAGGTATTTGGATGTGATCCCATGCCAGAGCAGCAATGTTGCTGGGTTAAAATTTCTCTATGGTAAACTAAAATAAATTTTCTTCCCTCTTTTGCATTGGGTTTTTTCCTCACATACTTTTTTTCACAATGAAGGGAGAATATCTATAATCTAAAAATGAACCATGAGGTTATCAAGTATATGGCCAAATGACATTTTCTTTCATAATTTCTAACCCATCTCTTATAATTCATTATGCTTGTTGATAATGTATTGATTAATGAGCACTGTGAATAATCCATAAGACAGCCACAGTATAAAATTATGACAACTTCAAAATAGCTGGTATGTAATGAAGCTAGACTATTAACTCAGATTTTCAAACTTCTACTAACAAACCCCTTACTAGTTCACTGTATTACAGATCCTAGATTTTTAGAGCAAACTTTCATAATTAAGTCTCCTGACCCTGGAATATAATAAGGCTGTGAACAATGGCTGTGGCTAAATAGGGACAGGATGGTAACATATATATTGAAACCACAAGACTGAAGAGACCATAAAGGGCTTAATAAAAGAATGGCCTGGTCAGATTTATTCACGAGGTGATAACTCTGTTGAGAAAGGGACAAGCTAAATGAGAACTAGTTAAATGAGAGAGACAAATGTTTCGAGAAAACAGAACCTAATGTAGGATTCTAGAAAGAAACCATATATTCTGAAAAGTTATGAGGTATGAAAACTGAATTGGAGGCTAAATGAATGATGGGAAAGTAAATAAAAGAGGGGGTTAAGGGCAACTTTCAAGGTTTCCAATTAGGAGTATGTAAAATGGATGCAAAAAGAACCAACTGAGTAAAATGGACTGCATGAGAAGGTCACTTCTGTTGTAAACAAATTAAGTTTCAAGTGTCTGTTTCAGGTATTTGTTCTAAAACAGTCCACCACTGTTTCTCTCTGCCATCAATACATTATGAGAGCTGGTAATCATTCAAGATACTGAACTAGGCACATTTGCACATTTCTTTAATCCCATCACAATAAAGGCAGAAACAGGAAGATATTGTGAATTCTAGGCCAGCATTTTCTACATAATAAGCCAGAGCAACATAGAGAAATCCTGTCTTAAACAAAGAGAGAAAGAGAAAGAGAAAGAGAAAGAGAAAGAGAAAGAGAAAGAGAAAGAGAAAGGGAAAAAGAAACAGTGATAGATGATTGATAAACAGATTGATAATAGGTAGATAGATAGATAGATAGATAGACATAGATGCATAAATACATACATAGATACATAGATTCAATAACAGTCAATTTAAATACATATTTGCTCAAGCCATTGGATGTGTGCTCTACTTTTCATTCAGTTCATAAACAATTGTTTAATTTTTTTATTTTCTTTACAGTCTCTGTAACTACAATCTCTGTAACTTTAAAAAAAAGTCTTATAATAAAGTTTAATGTTTCTTCTACCTTGTGGTACTGCTTCAAACATTAAGTGAAACAATAATGAGGAAATTATGGTAAATATAAAGAACACTATAAAGCTAAATTTTTCATCACTAGAGTTAAATATAAGCAAGCCCAGAGGTTGTCTTTATTGAATTGAATACAATATTTTAATAAAGATAAAGGCTCCGGAAAACCAGGACACAAAGACCAAAAATCTAAAGTGTGTAATTTTAGGGTCATCTCTTGACCAAAGAAGAAACACAATCTATGGAGAGGATGCATGGGGCACATAGATTGTTGTGGCCCCGAGCTGCCCCACACTTGGGGGCCAGAAATGTCTTGGACTGCTCTGTCACTGTTAGAACCCATACTGCCCAAGGGCCCCAAGCTGCTCCAGTCTGCGGGTCAGGGTTCAGCAAGAGAGAGAGTGAGGATGGACTCGAGGAATGGAGACCAGACAGAGTGTGATTCAATCCCGTTTATTCTTCAGTCTCTCTTCTTCTCTCCAAGTCCCAAGTCTTGAGTTCCTAGTCCCTGGTTCCTAGTTCCTAGTCCCTAGTGCCTCCAAGTTCCAAGTTCTTTCTCCAAGTGCTAAGTGCCTACTACCTAATAATAATTCTTCTTCTGAGTTCTCTAGTCCAAGTGTCTTCTTCCTTAATGCCTAATTCCTACTCCAAGTTGTACTCTCTAACCTAATTCCTAGTTCCAAGTTGTACTGTTAATGCCTAATTCCTACTTCCAAGTTGTACTCTAAGTTGTACTCTTCGATAGATACATACATAGATAGATACCTCTCCAAGGTTCTGAAAGCACTTATCAATGTTTCTATATGTATCAGACAATAAGAATGGTGCCTGCACCTGTTTCTTGTTCTCCCGCACTAGCTGTTAGTTTGTTGGCATTGCATTTATTATTTTGGTTACCAACACCTCATTTTTCTTTGCAGTGCTTCCTTTCTCCTAAGTACTATTCTTATCCTTTGAGGAAGAGGAGGGACAAATAATTCTAATTAGCTGTTAGGAATGTCTTTGCAAATCAGACATTGCAAAGTAGAGCATCTAATCCAGTGTCTACCAGTAATTAGTCCAGCATAGTTTTCTTTATTCTAACCAGCCATGACAGTACAGTACTAAAGACACTTGTTCCTTGTATTTAACCCATGGCAGGAATCAAATTATCTCTAGTTTGTTTTTGTTCATTTCCAATGAGTTTGGATTCAATCCTGGACCTTATGGCCATTTTGTCACCAGATAGAGTGAGCATGTCTGAAAACTAGATCATCACAAAGGAAACTATGGCTAAGCAGATGGGACTGGGAATGTTGTTTCTAGTGTTGTGTGAAAACACAATTACCAGTGTACATTTCCAGTAATATGAATAGTTTATTCATATGTTTCCCAGTTATTCTTGTTATTCTTGTTTAATCCAATTTCACTGTTGTTTTTCTGCTCTCTTAAAAGATTCCTGACTGATGTTGTCCTAAACATACACAACTCAGCCTTCTTTAGAACCATGCTCAGTCTATTCCACTTGCTAGCTTTCCTCATACCTTTTTCCTCTATCTGAGAAAAGCCCACATCTCTAAGAAAACCTTCTAACCAAAGTTAGTGACTTTTTACTGTCTGACAGCTAATCTGCTTCTTTACATTATCAGTTATTGTGGTGCTCAGCCCATATATTATATACAAAACATGACAATTCTGATGTAAAGGGAATGGTGCTTCAGAAGTCAAGGTTCTCTGCTGAATTCTCTGTAACTCTGAATCCTGAACGGGGTATATTATTTAGCCCCTTAGAAAACTTCTTTCTCGGCATGGGTTATTCTGATATATTTCTGTTAAAAGCTGTGATTCATCTATCTGAATAAAAGCACAAAAATTATTTGGAAAAAATGACAATTTTGAATGGGAAAATATAACTACTAATGGAGATACTGATTAATTGGTCAAAAAACATTTTTATAATTGCTTTAAAAGCAAACTCCTATAAGAGTATCAGAAACTATTACTCAGCCAATCCAGTCACCATGAAGGGTAATTGCTAGGGAATTATGACTAATGCCAGCTCCCAAGTAACAGTCAATCTCTGGTTTCCTTCCATTACATTACTTACCTCAGATTTAAACTTTCTCTAAAATCTAACTTATATTTCTCACATTTGTCTAATAAAAGCAGTAAATGTGACTTTCTGGGGAAAAGTGAAGAGACCAGTAAAGTGAAAGGACACTGGAAGTGAGTAGCTGATAATGCACCTATATTAATTCAGTGCTCTGCAATAAAATCAACATTCTTTCACTTTGCAGAAAGGGTAACAACAATAATACACACATCTATACACCCTAAGTGAGGCCTTGTGCTCCACTGAGGCAGAAATGAAAAACCAAAACACAAAAGCTCCCAATGCACACCACTGCTTTGAAGAGAATATTGGAATTAACACAAACAAGTCTGACTTATCTGAAATATTAAGTAACCCAAACTGAATTTTCTGTGAGTGAATAGCAGGCATATAGTCAGAAAATAAGTGCTACTATCTTTCTAATATTGCAGTATTGGGATGAATAAATTTATAAAAAGTATAGAAACCTCATCTGCAATAGAAATCAATGGATGTCTAAATCTGATACCACAATAGTGGTGCAGTTGGACTATGACCTAGAAATGTAGCTGGACATGGTGGAGCCTGTAGTGAAGTCAACAGAGGCTGAAAAGTAGTGCAAACTGAAGGGCAGTCTCTCTTTCATAGTAACTTCCAGGCTAGCCAGCATTGCGTAGTGAAACCCTATCTCAGAAAAATATAAAGAGACAGTGAAAAGAAAAGGAAGGAAAAAGAATTAGAGATATAAGCAATACAAATAATAAAATCACCTAATAAATACAAAGAACATAAATTTATTCCAAAGAAAAAAAACTTGAAATCCTGAAATGAGGTTACAGGTAGTTGCTATGGTTTTAAAATCAGAAAGAGAAAATGAAGGACATATTGAAATCTAAAATAACTGAGTCCCAGTGTAAAAGCAGGTCAAATTATCTTCCTAAGCTTGTGACTATATAAATGTTGAACAAAATGCACATCAGTTCTTTTTCAAGGCTAGTCTCTCTTCTTGCTGGTGATGCTTTTAGAAGATGTTTACAAATCAATCCAAATATAAAATGGACTCCATGAAATAATAATAGGTGGATTAATTCCTCTTCTCACTGCCCTTGTAAAATATCAAATGTGCAAATCAAAGAGAAAGGTTTTCTTTTGAGTGTTTTGAGGAGCTGTGATATCATGAGCTTCATCACATCTGGATGAAGGAAGGAGCAAACGGTCTGAAGTAGAATGTGCTATGAACATTAAGGCTCACCCACTGCCTCCAGATGGACTCCAACTCCCAAAGGTGCTACACCTCCCCTAACTGTGCCAACTGTGAATCAACTGTTCCCTTTCACATTCAAACCATAGCAAAAGGTAATGTACCACATATTAGGAAAATGTTGCTCTTGAATTAGCCTTTGATAAGTAAAACAGGGGCAATCCCTGTTCTCAGGGTCCTCTCTGTAAAGAATGTTGTCTTAAAGAACAAGGAGAATACAATTCTAGCTCAAATGGCTGTCTGCTATCTGCTGAGACGTCAGGCATGATGCCACAACATGATAGCAACCTCTATGCAGATTCAAAAGGGATGCTTTGGTCTAATTTGTATATAGTGATGAGAAGGGGGCAAAGCAGCACAGGTGGTAGATAAACATTGTTGTCTTAGAAATGGCAGGTGACTGGTGCATCTGTGGCACTTCTCCAGCAGTGGTTTGAAGAATAGCTAACTGGTAGACAGTGGAGATATTATTTGAATCTAGGTTACCCAAGATTTCAGCTCTGTACCTTAGCTATAAAGTGCCATCTTTCCCTCTGTCCTTTGTTGAAAAATAGATTCCAGAAATCAATTCTGTTCCCTTTAGTTAACTACAACCACGATGTAACAAAATATCCTACGGAGAAATGTCCTCCAGATTCTCCGTGTAGCCTTGAATGCTCAAGTTCTTCCTTTGTAAATCAATTCATATATTTATAGGGAAAAAATCTTTATTATAATCAGTATTTTCACCGATAATAAGATAATAAAAATAGTCTTACTGTGGTTTGAATAAGAATGCTCAATAGACTCATGTTTGAATACAGTAGTGGAAGTCTTTGGAAAGAATTAGGAGATGTGGCCTTATTAAAGGAAGTGTGCCTCTGGGTACATCTTGTTCCCCTATCTGGACTGCCTTGTCTGGCCTTGATGGGAGAGGGTGTGCCTAGTGACTGTGTGTGCCAGAGTGGGTTGGTGCCCAGTGGGGGGCCTCCTCCTTCCCAGAGGAGAAGGGGAGAGATGATGGGGGTGGGTCTGTGTGAGAGGGGACTGGGATGAGAAGGGGGTGCAGTCGGGAAATTTTTAAAACTTTCCCCAAAAAGAAGATCCTAAAAAAGTAATTATTTGATTGGAAAGAAATCACATATATAATCTCTTATTTTAATTTAAAAATATTATAAGGTTATATGTGTGTGTATGTGTAATATGCATACATTGTCATCTATAATGACATACATGTGAAAGTCAGAGAATAACATTGTGGAATTGGTTCTCCCCTTCTTCCTTTATGTGGGTTCTGGGGATCAAACTCAGATGACCTAGGCATAGGAAGCATATTTACACTCTGCCAACTCACTAGCCCTGTAACCTCTATTTTTACGATTTTTATTTTTATTATCATAGTTTGTTACAATTTCTCATAGGTACTAAAGTCTATAATCACTTATGTTAGAGTGATTTATGTCCTTTCCAAATAGACTTTTACATTTATAAAACTTTAAAACTTGGAGAAAAACAAAACACAACCAAAACTTCAAATCCCCTTACCATGCAGAAATAGCTACAAGGAGTAAACCTTTTGGTATCTGCACACTGTGCTATATGCTGTATCTAATCCTTCAGGAAAGTCTTTAATAAACACATTATTTTTAAAAAATCATTCAGAACCAGATAATTAAGACAAGAACATGTGCATGAATGAAGTGTGTGCACCAAGTGATAGCACTGTGTCTAGTCACTGATGTCTCTTTGACATGGCTCAGCGTGGTATCTTCCACGGTGTGGGCTCAATCAATGTTTTGTGAAATCAGAACTCCTACTGTTGAGCCATTTAAATGGGGTGTAAAGGAGAGTACAGTAAAACAGAGCTGCCTTTCACCTAGGTGACTAACCATCACATCGATCTGTGTGCTTCTTCATGGAATCTGTTCAATGCTACTTGCAAGTTTTAACCCGTGGCTGGCAGACAAAGAATGAATGGGCTTTAAGGTCAGTAACCTAAGTTAGGAGCCCAGCCTGTTATTCTTGCACACAGGGGCCAATGTCAGGTTACAGAGCTACACACACCCTAATAATCAGTGTCTTCACCTGCTGAGCAATGCCTCTACCTATGGAAGCACTCACCACATCATCATTATTGGCCTCTACTCCAATGCCACTACTAATCCTTTCCAATATAATGCCTCCACTATTCCCTTGTACAATGTAACAGAATCAAATGAAATGTTTGAAATGTCTGCTCTTTAACACCAGAAGCCTTAGAGGCCATCTGCACAAGGGTTACCATCTACATGTTCTTTCTCACCCTTCATTGACTGGGTAAGTTTAATTTTAGTTTTAGTTTAGTTTGAGCCTTATCTGAGAGGGAACTAGCCATCCTTCGCACTGTTAGGTTGAAATTTGGAACTCTTCATCTTTCTGCTCAAACAAATCCATGGTCCTCTGAGTTGGGAGGAAAGAGAGAATACAAGCAGTGTGGCAATTGGCTCTAGGCCACCACTACTATAGCTTCAGGCAGCTGAGACTCTGCACATGCTAAGAAAAGCTGGGTCAACTTTCTTTAAGGAAGCCACCCCTGAGACACTTTCTGTACCCAAGCAGATGGTCTTATGCAATACATATCTGGGCAGTACCAAATGAACTCAGATTGAAAAGGAGCAAGTGAAGATAGGAGAGGGAAAGTGCTGGCAGGGTGTTAGAGAGGAACTGGAAGGAAAGAATGGCAGTAGAGTTGAACAAGGTATTACATGCATCTATAAACTTCTCAGACACCAAGCACTATGTCCCCATTCACTTACCTAAGCATGCATTTGATGCTGCACGATGCCTTGTTGAGGATTTACAATAATAGGATAACCACATAAGGTAAATCATAGCTTGAGTGATGACTTGTCTTCAAGATACTCTCTCCAAGTGGGAAGAAACAGACACTGGGTAACTAAAACAACAAGATAGGTGCTGTAAGGGAGAGAGGCACAAGGCACAACCCAACAGTGGAAAGAAAGGCTGGTGCAGGGTCAAGGCCCAGGAGTAATGGTCAACACAAATGGATTCTATGTGGTTTTGTTTAGTTTTGTTTCAGTGGTTTTAGTTTTTATTTTATTTATTTATTTAATTATCATTACTGGTTTTTATCGGCTTGATTTGGTTTGGTTTGGGGCTGTTGGTTTTACTTATTTTATTGTGTGTTTATTTGCCTTAATCTTTGGTTCATTTATTAATTTTGCTTATTATGGGGAAAGAGAAAGAACATGAAGCTGGGTGGGGAGGTAGTAAGGATCTCTGTGGATTTGGAAGAGGGAAAAGACTATGATCAAAATAATGAAATTTTTTAATTAAAAACATAATATAAAAAGTTCCTAACCTCATGGGGAGAAATGGCCACTCTCTGACCACAGAAAATAACATTCACTATTATGTACTTTCAAACTCACACTAGTTGACCAGTGAATGGTTGCAACAATTGACACACTACCAAAAACAAGAAAAGTAACATGAGTCATATTGTTCAGCCTACCTGGCCAAACATTAACCATTCCCTGAGAACTCTCTCACTTCTGAACTTATTCTATCCTCAGCCTACTCACTTCCTAAACCCCATGACTAAAATCCTCATGCCTTTACTCCAAGAGACTGTGTGCATAAAGTGCTCAAACTGAACACTGCAGATCCCAGGCTCCCCTGTGCACCACTAACCTGGCCATTTATTTCCATAATGCTGCCATCAACCCTTGTCATTGGAACTCCTCTCTTCCAAGGATGACTCATTTGAGGCTGCAGAGAGTCATGTGACTGGAGGCCATGGGCCAGGATAAGTGGCATGGGAAAATAAAAGAAAACTATCTCCTGCTGGAGAAATACGTGAATACCTTCCCTAGACCTAGACCAGTAGTTCTCAACCTATGGGTAGCAACTCCTTTGGAGGGTCATTCAATCCTTTCACAGAGGTCACCCATGACCACTGGAAATGACAGATATTTACATTTTGGCTCATAGCAGTAGCAAAATTACAGTTATAAAGTAGCAATGAAAATAGGTTTATGGGATTTTTTTGGGAGGGGGGTGTCACCAAACAGGAGGAACTGCATTAAAGAGTTGCAGCATTACCAAGGTTGAGAACTACGGCCCTAGACTGTCCATCACATAGAAAATGCCTTGCAGACTCACCTAAGTCATTTTGCTCTTCCTCCTTTTTCATACAGTAGAACTCAACCACAATATGGTGTCTTCTCTCAAAAAACTTTTTGCAACATATTTCCACTCTAATCTCTCTAATATATTCATACACTAGCTTTCTCCAGGCCACATCCCCTGAAGTGCATTGTCTATGCAGTGGCTCTTAAATTTCTCTGAAATCCTCAGGTCCCAGTCATCAAACACTCGATGGCCCACCTGTGTGCATCCTCCTTGGACAAATCTTAACACCTATTGCTTAGTAATTTACCATCGTTGTTCATCAGTATCCTTCAGCAGCAGGCCTAATAGCTCTTTCACTGTGCTAATTTCCACCTGAACAGGCCATTATGCTATCCTTCTGATGGAAGCACCCACTATAGGGCAGCCACAGCAAGTCCCAAGTTTGACCATTGTCTTGTCACATGCCAGAGCAGAGACAAGACCTCACTCTTATGTCCTCAGATAATCACAACTTAATTCAAACAAAGTAAATAGCAGTCTCTCCAGTTCAGGAGACATCTGTAGAAAATGAGCATGTCCTACCATGATTGGCTACTACTTCTCTGTAAGCACTGGGAGATGGTAACGTGAGGGGATGTAATGTGAGGTAATGGTAACTTGGGGGGAAATGTGCCCACCCCACTAAACAAAAAAGAGAAAATGAACATAAAGTGGAGCAAATGGAAACTAATGGGAGACATATTCAACCCATTGCAGCCCAGTGATTAGGTCCCTCAAATAGCTGAACCTGAGACAAATGAAGTCAAATATGTTTGGGCTTTATTACCAATTACTTATATTAAAATCACTTAAATAAATGACTTAACTCCTTTTGTTTGTACAAAATGTTAATATTTCTCATCCCACAGACTGAAGCAAAGCATTTGTAAACATTAAAATAATTGTGGTTTTCATGACGACAATGAACACAGGGTGAATGTTCTGTGCAACCTTGCCTTGACACATGGTGACCCACTTAGAAGCAAAACAATTTTAAATCCATCACCAAGAGGCCGCTAATTTGACTAGACACAATTTCTCCTTCTCAATTTCTCCTCTCGGAAACACTTTCAAAATAGACTAGAATAAGCTTAGATTTTATATTATTAGCCTGCTATATATGGCCAAGAGTCACTCTTTCCTATTTTATTTTTTTAAAAAACTGGTATCTTCTCTCTTGTCCTAGCTTAGTGTGAGATGTGTCCCATGAGCTCACATGTGTTTGGAACATGTCATGTCCAGGTGGTGACATTGTTTGTAAAGGTTGCAGAATTATTAGGGAGTGGAGCCTCACTGGAGACAGACCTTGGAGCTTTCCAACCCAGCCCTACTTCCTGTTTCCTCTATTTCCTGAGTGCAGATGCAACTGTATCTCTCAGCCTCCTATTCTTGGCCTCCATGCCTTCTTTGCTTGCTGCCAAGTATTCCCGGCCATACTGGAGCAACCCCTTAACTGTAAACCAGAATAAAATCCTTGTTCTCTTTTTTTGTATTGAATATTATATTTACATTTCAGATTTTTTCCCTTACCCCATTCACCCAACCCAGGAACCCCCTATCCCATCCCCCCTCCTCTTGCTTCTATGAGGATGTACTCCCTCCTACCCCCCCCATTCCTACCTCCCCACCCTCAAATTCCCCCAGACTCAGTGGGTGTCCAGCCTTAATGCTTGTTCTCTTAAGTCACTTTTCTTAGCTTGTTTTTCCACGGCAACAACAAACATGATGAGTACATTTCTAGACCCTTCTTCAATGTCATACAGCCAACAACCTGGGATCGGACTCTAGTGTATTCCAGAGTGCAAGTCTGAAACAGTGACTAAAATCCAGACCTCCCCAGACTTCATGCGATATAACTAACAAACAAAAGAACCACAGTAGAGGCCAACTGAGGCAGGTACCAGTGGGTCCAGCTGCCCTGTGCGACACAAAGTTGAGTTTACTCTTCAGAAGAACCAGGTGCGATTTCTAATTAATAGGGATATTTCTATGAATTTCTGCCAGCAGTAGTTTCTCAGTCTAATGCACTCTAAAGAGACATCTTTCTCTGCATTCCCCACTACTACTACTAAAGAGCTTGCTTTTGGGGAGCAAGGTAATACTTCTGAAACTAAAGATCCCTCTTTACAAATACAAACCCTGGGACTTCTGAGACTTTAAACTGCATCGCAGATTGACTGGGTTTTCTCCTCCCTGCTTTTGTGTACTGTGAGGTACAGAGAGATTCGAGTAAGGAACAGTGCATGTAACTAGCTTCCTGCAGTCTAGATGAGAGTTTAATGTACACATTAGTTGCTGGTGAACAACCATATGCTTCTGAACAGTTTCATTATTGCTAAGATCAAGGAAAACAAAAAGCCGTTGCAACTACTGTCAGTCCCTACAGAAAAGGCAGCCTATTTCCTTACACAGGGAGCACACAGGTTTTCTATAGCCTGAAGCCTACAAGGCATGCCTTCAATTTGTTTGAGATTAATTAACCTCCTTTCTGGCAATTTTGGGGGATATGCATGGTTGGCCAAGTATAACATTTTTGTTGTTGTTATAAAATTGTTGCTCAAATAACCTATTTACTTATTTATTTATTTTTAAAGAAAAAAAAAGCCATACTCATTGGATGACCCTATGTTTCTCTACTCAAAGTGAGAAATAAATTAAATTGTCCATCTGTCCTCCACTATCTACTATTTATCCTCTTGTTTCATTTATTATTCAAGAATATTCGGCAGTATTTCTAATTGCTCACAACAAAACTCCATACAGAAACTGATCTGCTTTGCCAACACTTGCTCTAATGTGGCTCTCTACATGCTAATCTAATGAGTAAAATGAGCCCTTTCTCTGTGATAGCATGTTTTCCTTATCATGCAGTACCAATGAGAATTTCTCTTTGCTAGAGTCCTACAGACAGTGACAGAAGAAATATGCCACACAGCCAGAGAAGAGCTGCTCAAGATCCAATCAGTAGTTTCCAGATGTGGAGGGGGGAGCAGGAATTCTTGGAGGTGGGTTATCCACAAGACTAAGTATCCACATTAGAGTTACTCAGAGGTAGAGGCTGTAACAGCCAACAGTATTGTATCCATTGAAAAATATAAAATAATTGTACCATTCTATCCTTTTCCTAACAGATTATACAATGATCCGAAAATTCCACAGCTGATATCATTATATGGCCAAGCTACAATAATCTTATTTGTGCATTTTAAATATTTTACTTTCTTGAATATTTGGGGTTCATTTATTTCCCTTAATGTCTAGGCCCATTCGTGTATTAGCTTAGAAATTTTATATAACATCTGAACACAGATAGGGGATCTGATTCTCCATGTACATATCTTAATTAGAAAAGTGGTACCCAACCCATTAGGATGGCAGGCTGTACCCAGAGGTCTGGTGGACCCACTTTCTCATCTGCATCCTCACTTACCAATAACAGAAGCAGAATGCAGTTGAGCATTTGAAATCTGAGAAGGTAAAGGATGTCTGGTCTTTGTATCTGTGAAGAAACACAGCACCCTGCCTCTATCACAATTCTATATACATCTGATTTTTACCATTACCTTCCTCTTCTCATGTATTTTGATCCCTCCTCTGTTTCCTAGCCAGCCATGCAGGCTGTTATTACATCCTTTTGTGTGTGTGTTGCTCTTTAATGTAGCCTATCCTAAACACTGGCTCTGCTCTCCTCTAAATATCCTCATTAAAGATTATACTTGGTACTTCTTGTGGACTGTTAGGATGGCCCATCCTTTCCATTTCTACACCCCTTTCTTCACCCCATTCAGGGGGCCCTTTCAAAGCCAGATTTAATATATTACTCTCAAACCCACATCTTCCTATGTTTGCTCTCACACACTGGCCCCTGCCCTGTATTGGAGTGTCCTGGGGCAGAGTTGTGAGAAACACTGACAAAACAAAGAGATGGCTGGGGTGGACATTCTGACTCTGCCATCTCTTAGTCACATGCCTTTCACTGGGATATTTCAGCACCCTGTGCCTCTGTTTCCCTGTTGGTTTTACGAGAGTGTTAGTGATACATTCCTCTTAAAAGTGTTAAAAATGGCTTTCTGAAACTGCTTCTTAGTAAGTTCCCATAAACACCTTCAATTACCCTCAGTTCTAACCATTATTCGTCTTTAAATTCTAGACTAACCATCTCCTTTAGAAACCCAGCTGTCTTACCTCAACAGCACTCTCTTCTAGATCCCACTCTTCCAGGCATTTTTCAGGGAAATTGTTCCTACAATATTTTGAAAGAAATAGATTTGACTCTACTATTAGGCTGCCTAAAAATAAACGTGTTTTGCATCCAGTATAGGACTCAACACATCATAGGTATTTTAATGTTTAAGGGATTAATTTATGTCATCACAAAACTATAAGATAGAATATATTTAGTCCACTCATTGAAGTTTTCAATCAAACTGAGGAAGAGCAGTAAAAATGTAAATTATAGAGTAGCATTTTATGTCGAGGGAGTATAATTCAATTTTAATCCGTGAAGGTTAAATAAAATTTTAGTCTTGTGTCTCATATCTAATTCAGTCTTACACTGAACATCTTCATTCTCAAACAAGACTAAAAATTTAAAGTGGCAAAAGAAGACAAGAAACTTTGCATTCTTTTTACAAAGATATAGAAATTACACATTTTATTCATGATTTTGAAAATATTTGGCAATCCTAATGAGCAAAGACTAGAGCAAAAAGAGCAATTTTAGTATCCAAATGCATGTCATTCCCCAGACCCTGATTTGCCACCAGACTTAAGAATCAGAGCACAGCCCGCAGCTGGAGCAGGCTTGTGAATGTGCTGAGTTAGGCATTTGTGGAAGGTAATTGGTTTTTCATGACAACTACCTCTGTGCTTTCCCTGCAAAGGATCGAGTGGCAGACTAGAGGTCACTGTTGATCAGCGGGCTTCACAATCAGAAGTGACTGTTGGAGGTCTAGTGGAGCAAAGTGAGAATAAGCAGGGGGCTGCCTCTAAGGGATGGTGGCCTTTGGGAGCCCTGGCCTGTCACTTCACTTCTACCCTCTAAATTTCATGCAAATTAGTCTTTGCCTAACCCAGTCTAGCAGCATGCAAGCATGTGAATTCTTGAAAGGATGGTTCCAACTTGACACTTCATACAGTTCAGAGCAACCTAGCTCCTAAACACTGAGCTGGAGAATTCTAGTTTTCTGAGTAGAGACTCAGGAAGAATCTACACAATTTCAGATATGCTCTTTTGCAAAAAGAACACTGCATGCATACATAATCCAAGAGCCAAGGCTAGACACACCTAATGACATCTCAGCACATTTTCTTATATACATTGAATAAACTAAATGTGAACCAAGCAAGGCCAACCTAAAAGGCCATTCTAAAAGTTCTGTATGAGGATCTGTAATGAGTAATATTTCTCCAATCACTCTTATACATAGTCATCCCACCAATTTGAAACAGGATATTCCTTCCAATTTTAGGAAAATTCACTAACATGAAACTGACAAAGTGAGATGCATGACCCTAGCCATCAGAACAATTGTCTAAGTCCTCATGTTCAGGGTCCCATTGCTCCAAATAGTCCCACAGCAATGTGAATGCTCCAACTCAATGGGTACTAAATTCAATTTACACTGAGTTTTTGGCCCTTACAAATGGGCTTGATGGAATGCAATCCTATGGATTAGCGCCCAATTAAAGAGTTAATATGTCCCTATCTAAATTTAAAATCAGGTTCTCTAGAGCCAGAATATCAGGACATCACTTACAATGATCAAGATAACCGGTTTCACAGCTGTGGGCTCCTGATGTTATTACACACTCAGTAGGACTTTAACTCTCCCTGAAGCTGCTAGATGCAGCCTCGGGAGACAGCATACTAGTGTTCCCAAGTTCCGTCTCAGTCAGTCTCCAGTCAAGCATCAAGATGAAGTGTTATAGAATCTAACACATTCTTCATGACTGCCGTAACTTTCAATCCTCACTTCTCCTGGCTTTCCCTTCTGTACCAAATCATTAAAATAGTCAGCCTAGGAGCTCTTTTGTTTGGCACTGAGAACATTCAGTGTTGGAAGCCCACACATGAAAGCCCTGCTTCTTCCTCCACTGCCGCTCACATACCTTGCTGGGTAAGGCAGAAAGGATGAATCATTGTGAAAATTTAGTTATCAGGCTTTTGGGGTAGTTTTTCTTCTGGATGTTGAACCCAGGGCCTCATGTTTGAGAGGCAAGAACTATATAGCTGAGCCACGTCCCTGCCCCATTTCTGACTTCTTATTTTCAGTGTCTTACTAAGTTTCCCAGGTTGGCTTTGAACTTGTTCTATAACCCCAGCAGGCTTAGAACTTGCAATCCCCCATCTCAGCCTCTCAGATAGCTTACCAGGCCCCACTTTGCAATTTCCTCAAAAGTCTTAGACGTGAGTGTTTATAACAATTCAATTCATAAAGACAAACAAAGCAAAACCCATCAAAAAGTGACTGAAATAAACAACCTGTGATCGAGTCACACAGATTAATCTGAGAGGCCAGAGAACAAATGGAGACTCAGTGAGGCAGTGCATTCTGCTTTCTTTCGGTAAGCAGCCTATCGCCGTATGTTCCTCTGGAATCCCTTCTTCTAGATAGTGAGAAGGTGCGTTTGAATTTGTGCAAGATGTGGAAGGAAGGTTAGAGGGTCATCTGGGGACCGGAAGTTCAGTGTTGTGTGTTTTACCTGTGCCACAAGCTCTGTGGTAGCAGAATTCACTCACCTTATTCAAACATTGAATGGATTAATGAAGAAAGGCATAAGGCAGAGGAGTGGAACATTCTGTCTCAGGGAGTAAATGACACTCCTGAAAATGCCTGACACACAGCTTGTCACATCACTCATCACACACTAGCCTGAATCAGGGCACAAGAAGAGTCAGTCCCCTGAATGTCACCTCTTAATGGTACTTCGGAACCTGGGCATATTTTTAAAGTTTGCATCTCTTTACCTATCTTAAAATATTTAAAGCACAACTTAAGTGGTTTTGCAGTTTTTAGCAACATTTTTAGTTGCTAGTGTCTTCTTCCTTGCAATTAGCTGGTGTTAAAAAATAAAAAGCTGTACCTATTTCTGAGAAATTTCATACTTATGGTGCAATCTACAAAAGGCAAGTGAGTTGAAAGACCCAGTCTGGAGACATACCACCTTTCACATAAATGCAACCCACCTAGCTGAAGCATGGCCCTGTCCCTCTACACTGAGAAGATTTTTAGACCACTAAATTTAGAGACTCTTGGTTGACTCATAGCTCTTTGATAAAATACAATGCCAAAACTTTGCAAAAGACCATAAAAGCTCATGACAACGGCCCAAACCTCTGTTCTTGCACACTCCTCAGAGTCTGATACAGAAATTACATATTCTGAAAAGAAACTCCAAAACCATGTTGATTATGACCAAAATAATTATAAAACTAGGCACTAATCTGCCTCACTACTTAGTTTAAAATAACAAATTTAAGCTATGAATCACATCTATTTAACTATGGAAAAATGTGGGTTTCAATAAACATGAAAATCAGACTTATATAAGAACAAGGGAATCATAGGCAGAGTCATAGTGACCTGTCCCCTGAGCCTTCAACCAGCCAATATCCTATTCTGAAAGATACCTGTATTCCCCCTGAACACCTACTCTCCTGTGTCATCCCCTTCCCCACATCCTGCCTTTTTGTGTTTCTAACCCCTATGTGAAAAAGTAAAAATTATGATTTGATTTAAAAATAATATAAATAAATAAATAAATAATATAAATAAATAAATAAGAATTCTTACACTTTACCTCTACGGGCTTAAAGCTTTGTTTCTAAGATCTGTCAATGAGAGGCTTATGAATAAGGGATTTTTGTAAATGCCAATAACATTTTGAAATTTAAATCATTTTATAAGAGAAAACAGCAGAATTTACCAAATAAGCATCCACAGTTTATGTCTTCTGTTGCATAATAAATAGACAAAATAGAAAGTATTGTTTTTTCTCCTGTGTCTCATCCTTCTGTCCACGTGTACAAATAGCAGCAGTAGAATCTCATCAGCTATGGGGCAATGAATAGTCATGAGTGATTGCAAGGCTCAGGGCTGTGCTAATCTAGAATTAAGAGCTAGAAAACACCCTCTTAGTCCTCTAGGAAATCATTTGCATGGAGATGTTTTGCTAGTCAAAGTTTGAATTTTTTTTTAATTACATATATTAATTGTACAAAACAATAAGTTTCACTGTGGCATTATCACACATGTATAATGTAATTTGATTACATTAGTCTTTCTTGTCACCAACATAGCCTTCCATCTGCCTCCCCTGGTCCCCTATAGATGCCATAATTGTTCCTTTGCTTTTCCTGTTCGTGTGTGTGTGTGTGTGTGTGTGTGTGTGTGTGTGTGTGTGTTTGTACATGTGAGAAGCATATGATACTTATCCTTCTGTATCTCACTTATTTTGTTTAACATGATAATATCCAATCCCATCAACTTACTCTCTCTCTCTCTCTCTCTCTCTCTCTCTCTCTCTCTCTCTCTCTGTCTCTCTTTATTATGTACAAGTGGATGGGAAGTTAAGGACTCTAGTTAAGTACTAAGCATCTTCATCGTGAATGTGTTCATCTTTTAGTCCCCACTGCCACCCCTGGCTTTAGTACTAACTTCTGCTGGAACCCTTTAGTTGAAGTGCTTCTAACAGCTAGCTCTTTCTTTCCTTCTTTCTTTCAATTATTAATCCTTTTTTCCTTCCTTCCTTCCTTTCTTTCTTTCTTTCTTTCTTTCTTTCTTTCTTTCTTTCTTTCTTTCTTTCTTCCTGTTTACATATAAGACCTGAGAATGTAGCTAAAGAGTAGTGCACATACCTGGCACGCCGTATCCTATTGTCCATCCCAGAACTTCACCAGAAGTAGGTGTATTGTCCTAAAACTGATATGATTTCTTGCTTTATGGGTGACTAGTGCTCATTTTGTATATAGACCACATTTTCTTTCTCTGCTCATGGACAGCTAGGCTGAGCCCATAATTTGTCTTCTGAGAATAGTAATATAACAAACATAGGTATGCAGTATCTCTATTGTGTACTGACTTTAAATAAGTTTCAATTATGTTTAAAAAGGCAGTGTTCTCCAGGAAAGTGAAAACCCCACAGATAAATGTCCCTGAGCAAGCATGCAAGCTCACATGCTGTGCTGTGCTTGCAGCAGGTTGCTGGCCTCTCATCACATTTATTTGGTTAATAGAGTTTAGATGGTACCCCTAGCTCGATGAATACCTTAAGGCATAGCCTATTTTTCTCCAAGATAACAACAGAACCCTCCCTTCTGCCTATCCAGCACACTTCTCATTAAGAAACAGTTTAGTCCCTGAAGTGGGCATGACATTCTTCCTTTGCAATAAATACAAGTTATTTTAAACCACAGGCCATCATTCTGCCTCTCATCCAATAATTACATGTTCACCCAGGGTAATGCTCTTGTCTCCACTTGAGTAAAAGCAAACATCTTTTAATCTCACAGTTGGCAGTAACTTGAGATTAAAATTCAATTGTAGCATGTTACCTGGAGGTAATGAATTATCAAGTTTGGTCGTCCTGGAAGCTAAAATTCTCCTGAGAGAACACAGGATAGGTGGAGATATTGGTGATCCCTGTTCTTATACAGTTTCGTGGGCAGCCTGGCAGGTAGACCTGCCTTCCACAGTGGGGAGAATAGGGGTTGGACACTCAGGAACTCTTTTGCTGTTAGAAGATCTCTATCTAATAGGTTCCAGAAGAAATTAGTACCAATGCCAGGAGGGAGAGTGGGGGGATAAAAGATGAACACATTCATGATGAAGATGCTTGGTACATAACTAGAGTCTTTAACTTCCCATTCACTTATGCATAACAAATACATGTGGATTCTGTCCATGCAATGTTTGTGTACTCAGAATGAAACAAGCTGAACCTCTATTTTTTTTTTTTTTTTTGAGACAGGGTTTCTCTGTGTAGCCCTGGCTGTCCTGGAACTAACTCTGTAGACCAGGCTGGCCTCGAACTCAGAAATCCACCTGCCTCTGCCTCCCAAGTGCTGGGATTAAAGGTGTGCACCACCACTGTCCCTTGAACCTCTATTTTCATAAAACTGACATTTCTGTGTCTGAAAGAAATTAACACAGAGTAAATGAAACTCGAAGCCTGGAACAGCTAAAAACAATGGCAAACAGTTTGACTTATCTCTTTACTTCTAAGCAAAGAAAGACCTTCTTCAGGGGGTGGGAGTGGACATACCATAATATCATTTTATCTTGTTTCTCAATTCTTTTTTCTCTCTTTTTTCATCCTCTTCTGCTTTTTACATGCATAGCTCTTAGATATTTAGACTTAGGATACTAAGTTCAAAATTAAAAATACTAACAATTTTCAGTATTTACCTAAGGTTTCCAAACAATTTTGCAACTGAAGAATTCCAATGTCCTTGGGCTAATAAGAAAGTACACTAGGTCAAGGGTCTTGCTACAAAGCCAGATAACAGGGGTTTGAGCAGCAGGATCAACACAATAGGAGAGAACAGATTTCCTCTGACCTGCAAAGAGGGCATGTGTCCCCACACACAGTGAGTAAAGAAACATTAATACTTTGCATGCCCTTTATGGCATAAATATGATAATCAAGCAATAAAATTATTACCTAATCATTAATGGGTTTGGCTTCTTATGTTCTGGATATTTTCCTAATGTATTTTGTCATCAAATGAGCCTTATACAATAGGTGCTTTTATCATCCCCATTTCACAGATAAGGTACCTAAAGTCAGTATGATCCCCAGTATAACCATGTATTGTTAAGTGACAAAGAAAAGCTGTAAGTCTTACATACCTACTATTTATGCGAGCTTTGCCTCTCAGTGTCACCAAATCCTTAAAAGAAATACTTATTACATAAAAGAAAGGGTGAAAGGGAAAATATGTTTTTAAAAGATTTATTTATTTTGATTTTCATATTTATGTGCACTTTGGCTCCTTTGGGAGCAGAAGAGGGTGCTGGATCCTTTAGAACGGGAGCAATAAATGGCTGTAAGCTGCTATGGGCTGCTAGGACCTGGCCTTGGGTCCTCTGTAAGAGCAGCAAGTGGTCTAAGCTTCTGAGCCACTTCTCCAGCCCTCCCTGGTGTTGTTTTTACAAAGAATCTTGACTTTATTCTTTTAACTCATTATTGTCTTATCAAAAGGCAATAATGATGTCCCATCATGCTGAATCCAGGAGCCTGGGTACTGAGAAATCTCCAACATGGGAGCTTTTTATCATTATTCCAGTTGTCGCTCCAATATTAAATAACAATAAATATTAAATAAATAAAGAAGACTAAACTCCAAGTCACCATTAGAGTGTTGTTCGTAATTTACATTAGAAGTAATAACTTCCAAACATCCTTGAATTTAGTCATCTCTTCGAAACTTCTCTCTTCTTTGAAGAGCTGCCATCCCCAAATTTTTAAAAGAAAGTTCCTAAGAGTTTGGAACACGAGCATTGTCTGAGCAAGGGTCCTTAATCCCGAGTCCAAGGGTTGTAATGTAACTTTTGTTGGTCAGATAAACAACCATTTTCCAGATTAAGCAATTATGTCCCACCTTCATGGGAAAATAAGCATGATTTCTAAATAATTTTCATTCTGTATTCTAAAAGAGTTTGGGGGCATACCTTTTGGTTCCATCCTCAGTTACTAAAGTCTTAAGGCAAATCACTTGATCACTGTGTCTATCAGTTTTCCAAACAGCAAGCCTGCCTCATGTCCCTTCAAATGATGAACATTTTAAAATTGTATAATCATGGGCTGATCATTTATCTCTCCCTATATTCCCTCTTGTGGGAAAGAGCTTGTGAAATTAAATCTTCAGTTTATGAAGATAAGTTTAAATGTCTTCCATTTGCTCTGTTCCTTTCACAGGCTCCTCTTCAATAGCTTGCCTATACCCATCGTGTGTGTGTGTGTGTGTGTGTGTGTGTGTGTGTGTGTGTCTGTGTGTGTGTGTGTACATGATTTTTCCATTTATTCCCATAAGCCAATAATTGAGAATTGTTGTAAATCACAAACACTGCACTTTTGCTCGTCAACATGCAGATAGAACTTGAAATAATCAGGCAAATTCTCAAATGATAAGTAAGAATCAGTAACTTTCAAGCAAACTCAAATACACAACAGGTGTTTTCAATTCACAGAGTGCTTGTGTGGAAATAGGAGATACTAAGTAACTGGTGAGAGGAATCTTTTAATGCCACAGTCATTTTCTAACAGAAGAAAAACTTCAGAATGCTACATTTTTATCTGTTCCTGCCATGCTTAGAGAATAGCTTTTAAAATGTTCTTCTGGAGTCCAGAGAACAATGACTACATCGTGACATCGTTCTTCACTTCCAGCTCTACCTAAACGGTTCATATACATGGTGCACCTTTTAAATTGCACTTTGAGTCTTTTTGAAAACACCATTAAAACTGCATCATTTTCAGACTCATAAAAGTTCAAGTCATAATGCATTTCCTCAGCCTCAAAATTTGCTCTGTCCAAAAATCATAGCTCTGTCTCTGTATAAGAATGACCAACAATCAGGAAACAAAAAGCACATGAAAAAACATGGCACTTAGTTAAATTTGACTTTCAGATACACAGCAATGTTTTTTTCTTTAGTACAACCATGTCCCTTGCATTGAATGGAACAGAATTACACTCTAAGAAAATGTCATGGGGTACTAGTTACTCTCTTTTGCTGTGATAAAACACTGTGAGTTTCTTTGTCAACGCTTGGAATACCCACAATACAGCTCACAGATCATATGAAGCTCAAGAAAAAGGAAAACCAAAGTTTGGATGCTTCAGTCCTTCTTAGAAGGGAGAACAAAATACTCACAGGAGGTAGAGTGTGGGAGGGGCTAAGAAAGACGAAAGAGGGGAGGGGAAAAGGGTGGCAGGATGAGATATGGGAGGAGACAGGGATGATATACAGAGGGTCTCTTCTAAGAGTCAATATAATATTAACTGTAACCCTATATAAAAAGTAAATTACATACTCCCAACCTACAATGGCACAGAATACATATAACCATTCCAAAAAGAAAGAATGGACACAGGGTGAGAAAATGCTGGACTAAAGCAACACCAAACCCCAACAGAACAAACTATAAATCCTGTAGCTTCATGTCTGATGTCAGAGGGCTCAGTTGTCTCTGTCATGCATTTGCTTCCTCAACAGCTCTCTCTTTGAGGGATGGCCACACACCCTCTGTGCAGCTCTCCTTGTTAGATATTCCAATGTTAGAGGCTCTATCACCTCTAACGTTGTAGGGGATCCAGTGCAATCCAGGCTTCGCTTTTGTTACTTCTCACAATAGCCTCTCAGGGTATTTTGCCTTTTCAGGGCCTCCATACAGCACTGCCTAGACATATTGTCTTATCACTATTGCACTTGTGGGTACCTGGAAGGTTGGTATTGTAGCATGGTCTAACACTGGATAAGATTGTCGATGTCTTTTCTCCCCAATAAGTCTATACAGTGCCTATACAGCACCATGAAATCTAGCAATCAGAGAGTATTACCTAATCAGTGATTTCCTATAGTCAGTATTTAGTAGCTTTGGCAAGACATCTTAGTTTCTATTTATGGTAGGTAACCAAGAGCAATGGCTATAGCCTGTGGTTTTTGGTGTTTCTGGGGCTTTCCTGCCCAGTAACTAGAAGGGACATAACCTATGACAGGTACTGAGATTTTCATGTAGTGACCTAGGTCTTCTGCAATAGCATTTTTTACTAATGTGTGAATACTTCTGTTCAAATCCTTTGAAAGATAAATAGATAGATAGATAGATAGATAGATAGATAGATAGATAGATAGATACATACATACATACATACATAGATAGATACATAGATAGATACATAGATAGATACATAAATACATAGATAAATGGTGGATGGATGGATGGATGGATGGGTGGGTGGGTATTTTATATTATCTTAGAAGCTAGTAGTGTTTCATCTTGCTATGTAATTCTGGCTGTTCTGGAATTGTTACATGGCCCAGGCTGTCGCCACTATTACAGAAATCCTCTTTCCTCTGCCTCCCATGCACAATATATCTACAGTAAAACCAAATTAGTATAGCAAGGTATCTCAGCTTCAAAGTTTTTATTTCATAAGTCAGCACTGCATCATACCTACTAGAACATTAGGAATGCTATTCGTAACTTGGAACAGATTTAATGAGAATCACAAAATGAACAAAGGAGCCTAAACAAATTAAATGGATCTATTCTTTCACTACAAATAGATTTTAGTTTCACCCCAAGGAGATCTTATATTTCATCATTATTAAAAATGCCAGCAATATTTTGTCTGCAAAGAGAACAAATTTTTCCTCCTACTTTTCCCTCTGACTTGAAAACCCTTATTGCATATTTTATGAGTCACAGGAGATCTTAATTGCTGATTTTCAGTATTACAAACTCTGAAACCCACGGTGGCATTTTGCTAAATGCATTTTGTGCATGTAGGGCTGTTGTACATTAACAAAAATTATAGTAAAACACGGTGAGAGAAGCCATTTTATATGACTTTTCTTCACATGTGACCTTCAGAAGCTGAAATAAAAGGACCTTCCCACTCAAGCTCTGGCTCCTATTGCCTATAAGGTCTTATTTTCACATGGAGCGCCATGATCCGCAGCCTCTTGTCACCTCGTCTAATTTTGGGAAACATTGATAATTCTAAAGCATAGAAAACTATGAGAGAAAAGCTAGCATCAGTGTTTAAAGGCCCCCTGTTTCCTTATTTGCTTTGTCCCTGAGGATACTGGATCTTAATCAGTTTTCAGGCCATTGTTACATTCAAATGCCTCTGAAGGTAGAAAACCTGTTACTCTTGTATTTGGAAAGAATCAGGGAGTTATATCAACTAAAAGTGGAATAAAATAGATGTGAGAAGTAGTTGAATTTTGGCACCAGAGATATCAGAAAATATTTATTGAAAACTAGATTTTGTGTACTAAATTTTTATAATGATTTAGAGAAAGGAATTGTGGGGATTAAATGTGGGCAGTCATATGGCCTGTCACCTACAAAAATGCTCAATAAATACTAGGAGTCATTAAAAGCCAGGTCTACTGTTCTTATACATGAAGCTTGTTAGTCCTACAAGGGATGTTAGGATTCAAATCTTTAAAAGAGACCTCAATTGCAGCAGCAATTTTTTCAGAAACTGGTAATATATTTTCAACTTGATGGGTCAAAAAAATCTGGCTCGGTGTACAGTAAAAAGGGAAGAGGGTTACAGGAAAAATTCTGCCTTGCCTATCCCATTTAAAGGGTGCTTCACCACAGGAGAAATCAATACTTATCTCAACCCCTCCAAGTCAGGTTTGGATGTTGAATTCTACAAGTAGATCACCCGAGAGCAGGGACATTTATATGCAGGCTTGATGACTTGTAGGGTTTGGAGCATTGAAAGCCACGGCTCAGTCCCTCACATATTGGTATCTTCCATATCCCTCCCCCCCTAGGTCTTCATCTTAGCTCTGAGACAGTCAAAGAAAAGGTTTGTTTTCCCCAGCAGAAAGAACAGCTGCATTTATGCGATTGCATGAGCAGTGTCGGTCCTCAGCAAAGCAGAAGTAGACATTTTCAATTTAACATCACCCTCCCACCACTCTCTTTGCTCCCTCAGAAAGTCCAAAATCTGCTTTCTTCATATTGTCTGAGACCCAACAGTAGACAGCACCTCTTTGTCATCACAGCCCTGTCTGTACCCGAAAATCGTGGCCTTTTCTCATCTGACCTATTGGGTATCATTTTCTTTTGGACCCTCAGCCAGGACAGTACTGTCTCAAATTCTGGAATAAAAGATTTAAAGGAGAGCAAAACTTAATAATAAAAGAAAATTTAAAAGAACAATATGGACTTTTCCCTATTCTTGTGCTTTCTAATTCACCCAGCAACTCTATGTTTGTCACTAATTTTATCTCAGTTGCACAGATTTTAGAGAAAAGCACATGGAAGAAGTGGATATGTTTCCTACTTATGAAATTTGGTTATCATTATAATTGTAATTGTAGTATGTTAATGGTCTAACATCTGGCAAAAAGTCTATCTTCTTTATGGACAGAGGAAACAGAATAAGATACCTCAACCATAAACTGCCACACAATAGAGGCAATTATATCTTACAGGTAGCAAATAGACATCTAATTGGACCTACGGACTACTTAACAGGCCAGAGCACTGTTAACCTAGCCAATTATCAATGCCTAGTAAGGTCACAGACCACACAGTAGTTCTTACAACTGCCACTTTCCTGAACTAGTGTAATTTCTAACTTCATTCTAAATTCGTAGCCTTATAGCCACAGTAGAGTTTTCATCACACTCCAAAGAAGATATTTTTTACAAGAGATGGAGGCTATTACAGAAATTCACAACCCTCAAAATGCAGACAACTGATGGTGAGATGCCCAGCCCCAGTTAATACATCTGTAAGACAACTCCTAGATCTAAGGCTCAGGACATAGTGGGCAGAAAGATTATAAGAGCCAGAGGATGAGGGCAGAGGGTCTGTTTGGAGGTTGTGTCTTCTATACATGAAAAGAATACTAAACTCATAAAATCTCAACAATATGATCATCTAAATGAGGCCTGAATAATGACAATAACAACTGAAACGCCAAAATGGATGACCTAAGTTTCACAAGGCCCCATACCTAGATGAAGACCTGCCATCAATAAATGGCTACCAAGAGAAGGAAAATAAGTCTTCTCCAAGAATGAATGTCCTGTAAATTATATAATCTAAGTAGTCTTCTCAAAGCACACATACATACGAACAACAATAAACAGACTCAGCAGATTGTATAATGTACATATGTATATGTATGGATATATGCATGTACATATGTACAAACGCATAACTATTATAATAAAAAAGAAAGTTCAATTGTTTGAAAGGGAGGGGCCATGTGAGAAGAGTGAGGACTAGAAATTATGTAAATACAGTACTCATGTATGAAGTTCTCAAAATATTTTAAAACAGAACATGAACAATATTCACAGATATGAAACATAATCATGAATCTAAAAACAATGCTCAAGATTTGATCTAAAATTATTCAATAGACAAAGAGCAAAGAAAATTCTACCTATTCTTAAGGAGAAAGTTAAAAGTCCAGTCTTAAGTGGCTCCAAATCTGTTAATAGTGAAGAAAATAGTGTATATAAATCACTCTGTGGCAGTCCTCAAGTTCAAAAGTAGTTGACCAACATATAATGAACTCCATAGTGTGTGTGTGTGTGTGTGTGTGTGTGTGTGTGTGTGTGTGTGTTTATCCAAGGGGATTAGCAACACCAAAGAAAGAAGGCCATCTACACACAACAGGACTGACACACACGTGAACTCAGTAGTATTCTCAGGGCCTGCACAGGTGTCCACCAGATGGAGTCCTAGGGTTGAAAGGAGAAATAGACACATTCTCCATACTTAATCCAGATTAATATTTCCAATTGATAACCACTTGCAAATGAAAAAAAATGTTTTTTACAAGGGAATCTCACTGGAGAAATCTGTGAAACTGACTCTTAAGGGTAGGCTGTATGGCTGTATGTCTAGACGTGGGTGGCCCACAGGAAAAGAACGTGACAGCATCTTTGTAGGTTCTTTGTTTCAAAATGTTGTGTCGGGGCATTTTTCTTGTTTTCTCTTTTTATTTTACTTTGTATGTCCTTTGTGTATAAATAATGGCTTTTGGTTTTGTGCTTTTATGGGATACCTCTGGGTGTAAATGCATGTTTTTCTGCATATATATGCGGTTCTTATGCTTTTTTTTGGCCATCTTCCTTCTGTTTGTTTGTTTTGTCCTATTCGGATTTGTCTGTTTTTGTTTCATCTTATTATATTTTAACTTAATATTATACCTAGATTCCTATTTGTTTATTTGTTTACTTTTTAAACAGATACAAATAAAGTAGGTGGATACAGATGAGAAGGGAGGTGGGGAAGAATTGGGAAGAGATAGCAAGTGGGAAAATGCACCATAATTAGAATATATTATATGCAAAAGGTCTATTTTCAATTTCAAAGAAAGAAAAGAGAAACCAAAAAGAAGCCACTGTAGATGAAAAAGCATTATCAAGAAGAAAAATAAATTATTAGAACTTATAAGTATAGTAATTGAGTCCAAAATATCCATGTGGAAATAAACAAAAGTCATTAGCAAATTTGAAAATATGTTGGTGAAAGTATCACTATGTAGAAAAGACAAGAAAATAGCTTTTTTTAAAAGCATAGAATCAAAGTTAGATAATAGCAAAAGCTCTAAGCATGACTATCCCTGGAACTCCTGAAGAATAAGAGCAAAAGCAGGCATAAGGGAGTCAAAGAAATAATGTCTGCAGTGTGTACAGCTGGTTCAAGAAAATGATTTACAAATTTAAAAAGCTTCAAAAACCTTAAAGTGATAAATATAAAGAAGATGCATCAATAAAAATTAGATGCATCAATAAAAATTATACACATGTGGCTTAAAACCAAAAATGATGTAGGATTATTGTAATATCACCAGAAATAAATGAAATGTTATGAGGAGAAGAGCAAATCGAAAACCCTGCAAGTGAGGTGACCCAGAGAACATGTCTAATTTACTGAATTAAAAAAGATACATTCTGAATCCCATCTTCAGGGGAAAAAGGGGCTTCTAAAAGTGAAGGCAAGTTGGGTAAAACAAAAGACTACTCTAGCAAATAGAGCAAAGCAAGTTAGCATCCAGGAAGTCTGTACTCAGAAGTGTTGTGGGAGAGCTTCAAACTTAACAGAAATATGTTAGAGTAACATCCAGTCCTCAGAAAGAAGTCAGCAAGGTCTTAAACTGTAAATGTCTGTTGATATACAGTCATATTTGTTTTTAATTTTCCTAAAATATATTTATTATTTAGATTCTAAAGAACATAGATTCCAGATTTAGAACATAGACTTGTAACACATATTACATTTCCTTATGGTGTTCAAATGCCTTGTCAGTGTGTTATTGCTGAAAGCTGACAAGGAGCATATCAGTGGAAGTTGTAAGATTTTTACAGCTATGGGAAATGTTTAAATTCTAATTGTAAATACACTGTTGAAGTATTTAGAAACAATTTCATCCCTAGAGACCATTGAAAATGCAAAAAAGAAAGTACATTCTGCTAGAATTTTAAAACTGTTAAAGTAATAAAATGAAAAGCAGAATGAGACAGGAGAAGAAAAATAAGAAAAATGATTATTAACATACTTGACACTGAAAGCACAATCTATTAAAGCTAAATTAACAAATTAGACTTCATGGAAACAACTTTTATAGGATGAAGGACATTAATAAGAGGATGAAGAAATTACATCAACAAATCATGAATGTCTACATAAAAATTTCTCAAAACTGAGTAGTTATCTTAATTATGGTTTCTATTACTGAGAAACAATACCATGACCAAACAGCAACCTGGGGAGGAAAGAGTTTATTTGGTTTAACACTTCCATATTGCTGTTCATTATTGAAGGAAGTTAGGACAGGAACTCAAACAGGGCAGGATCCTGGAGACAGGAGCTGATGCTGATGCCATGGAGATATGCTGTTTACTGGTTTGCTCATCATGGCTTTCTCAGCCTACTTTTTGATTGAACCCAGGACCACCAGCCCAGAGGTGTTCCTACCCACATTGGCCTGGGCCCTCTCCCATTAACCACTAATTGAGAAAATGCTTTACAGCTGGATCTCACGAAGGCATTTCCTCAACTGTAGCTCCTTCTTCTCTGATGACTCTAGCTTGTGTCAAGTTGACACAAAACCAGCCAAAACAGTGGTTAAATATATTTGAAGACTGTGTATTGAATAAAACACTCATCTGTTTTCAGGAAAAACCAGACATCCTGGTATGCTCTAGGTCTTAAGATAAGGCTGAGGGACTGTGTGAGAGAGAGAAAGCCAATGTAGAAGAAGCACATACCAGTGACAAAGAGAAATGGGTTATGTTGGCAAAGTGTGATGACAGTCATAGAGAAAACATTTCAGATGATCAATATGTCTACATACAAACCTACATGGACTCTAACCAATCATGAAGAAAGCAAAGGTGACAGATAAGCCTTTTGTCTTGAGCTCATCACCCATCCTTTAGGCTCTAGTAAAGCCAGCATTTTGGGGTAGAAAAAACATTGAAGTTAATATAGAGCAATCTAAGGGCCTATTATCATAACTCACATGTCTGAAGTCTTGTCTTAGAGAAAAGCTTGAGGGGCAATAGTAACATGTATCTCAGCTCTAGAATCTCCCAAGTTGGTGATTTTTAAGG